>NC_081406.1:433575591-434186529 GCF_030272615.1 Cryptomeria japonica
GTAAATCGATACACATTATTGATTGTGATGAATCGATGAAAGTAGTCGATACACACTATCGGCAGGTTTCAGATCATGCACGATATTCAATGCAGATTGGTAAACACAAATTTATACTTGGAAGATGATGATCGATGTATGATCAGCCATTTGATCATTCAATCGAATTGAGCTTATTCATAACATGATTATTAATGTATGTATATTAATATATATAATAATAATAAACTCAATTATTATTATTATGTATATTGGTATACATATATATAAATCATTCCAATGATGTAAGTCTCATTCATGATCATATTTATCTGACTGAAGCTATCATCATTAACACTCCCTCTTAGCTAGGGAGGATAAAATCTATCCAAGAGTATAACACAATAGATCCATTAATTGTGCAGGAAGGGAGATACCTTATCGAGATATCAGGAGATATGGTATAACCGGGAATATCAAATCACATGATATTCACCATATCTCATAAATATCCATTTTTATGGTATGTGCACTTGGCATCATGTCTCATGATGCCTACCATAATGGATATCAGATCATGGCATATCCACGGATATTAAGATTCATAATATCCACCATGATGATCTCTTGCAGAGTTATTATGGTTTCTTCTGATGTATTCTGATGTAAGTGAATTTAGGAAATTGAATGAACCATGCACCATGTTTCTTCACGAGTTCTTGTGCTTCTAGAGATAGTCGATGGTGGATACCTCCTTGTAATGTCCTGGTGATATGCATTATGAAAGTATCGTTGACCAGCTTGTAGTAATTCTTAGGTGGATGATGCAATTGGGCATAAGAATCACATACTCTTATCTCTCCGGGTCCTCTCCCAACAACTCCTCTGTGTGGTAATCCTACATATTCAAAACATCTGGCTAAAGAATATATAACATATGAACTCATGTGGAATGACTTAGTAGGGACTAGCCTCCTCAACTGCACATCTAGGTTATTGCTAATAATCCTAGCCCAGTTGATCATTCCTTTCCCTTGAACGATCACTTGTATAAAGAAGAACATCCACCTGTCGAAAAAGAAGGCTTGGGAAGCACCTACAATTCGATTGAGCATGGTTATCAAGTCCCTGAATTCCTCTTGGAAATCAATTCTGTGAGGCGTATTAGGTATCTTATTCGAGCGAGGCCTACTCTTGAGTAACCAATTCTTATTGATGAAGTTTAGACAGGTATCAGGGTCATCTTCGTAGATAGATTTAGCTCCTTCTATGCTCTTGTAGATCATATCTCTCAGTTCCGAAAGATGAAAAGCTTCACTTATAGCTTCTTTTGAAAGATAGGCGAGGATAGTTCCATCCTTGACTATGATTGTCCTTGAATGTGAATCATAGTGCCTGACACATTCGATCATTAGCTCATGACATTTGACTGGGGGAGGGAAGCCTGCGGCCTTGATGATGTCACTCTCAATTATCTTCTTGGCTATGGGTGATGGCTTGCCGATGTAGGGTGCTTCTCAAACTTCTTCACATTGAAGTTCCTTAAGTTGGTGTCTCCAATACTGCTCCATTTGGATACGATCCTTGTCTCCAAGTCGTCGCTCTTTTGATCTTCTTTAATGAGAGCTTGCCGGGTAGCGGATCCACTTGCCTTGGGGGCCGCCATTTGCTACCTACAAAAGGCTTAAGTTAGGTTTAGGTATAGTACCCTAGATAGGTGATTTGAGATCTTTTAAAGAAACAATTGAACTTTAATTTGAAAATAAATTGATAAACCCTTAAAATTATGAATTTTCAAAATGATATTACCTATGAATCAAACTAGATTACTAAAGACTTATCCTTAAAAAAAAAATGATATAGAAATTTGAATCAGATCTTCAATACATCTTCAAAAATCAGATTGTACATACCTTGTCCTTGATTTTAACTATCAACCTGAAAAGATGGGTAAAATAGGGAGATTGCTGCTGGATTCGCCTTCTTTCCAAGTGATGTTCAAAGGAGTTCACAAGCTTCAGGTCTGCTCCTCAGGTTCGCCCTTGCTGACTCAGACCTTGACCAGCCTTCCTGAATCAGAAATTCGCCTATACCTGCTGCAAATTGCTTCTCCAATTCTGCTCCTCAAATTCGCTTAGGAAAAATGAGTGAATGAATGATTAAATATTTCAAAATCTATCTTTCCTTTATAGGGTGTTTTCACTCTTTTCCTAAGAGGCCGACCTCTTAAGTAAATAAAAAAATAAAAAAAAACCATCTCCAAGCTAGCCGACCTACTATTAAAGCTTTAAAAAAAATATTCTTGGGCGGCAAAGAGTGAATTTTTTAAATTTTAAAGCCCAAAGGTCAATTTAGGCAATTTGACAATTGTTTAATCAAGGCGAATTTGCATTATTTATTAAAAAAATGAGGTTTGATTAGCAATTTAAGAGAGGAATAATGTGTCTTGAATGTGAATTGCTTGTGAATCCTTTGAAGAGACATAGGCAACCCTAGGAGATGTTGAGGTTTCTTCAAGATTTGATGTTTGCCATTTTACTCCATCTTTCCATTATTTCACCATCTTAATCTTTAACCTCTCAATGTTCTTGCCATCATGACCTTGCAACTTGCCTTTTACCTAGCTCAAACAAGGTGAAAAATAGGGATTTCAAAGGATTTCGCCCTGGACCCTTTGGAAGGGTCAGGAGCGATTTTTATGATTAGGTCCAAATTCCATCATTTCTTTACTCCAAATTGTTTCCCAAGGCAAGTATATACTAGTCTTCTCTCCACCAAGGCCTAGGAATTCATATTTTAGCCTCCATCATGAGCAAATTAGGTGATTTTGAGAATTTCGCTTTGGACCCTTTGGAAGGGTTAGGAGTGAAATTCATGATTTGCTTGTTTTTCCCTCACTTAGCTTCATTCTTCATCCCTTAAGCCATTAAGAACAAGTCTTTGGGCTTCAAAATTGATTGGGAATGCACTAGCTTGTAGATTGGAGCAAGGAATAGTGTCTTATGAAGAAATTCGCTCTGGACCCTTTGGAAGGGTTAGGAGTGATTTTCTTCCTTTAGGTTGAATTCTACCTTCTTCTTACCTTGCTTTCCTTTGACTCTCACCTTTGGATCCCTCTCTCACGAAGACAACACTTGTTTGACCCCAAAAAAGGCCTGAAAGGAGAAATTCGCTCTAGACCATGGCCAAGGACATGACCTATTTAGGATTTCGCTCTGGACCCTTTGGAAGGGTCGGGAGCGAAATTCATGCTCTAGCTCAAAACCTTCACTTTTGGTGGTCACAAGCTATTCAAAGGCATGCCTAGGGGTATCTTCAAGCTCAATTCACCTTGAACAACGTTTGTCTTAACACAATTGGAAGGAAAAAGAGATTTTGAGAATTTCGCTCTGGACCCTTTGGAAGGGTCAGGAGCGAAATTCAAGATTTCGGCTTGACTCTTCATTTCTTCAACTCCAATCTTCTTTGCAAGGCAAATATACATCACTCCACTTCCATCCACGCCATAAGAACCAAAGTTTTGACCTCATCTAAGGGGAAAATAGGTGCTTTCAAGAATTTCGCTCTGGACCCTTTGGAAGGGTTAGGAGCGAAATTCCTAATCTTTGACAAAAACCTTTATCTTTTTCACTTTCAATCACTTCCTATGGCGAGAGTGTATCATTCTATCCCCACTATGCCCAAGGAATAAGGATGTTGGTCTAAACAAGGAAGGAAAAAGTGCTTATGGAGAATTTCGCTTTGGACCCTTTGGAAGGGTCAGGAGTGAAATTCTTCTAAGTTGACTCCACACTTCTTCCATTCAATCCACCTTCAAACTTGATCAAAGTCACCTCTCCTCACCACAATCGAGTCTATTTGCCATCCACTTAGCTCAAAATCCTCACTTTTCAATGTCTTAGGCAAAATAGAGGGTCAAATTGAGGATTTCAGTCTGGACCCTTTGGAACGGTCAGGAGCGAAATTCCTATTTTGGGTTGATTTTCACTATTCCATCGCCTCAATCCACCTTTCAAAGGCAAGAACACATCAAAGTCTTTCCAACCATGCCTTAGAAGTCAAAAACTTGGCCATAACAAGTAGCAACATAGAGGTTATGTGAATTTCGCTTTGGACCCTTTGGAAGGGTCAGGAGCGAAATTCATATTTTGAGCTTATTTCTCACTTCCTTTCTCCTTTCCATGCTTTGGACATAACTTCTCAAGCCTCCTTCAATCATCATCAAGTGAATTTGCTTCTCAAATTGGCATTAAGTTCAAGATTTTGTGAAGAAATAGGGTCTTACAAGAATTTCACTTTGGACCCTTTGGAAGGGTCAGAAGCGAAATTCCTCCTTGGGCTCAAATCTTGACTTCATCTCCCACATTTCCTTATCCAAACAAGTGCTTTGCTTTTACTAATGCCTGGGAATGAGTTAGTTCCTAGTTTGGGTCAAGGTGGAGTGTCTTATAGAGGAATTCGCTCTGGACCCTTTGGAAGGGTCAGGAGCGAAATTCCTATTCTAGGCTCAATTTACCTTGAATTTGACTTGAGGGCGATCTTGGAGTTATTTTTGCATGTGGCGCCATTGTAGTGAAGGAGAGATTTTGCCTAGAGGTGTTTTGGGCACCATTATTGACAGATTGAAGACATTTTTGTGAGAACACCATTGCTGGTCCAGTCTGAAACACCATTTCCAGAATTATTCTTAGACTGAGATATCATTCCTAGATATATGAAAGTATATACTAAACTGAAATATATAATTATGGTTTGTATGATTGGATATTTGCTGTGCCGCCTTTTCTGAAGATGCTGTTAATATTTGCTGCCAAAGAGCTAATTTACGGGTTTTCTTTATGTATAAACAGATACGTATGTCTACTGATGTATATGAAGTTATGAACAGATAGTTTGCTGTTTATAAGCTGATATGTATATGCTCTGAGTCTTTACACAAACATATATGTAGAGTAGTCTAAGTCCTCAATCTGCTGTATCATTTACAGTCTGATCACTCAGAGCTGTTTGCGTATATTATAGTATATGTACCAATAAAGTATATATACATGTATGATCATCAAGACTTAGTTGTCTATTGTCTGTAGTATCAGAATGGGATCATAATTAATATATCACATAATGATATGTGTATCACCCTCAATAACCTATACACTTCTTTGACATTAATGACAATTTTCCATCAAATAGTAGTGAGCAGGTGAAAAATTTGATATGTGAAATTTACCTGCGTAGTTTGTGCTCGCTAATAACTTAGATTTGAATCCCAACCCTTATGTAGGGGATGCACAACTAAGATCTTTCTTGTCTTATGCACAAAACCATCTCCAATGGGTGGTAGAATAATTTTTTTATGAGGCCAAGGAAATCAAAATCAAAATCTTCATTAGAGGGGAACATATCTCTGTAATGTAAATATGGGGGAATGCCTATAAATTAATTAATACCATTAAAACTAATCAATTGATAGAAGATATAAGATTTGAAGTGCTAAAGGCTGCAGAAAACATTTGTTTGAGGATTTGGAGGGAGAAATGGCATGCTAGTGGAGATGGCAGATGTTACCCCCAAAGTTGAAGTGTAAAGAACCCTTGGGGTATCTAGCATTTCGGGTGCAGGATACAGGGATATGGTGGATAGATCTGAAATGACATTCTTCTATTATCTAGACACCTATCCTAGGGCGGCAGCAAAAGAATCCCTAGACACGTCCAGTGACATGATGGGAGAGTATGGAGGAGTATCAATCAGAGGATATTATTCCCCGGGCTCCACATTACACCCTATTTCCCATGATCTCACCAGACCAACAAGCTCTTTTCAATCTTAGTTGCATAGAGGTGTGTAAGAAGGTAAGTCATGGGGGAAATGATGAGGCATGAATATAATCTTTATTTTTTGTAACTTCTTCCTTGATTTGCCCTTGTTTTAGCCCAATCACAGTTGAGAATCCTTTATGATGTTTGAAACGATTTATTTTCATTAAAGTCTTAAGGAAGACAAACGGACTTTCTCTCAAAGACAGCTCCTATTCTGTATCTTGGAAGATATGGTGCATGACAAAGAACAGGTATTAAATGCTATATGACATGCCTTGTAAACTGGTACAGGCCAAGCATATTTGTAAAGTACACTCATGAAGCACTCATCAGTTTCTATCCTATTATGTAATCTATATTTTTATACCACATGTTATTAGTTTTTATGGTAATTAAAATGTAATTTGAATAATACTAACCTAGAATTTAGAGCTTACATTTAGTATACAAAATCAGAATCTGATATGGCAAGTCATGCTTAAATTATTGTCTATGCCCATTAAGGTTTTTTGTTGTGGATAAATATGAACACTACTCTGTCTAATTTGAGTCTGACTAAATTTTATGCTGTGATATAATTTGGTTTTGCTAATAAACGTGCATTCAGTTGGCAAGATTATCTTGCTTCAGGTTTATTTTAGATAATATCTGTGGATTTTTCAGGCTAGTTGCATAACAGCTGACAAATGTATTTTCTTTTTATAGTTTCTTGACAAAGATTCTTAAGAGTAAATGAAAGTTACCTTTTGAAAGGCAAAGCATTCTGTGTTGAATGACATGGAATGAGCCGCTTACTGATACTAATGATTATTTTGATTATATTGTTCATTGGGATTTGTCTTGACTCTTAGGTTGACTCACCTCTATTAGAGGAGGAAAGAATAGGTATCACACCTGTTATTAATCTTAACATTTATTAGACTATCAGTATATCTTTGAGTAAGAAACATAGTGGGCATTGTCTGGAGCAAGGTTGAAAAACTCGGACTCGGCAAGACCAAATTTTTTTAAAAACTCGGGACTCGCCAAAACTCGGGGAAAAACTCGGCAATACTCGGCAACTTTATCGAACATTTGAAAATACATTTTTAAAAAAAATATTATTCAAAACCACACATTTTTTTTAATATATTAAGTTTTTTTTCACCCCAAACAAATAATAATGTTCAACTTTCAAACTTTCAATAGCAAATGCCAAAAAACACCTATATTATAATTTAAAATTTAATCTAACTGAATCGTAGGAGATTTTTATTTGAATTGCTTGTTTCAATATGAAAAGAATTCATAACAAACCTGCAATCTTGCTCTGAAATCTGCGATTTGTGCCCTCGCCCGTGGTTTTACGATTACCTCCCCTGGTCACATCAAAAATCTGCAATCTTTGCTCTTGCAATCGTCCATTTTGTGCCCTAGTCACGCACGATTTTTTCTGCACTGGTTGCGTTGTCTTTTTCACCTTTTGTCGCGGCTTGGAATGAAAATAGAAGACGCGTTTTAGGTTTTTTTTTAAGTTAAAACTTAATATTGTTTTTCGTGCTGAATATTTCCCCCTGTTTTTGCTATTTTCTGCGATTTTTTCGCTCTAAACTCGCTGCGATTTTATCAGATACTCGGCGCTGAGTATATGCGCGAGTGACTTGCGAGGGTTTATGGCTCGCGAGTACTCATGATTTTGTTTTGACGCGCCGAGTTTTGCAAGCTTGGTCTGGAGTTTGCACATTTTTTTTGGTTCACATAACTATGGTCCTTTTCTGCATTGATAATTCTCCTTGATTGACGTATATGACACAATTTTCTTTTCATCTGGTGCATTTGATTAAGTTCTTGTTACAGTACAGTTCAACTATGGCATGCCTTTGAAAACTGGAAGACTGTTGGAGATACATTTAATGGCTATTACTCTAGAATTTGTCTCTTTGAAGCATTGACTGAATATTTGCAATGGATTGCAATTGTAATCTGAAGAGTACATTTGCCCGCCTGGTTTTTTACTATTCTTTTGAAAACTCTAAAACTCTTTGTTTCCACTGGGACATTCTGGGAAACTAGATTCGACTATTTACTTCTAGTGTATAATCCCCAATTGAATTTAATATTGTGGGTGGCTTACCATGGTTTTATATGATCATACAAACTCTTAATAATTATGTATTTTATTGCCTTCTCAGACTCCTGAAAGAACATGTTTTTCTACAAAAGCAGATTCAAGATGTCAATTCAATAGGTGTAAATATTTGCCTGGAAAGAGTGTTCATCAGCACTTGCACATTCCGATCTTAAATGGAAGAAGGGTACACATTCAAACCACTTGAACTAGATAGGTTGAAAGATCAAATTGATTGATGGATGACTATGTATAAGTTTTTGTGCATTTAGATAACTCTCATGAAGGTATAATTACAGTTCTGACTTTGTTACTGTGGGTGGCATACCTGATAGTTTTCTGTAAGGAAGCATTTTTTGACAGCAAATGCTATTGGTCTGAAAGACGAGGAGTCTTCAATGAAAAAAACTATTGAAGAAGAGTTGAGAAATTTAGGTGTGCTAAATGTGGATCCATCCTTGGCTTCACATAAAGCTCATTTGCAGTACAGATATAAAAACTATTTGCAACAAAAGCAAGCAATTGAGAAGCATGAAGGAAGCCTTGAGGAATTTTCTCAAGGTTAGGGAATTTGTGATATTGTCAAATATAATGCTAATTGAAGTAGCTATGTGGTAGTTCTTTCTGTGCTAGTTTAATCTTGCATGGCACAAACTGGTATAGTAGATCTCAGATATTGCATGTGTTCTTTTGTTTTGTAGGATATTTGAAATATGGGTTCAATCGAGAAGGAAATGATATTGTATATAGGGAATGGGCACCTGCTGCTCGGTGAGTTTGAGTTGTTTTTTTATATAACCTTACATAGAGGAAAACAATCTGAACAATTAACTCAATTATTACCCATATTATGTGGTAGAAGGAACCATTTAATTTTTGATATTATGGTCATGATAATTATTCATAATTTAAAATTTGCTATATTTCAATACTAAATTCATTTTCACCAATCAATGTTTTGTTATACTGTCTACTTATTTGTAATAAAGGTCACAGTAAAAGGTTTTTGGCTATAGGGAAGCTCAGCTTACTGGAGATTTCAATGGCTGGAATGGATCTGAGTACCCAATGGAAAGGGATCAATTTGGTGTTTGGTCAATTTACATTCCTGATAAAGATGGGCAGCCTGCTATCCCACATGGTTCAAGGGTGAAATTCCGAATGAAAACTTCTGATGGGATATGGGTAGATAGGATACCAGCCTGGATCAGGTATGCAACTGTGGATCCTAACAACTTTGGTGCAGCATATGATGGAGTTTATTGGGATCCACCGCCTTCTAAGAGGTGACTTTTTTTTGACAATATGCTATATTTTCTAGCTTTGAAGTTCACATTTCTAATTCAAACATCACTCTTTGCAACTGTCATCTGATGTTTTTAATGACATCTGCCAAGGTATGAGTTCAAATATCCTCAAACACCAAGGCCTGAGGCTCCGCGTATATATGAGGCTCATGTAGGAATGAGTGGTCCAGAACCACGTGTGGCATCATATTTGGAATTTGCAGAAAATGTACTCCCTCGCATAAAAGCAAACAACTATAACACAATTCAGTTGATGGCTGTAATGGAACACTCGTACTATGGATCATTTGGATATCATGTCACAAATTGTTTTGCTGCAAGTAGTAGATCAGGAACACCAGAGGACCTGAAATTTTTGATTGATAAAGCACACAGTTTAGGTTTACATGTCTTAATGGACATGGTTCACAGTCATGCTAGTAATAATGTTACAGATGGTCTGAATGGTTATGATCTTGGTCAAAGAGCAGAAGAATCTTATTTTCATACAGGAGAGAGGGGATATCATAAGTTGTGGGATAGTCGGCTATTTAATTATGGAAATTGGGAAGTTAAACGATTTTTACTTTCTAATTTACGCTGGTGGCTTGATGAATTTCATTTTGATGGTTTCCGTTTTGATGGAGTGACTTCGATGTTATACCACCATCATGGCATCAACATAGGATTTACAGGCAATTATAATGAGTACTTTAGTGAGGCAACTGATTTGGATGCTGTAGTCTATCTAATGCTGGCTAATACACTAATCCATAATATCCAGCCTAACGCAACAGTTATTGCAGAAGATGTTTCGGGTATGCCAACTTTAGGTCTGCCTGTTTCTGAAGGTGGAGCAGGATTTGATTACCGCCTAGCAATGGCCATTCCAGACAAGTGGATTGAGTATTTAAAGCATAAGCCAGATGAACAGTGGTCCATGAAGGAAATTGTTTCTACGCTAACAAATAGGAGATATACTGAGAAATGCGTTGCATATGCAGAAAGTCATGATCAGGTATTTTTCCTTATCTAGACAGTTTTCACTACACCAGACACATTTGTGAGTTTATGAGATTGTATAAGATATTGACAGTGAAATATTATGGGTAAGTAATACAAGCTTCATATTTAGGTCGAGAAGACTTAGAAATGGGCAGATTATTGGACTGTCTCCTTCATGTTTTAGTAGTTCTACTTTTTTTTTCGCTCTTGTAACTCTAAAATCTGTTTAATATTCATCAGAATTTATATTAATCTTTGTTGATTTTGATTCTGTAGATAATATTTATTTATTTTCCTTAAGCAACATATTCTATTAACACAGTGCTACATATTTGTCTGTGATTGCAAAGTCAATTGTTGGCGATAGGACTATTGCATTTTTATTGATGGACAAGGAAATGTACTTTGCTATGTCATGTTTGCAATCACTTTCCCCTGTTGTTGACCGTGGGATTGCGCTACATAAGGTTTGTAATGTTATCCTATGGCATGGTGAAATGTGGCTCATTTTACATCAAAAGCCTTATTTGGTGACATGGTTGAGTTTCCATATAGAGGTTATATTCTTTGCTTGATTTACTTTTTACAGAACATCTATATAGAATATTTTCACCTTTGGATTGCATATAATAAACTGATTATAACTGTAGTTATATAGAAAAAAATAGAGAAGCTACTGTCATGATATACAATTTCATGTTCAAGAATATTTTGTTCATGTGTTGATTTATTATTATAAAGGGATCTCTGTAAAAGTATTTTCATCAATAATTTTGGAACAGACATCAACATAATTATAATGATAAAGCAAAGAATAAAGGTTGGTGTCAGACTATACAGTATCTTACATTGGAGCATTTTGTTTGATTCACAGATGATACATTTCATAACAATGTCACTAGGTGGTGAAGGTTATCTAAACTTTATGGGAAATGAGGTATGTACTGGGACCTTTTCCTTTATCTTTACCGTAGGCTTAAGAAAAGTAACACATTCTATTCTTTATACATAGCCTTTCTGCAATACATATTTAAGAGTTAGCTAGTAGCCTTGGCCAAGTGCAACACGCTTCTTTTACCTCTTGCAGGGTCCTACCATTTTATGTAAAATTTATTCTCATAAATTTTGCAGGCCTGATATTAATAATCTAGATTGATGATGTGAGTAACAGCTAAAAAAATATCTTAAATACTGTATAAATCTTCTAATAAAATGTTCAAATTTTAAGAAGCGTAGAATTTCAAGAAGCAATTTTCCAGGATAATACATTGGAGCTGGTTATACCAGTGATGAAATTTGAAAGGCTTGTCAAAGTTCATTTTGATGACACAATCTTATACCCTTCAGTATTGAAGTATTAAAAATAAAATAACTTTCCTTGCTATTGACATTTGTAAATAAAAATCACACACAGATAATACTCTAGGAGAATACATATTTCACACAGATAATATTCTAGGAGGATGGAAATTTCACACAGATAATAATCTAGGAGAATACATGCACATATTACAGAATACGATGCCATTAATGATAAAAAACTTGCCAAACACTCACAAAACCTGTGATTACTAGCTAGTTGCAGTGTGGCCTGAGTAACTTACGTGGGAGTGAGTTTTGGCGAGTTCTAGGCTGGAACTTGAAGTGAGTACTTGTGGGCACCTAATGAGTGAGAGTTTGCATCCTGGTCTGCACTTTTCATGTGGGAATGTGGTAAAAGCACAGTTCTTTCATTTCTTTTTAAGCCTTCCACACTTTCCTTTCTCACTCACAATGATCATGGTAAATATCCAAGATGAGAACCCCATGTTAACAAATTCTGAGATTTGTGATGAACCCTTGCTGGTTCAACTCTTCAACCTGCTGTAATTTGTAGATCTTCTTTGTAATTTTTAATTATTAAGATGGTCTTTTAGAAATAGACAGAAGTTGCAGAAGAGGGTTTCTTTAATTTGCAACACATATTGAATAATACATGAATTTAATCAACTGAAACAATGAATTGAAAAATTTAGAAGCATACCCGTAACTCCTTAGCCAATTTATTGAAAAGAAAGAATAAATCAGCAACCTACAAAGTTCTGATTTTTATTCTGGAACAATTCAGATCTGCTCTTAGTTAAATACTAGGACACCCAAATAGTGAAAGATGGTGCCAATAAATGAGCAAGCTGTGTGTCTGGGAAAAGAAGCCTCCAAACCACAGAAGAATCAACAACAAAACAGTAAATAGGAAAACCCTACAACAAATCTGCCTTGTAAGAAGCCAAATCTACCCCAATTCAATTCAGTTTGACTTCTGAATGAAGCCAACCAAACTACAACAATTCGATTGATCTTTCACAATCTCGAAGCTACAAAATTCTGAAGAATGCACGCTTTCCAAAACTGGTCCAAACCCTAGCCGCCATAGCCAAGTACTCAGGAGAAAATGTCAAATGCTCAATATCAAGAATGAGGTTTAATTTCCATCTTGGCTGCTTGAATACCCAAAAGGTTTGATTTTTGGCAATTAGGGATTTAAAAATAATAACTTGCTTTTAGGGTTCCCAACTTAACCCTAAAATCCACGCCTAGCTTAGGAGATAATAAATCTTCACTTAAATAAATTTAAGTGATGCACTTTATGATTTTATATTAATATTTCATTAAAATATTAATTGCCTGTGGAACCACTAAAAAATTCATATCTCTCTCATTGTTGCTCGGAAACTGAATCTGTCAGAAGCTAGGGTCACAGTTCGCCATGCCAATGAAAATAGGACCATGTCTATTTTTAGCAATTTTTCCCTAAAAAATAGGAAATCCTCATAAAGTGTCAGAAACTGATGAAACGAAGACCAAAACTGAACTCAACACTGAACTAGAACAAATAGACAGACCACTCCTCAAGATACTGCATTACTGACCCCTTTATCCATACTCTGTTAGCCTACAAGGGTCCAAAAATAAGCTAACTCCTCAATCCCAAGTCCCTGACTAGGATGGGGACATTACAGTCCGCCCTCCCAAAATTTGCTTGTCCTCAAGCAAACTCAATGCTGGATGCTGTAAAATGCTATCACAATCCCAAGTAGCATCCTCTATCAGCAGATCCTTCCATTTAATAAAAAATTCCCTGATGACACTTCTCCGCAAATGATGTTCTCTGAACTCCAGAATGGCCTCAGGTACTAGCACTAACTTCCCCTCATCATCTAAGGGTGGTAGAACTGCAGATGGAACTATCTGTTGTCCCAATGCCTTCTTAAGGCGTGACACATGGAACACATCATGAACTTTACTATCAGCCGGTAAATCTAACTCATAAGCCACCTGGCCAACTCGCTTGGAAATCCTGAAAGGACCATAGTAACGTGGCTTGAGTTTCTCTGAGCCCTTCTTTCTAAGAGAGGACTGTCTGTAGGGTTGTAGCATCAAATACACCATATCCCTGATCTCAAAGGATCGCTCAACCCTCCTTTGATCAGCATATTGCTTTTGCTGATTCTGAGCTTTCTGAATATTATCATGAAGTGCTCTCATAATATCCTGGTTCTCCTATAGTAGATTCCCAACACTCCGTACTCGGCAATCGTTCATCAATAAATCCAGAAAACTAGGAGCTTCATATCCATACAAAGCTTTGAAAGGTGTCATCTGAATAGTCATGTGGTGAGTGGAATTATAACAATACTCGCACAAATGTAACCACTTCACCCAAGCCTTCTGCTGCCCTGAGATGTAGTTCAGCAGGTATCCCTCCACCCACTTGTTGACAATCTCTGTTTGTCCATCAGTCTAGGTGTGGTAACTGGTACTCGGAGTGAGCTTTGTCCCGCAAAGTCTGAATAACTCCTGCCATAAGTGACCCATAAATCTGCTGTCCCTATCATTGACAATACTCCGAGGTAAACCGTGCAATCTAAATACCTCATGAAAGAAAAGATCAGCCACCTGTCCAGCGGAATAAGTAGTCGTGATCGGAAAAAAAGTGCATACTTAGTCAACCGATCAACCACCACATATATGCTGTCTCTCCCTTGGGCTTTTGGCAAGCCCTCGTAATAAAGTCCATAGACACGCATTCCCACTTCCTGTTAGGAATAGGAAGTGGCTGAAGTAATCTTGCAGGGAAGTTGTGCTCCTGCTTGTTCTGCTGGCAAACAGAACACTATCTGACGTACTGAAGAACATCAGACTTGAGACCCTTCCAAGAGAATCTCTCTCGTACCTTCCTATAGGTCTTAAAGACCCAAGATGTCCAGCCATAGGTGAATCATGGAAAGTCCTCAATACTATGCATTTCACCTCAGAACCTGGAACTAAAAATATCCTCTCTTTGTAAATGATGAGGTCATCCACAAGAGAGTACCTGATGTCCTATACTGTTCCATCAATAATATTAGATGCCCATAGATTCTTGGCATACTCTGCTATAATCAAGTGTTTCCAATCTTCGTACACAGCTGCCATGGAGCTCAATTGGGGGCGGTGAGATAAAGCATCAGCAACAACGTTCTGAGTCCCTTTGACATAGGAGATGTCAAAATCATAAGACTGTAACTTGCTGACCGACTTCTGTTGACGCTCATTTAGATCCCGTTGTCCAAGAAAATGCTTCAAACTATTATGATCAGTTTTGACACAAAACTTGTTGCCAACTAAATATTGCCTGAATTTGGCCATTGCATACATGATGGCCAACATTTCCTTATCATAAATACTATAGCTCCTCTCTGGACCCCGAAGCTTCCTGCTCTCATAAGCTATAGGATGACGATCCTGCATAATTACTGCACCAATACCCTCTCCACATGCATCACAATGAAGCTCAAAAGGTTTGGTGAAATCGGGTAAAGCAAGAACTGGACATGTAGTCATCAATTGCTTGAACTTCTCAAAACACTCCCGTGCGAGAGGTGTCCAAACAAATGCACCCTTCTTGGTTAAATCAGTGAGTGGTGCAGCATGTCGTGAAAAACCACTAACAAACCGACGGTAGAAGGCACATAAACCAACAAATCCCTTGAGTTGAGTCAGGGTCTCAGGAGTAGGCCAATCAACGATGGCACGAACCTTATCAGGATCCATGCGAACACCCTCTTCGCTGATTATGTGACCCAAATACAAAAGTTCTGCCATTCCCAATGCACACTTGGACTCTTTGGCGTAGAAGGACTCCCTGTCAAGTATGCCTAAAATAGTATCCAAGTGAACCAAGTGCTCCTCCCAAGTTCTACTATAAACCAAAATGTCATCAAAGAAAACCAAAACAAATCTCCTCAACTGAGATTGGAAGACCCTGTTCATAGTGGACTGAAAGGTAGCTGGTGCGTTGGTCAACACAAAAGGCATAACCAAAAACTCATAGTGTCCACAATGACATCTAAATGCAGTCTTCTCAATATCCTGCTCCCTGACACTGATCTGATGATAACCTGTTCTTAAATCAATCTTGGAGAAGTAACAAGCTCCATGAAGCTCATCTAACAACTCATCAATGCGAGGAATGGGATACCTCTTCTTTATAGTCTTTTTATTCAGCATACGGTAATCAATGCACATTCTGAGTGTACCATCTTTCTTTTTCACCAAAACAACTGATGAAGCGAAAGGAGATTTACTCGGCCTTATGTGTCCCATTGCTAGAAGTTCTTTGATAGTTTTCTCAATTTCATCTTTCAATCGCTTGGGGTGCCGGTAAGGTGTAATCATAATGGGTTTGGTGCCCTCGTCAAGCTCAATAATGTGTTCTATGCCTCTATCAGGAGGCCTACCAGGAGGTATGTCACTAAACACCTTTGTATGCTTAACTCTAAGCTCCTGAATATCTGAATGATAAGGTGTTTTATGCTGCTCCTCATAAGTAGGCATGAGTTTACACTCTGTTGCCCAATCCACCATGTCATGCTTGACAAGTCTCTCCATTCTTTTAAGAGTGATTAATTTCAAGTTGCTGGCTTTGATAGCTTTAAGAACATGATTAGTCCCATCAACCTTGAATTTCATCTCCATATCTCTGAGGTTGAGTGTAAATTCACCTATGGCATGAAACCACGTCATGCCAAGAACCACATCCGTATTTCCCATGTTAACCACATAAAAATCAGCTTTGAATTCATAATTATTGAGTTTCATGGGTAAGTCTGAAATCATTCTATCACAAGTCAGCACATTACCATCAACAACTTTCACCCTTATGCCTTCAAACTCTTGAGTTTGAATCCCACGCTTCTCCACCAACCGTGCATCTATGAAATTATGAGTTGCACCTGTATCAAGTAGAGAATGACTCTTTGACGAGCCAAGAGTCCACACAACCTAAAAGAACATTCTCCTTTTATGCTAGACATATGAACTTCCCGTAGATCGAATTCTCCTTCATTTTCAACCTCCTTTTCTGCATTTTCAGTCTCAAAGTCATTTTGATCAGCTTGCTGGTCCGTGTTATCAATCATGTTTTCTCCCTCATAAAACCACTCCATATTCCTATTTTGACCCTTAGGCTTGAGGGGACAGTCATGGTTTTGATCATAAGGACCCTTACAATGAAAACATAGCCTCATTCTATGCAAATCATTGAGTGTTTCCCTATCCAAAGGCGCTGTAAACTTCTTCCCTTGTTCCGCATTTTCTGATTTCTTTTGATCATACTTGCTGTCATTAAATGATGAGGATGGTTTTGAGTTGTTAGGAGTGAACTTACTACGAGGAGCGGTAAGTTCCATGCTGCGTGCCTTCCTCATGGCTTCTTGCAAGGTAGGGGGATCAAAAACCTTAATCCAACCTTTCATAGGCTCATAAAGACCTTCAACAAAAAGAATGACCAGTATTCTCTCTGAAATGTTAGTTACCATAACTGAAAGCTTCTGAAATTCACTAATATAAGATTCCATGCTGCCCATTTGTTTCAGCTGAGCTAAATCCCTGAAATACAACTCTGGATCTCTTTTATCAAAACGCTCAACCAATCTATCAGTGAATTCTTGGTATGTAGTAATAAGGTCATGATGCAAAGTCACCATCCCATGGTGCCACCAATCATGGGCTACCCCATCCAAATGCAAAGCTGCAAACTTAATAGCATCTTCTTCTGACATAGGACGTAGATTCAGGAAGGTATCCAACTTGCTAATCCCAGCTCTGGCTGTAACACTACCACTGCCATCAAAAGTAGAAAGTATGAGCTTGTTGATTGCATATTTGAGATCATTAGTTTTGTTCCAAGGTTTCTTGTCATTCCAATTCCACTTCTTGTTGTGTTCCCTCTTTTGACTCATAAACCTGTCAAAGTTAAGATGTTCCTTAACTCTCGGTGGTAATGCATCCCATTCATCATGAAGTGTGGTTACGTTAACTGTAAAGGCCACCTCATCTTCCTCCTCAGCCACGTCCTCTTCTTCAGGTTCATTTCTAACAAAAGTTGGGCGTGTAGGCCTATCATAGGTGTGTGTGGGAGTCACTCTTGCCCTTGGGCGACCAACAACACTACCATTTTCCTCCTGTTTCTGATTATGCCCCCTTGGCCCAGTGATCTGTTGTATGGTTGTAGTCAACTGTTGCAACACATTTGCCACTTGTCGCTGCCCTGTTACTAAACCCCTCATAATAACTCCGGCATCTTGGTCCTCATTGTTCACAGCCTCTCTGCGTGGCTCATCATCATTCCTGTCCCCCATAATTTCCAAGGGTATTTCTTCAGTTTGATTAGAATCACCTTGTAAATCAGGTCTCCTGTGTGTGTAATACCTGTGAGGCCCAGTCTGTTATTGATGCATAAAAAAAATAAAAATTCTAACTCTCTAGGAAGGCAGGATCAAAGCTCTGATACCACTGTGATGAACCCTTGCTAGTTCAACTCTTCAACCTGCTTTAATTTGTAGATCTTTGTAATTTTTAATTATTAAGATGGTCTTTCAGAAATAGACAGAAGTTGCAGAAGAGGGTTTCTTTAATTTGCAACACATATTGAATAATATATGAATTTAATCAACTGAAACAATGAATTGGAGAATTTAGAAGCATACCCGTAGGTCCTTAGCCAATTTATTGAAAAGAAAGAATAAATCAGCAACTTACAAAGTTCTGATTTTTATTCTGGAACAATTCAGATCTGCTCTTATTTAAATACTAGGACACCCAAACAGTGAAAGATGGGTGCCAATAAATGAGCAAGCTGTGTGTTTGGGAAAAGAAGCCTTCAAACCACAGAAAAATCAACAACAAAACAGTAAATAGGAAAACCCTACAACAAATCTGCCTTGTAAGAAGCCAAATCTGCCCCAATTCAATTCAATTTGACTTTTGAATGAAGCCAACCAAGCTGCGACAATTCGATTGATCTTTCACAATCTCAAAGCTATTGAATTCTAAAGAATGCACGCTCTCCAAAACTGGTCCAAATCCTAGCCGCCATAGCCAAGTGCTCAGGAGAAAATGTCAAATGCTCAATATCAAGAATGAGGTTTAATTTCCATCTTGGCTGCCTAAATACCCAAAGGGTGCGATTTTTGGCAATTAGGGATTTAAAAATAATAACTTGCTTTTAGGGTTCCCAACTTAACCCTAAAAGCCATGCCTAGCTTAGGAGATAATAAATTTTCACTTAAATAAATTTAAGTGATGCACTTTATGATTTTATATTAATATTTCATTAAAATATTAATTGCCTGTGGAACCACTAAAAAATTCATATCTCTCTCATTATTGCTCGGAAACTGAATCTGTCAGAAGCTAGGGTCACAGTTCGCCATGCCAATGAAAATAGGACCATGTCTATTTTTAGCCATTTTCCCCTAAAAACTAGGAAATCCTCATAAAGTGTCAGAAACTGATGAAACGAAGATCAGAACTGAACTCAACACTGAACTAGAACAAATAGACAGACCACTCCTCAAGATACTGCATTATTGACCCCTTTATCCATACTTTGTTAGCCTACAAGGGTCCAAAAATAAGCTAACTCCTCAATCCCAAGTCCTTGACTAGGATGGGGACATTGCAAGATTGCTGATTTTGAGAGGAATGGAGGGTGTAAGAGTCATTGGATTGGATGACATCATGGTTGATGATGATGACAATCGTAAGGAGTCATTCCCTTCTAAATTGAGGGTGGAGATGCAATCAATTGTGAGGACCCAAACCATCACTAGGAATCTATATGGGGAAGAAAATTATAAACTGTTGTAACTTTCATTCAATTGCGATTTTTGATGATGATTGAGACATTTTCATGTTGATGTGATATTGTACTATATTTTTATCCAAATCTAATAAAAAACACTTCCCCAACACTCTTCAAACTTATTTTCTATGTTTTGTTATTGTATTTTGTCAAGTCCCCTTCAACTTGTGTAATGTCCCATTTTTGATAGGTTTGGAAAATTAAATATTCCATAGGGTTAAAAGTATTCAAGGATTAAATTATTTAGTATTATGATTCAAAGTATAATTAAAATAATATTAAATAATTATTGACTTTAATTAAAGTCACTAATCAATAATGCTGCGGGAAAGGAAGGTAACTGAAAATAATATTATATTAATGTCTTTGGGGATTGATGAAGTTAGGCAATTGATAATTTTCTTCGGTAGTGAATGATCTGCCCTGGGTGGGCTTGGAAGAATCATCCGGATTCTTCAGATGAGCTTATATTGGAGAAGATTTTGTGGAAATCAGTGAAGTCTTTGTGGAGGACTGATTTTGGACATCTTAGAGCTTTACAGAATTATTAAGGTATTTATTTGTGAATAAGTTTATCTCTATTATGTTGCTGCATAGCATTATAATGAGAATATCGTCTATGACATTATTTGGCATTGCATAACACTATGGTTCTGAGCGAAAATTCCTAGTGGTGGTTATTATACTTCCGCAAACACACTGCATCCTTCGGGTTGATAGAGTTATATTGGAGATATTGAATATTCTGGTACTGATAAACACAATAGAATAATCACAACAGCGGAGGCATTATTCACGAATAAGGGGAGGGCTCGATATTTACAGCGATAATATTATTGCAAGCTGGAATAAGTAGTGCGGCTACTGAAATGTATATATGCTTGGCATGGAGTTGGGTAGTAATATTCAATATCATGTCATATTTGATGAATCACATCATATTGTTTCCTTGGTGAGAGTTTTGTTTCTCATTTACCCGATTCTTTTAAGTTTGGTGTATAAAGTCTTTTTAATATAAATGTTATTGCCATGTTTTTTCTGTTGAACACAACTTCTATCGAGATTCCTGTAATTTGGTCTGCCTTCCAAATTTGAGGGACAAATTCCCTATATGCATAGTCGGACTGCAAGTGTATTTGGCATGAGATTCAATCAGGGCTTGTTGGAAATGTTGTCATTGATGTCAAAAGTGAATAGACGAGATTGAGAAGATTGTCATTAAAGTCAAAGGTGTACGGAAAAGATTGAAGAAGGAATGTCACATGGGTATTATATGTGATGTGCAATCTTGCACATGATTATACAAGGAAAGTTTTTGGAGTTAGTTTTGCAATGGAAAAGCAATTGAGAATTAACATGAATATAAAGATAATGCTGGAAATAGAAAAAGACGAAAGAGAATAAGACAAAATAGAATTAATCAAAATAGCATAAACAACATTTTAGAAGGCATCGATTAAGATAAAGATTGGATAATGAAAAGGTAGTGGTTTTTATAAGGGTTATCTCTCTTACAAGAGATGCATCCTCTCACTAGGATATGGAGATATAAAAGATGTTTGTGAATTAAGGAGAAGGTGTGAGTGGTGTGTAAAACATGTAATATAAAATTTAAAATACACTACAGATCCATGGATAGAATGCAGATTTGAGAAATAATATATATGCAAATAATTGCATCAAGTTTGTGAATAAGTGGGATGAAAATAAAATATATAATGTGGTCATAATAAATATTTGAAAATAAATAAAATGTTTAAAGAGCAGCAATTAGTTTATAAAAGGTAAGATTATTAACAAAGGGTTGTATCTTTTCAAAGAGTTCTCTTTTCTAAGAGATGCCTCTCTTCATGGAGGGATGAAGATATAAATTAAATTTGTGAAATGTGGAGAATATGATGTGGAAGAAGTGAGAGATGTGTGTGGAATATAAATAGAAATATATTAGCATATGAAGAGCAGATCTTAAGGAGTATATTTGTGGATTTTATGAAGGGATTTTGATTACTGTCAGAGTGAATTTAAAGGCAGACATGATGGCAGATTTATGGGCAATATTGTAGCAGATTTGTGAACAGACTTATAGCAAACCTTGAGGAGAAGAGAATATCATAAAAAAGGAAATATAGAGACAAGGCAGATTTCTAAGGAAGACATATACATGATCAAGACAGATTTGTAAACTAAAAGACACATCCATTCAAATAGTTGTCTCCTTTCTTAGAGATGCATCATTTCATGAAGATATGAAGATATAAGATTGAGTGAGATTTGTGGAGTTAAGTGCAAGTGGAGAAAAAGATATATACATACCAGCAGATTATACATAAAGAAGACATAGAAGATCATTCAATATGCAGATTTGAAAGAGGAAAATATGCATGATTTGAGTGAAACAATGAAGTGAATAGAAAGAACACTCAGAGATCAAGTGTGGAGAGAATATACAAGCACGTGTTGAATCAGCTTTGAGCAGATTTGTAAAACATATATGAGAGATCTGTAATGGATATATATTGAAAAGATAAGGAGAATATATGGAAAGAATATGCAAGTGTGTGTGAACATACAAGTATGTGTATATTATTGTTAATGAGAAGAAGAGAATTATAAGGTGAATATATGTAGGAGATAAATTATATAATCATAATGTCCATCATCCGTTGAAGGAGCAACATAGACGGTGGTACTTTGCTTTGGAAGTTGGTGCTTCCTAAAGGAGAGATTGTTGTCTCTGTCTAAGTTGGTGCTTAGCAGTGGGGGTTTGTGCCTCTAGTGGTTTGGTGCTCACAAATTGAATGAGGGGTTGGTGCCCAAAATTTGTAAAAAGAAGAATAATGTAAGAAATATTTATGTCATGATTTTCTCCCGCAAGGGTTTCCATATAAATCTCATGTTCTACCTTGTATTGTGTAATTGCTGCATCTTATGTTGTTGAATTTGTGCAATTGATATGCTTATGGCATTAAGTTTTAAAAGGTAAAAATTGTTGTTATACTGATTCACGACCCCTTCCACCCCTCTCGGTATAACTGTGCTCATCAAGGCTGACTTACACATCTGGCTTGGTTTTGATCTAATGCGTGAAGGAACAGATTGTATTTATATTGCCACCACACCTTGCATAGAAGGAACAATAACATTGTTGGGTGGTGAACCTTGTATTGCCTATGATGGATATTGGGATGCTCTTACATATGTGGTTGCTTTCTTCTATAGGAAAAAATCTGGCGTAATTTCATTGGTGTGATCACTTTTTGAAGCACTTTGTACACAAGATTGTAATATCCCTTGTATTATGTTCATATTCCATATATATACATATATCCATTCTATTGACTCCTTTAATTATTTGTGTACATTATTACTGTTAAAAGATAAATATCTTTAATAATGGTTACTGATTATTGTATTATTTACAATTAATATAAATGCTGTATTATATATAATTTATTATTATTGTATTAATTACAATTTATTATCATTAATAATATGGTATCATTAATATATACATTTCCTTTTAATTTAAATGGAATTATTTAATATGTGCATTACCTATATCAAACTAGTTTATTACAAAAGCACCGATGATACTACCAATGCTTTGGGCTGTGTTAAGAATAACAAATTTAAATCAGAAAAACACGACTCTAAGGGGGAGTCATATCCTTTAGGAAGGGTCATAGCCAGTCAAAGATATTAAATAACTCTGACCACCTTCCTCCAGCAACACACACACACGGAAAAAGTAAGAGAGGAGAATATGGGAGAAAGAAGAGGTCAGTATTCACATTGAATGGGAACTCTACGGGTATGGATATAAGGGCTGCTAATAATATCATTTGATGTTGTTTAATAATGTAAATACAATTTAACATTGTAAATACAATCAATACTATGAATACAATTTAATATTATTAATGCAAGTTAATAAAATTAATACTGATAAGACAAATTAATATTGTTATTAATACAACCAATACAACCATTCATTAACAATCAATTTAAAATTCATATAAGACATAGAATGTAAAAGAAATCTGAAAGTATTACTATAACAAGAATACATAAAGGGTAATTAACATAAAATTAATACTAGACAAGCTGATGACATTAAAACACTACCAATATTGATAACATTCATTTCATAAATGATAATACAACATAATGCTGTTAAGAAATATAATTAACAATTAATCTAAGTTACCGGTTCCGGTTCGGATTCGGGTTCGGATTCGGGTACGGGTTCACGGATTCGGCAAAAAAAAATAATTTTTGGGTACGGGTACGGGTTCGTCCGTACATATATATATATATATTTTAATTTTTTTTAATATATATATATATATATATGTTCAAACTTCAAACATCAAAATTATATATGTTCACAGTTCAAACATACAAATATGAAACATCAAACATACAATGTAACTTTCCCATACAATGATACATAGATGATAACAGATAAATCATAAATCCATAAATCATTAAAAATATTGTTTTTTTATTGTTTTTAAATGCTTGCTAACCCGTGGGCCTTGTTTTTGGGAACCCACGGGCTTGGGTTCACCCGGGTCCTCCTGGGTTCGCCCTGGGTCCCACCCGGGTCCTGGACCCACAGGGAACCCAGCCGCCTGGGCAGGACCCGGGTGGGACCCAGAGCGAACCGGACCAGGACCAGGACCGGGCACGGACCAGGACCAGGACCCAGCCAAAATAGGGGAGAACCGGTATCTGAGCAATTAATATTGTAGTGGACATAAATATTTATGACAACATTTCTAAACATGGTAAGGGGAAGTGTGAAAGTGTCACGAGAGGGGTATAGTTTATGGACACTCTTCTAGATACGCCACCTCAAAGTGGGAGAAGATGAGCTCATAGAGGCCAAAGGAGTACAAAGGGTACGACCTTTGGGTCTAGGAAGAGATGGTTTCTAGGGCACTCTCCGCAATCTTTCCCTTCTTCTCCACCATGGCTCACAAAAACAAGAAGTAAAATTGTTAAGGTATTAGAATGATAACTAGATGAGGGCCAAAGGCACCTTATTGTTGAAGTGAATCAATCATAAGAGGTTAGAGGTTGATATGATGGAGGGGAACGATGTAAAGCCCTCACTAGGTATGCCACCTCATGATGATGGTTAAGGACCATCGGTTAAGGACCACATGAGGCCATAGAGGATAAGGTCTTCTTGTTGGGCCTAGGGTAGAGGATACTTGGGACACCTCATCATGTCTTCCAACTTGTTAGAGTTATCTTTTATTAGCTAATAATTATTTATTTAATTATTAGTCTATTATACTCTATGCTTAAGCTAAACTTAGGAATCTTATAATTCTTTAGCGTTTTCTCCTTTAGGGTTTTAAGTATCCTTTTATAAGGATTCTCTCTTTGTATTATTATAACAACTGTAATTATTGAATTGCATTCTTGTTGGACAATCAATATGACTCCTCTTTTCTGGATCTTTGAATTTTGGCCTCCATAGCTTTTTTGCTTCTCTCCTTCTGTGACAGGTTTGCATGCAAGTGATCTTTGGGAGCTATAGAGTTGATTTTTCGTCAACTCCAATATGGTATCAAAGGTTCAGATCTGCATGCCTCTATTCTCTTCATGAGAGATTTTGGGCCTTGTTCTTCAGATTTGTGTATTCGGGGGTTTGTTCAGTTGCTTTTTTCCATTTCCGGGGGTAGCTGATTTTTTGGTACATTTTGGTGCCAAAAGGACCTCAGGGTTGGATTCAAGAGGCCGATTCAACGAATTTTGATATATAATTCGACCTATTTCGGTGATAAGGGCATCTGGCCCATGATTTTTCATTGGCACGCTTTACGAGGCACAAAAATCCGTACGGCTGTACCAAATGCGTCAAAAAATTTTCGTCCCCTCTTTATGCCGTAAAAGAGGGGTTTTTTTCTTTTGGTTGTAACTTGGTGATACGGAAGTGCTTTTTCAAAAACTTTATATTGTCGGAAAACTCTTTTCGAGCTCTCTTCAGATTTGGAGGTTTGATCTTCTGATTTTTCTTTTTTGATGGTGTTTTTTGCTATCAAAGATAAAAGTTCCTTTTTGCACTCCGGGAGACATAACTTGAGCATCTGAACTCCGTTTTTCAAAAACTTTATATCGTTGGAAAGCTTGTTCTGTGCACTTTCCAGTCATATGAGTTTTTTTTTCAGATTCTGCTCGAGGTACATTTTATTCAGTTTTTTGCTTTTCAGGACTGGTGAATATTTTGGATGTTTCAGGTCATGGGATCTCTTTCTTTGAGTAGGATGTCTCGTCTTTGGCTGTTCTTTCTGTATTTCCAACCTTATGTCTCTTCTGATCATTGTAGACATTTTTTTGTAAGGATTTTTATTTATGCAAACGCACTGAGATAAAGTGCCACTATGCATTGTATACTTGAGATTTTGCACATCTTGTGCCTTATTGTACATGCACTACATTATGAAGTGCCATGGGGGGTTGATGTTTGCCTTTGTTTGCCATCTACCTTTGTCACATGAGTGTTCCTTCCACGATATTAGCCTCATGATGTGTGTCAAGTGAGTGTTCCTTCCACGACACTATGTACTTTCTCTGCACCTTTGATGTTCGTGGTTCTTCGTCATGTAGTTCTTGTTGGCGGTTCTTTTCAATGTACCTGTCCCTCTCCCTTTTCAACATTATGGGGAGGTTTGTCTTGTTATTCTAATGCTTCCTTGGTTCGACTGATCAACGTTTCAAGCTTTGGTGTTTTATGCCATCTGTATCTTTGAGTTCAGTTGTTTGCCTTTGTTTGCCATCTGATTCGAGTAGTGTCATTTGAGGTTACTCATGCAGATTACAGTCTTCTCTACTTGGTCATGTTCTATTTCAGTGGAGGTTCTTCAGATCAGCAGTTACTCTTCGACAATGTTTGCAGCTATTTCATGCTTTAGTGGTGTTCTTCATGCTCTTCTTTTTGTTCCTATCTTCTGGAACACTCTTGTTTGGAGGCTTCTTAGTCCTTCACTTGAGATTTCATCTCTTCTTGGAGAGGAGTTTTGTTCCCATAGGGTTTTCTCCTTTTTCTCCACTTTACAGAGATTTTATTGTACTGGGGTACTGTTGTGACCATTTCACACATCGCCCCATTAGAATGGGGACCCCCTCTTTTTCGCTTTTGTTTTGCTTGTTTTTCTCTCTGCTTTTAGGGTTTTGAGTGAGTGAGTTGTCTGTCTGGGCTAGGGCTAAACCTTAGGGGTTTCTTTTGGATGTTATTCAAGCTGAGTCCAGTCAAATTTTGAAAGTTGTTAAGCGTCCTCCCGAAGAATCGAGATGATTGAAATAGGATAAGCCTTTCAGGAAAGTCAAATGGGTCTTAGGTTAGGTTTAATCAGGGTTTTTTAGGGTAAAATCCAATTTTGACTAAGTGTTAGCATTTTGAAGGTGAAATTGTGTGTTCTTGCCTAGGTAAGTTTTGATCAAATTTTGGAAGTAAGATGATGCCTGAAACAGAGAAATCGCTCTTGACCCTTGTTGAGGGCCTAGGGCGAAATTTATCCTAAGTGCAAATTCTTGTTTTGAGAGGGCTTGCTAACTGGTTCTTGGCCTTGAAAATGACCTGACTCTGCCTTGTGAAGTGATTGGAGACTTAAATTTTGAATAGTTTAGCCAGAAAGGGTAAAATCGCTCTTGACCCTTGCTAAGGGTCCAGGGCGAAAATGTTATTTAAGGCATATTTGTCACTGACTTTTCTAATTTGTTTTGTGCAGGGTCTCCAGGAGGGATGATTGGACGTGACTTGATGCTTTTGAAGATTTGAAGGCATGAATAATGATGAATTTTGAAGGCTAAGAAGGGAAAAATCGCTCCTGACCCTTGCTGAGGGCCCAGGGCGAAATTTTGATTTCCCTCATCTTGTAGTGAAAAAGGGACCAAGTGTTGGGCATGAATGGAAAACGAATGACTTTCTTCACCCGCCTGAAGGAGTTTTAACTTAAAATGATGAAGGATCTTATTGGAATCATCAAAATCGCTCCTGACCCTTGCTGAGGGTCCAGGGCGAAAAAACTTATTGGAGTCATTCTTGACCTTGTTTGGTCAAATTGAGATATCAAAGGCATGGTGGAGGATGAAATGAGCGTGATAAAGTATCCAGACTTGATTGAAGATGATGAATTGAAGGAGTTTTGCCCAAGAAGATCAAAATCGCTCCTGACCCTCTCTAAAGGTCCAGAGCGAAATTTTCAAAAGGCACATTTTCTTGCGAAGTCAAAGTGATTTTTATAATTGGAATAAATGAAAGCAAGTGTGTTTTACCCCTTGAATATAACTTGGACACTCAACGACGAAGCAATCAAGCCAGGTTTGAAAAATAGCTCCTGACCCTTGCTGAGGGCCCAGGGCGAAAAGCCTAATATTGGACATTTTTGTCCGAGTTTGGACAAATCTAAGCCTAGACGTGAGCTTGAAATGATGTTTAAATTGCCTCAAAGTGAAGAAGGAATGTTAAGAATGCAAGATTTGAAGGCAATTATCAAAATCGCTCCTGACCCTTGCTGAGGGTCCAAGGCGAATTTCTAAGTTTCTCTCCTTTCTTTGAAGAATTAAGACAAAATCTTGTTTGGATAGAAGGAGGACGCAATGTGTTATGCCTTAGAGGCGATTTGGAGTCTAAAGGATGAAGGGCTATGTCTAAAACCAAAAATCACTCCTGACCCTTGCTGAGGGTCCAGGGTGAAAATCATAAAACCAACATATTTCCTTCAAAATTGTGCTAAGGCAAGATTGTGCTAAGGAAGAAGCCCTTCAAAAACATGATGAATGATGATTTGCCTAGAGAGGTTGATGATGCTAAGCCAGGAAGCAAAAATCGCTCCTGACCCTCTCTCAGGGTCCAGGGCGAAAATTTTGAAAACTCCCATTTTACCTTGAAACAACAAAGCCAATTTGGGTGAGATGGATAAAGCAAGGACATTGCCAGGTGATGAATAAAATTTCAATGAAAGGTGATGGAGAATTAAGCCCAATTTGCAAAAATCGCTCCTGACCCTTGCTAAGGGTCTAGGGCAAAAAGCCTCAAAATCACACCTTTTCTCCAAAATTTGATAGAGCTAAGTCTGGAAGCCAGTGAGAAGATCTATTTGGAATGTCTTGAAGAGATTTTGAACGTTGATGAATGCTAATTTTGAGCAAAAAATGGAAAATCGCTCCTGACCCTTGGAGAGGGTCCAGGGCGAAATCTACATTTCCACCTATTTTCCTCATGCAAAATGTCAAATTTTGAAGTACAACACCTTAACTGGATATCAATTTACCCTCCAGAATATTTTCAAATCAAGGTGCTAAGTATTCAAGGCTAAAAACAAAAGTCGCTCCTGACCCTCAGAGAGGGTCCAGGGCGAAATCATCATGGAATTTCATCAAGCCTTGTTTTAAAAAATTAATATTCTCCAGTTTGCATTTGATCGCCAAAATTATAAATTTTGAGGCATTTGGAAAATTAAACTTAAATTCGCATTAAATTAAAAGCATTTTAGCATTTAATAAATTAATTTTGAGCCTTGAGAAAACCGAAATTTTAATTTGGAGGCATTTAAAATTAATTTTTATTAAATTAAAGTTCAATTAATAAGCGCTCAAGGCATTATTTTGCTTTTATTTGCCAAGTCGGCCACCCCTTTTGGAGATTTTATTTATTTATTTTACCTCCTTTTTGTCAAGTCGGCCTAGAGGAAGCAAGGGGTAAGCGCTCTATATAATAGGGATGCTTTGATCAAGTTTAATCATTCATTCAATCATCCTTTTAAGTGCGAAATTGGAGAGCTGATTAGAGGTGCGAAATAGAGCTTATTTGGAGCAAGTTTCTTCTAAGTGTTGAAGGCTAACTAAGGTGGAGTTTATTCTTTTCAAGCTAGAGGAGACGCAATTCATCCAAGAGAGGGCTTTGATCTAAACTTTGCCTAGTGAAATCCATTACTTGCATCATTTTTTAGAGTTAGTACTCAAGAGGAGGTATAGCGAAATTATCTTAGCATCCTTGTGTAAGATTTGATTTTTTAACACTTTTTTGGAGAAGTCTAAGTGTTGATTAGTTAATTAGGAAATGATAACTTTAGACTTATCATGAAGTTTCCTAATTAATATTTTTAATCTTCCTTTTAAGTCTTAATTTCTATACTTCAAGATATAATGCTTAAGAACTAATTTTGAAATGTTGTGTAGGTGTCAAGATGGCGACTCCAAAGGCAGGAGCATCTACTAGTCGCCCGGCTCTCATCAAAGAAGATCAGAGGAACGATGAATTGGAGACCAGGATCGTGTCCAAATGGAGTAATATCGGAGACACCAACTTAGGAAACTTCAATGTAAAAAAGTTTTGAGAAGTCCCCTACATTGGCAAGCCATCACCTGTTGCGAAGAAGATAATTGAAAGTGGCATCATCAAGGCGGCAGGTTTCCCTCCAGCAGTCAAGTGTCATGAGCTAATGATCGAGTGTGCCCGCCATTATGACTCACAATCAAGGTCGATCGTATCCAAGGAAGGGAACACCTTAGCTTATCTTTTAGAGGAGGCTATAAGTGAAGCTCTTCATCTTCTAGAGCATAAAGATATGATTTACAAAAGTTTAGAAGGAGCCAGGTCAATGTATGAAGATGATCCTGACACTTGCTTGAATCTCATCAATAAGAACTGGTTGCTCAAAAGTCGTCCTCGCCTGAGCAAGATTCCCAACACACCACATAGGATCGACTTCCAGGAGGAGTACAGAGATTTGATAACTTTGCTCAATCGAGTTACAGGGGCTCCTCAAGCCTTCTACTTCGAAAAGTGGATGTTCTTCTTCATCCAAGTGATAGTCCAAGGAAAAGGAACGATTCATTGGGCTAGAATTATTAGCCATTGTCTGGATGTGCAGTTGAGAAGGCTAAGACCTACTAAATCATTCCACATGAGCTCATATGTCATATATGCCTTGATCAGGAGTTTCGAGTATGCAGGGCTACCTCACAGAGGAGTGATCGGAAGAGGACCCGGAGAGGTGAGAGTTTGTGACTCTTATGTTCATTTGCATCATCCTTCTAGAGGTGACTACAAGTTAGTTAATGACACCTTCACGATGAACATCACTAGGATATTGCAAGGTGGGATTCATAATCGACTATCTCTGGAGGCACAAGAACTTGTGAAGAAGTATGGTGCATGGTTCATCCAGTTTCAAAAGTTTACATATATCAGAGTTCATGGGTGTCCTTCACCTCCCTACATGTTGCCGAGGTATCCGACAGACAGGATAGTGCTACTTGAGGTGACCAGACAGTTGGCAGCTTATGCAAAGGCATCTAGACACAAGCATGGAAATGGAGTTCCCGTGCCCATCATATTAGGGAATTCAGTTGAGGTATGTCCTAATACTCAAGCCTTGGATAATGCAGAGAAGGAATTGGCTCTATATTCATTCACATTCTTTGCCTCGAGGGAGAATTTTGATCCTCATGGTTATATGGAGGAGACAGTTGGTAAGAAGTACAAACACGAATTTCAGGTAGAGGACTTTTGGATGAATCTCTCAAGTGATTTAGAGGTTAAAAGAAAGATGCATTCCAGGCTACCCTTAGATCTCATCAGGAAATGCAAAGTTTATAGACTAGCTGATCAAGCACAGGATAGCGGTAGACATCTCCAGTCATCTTATGACAAAGAAGACAAAGCAGTGAAGATGGATTGGAATGAACCTAAGGTTTTGGATTTGAGAGCCTTGATGGCTCCTGTTTTATCATGTACTCGCAGATGGGTGGATGTACAACATCAGAAATTGAGAGAGCAGAACGTGTCAATGACTTTTACTTTGGAGGCAAGACCAGAAGAAGGAGAAGCAAGCGTGAGTGAGAACACTTCTCATCCTAGAGGTGCAAAGAGAAAAGAAAGACCTGAAAAAAGGGAGTCTTCCAAGAAGAAGCAAGAGGCCAATCGAGATCACCCATCAAGCACATCTTCTTGACATGAAAAGAAGGCAAGCCAAGGAGAAGGTCAAGGGAAGATGGTACCTGAAGTTGATGAATCTATGGAGTCCATGGTACAAAATGATAAGCCTGAAAAGGGGCAGACACCTCAGCATTCATCAAGTCAATCTCCCCAAGTTGATGAGCTGCATGAAGAGAAGAATGATGATGAAGCGACATCTCCTCTCCGAGAAGATGAACTATTGCCTAAAGAAATACAAGTGAGAGAGACAAGATCCGCCATTCCAGATTGGTTGAAGGAGAGACTGACAAGGGTGATTGTGATTGAAGAAGAAGAGGATGTGATTGACTTAGAGAACCTCATAGGGAATTCTCAAGAGGTAACGGAGAAGAAGAAGGCCACCAAGATGTCCAAGGTGATCAGAGATGAGACAGGATCTAGGAAATTGCAGATAGCTACACCAGTAGTGGACAAGTATGAAGGTGAAATTCTTGCAGATGAGTATGATTTAGAAACATTTGAGCTTGGTCCACTCACTACTGAGCAAGCAATGGAAGAAGCAACTAATTCATTTGAAGCACTTAAAGACAAACTTAAGGAAGAAATGGAAAAAAATAGGAAGCTTGAGAGAGAGGTCGGTGCTTGGAGAGGCTATTTTAGTCATCTCAATCAGCCCTTGAGACGTCAGGATCCAGCAGTATCTCCTTTGCAGGCACTTCCTCTTGAATCAATTGGCGAAGCAGAAAGGATCAAAAACTTGGTTCAGCTTATGAGCTCTTGGATTGATAAATCCCACACGGTAGCTGTTGAATTTGCAACAAGAATGATGAAGACAATCCATCGAGCTATCTAGGTCCTTGAGATTATCCACAATCTAATGATAACTGTAGCCGCTTTCGCTCACACTAGAGATGTTATCATTCCGGTCCTGCAAGTAATCAGGCAAACACCAAGGAGGATCCTGGCACAAGAAAAGATAATGGATGGAGGAACTCACAACCTACTACAGTGGTCAGCTCTACTCCAAATGAAAGAGGTTCTTTTCAAAGACATCAACACCAAATGCAGTCAAATTGAAGGTGTCATCCATCCAATTCAGGATAAGGTGTTTGAGGTGTTGTGTACCATTCTTGGCAGGCGGATCGAGATTGAGACAGATGTGGACCTCCAAGAATTGGAAGAGAGAGTCAAGGTCATCTTTTGCAAAGATGAGAAGGTCATCACAGATGAGCAACGAGACCTAATGTTCACTACCATGCTCCTGATTGAGAAGATCAAAGAACTCGAACCCGGATGGGAAACGACTCTTCTCACGGCTTTTGATCAAGTCATTCACTTGGAGGAACAAATGAGGAATCTTCCTGAGATTCCTATTGCTGAGATTGAAGGAATTGTGTCCAGATTCGTTGGATATGCTAAGAAAGAGCATAGGAAGGGGAACAAAGTTCTAGAAGAAAGGTTGTTATAGGATGATGTGGCATCTTAATTCTCATTGGTCTATGTTTCCTCGACTTTTGTGCCAATTAAATATTTGGCTATGCATTTAATAATGTTCATCTAAAAGGGGAACTTTTTGTAACAAACCCTAATTAGGGTTTAGGTGTCAGATTATCAGCCATTGATCTTCTTTCGATCTGGGCCATTCATTGTAATTGAGGATGCTATATATACCCTCACTCATTTTCATTTTGTCATTAGATGATTAGCAATTAGAAGAAGATTATTAGAGCTTAGAAGAGCTTAGAGAAAAAAGTTATTTTGTAGCAAGATTGAGTAGTGAAGAAAGAATTTTGAACAATTGTTGTCCATTTGGCTTTGAGATCAATAAAATATTGAAGTTATGGTGTTTTATTGCAATTCTTGTGGCTATTTTCATGGTTGTTTATCTTCTTGAATCATTCTCAGTCGAAATAGTATTTAAGTTTGAAGGACTAAGTGTTGTACTTGATCTTTGGTGGGATTCACGTTCCAAACCACTAGTTTCTTACTGATTGTAAGGACGCCTTGTGTGGTCAATTGGAGATATTGAGATTGTTTGAACCTTCAATCATTATTGAAATATTTATATGTATCTTTATGATAGTATCTATATCTTTGATGATTTGAAAATCACTAGTCACCTTAGAAGATCGCATCGATTCTAGTAGAGTTGTAATTCCTTGGCAATACTGAAATTGGTAGAATCTTACCAAGTCTAGACTACATTGAGTCATTCTTAGGATTAGATTAGAATTCATCTCTTGAAAACCCTATCTTTTGCTATTTTTTGAGAACCTGTTAACATTTAGGAAAATCCTGTTCCTGCAGATCGAAAATACGTAAGGCCCCTTGAAGAAACAACATTCACAACGACCACTGGTGCTTATCCACACGTAGAGATCCTACAATGAAGAACCTTGAAGTCACCCTGATTGATCCTTTTCGCGATATCTTCAGCATTCAGAGACTTTATTCAAGAGAGGATAAGGTACCATTTGGGTATTTTATTCTGTGTTTGGTTGTGTACAAAATACACGTCAACAGGTACCTCATCAGGCCTAGTTGCCGGGACCCATTGTTGCTTTCATGCATTTTTTTACATGCTTTTTTAGTCTTTAGTTGTTTTTAAGCTACTTCCTAAGTTCATCTTAAAGGGGGTTGTTAGAGTTATCTTTTATTAGCTAATAATTATTTATTTAATTATTAGTCTATTATACTCTATGCTTAAGCTAAACTTAGGAATCTTATAATTCTTTAGGGTTTCGAGTATCCTTTTATAAGGATTCTCTCTTTGTATTTTCATAAAAACTGTAATTATTGAATTGCATTCTTGTTGCACAATCAATATGACTCCTCTTTTCTGGATGTCTGAATTCTGGCCTCCATAGTTTTTTTCTTCTCTCCTTCTGTGACAGGTTTGCATGCAGGTGATCTTTGGGAGCTGTAGAGTTGATTTTTCCTCAACTCCAATACAACTCAACCTTCATTATGATTGACTTCCCATGTAATTGTTGATATTGATCGTGTAGATCTACATATACATATTGTAACCCTAGAATTGGATGTATTTCATGAGTTATATCCACATTGTTGTCTAATATCATTGGGAGTTAAAAAAAAATAGGCTTATCTCATCCCATTCTTAAATGAATATTATATCCCTAACTATGTTTGCCCTTGTTCCATTTTGGATTTGTGATTTTAGGGCAAGAACTAGTGCATCTACAAAAATGGGCTCAGTTATCGGGTTCGTCGGTTTTGGGCTCCAAATGCAAATCGGGTCTGTGCGGGTCCAGGTTCGCATTGAGTTTGCCAAGGTGAACCTAGGGCGAACCCACAACCAAAATGGTGAACCCTGGCCGGACCCAGGCGTGGACCTGGGCGAACCCACGGGCTTGGCTAGTCAAATCACCAAAAAGTGACATTTTTATAATAAAAAACTATTTTTTTTTTGCCTTTTTGAGGCCAAAAACCTTAATCCGCATCTGGCATTGATCAATGATGAAGTAGCATACTATTAAATGTATTTCTTTAAATTTTTGCATATAATATGTATATGCATATATATATATATATATATACGTGTACGAACGAACCCAAAAGGCAATTTTTTTTTTCCCGAACCCATGAACAAGGTTCGCTTCTTTGAACCCAATCCCGAACCTGAACTGGTAACTTAGAAAATGGGACATTACAAAGATTGCATCAATGGGAAAGATTTTCAAAAGACACCAAAGGATGCAACTAGTTTGGGGAAGAATTGCTTACTCTTTGTGGCACTTTTGATTTAATCATTTGCAATGGTTTGATTAGATGGGCAAAGTTAGGTAGTTTCACTTGCAACACTTACAATGGGACAAGCGTGGTTGACTACACAATTTGCTTGTATAACTTATGTGAGAAAATTGAGGAAGTTGTGATTGATGAGCACCTATGGGATTGAAAATCAGATTATAGACCAATTTATTTAAGTTTGTTGTGGGTAGAAAAGAAGCAGTACGAGGCAAAAACTCAATGCTCTTAGCAACCACATTCAAAGGGAAACATTCTTTTTACTCAAGAAAATGGTAGCATCTTCAAGGCTACACTTGAGAGGCTTTTTAAGGGGGAGAAATCCCATTTCATGATCTCAATAGTCATGAGTTAACAAATCTGATCCATGAGGCTCTTACAAAGTGCAAAAGAACAAAAAATCAAAAATCAAAGGCAAATTGCTTTCAAGTTAATGCATGGTTTGATGAGGAATGCAAAACAGCTAGGAGAATTTTAAGAGAGTCAAATAAAGAAGAGATTGACATCAAAGCTTAGAAGCAGATTTTAAAGAAAAAAAGAGCTGATTTTATAGATCACAAGGAGAGAAGAGCTAATTTTCCTTGGCAAAAATAATGTGATGTCCCCTTCTCCATGACAGTCAGTGGTAGCAGAGGATTAGCCTATTATACAGCCCGTGTAGGCTAATGAGGATGGTTAGAGGGTCTTCTGAGGGTTGTATCACCTCCACAGTTTAGAGTTTTGTAGGATTGGCTTTTGTTTGGCATCATTTGGACTCCATTTGCTATACTTTTTCCATACTATTTATAGTAAGCCAGAGGTGGATTGAGAGGGGACCTTTCTATTTTTAGAAAGTGTTTTTGGTCACATGGGGAAATAATTGGAGAGACTCCCGTTTCAGATGACATATTAAAATGTTGAGTATTTATGGAGTTATTTATATTTTTGTGGCCAAATTATTAATAATTTATTTAATGGCTGATTATAAAGTTATAATTTAACTTAATAACTTCACTTGAGGGTCTAGGCGTCATGCGAAGGGGGCCACATTATTAATTATTTATGTGCACAATACTCGAGATTATCAGTTATGGTACCTGGCATTAGCGAAAGGAGATTGGTTTTTTGGATATCTTCTCTAGTGTAGACTTGTGGAGCCAAGGGTTTTTGCAAACTGATCATTTGGGAACGAAAACTGCCTATGATTTGCATAACTGAGGAGGTGAAAGATCTTCCGAGGGGTTGCAGTTGAGAGTGGGAGATAATTCAGTCTTCCATGTTGTGCCTATCGATATTTGTTGCATATTCATGGTAGTTGGTTTCATGGTGTAATCAGCACACCATCTTGGGTCACCTAAGAGCATTGATTTTCATTGGAGAAGGAAGGCAATTTGTTTGAAGATCATTTGGAGGTGACATCTAGGAGAAAGCTGGTCAAATTGCAGGTCTGAGACAAATCGGGTTTCATCCACCAAACCCACGATTTTTCTCTTATTTCATTATTGAAGCATCACATCAAATATTGGAGGACAGCGCTAGCATAAGGGATGAAGGGCGATCCTTTTAGGAGTATTTTGAAGGAGTATTAAGAGGAGATCAGTGCCCAAATCAGGTCTGAAGACAACTTGTATGAGGCATCTAACTCCCCATGAATTTGCTCTTAGTCTTCCATCTTGACATCAAATCTCACCAAGGAAGGTAGCGCTACACTTGAGGGGAGGAGGCAATCATTCTAGGAGAAAAGGTGAAGACTTGGCAGCTGATAATTATTTATTTTCAGACCATCATGTGCAGCAGGGGCGATTCTGAGGAATAATTCGATTGGGCATATGTGAGGGCACCAAAAGATTGGATATTGATTGCTTCTTCAGGTTCCTTTTGGCATCATTCTCCTTGTAATTTCTTGTTGTATGCAGACCACCATAATTGCCATGTGTTTGCAGATTTTCTGAGCATTCAATGGTTGGTTGCTAGGACCTGGGATACATGTTAAGAGCATTGTAATGAACATATCGCCTCAAGAATAAATAAGGAGTAGTTAGTTTGCATATCACTGTTCATTGTTAAATGGTTTCATGCCAATTGTTTGATGTAATTACAGTCAGCTGTAGATTCATGGTTTGCATCCAAATTTGGTGTGATAACATTATAAACTAGTTGCATAATCATTTAAGGAATTCTTCTATCATTAGGAAGTTGTTGCTAGTCATACATTGATGCATATGTGGAGTTGATAAAAGAGGACTATTTACAAATGGTTAGAGATAGGGACAGGGCTATCCAATTGCTGAAAGATCAAGATAGAGAGATTGCTGACCTTTGTCTACTTTTGAGTGGGCATAGTCACTCTTCTCATAATCCAGAAAATCAATCCCTTGTAGCAGCTACTCGTAGAGAAGGAGATGAGACAAATCAAGACTTGATAGTAATTGATGACTACAATGAAAAAGAAGATTCTAAAGATCTGAATTGGGACAGTGATATTCCTCCTCATTCTTATGAGATTGCATTCCTTACACATGGAAGAATTTGTGAAGATGAATATACAAGTGTGAGACATGAAGCTTGCATTGAAGAGGTACTTGGAAAGGGTGAAGACTTTACACAATGGTATCATTTGGAACAGCGTGGAGGTGTTGTTTAGTTTGTGAACAATCCTTTGTTTGAGGTAGACGCTACATGGTCATGTGATAATCCACTCTTCGAGATAGATGTTGATCGCTCTCACGACCCCAGTTCCGAGGTGAGCATTGATCGTAGTGTTTGGGATCCTAGCAGTGCATCGGGATTTCAGACAAGACTCGCGGAGGAGTTTTTAGCAGTGCATATGGTGAGGAGTGCATACAACTTCACATTTGATCCTCATGTACATGATTTATTCCAGATGCACGGTTCTGTGGCACATGTGATGGACAGTTTGTATGACAACATATTTTTTGCCAAGTTTGGAAGTAAATAAGATCAGTGTTTTGAGTTGTTTCCACTTGAGACTCTTACTCCAATGACATCTGATGGCGAGGATGAGTTGATTCAACAAGTTCAGCTTGATGTGCTAGTGTTACAGGAGTTGTTGGGTGACTATAGGGACATTGCACAGGTCTTTACTTGGGATCTAGCTGGAGGAGTTTATTTGCAGTCGAGATTGCTTGGGGACAAGCAATTTCAGGTGGGGCGGATTGTAATGTCCCCTTTTTAGCAGACATGGATTTTTGGATGATTAGCCTATCATGTCCGACCCTCGTAGGCTAATGAGGATGGTTAGAGGGTCTCCTGAGGTTTGTATCATCCCAAGTGTTCAGTATGCGTCAGTTTGGTCTTCGTTCGACATCATTTGCAACACCATCAATTGCAGATTTGAAGAGTTTGATCAAACTTTGGGGTTGCTTTTTCGCAACACCTAGCTCCAGCAGTTGATAATCATCATTTTCGGGTATGCAAATCTATGTAATGGGTTCATATCTTTAAAGGAGAATAAAATATACATTTGCAGCCTGTTGGTTGAAAATTTTGTACACTTGGAAAATATACAAATTGGTGGTTTCAACCACAGTGTGTGAGTAAAACTCTCCTAATTAAGGGAAGGCTCCCCCTATCTATCTACAACTTAAAAATAAAATGAGATGGGACAACAGTCTTTCTTCTTACAAGAAAGCCAATATCCTTTTCTCTTCACATAAAAGTGATAGCAATTTGATATAAAACAACAGTAACAACTTTTTGAAATGAAATGAGAGAAAGGAAATGAAGTTTCCTGAAAGCTCAAAGACTTCCGTCACTTCCTTCGGGACGGGACAACAATATCAAGCTCAAAGTCTTGATTATGTGAAGTGGAATCTACCCTTTTCTATACTAATTCTATCAAGAACAAATTATAACAGCACAAAGACTGAAATATCTTATTCTTTCTACACAAGACAACAAGAACAAGTGTGAGCTCAAAGACTCACAGCTATTTCTCACAAGATCTACTTTTAAACTCTCTTAAGAACAAGTGCAAGCTCAAAGACTGCAAATCAAATTCGTTTAAGCTCTCAAAGAAACACTTGCAAGAAAGGTAATATGGAACCCAAACTCAAGAATGTAGCACAAAGACTCAAAGCTTGAGCAATTTTTTTCTATTCCTTTCAATTCTTTAATTTACACATAAAACTTAAAAGATCAAAGACTTCTTTGCTGCAAATTTGATAGAGTTTTTGCTTGCTTTCTAAAACTTGTTAAAACAAAATTACAAATGCATAACTAAAACTATTCCATGTGTCTAAAGACACGACTCTAACTGCATCATCCTTTGTCTGTGATGATCTTCATGTCGCTTCAGGATGCTAGATCTTGAAGTATTCTGGATTGGTAAAGACATCTTGAACCAGAACAGGAACTTGCATCCTTATCTTCTTGCTTGGGGTCGTACTAGCTTTTCAAGAGGGAAAGGGCTGCCTTCCTCTTTTCATGTCATGACCATCTTTGTCTTGAAAGCATTCTATGCTCTCAACCATGAATTGTTGTTGTATCTCTTCTTTGTATCATCCTCCAATCTTGAAATCTGCTTGCAAAATAAGGCCCATGCCTTAATCTATTGATTTGGTAGGTCGTGTGTGCAAACCAGACTGATAAGGGAAGGGATAAATTGATGCAAAAATGGGCTCACAAGTGAATTTCGGGTTTTTGGAAGCTGCATTACATGTGTGGGAAAAACAAGAGCATTAACTTGCAATTGTGGAGAACAAAACATGAAACTTCATATGTGTAATGGGTAACTACAAGTTTGCACTTGTAATTGGACCTTTAAAACTCATTTCCAAGTGTTTTTTGAGTGCATTTTGGACCAATTTTGGGTTCTGGATGGCTGACTGCAAGTGAAGACTTTAAATAGGAAAAATGAGTGAAGGTGTGAAACGAGTGGATGAACTGGTGGGAATGGTATGTACGGATGATGGCAATAAACATGAATGAAAATGAAAAGATTTTGGGAAGATCATCTTTATGAAAATGGGAAGAACTTTCAACATGTAATCCGGTTTTAAAAACCCGATTTTGGGTATTTTTCAACTTAGAAACTTGGAATTTCACCAAAAGATGATTAAAATATTCCAGTCAAAGGGGAAGATCAATTATTTTCATCCTACTTGCAATCGGGATTTAAAATCTCGAATGCAAGTAAAGAGGGAAAATGGAGAAAGACAATGCAATTTGCAAATTTCTTTGCAAACTTGGAACAAAGGGGAAAATCTCTCACAAAAACCGATTCTAGGCAAGAACAAAACAAAACTAACATATATCATGAAGAGAAAGAATCTCTTATAGACAAAAGAAGAGGATTCAAACCCTAGCCACGTTTTTAAGAAAACGCCATATGTAGCAAAAACGGCTATCAAAATGGCATGAGAATTGGTCAAATCTTCATCCACAAGCAAAAACGACTAAGGAGGAAGAGGATTCGTGGCACATTTCAAAGGCAAATCGTGGTATTTTCAAACACGTTTTTGCTATTAACATGCCATAAAAACAGCGATAATGTCTTCCAAATGGCATGGAGGGAGTTTCAAAATGCATGAAATCGAAACGCCTTTCTCCTCCTCGAATTTCTCCACAAAAATCGTTGGAAATCTTCAGAGGGTCCCCATTTGCAATGGGGCGATGTGTGAAAAAAAGGTCACAACAGGTCTAAGTCTGCCATTAGGAGATGATTGAAAGATGCAAAACAAGAATTGTTGATAAGCCTCTATCTCCGCCAATGGTGACCCCGTCCTCCTTTCAATTCACATGACAAGCAAAAAAAAAGAAAAGAAATCCATATCACCCTAGGTCCGCCAAGCTAAGGAGTGAAGTCGGCTGAGGTAGGTTTTTTTGAAGTAGTTTAAAATCGGGCTATTCATCAAGGGGTGTGACCTTACCCTTGGATCCCTATATCAGTGGGCTATTGCAATATCATTTTAGTATTAATTCAAAGCAAATAAGGCAGAGTGAAATTAGAGCAGAGCAGAGCTACCTAAAGATCAGGTCTGAAACAATCTTTCAATCAGCAATTGGTGGATTCAATCATCATCCAAGGCGAATTTAAAGTCTGATTTTGTGTGAATTTATTGAGGCCTCGTGTCAATGGGATTTTGAAGGCAGTCTTTATCACTCTTTGGTGTGGATTTGCCCCAGCAGTTGTGTGAATCTGTTATGTGCCTCTTTGTGTGAGATTTGCAAGGTTTTTTCCACCTATTTTCAGGGTTCTAATAGCAGCGAACTGGTCTTAGCCCTAGTGCGAATTTTAAGCGGGCCTTGCTAATCACCTTAATCAGTCAAGGGTAGATTGATTAAAGCAAGTTTCACCTATATCTTGACCTGGTTTTTGCTTACATTATCATTTTTCTAGTCAGAAGTGAAGTTTGAAACCATTTTACTAGGCATTTGAGAAGAGTAAAGGTATTCAAACTTATTGCTTCTGGATTTGATTGTGTATGCAATTTTTTTATAATCAACGTTTCAAATCACACTTCCTGATTCATCATCAGGATGACCAAGAATTCCAAGGAGATGAAATAGTGAGTTGCAGATCTGATTCTAAATAAAAAGAGGGAGGTAGGGAATGCCACAAAAACCAAGGATAACGATCAAAATAAATTAAGAAAAAAATAATAAAAGAAAACAAGAAAAACAATACTCGAGAATGCAAAAAGATAAAAACTTAATAGCAAAAATAGCAATAAGAAATCAAAGAAGGAAAGACAAACGGAAGAAATAAAAAATAAAGGAACCCAAAATAGCCTACCACACTATAAATGACAACACAAATAATAAAATAAAAACATATAATTATAATATAAATACAAATACAAATATAAATATCAATATGAAAAAACAAAAAAACAAAATAAAAGAACCTACCTACAAGGAAAAAGCAAATGCTTAATATAAACACACACAAAGACATATATATATATATATATATATATATATATGAACCTACATCCAAAGAAAAAATAAAAGATATATAAATATGTATTTGAGTGTATATATAAGAATCGACATACAAAGAAAAAACAAATGAAATATAAATGTGTGTAGTTTATATACACACACGCACGCGTGCACATAAATATGTATACCTATGTGTATATATATGAATTAAAATATAAGTATATGAGTAAATGTGTGTGTGTGCGACACACACACACACACACACACATATATAAACACAAAAAAGTAACCTCAAAGAAGACCCTAAGAAAAAGCAAATGAACAAAGAAAAAGAAAAAAGAACATCAATTGTGAGAGACGAATAAAATATTATAAGAAATGAAACACCTCTAAACAAAAAGAAAGCAACTAATGAACGAAGAAAAAAGGAAGGAGAAACAAGAAAAGGAAAAAAAAAAGAATCGAAGACCCTATAAAAGGAGAGAAAAAAGGTGGAAAAATGCTAGAACAAAGTGCAAACACAAGGGAGGGGGGGCGGGAGGAACAAGTTGGGGAAAGGGGAAAAATGCCAAGGTGGGGGAAGGGGAAAAAAAGTCAAGAGAAACAAAGAGAAGCGGGGGCAAGGTGGAGAAAGGGGAAAAAAGAGAAACAAAGGGGGAAGAGAGAGATCAACAAAGGAAACCATGAAAGGAAAGGAGTGAGGTCATGAAGGGGGGCGAAGATGGATTTTGAGGATGGAGAGTAACGGATGCCAAGAGCGACTAATGTTCTGTTGGTTGAAGATTTTGTACACCTGGGGGATGTGCAAAATTGTGGTTTCAGCCACAGTGTGTGAGTATGATACTCTCCTAATTTAGGGAAGGATCCCCCTATCTACAAACTAAAGTAATCTAATATGGATGGGACAGCAGTCTTCTTTCAAGAAAAACTATACTCTTTTCTCTTCACAGAAAAGTAATAGCAATTGGAAATAAATAACAACAAATACTCTCCTAATTTAGGGAAGGCTCCCCCTATCTACAAACTAAAGTAATCTAATATGGATGGGACAGCAGTCTTCTTTCAAGAAAAACTATACTCTTTTCTCTTCACAGAAAAGTAATAGCAATTGGAAATAAATAACAACAAATACAGAAATGAGACTTTTTTGTAGGATTTTTGGAACATAAAGAGAAGCAAAGTTTTCATGAAGGCACAAAGACCTCCGTCACTTTCCCGCGACGAGAAAACAGAAATGAAAGCACAAAGTCTTCAACACTTCTACTGTCCTATCAACCTTTGTAGATGATTTTCTAGTAACCAAACACAGTATGTAGCAGCTCAAAGTCTAACTACATGATGCACTTCACCTTACATGCACAAGTCTTAAAAATAGAAGCAACACAAAGTCTACAAGCTATCTTCCCTTTTGAGCTTTCCACACTAGCTTCAAATATGATAAGCAACTCAAAGTCTACAAGACCAAATCCGAAAACCAAATATATAACTCTAAATACAATTAGCAGCTCAAAGTCTGCAAGATTGAATTTAAATCTCTCTTGAACAATAGAACAAAAATCACAATCAACTCCAAAAAATGTCGTCACATAACAACTTGAATTGGCACAAAGTCTCAACACAACTTGCCTCTTTTATTGAAAGCAATCTGATTTACATCTAAGCTCAAAGTCATAGAGTGCACATACAAACTGGTAGAATTTTGTTGCATTGCCAAAAGATAAAAATTACAATAGATCCCCTCAAGTATTTATAGGAGAGGAGCCTTGAGAAAAAGTTGGGAGGATCCTAACTAACTTGAGAAATTCTCTTAACCACCATGACTTATTCCAACTACAAACCTAATTGAACTCAACTTGTAGTTGCTTTACATGAAATTACAAAAGTGTGAGTGATGAGTTAACTTGCAATTACAAAGTTTTTTTTTTTTTTACATGTAACTTGTCAAAACAAAATTACAAATGCATAACTAATCTAAGTGTCCAAAGACACGACTCCGACTACATCATCCTCTTTTTGTGATGATCTTCTTGCTGCTTCAGGATGTTAGAACTTGAAGTATTCTGGATCGGTGAAGACATCTTGAACTGGAAATGGGAATTTGCATCCTTAATGATCTTTGTGTCCTTGGCAAACGAACTTCAACCTTATCTTCTTGCTTGGGGTAGTATTGGCTTTTCAGGAGGGAAAGGGCTGCCTTCCTCTTTTCATGTCATGACCATCTCTCTCTTGAAAGCGTTCTATGCTCTCAACCATGAATTGTTGTTGTATCTCTTCTTTGTATCATCCTCCAATCTTGAAATCTACTTGCAAAATAAGGCCCATGCCTTAATCCATTGATTTGATAGATCGTGTGTGCAAACCGAACTAACAAGGGAAGGGATAAACTGATGCAAAAATGGGCTCACAAGTGAATTTCGAGTTCTGGAAGCTGCATTACATGTGTGGGAAAAACAAAAGCATTAACTTGCAATTGTGGTGAACAAACATGCAACTTCATATGTGTAATGGGTAAACACAAGTTTGCACTTGTAATTGGACCTTTTAAACTCATTTTCAAATGTTTTTTGAGTGCATGTTGGACCAATTTCGGGTTCTGGAAAGCTGATTGCAAGTATACTTTAAATGGGAAAAATGAATGAAGGTGTGAAATGAGTGGATGAAATGGCGGCAAATGATAATGAGAATGGAACGTGTGAATAAGGGTAATGAATGCGGATGAATAAGGAAAGAATTTTGGAATATCATCTCTATTTTAACCTCAAGAGTATGGCAAAAACCTTCACTTGTAATCAGGTTTTTAAACTCCGATATTGGAAAGACAAGCTTTTAACAACTTTGAAACTTGAACTTTTGGCAAAAGATGACGTCTTTTCAACAAAAGGGGAAAAAATCACTTTTTCATCTTACTTGCAATTGAATTTTAAAAACCCGAAATGCAAGTAAAGAGGGAAAAACGGAAGGGGAAAGACAATGCAATCCTTAAATTACATTCAAGACTTGGATAAAAATGGGAAGATCTCTCTCAAACCCGAAATGAAAAAGAACAACACAAACATAAACATGATCAATCAAGGAACTTCAAAACAACAAAAATAAAATAAAGACAAAACTGAAAACGAAACATACCTTGCTTGATCAAGATGCCCTCCAAAGAGATGGAATAACTTTGGAAGAAACAATCAGCTCCTTAAATAGAAGGCAAAATGAAAATGTTGAAACCTGTGATGTCCCCATCTAAACAATCAAAACATGCTAATGCCCGCTCTAAAATAGAATTTAATAATAAACAATAATAATACAATAAAAATATAAAAATATATATATAAAACCAATTCCTTATATAGAAAGCCTTTTGATTGATTTCAGATGCATAAAACAACTCCCATATAATTCAGATGCTATACCTCATACAGGGAATATTTTCTGATTATTTCTATTTTTAATCCTTGGAGCTGATATTTATATTTGGGTCCTTTGCCCAAGTCCTTGTGGGCCCCACTTCTCCTTTCTTAATGGCTGTTAGCGGAAGATAATGGAAAGACCCAAGAAAACACAATTAAAAATTCTTTACTCACTGGTTCCTTGAGCTTGATTGCTGCTGCTATTTTAAGTGTCTAGCATATCAAATGGTAATCTTTATGGCAGACCAGATCTGACACATGTCAGAGTGGTCTCCCTAGCAACAATATAAAGTCCTTCAAACTCTTCTGAAGTGAAATACGAATCACACACTGAGCCACATAACTTCTTGTCTTCATTCACACAACACAATTTTAAGGCATATCATTTCCTATGCTGTCAAAATAATAATCTTTAGAAATTTTGCCACGCTCAAGTATTCATCAGATGCCATAACACATAAGCCTGATTAGGAAATTATTCAGTCACCACGTAATTCATATAAACTATCTAACCGACAAATAACTAAATGGTGCGATTAAGCATTCAGTGTTTATTAACCTATTTGGATTTGAAGGCTAATCAATTACATAGTGTAGGGACGTGAATCTAATCGATTATCATAAAGTTAATGAAATGGTATGATCAAGGATAGATAAGAGAAGCGATTAGAAAAAGACAAGAGACGTGTCTCTGTAGACACTATTCCTCATCATACATTAAGATGATTCAAATTCTTTCCAAGGGGGAAGGAATAAGGTGGTTTATGAGTGGTATCGGTATTGGAATCTGCTCTAGTCGAACATCTGCCTTAGGCACATTCAGGTTGTATGGATTAGAGGAATGGAATTGGAAATCAGAGACGACACCATTTGCTGTAAGGGAAGAATATATGATTTATCTTTGCGTCTGAATGCTCAAGTAGAATAACAGAATTCTGAATCAGCATTCAACCAAATCTCTTAAAAGATCACAGGTAGATCAGAATTCATCACGTAAGCAAGAGGATCTTGTATATCAGGAACAGTGATAGTCAACATCCCACCAAACCATTACTGGAGACAGATATTAGTTTGACAAGGACCTGAAGCAGTGATCAACATACGACTTCAGTTTAACTGTCTTATATCATCATCAAGGATAATAACAGAGAATTGTTTGCACAGTATACTGTGCGTATATTTCAAGGAGATATCAGAGATAACAGTTTACCCGTACATCAATATTGATATATTCTTTTAATCTTGTATAATATAAGATTCATCTGATACATACCAACATATTATGAACTGTTTACATATCACTAATTCATTACAATTACGATCCATATACATAAGACTTACACAGTTAGTTGAGCACTGGGAGCACTATCCTTATGCAAGCTCGGTCAACAATCCAATTCTAGCATAAAGGGAAAGGTACAAATGTGGTGTTTTGGAAGACAATCGTTATATACATTTAATTGTAAGAGGGTTGTCAATGAAAGCATTATATCAGAGGAAGTGACAGCAAGAGATTTGGATCATGTATCATCTACTCCCAAGAAGCTATCAAGATAAGTTTAATCTTCTAAATTATTCTTAGAATTTTAAGTTAAATATTATAAGGAAATATATTCAATTTTGATAAAGTTATATCTATCAATATATTACGACTCTCACTTCAAGTTAAAATTTTTGGGTGGTAAACCCCAAAAGGGGACATTACAAAATCCTAGCCACGTTTTTGTCAAACTCAGATTTTAACCATAATCACCAAAAACGACATGCAAGAAGGAAGAAGAATGAATCCAGACACCTAGCAAGGGTACGTGGTGAAGCAAGGAAGCAAAACGTCTAGGTTAGAGAGACCAAAACGCCTTCCTTCATGCTGCAAAAACGGCTCCAAAGGAGGAAAACGTGGCACATAACCAGCAAAAACGCCTATCAAAATGGGCAAAACGTGGCACATAAACCAGCATAAAAGAGATAAGAATCACCACGCCTCCTTCTTGAATGCATTCATCCACAAAAATCGGTTTGCAATTCCTCGAAAATTCGAATTCCTTGGAGAAAAATCAGGTCGGGTTCTTGGGAAAAAAGAATATGTTTAAAATGTAAGCAAAAGACATCAAATCGGGTTTGTAAATCCCCTTTACAAGATTTAATTTGCTTCACTTTTCAACTCATAAGGCAAAATTGGGTTTGTGAGAGAAAAGAACAAGAAGACATGTCAAAATAACTTGTAATAGGTAAATAAAATCCCCTTTACAAGTTTTAATGACTTAAAAAAAGAACTTGCCACAGGGAAATAAAACTCCCTTTACAAGTGACTAAAAACATAAAAAATGTTATAGGGAAATAAATCCCTATTACAACTAAAAAGTAACTTTAAAACTTGTAATAGAGAAAAATAATCCCTACACAACTTAAAATCATTTAAGTAGGAACTTTTAAAAGAAATTACAAGTTCTTTTTAAACTTATAATTTTAAATTCACTTGCAATTTGTCCCAAAAGTTCCTACAGTGACTTTAAAGACATAATAAGGGGGGAATAAAAAGTAAGTTACAAGTGACAAGTTTTAAATAAACTGCACTTGTAATTGTTTTAAAATTTCCCTACAATACTAAAACAAGAGAAAATTAAAACTTGCAATCAAAGGAAAATTTCCCACCTGCAGTTAGGAAGAAAAAACCCGAAATTGAAGGAAAGACATAGCAAATGAACTCGAAACGCGATGAAATTTGAAATGCGGATCGAGGATGGAACGAAGATCAGCCCTGTTTAACCAGAGGCAATTTTTTGCCCCGGGAAGTGTGCCAGAAGAGAAAAATCTTCAACTTGCAGGTGATTGCTCTGAAACCCAAAATTGCACAAAAAGCTAGGAAAAGGAAGACCAAAACTCACCAAAAATTGGAAAATGATGGAAAAGACACCCCGCAATGATTTGACACTAACAATATAACCATAGATGACACACTCGCAGAGTACTCGGCGAGTTTCAAAAACTCGCCGAGTTTTTGAGCTTTGCGAGTTTTTCTGACTTTAACTCGTAGCAAAAACTCGGCGAGTTTCTTTTAAAAATTCGGGTAGACTAAAAAGAGGCCGAAACATGTGAAAAAATTTGGTCTCTCCGTCAGGATTCATATATGGAATATAACATTTAAGTATAAGAATTATACTTTAAGTTATATTCCATATATACTGTCAGGATGTTTGAGAGTGGTTTCGGACCTCCAGGAGTTATAATGCAAAATCTAGTTTTTGGAGGAATATCCAATTTTCTAGACTTAATCAAATTTCAGGATCCTTTGGCGATGCCCCTTGACCCCAACTTGGGGGCGCTGCCCCCAAACTCCCGTCGAAAAATATAGGGGGAAACTGTGCTGATGGAAGTAGGGAAAATTTAACCTCCGAGTCTGATTAGGCTCCATATAACAACATAATTAGCATTGAAGAAATCCTGGTATTATACATTTTTGAGTTGAAAGTTTGAAACTATGACTATGAATGATGAAATTTCAAATATGATGAAAGTTTGAAACTAGTTTTAGCTAGAGCTGGGAAGAGGAAGTTTTATTTACTTTTGGTTTTACAAAAACTATTTACTATTTTGCTTCCAGCCATCAGCATTTCTCATGAGGATGCGATTTTGTAGACACTTTGCATTTAAATATATCTAGAATCAGCTTGTTTCTTTTGTGTTATCATTTATGGACTCATTGCATGCATCTTCTCATTAAATTTTGCAAAAAAAATGAATTTTTAATTATAATTAAGCGTGTTTTTACGTTGCTGAGTTTTTCTCGAGTTTTCGCTGAGTTTTTTTCTCAAGGGCTTGGCGAGTCGAGCCGAGTCACGAGTAGTTCAACTATAATCTTACCCTTAGCATCTGAGGTGGTTTTGTTCAAGAGAGGGTAAATTACTTTGGTATTTTATTCTGAAATGTTATGTGGATAAAACACACATCAACAAGCCCCAAAACCAAAACTATGAGCAGCAGAGGCCTAATTTTCTAGGGTAGAACCAATGGAGCAATGCTAGGCCCTTGAACAGTTTGAATCCCATAGCTGCAAGCACCTCAAAGGCTATAGTGCCAATTCAGAACAATCTTGCACAGGAATAAGATTGGTGCATCCCATGCAATCAGCCACACAATCAGACCTTGTGTCAGAATGGTGTGTTTTCTCAGGCCCTAGTAGCACAAGAGGAGCCAACAACATCAGGGCAACAATTTGCCAACTGTCCCAGTCATACACAGGGAGATACAACTTTTATGAATTGGCAGGAGGCTGATTTTTGTGGAATGAATCAAACAAGTGGGGATAGTGTGGCCAACAACACAAGATAAAAAGGAGGGCCATAGATCCTAGTGCTAATTCTGCAGCAACAACTCAGACTCCATCTGTAGCTCAGGCTTCACAACCCGTCCTACAATCTTCAATGCCAAAGACCCCTGATAAGGTGGCTTCTCTGAGTAAGGAGCAGGATTTGACTCAAAAGGTCATGCAAGGAGAGCCAACTAAGGCTCCTATAATATCAAAACCAGAAGCAAAGGTCCTTGCTAAGGCTGCCATTCCCTTTAACATTGTTGAACAGATGAAGAGGGCCAGCCTCAATGTATCGATGTGGGATGCTCTGGCTATCCCATCTCAAAGAGACCTACTACAGGAAGCCCTAAAGGGGATGGATGTTGCAAAAGGTACCAGTCAGGGTTGCAGTTCTTCAACTTCCACAAGCTTGGTGCAACCTTTGGATGTAGAGAGTTCAAAGAAAATCAGTAAGCCTCCCCCTTTTTATTTGTCATTAATCATAGGAGATAAAATTGTTCATAATTGCATGATAGATAGTGGGGCTAGTGGTTCAGTTATGCCAAAAGAGATAGCTGACTGCCTAGGTATCAAGTATGAACCTATAAAAAGAGGGGTGGTGCAGCTTGATGGCACATCAGTTGAGACCGTGGGAGTCATTAAGGATTTGAATCTAACCTTGCATGCCTGCCCGGGTTGGAGTGTGTTGCAAGACATCTTAGTGATTGACCTCCCTGCTTATTTTGCCATTTGTTTATCTAGGAATTCATTGCCAAGATAGGTGGCTACCTATCTTCTGACTGGTCTCACATGTTGTTTAGGACAAGATATGGTACCAAAGTAACCATTAGGGCTGAACCTGTTGCCAATGATCATATAGAGCCCTATACCCCAAGTCCTATCAACATGAATTGTACTCTCCATGAGGAGAAAGAAGAAATTTTAGTAAGAGAGCCTGCAACTCAGTTGGATGAGGTTCCTGATTGCCTACTTGATGAGTGGGCAAATGCATTTCAGTTTGATCCCATTGATGAGGTCAATAATACCGGCCTGGGTACATATTGCATACATGAAGAAGACACCCCCATTCCCAATATTTCAAAGGAAGACAATGATATGCAGGGGATATGGGACATGTTCTTTGATGGTTCAAGGAACAAAAATGGTGCGGGGGCCGGTGTATTGCTGATCTCTCCTAAGGGGGAGAAATATTTCTTTTCTTTCAGACTTCAGTTTAGTTGCACTAACAATGTAGCTGAGTATGAAGCTTTGATTTTGGGTCTCCAAACAGCACAGAGGAGAGGGATCAAATCTTTGAAGGTGCATGGAGATAGTGAGTTGGTTGTAAATCAGGTTAGAGCTCAGAATATCACCAAGAGCAACCTTCTCAAGTCCTTCAAACATAGAGAATGAGACCTAATTGAGGTATTTGAGGCCTTCAATATTTCTCGTGTCCCTAGAAATCAAAATAAACATGATGATAGACTAGCAGCATTTGGTACCCAACATGACATTCCATCTCACATTGCAGCGGAGAAAGAACAACAAATCAGATTTGTGGTGAGACCTGCAGTGCTTGATAACCAAGTGAATTGGCAGGTCTTTGATTCTGATCAGCAGATTGTGAATTTCCTGCAAGATGAAGTAGAGTTCTCCCATAGGAAGCAGAGCATGCTATAGGACCAGTATGGAGATCAAATCATGCAACTTGGTTCTAACAAGCCGCTCAAGGGGCTGATCACCTTGGAAGGGATCTTCGACCATGATGATCAAATGAAAGGGAGAGCAATGAACCTGGCCGCCAAGAAAGGAGACTACAAATCAATAGCTATGTCGGAAGGAAAAACTCTCAATTTGGGGAAGGTATGTTCCCAATTAGATCAAGATACTTTTGTCACTCTCTGTCAAGAGTATAATGATATTTTTGGTTTTACCTATGAGGATCTAAAAGGGTTTGATCTTGGTCTAGCTCAACATACCATAGAGCTAGATCCTAATGCTAAACTAGTTAGACAAAAACAAAGGCCTATAAATCCCAAAATTGAGCCTTTGATGAGAAAGGAGTTATCCAAGTTGATAGAATCTAGCATTATTTTTCCAATTAAGCATTCTTCTTGGGTAGCCAATCTTGTTCCGGTTAGGAAGAAAAACGGGGAAATCAAACTGTGTGTAGGCTTTAGGGACCTCAACAAACTTTCTCTTAAAGACCATTATCCCCTTCCTTCCATGGAATAAATCTTAGCCAAGGTTAGTGGCTCTGAAATATTTTCATTCTTGGATGGATACTCAAGGTATAACCAAATTTTAGTCCAAGAATTTGACCAATACAAGACTGCATTCACTACTAAATGGGGCCCTTATGCCTATTGTAAGATGCCTTTTGGACTAACAAATGTAGGTGCAACTTTTCAAAGAGCCATGGATATGGATTTTAAGGGAGTATTAGCAGAATTTGTACTAGTATATCTTGATGATATTACTGTATACTCCAAGCATGCGGCAGGCCACTTTGCTCATCTTGAGCAAGTTTTCAAAAAGTGCAGGGAATATGGTGTGTCCTTGAACCCCAGCAAATGTGTATTTGCCACTGATCAAGTTAAACTACTTGGACACATTGTATCCAAAGATGGTCTAGCCATATACCTAGAGAGAGTGGAAGCCATTGTGTCTCTTCCACTTCCACATCATAAGAAGGGACTTCAAAGCTTTCTGGGTAGAATCAACTTTGTTAGAAGGTTTATCCCAAACCTTGTAGCCTTGGTCAAGCCTCTCACAACCATGCTAAAGAAGGATTTTCCCCTCAAATGGACTAAGGAGGGGAAGGAGGGCTTTGATTAGATCAAACAGGCCATTGCTCAGGCTCCTGTCCTAGTAAATCCAAACTATGAGAAGGATTTCATCCTTTACACCTTGGGAGGAGAATCAAGTATATCTACTATCCTAACACAGTTAAATCAGGATGATTTGGAGCAGCCCATAGCTTTTCTCAGTGAAGGCCTAAAAGACTATGAACTCAGATACAACTATGTGGAAAAACAAGTCATCACATTTGTGAGAGCACTAAAAAAGTTCAGACACATGCTCTCAAACAATAGGATTCAGCTCCTAGTCCCACATGCCAGCATTAAGGATTTCTTTCTCAACAAGGATATAGGTGAAAAGAGAGCTGGATGGATCACTAAGGTCATGGAGTATGACCTTGACATCAAAATTACCAGGTTAGTGAGGGGAAGAGGACTCTGTGAGCAATTCAATTCATCTTTTGGGAAAGAGTCAGAGACCTCCCTCTTGCTGTAGGAAAAAGAACAGGTTGATAACCAGGGAGATGCACAAACTGGCTGGTTGGAAGTGATGTAGCTATCCTTCTCACTTTGATAGAACCAAGAGAAGGCATCTCAGATTGCAGTCCATCCCCTATGCCTTAGTGGATGGTATATTTATTCAAAAGAAGCCTGGATGGTGTCTTGTTGAGGTGCATCCATGGAGATCAGACTGGTAGGATGTTAGAGGAATTCCATAATGGGCCCTTTGGTGGCCATTTCTCAGCAAGAACTACAACTATGAAGATCATGAGAGAAGGCTATTATTGGCCTTCTCTATTCAATGATGCTCACAAATGGGTTAGATAGTGCAAAGAATGTGCACTTTTTGCAGGTAAGCAAGGGTTAGCTGCCCTTCCTCTTCATCCCATTTCAACTGATCAAATCGTTGCACAATGGGGGCTTGATTTCATTGGCTCTATCAATCCAATGTCAAGTGCAGGCCACAAGTGGATTTTGGCTGCCATAGACTATTTCACAAGGTGGAGAGAGGCTGTTGCTTTGAAGTATGCGACTGAGAATTCAATGGTTCAATTCCTTGAGGGGATTGCAACCAGATTTGGAGCCCCTTCCACCATCATATCAGACATTGCCAACGCCTTTGTGGGCTCTCAAATCAGCTAATGGGTAGTCCAACATGATGCGTTTCTAAAAACATCACCAAATTGTTATCCTCAAGGCAATGGCTTGGTTGAGTCCTCCGACAAGAATCTAATCAGGATCATCAAAAGGACTCTTGAGGACAATCAAAGAGCATGGCACTTAAAGTTGGGAACAACCCTGTGGACTGATAGTATTACTCCCAAGATAAGTCGGAGATTAATCCTAGTATATGGGAGGGAAGCTAGGCTCCCCCTATCCCTTGAGTTGCCATCTCTGGACCTGGGACATCAGTTGGAGCTCTTGGAAAATGATGCCTTGTTAGTAAGGTATGCTGAACTTACAGAGCTTGAAGAGGTTAGAGAGAAGGCCAAGCAGACCTTAAATGTCCATTAGGGACAGGTGAAGAGGTATTTTGATAGGAGGGCCAAGTTGAGGACCTTCTAAGTCCGAGATTTTGTCCTAAAATGGGATGCTGATAGAGCGAAACCTGGGAGACACTCAAAATTTGATGCAATATGGAGTGGTCCCTATGTGATTACATGCTGCAAGGAGGCTAGTGCTTTCAAGTTAGCCAGGTTGAATGGGGAAGATCTTCCCATTGCGGTTAATGGGATTCACCTTAAAGCATGCGCTTAAAGGGTTGTTGCAGCTTCTTTTGTAAATATTGTAATTTATGTTCTTCTGCTTTCCAACAAGTGTGCATGCACAGGCTATTCTCCAGAATGACAAAGTTTTGACATTTTGCAGTGGCAAAGATTATCTTTTGCTTCAGGTTTTGACTCTACGCCCAATGGACTTCAGGGCTACTGATCAATGTGTCAAGCAGACTTGTCATCCCTGTTGAGTCGCCAAAAATGTTGGCAATTTTTGTGCCAACCTTAACAGGGTGCAAGAAAAAATGTTCTCGCGGGATAAGAGAACAAAATGAAAACAAAGAATTTCTTATCCCGCGCATTCCTGCAAGATAAGAAAATAAAGGGAAAAGAGAGACTACGTGGGATATGGAATAAATTTAAGCATTTAAGGTTATCCCGCGGAGTTACAAGGGCAACAACGACGGCTTGTGGGATAAGAGTTTGTGAGAAGACGATGTGTTTTTTCTTATCCCGTGAGGTAAAGTGGAGACAAAGGTGGTCTCGCGGGATAAGAAAATAACGAAGGCAGGGAAGCTTTTCCCTTATCCCATGGGATGAGACAAATGCACCAAGGGTCGCACGTGATAAGCTTTCCGGGGACAAAGTGTAGGCTTTCCCCTTATCTCGCGAGGTTAGAAAGAAGTTAGAAGACAACAGTGGCGTGCAGGATAATGAATTGTCCAAGCAAAGAAGAAAACCTTATCCCGTAGAGTTGAACGAGGGCACAAATGATGTTGCGGGATAAGAAAGTAACTAGGGCCGATGTGTTTTCTCTTATCCCGCGGGGTTAAAAGGGACACAAGGAGATGTCGTGGGATAAACAAACAAGGAAAAACAAGGAACGCTTATTCCGCGAGGTGAAGCTGGGTGACAAAAGATGCTGCGAGATAAGCAAGCAAAGCAAAAACATTGCATGGCTTGTCCCGCAAAGTTATAAAGATGAAAACAACAACCTGCAAGATAAGGAAAATAAAGCAGAAACAAAGACCCCTTATCCCGCATCAAAGAAAGAGAACACTACATGGCTCCCGGGATAAGAAACAAAAGGCAAAACAAGCATTAGGCTTATCTCGTGGGGTAAAAATAGACCCACAGAGACCATGCGGGATAAGAACTCAGTGCAGCTCAGCGGTCAAACACAGCCAGGGAAGCGTGGACCCGGGGTGCCACGTAAACCAATTGTGGTCATAGGATCTTCATAAAGGCCCGATCTGACGACCATGTTTTAATCACAGATTGGGCCTTCTGGATGCCTAGGTGGAGAGATCTGGCACGTCCATCTTGCGCAAATCTCTCACATCGACGGTGGACATTTGAATTCGCGTTGGCCATTGAGTTTTGAATGCTCTGCAAGAGGGTGGTTGTCGACCCGATGGTCGAGGCCGTTCTTTGCTCAGTCGGCACCCGATTTTGTACCCGATCTCACTCCAACCACCTAATTTGCTCGCCTTTACTCCAGATTGGACCTTGCAGGCATATTTTAGACGACACCCATGCCCTCTTCAATGCAAAGCAGAGACTTTTGTTCCTGCAAGTGTTCTCGGCCTTGCTTGTTGGTAGGGATTTTACTTCACCGATGGGTTATTTTCGCTCTTCCAGAGGTAGAGGACGCTTTCAGAGGCCAGATTCAACATGCCATCAGATCATCCTCGATCCGATCTTCTTCTCCTCTCTAAGATTTTTGTAACCTAACCTGGGTGGGGTTAGGGTTTCCATCAGTGGTTGAATTCTGAGTTATGCCCGAACTATAAAGGCAATTTTGTAACCTGTTGGCAGGATCTTCTCCTCTTTTTCTCTTACAGTAATTTATGATTTTCTGCAATTGTAAAATCACCTTGTCTTTGCATCAATAAAATTTGTTTGCCTTACCTAGTTTCAGTTTATGCAAATTTGTGTATTTTTTTTACCTGTTTGTGTGAATACATCTTTTTCTTGTTTTTTTTATATCTGGGATAGTGTTGACTCCTCTTAGAGTGGCATCTGAGAACATTGTTCGTTCCTCTGCCATTGTTAAGAATTCCAACCTTGACTCAGTCTTAGAAAGCTAGACTTAGATGGAAACGTGTATCTTTTGGGCAGTTTTATTGATGTTCTGTGCAATTACAGGTGGGGGTAGATCAACTTTCAGTCTAGGTGCAAGCCTTATTTCCCTTCTTTCATGCAACCTTTCTCTCTCTCCCTTTTCCTTGTCAGAACATAGGTTAGTATTATCAGTGTTGGGTTGGTCCAACACCTGCACTTAGATTGAATAGGAAGCTGACCTTCTCCGAAGATTCAACCTCACATTTAGCAATGTCCCACACTTGAGAGGTTGATTCAATGTTTCACAAGGTTGATGATGAAGGTTTCTTGGGTCATCAAGGGTGCAAACTTTTGTGACAACAGGAACTTTAATACTATAACTTTAAGGATCACACTCTAAGGGAGAACTTCGATCCATATCATCATGTTAGGGTAGTATGTGGAAGGAAGTTTTGACATCCAGTGCATCTTGAAGACCATTGGGCTATTGCAGTCGATGATTTTGAGATAAGGAAGAAGATGTGTTCAAGATTAGCATTGAATATGATTAGACTTGAATGATCGTGTCACGTGCTAGATCAACTTGAGGATCATGGTAGGTATGTTCAACAATATTTCACGAAGGAGAAGACTAGTGCTCTTCTTGCAATAGATTGGGTTGTTCAAGAGGTCACACACCTTGATGCAATAGTTCGACTTGTGATGGACAACACAAAGAGATGGGTGAGTCAACAAGTAAACAAATTGAGAGAGAGGAATGTTCCTTTAACTTATGATAATGGGAAATGTGGAGTCTTCATTTTCTGAAGATGAAATAGTAGAGGAGTCACAAGATGTTAGCAATGATGAAGATTTGAGCATTCCAAAGGACAAAAGTCTCGAGAGAGAAAGGGACATTGCCTAGGGCTCACAACCTAGAGGATTGAAAAGGAAAGATGCACCAAATAAGTAATTACAACAGAAAAGACATAAGTCAGGGACAAGCCATTCAACAGCTAGTACTTCTTCAGTGCGAGAGGTTGACCTTTTTGTACATGTGAATGCAACATCTATTGCACAAGGCGAACCACAATAGAAGGATGGATTATCTCCAAGCTTACAGGATAGGAGAAGTATAAATGAATCTGTGGAGTCCATTCAACAAAGGAGTCAAAAGGCTAATTCTCTTCATGGTGATGAAGCCCCTCTTGATGATCAACCTATGCAAAAGCTTACAAATTCTATTGATGAAGTAATAGGAGGATCAGATGCGGGATTTCAGGATGAGGAGTTCAATAAAGGAATGATATCAGGTTTGTGAGGAACTCATGAGCAAGAAGACTTGGGTGAAGGCATTGACCAACTTGCAGTGCTCGAATGGTTAAGAGAACGAATGAAGAAGAAACCAATAGTGGAAGTTGAACCGTAGAGAAGAAGAAACCAAAGAAATACTCCAAGGTCATAAGAGAGAGTGTTGGGTCTCGCGTGGTGCAAATCGCAACTCCAAGGGTTGATAAGCCAAGGGAGCAGATCACTCTGGAGGATTCTGATGTTAGCACAATTGACTTGGGGCCAATCACCTAGCATTAGTTAGTTGAAGATTTGCAAGATTTCGTGTTTAACATGGTAGAGCAATTGAAGAAGGAAACAAAAAAGAAGAATAAGCTAAAGATAGAGAATAGACAATTAATAGACTACATGCAACGTTTAGTGAAGCCACTCCAGCCAGAAGATGAGACATTTGTGCCCCCTATAATACTCTCGAGGGAATCACTTGAGAGCATTTAAGAGATAAGGATGATATCTCGGACAACTAAGGAATGGATTGGAGGTGCCTTTGATTTGTAAAGGGAACAAATTGGTATAGATTTGCAACTCATTGTTTGTTTTATCCACAAACCTATTACATTTCTACTTCTTATCGTCGACTTGGATGGTACCTTTATCTATATGGTCTTGGACAATGTGTCTCAGACGCATATAGCGTTCTGTATCATGATCAGGCATGCGATGATGCTGGTAGAACTTAGAACCATCATACCAACGAGGGTATGGTCTGTTATTCGGAAGAGGTCTTATCTTATGGAGGGTCACTAGGTTGTCTTTTAACAATTTTTGTAACACACTCAAGTAAGAATCGGATAACTTAGTGAATACTCAATTATGTTGAGGCTCTAGTGCGTTTTTCTCAAATGCCTGAGGTATTGTGATTACATTAGCTGCAACCTTGTTCTTCTGGTATGCACTTGAGGACGATGCACTTGCAAAGGTATCAGTATGAGAATTCGATGTAGGATTTCCAAATTGAGTCAATGTATGTTGATAATCAGTGAGAGCAATGCAAAGATTAGAGAAATTTTGATTTTTTTTTAAGGGGAGCTTGTCCCTCAGTGTTGGCTGCAGATTGCCAATAAACATCCTCTGAAAGGGATCATGGTAGATATAGATTGTTACCTCACTATGAAATTAGTCAATTTCTCATCCAGTTGTTGTTTGCAATGAACAAGGTTAGCGATGGTGACCTTGCTGCCAATGTTATCCAAGAATTGTTTGAGAAATGCATCCATCAATTCATCAAAACTTTGAATTGAGTAATTCGATAAAGAGCTATACCTTTGTAATGTGGTCCCTTTGAGAGATTGGGATAATAGTTTTAAAAAAACATGATCTTGACTATGATAATCATTGCATAGAGGAAGGAAAGAATTGATTTGCAAATGAGGATCTCCATCGCCATCATATCAATCGAATTTGAGAGCCTCAATCTGTTGGGGAAGGTTAGCATTAAGGATATGTATTGCAAGTGGGTTGCGGTGGTAATATGGTGGAAGAGAGGGTTGATTAGTAGCATTTGTAAAGTTGGCAAGTTGTTGCTGAAGCTGTCACATGTTCTGCAATATTGTATTAAGGACATGATTAACGAGTAGAGGAGGTAGAGGTGAATTATGCATGTCGGTAGAATCAGTAGCATTGGCACTAGTACTAGTACTCGGGCTAACACCAACACCGGCACCAACATGAGAGCCATTATTAGTACCAGCACTAACATTGACACCAGAAGCATGAGTTGCGGAAGTAGCAGTGATAGAGCTAGAAATAGGACTAGTATACCCCAAGGGAGTTTGAGAAACACTGGTGTTCAAAATGGTGTTACCAGATAGAGGATCAGTCGTAGGACTAGTGATGTCGGACCGAGTGTCTTGAGGCTTTGGTACAATAGAAGATACATGAGACCCTACTATCGTAGATAATGCCCTAAGTACCTCCAAGCTCTATTGATTTGAGATCAACGTCTCTCTCATATTATTAATGATAGAACCGGCCTAAGGGAGAATATTCTCCCGATTTAAGAAACCTTTGAAATCCCTTAGGTTCTCCTCAAGGGATTGAATCTAATCGAACAAAACCATTAGAGCAGACTCATGATGCAGAAGAGGAGACCCCGGAGGGGTACTTTTCAGAGTATTATTTCAAAAGTTAGGCTGAGAACAAGATGTAGTAGAACCTCCCAAACCTAAACCCAGAGGAAAAGATTGAGGAGAAAAATGATCATCGGGATTAATTGTCCTCGAGAACATTGGACCAAGTTTTGTAGGGCTATACCGTTTAGGGGGAATACTAGGTCTAGAAGTCCTCATCACAATCCCTGAAGCAGTCAGGGTTGTAAAGCTCATAGACAAGCCTCACAACAATATGATTAGCTCAAGTATGAGAATGAGAGAGCATAGATGAAAGCACTGATTGTTTGTGTTTTAGAAAAAGTTTTAATAAAAAGTTTTAACAAGTTTAAATCAAGAGGTGAGTTCAATCTGGTTCACCAAAATGTAGAGAAAAATTGAATTGCTGTGAAGGGTGGTCAAACCCCTCGAGGACTCAACTTGCCTAAAGATCTGTTCAGTATTGTCCTATTTTTAGATGACCTTCTATAATGTCTATTTATAGAGATATCTGATTGTATTGGAAATCTATTTGAAGATTCCTAATTTTAGTTGATGTATTTGTGGATTGATTCTGTATTTTACGGCATGCTTTGTGTGCAATTAAATTGTTGGCAGCATAGGAACTTCATTATGCTTTTTATTTGTCTTGAATAAATTGAATGCAAAATATTGCAACTCTTATAAAAAAGTGCTTTCGGCACTTAGATTTTTGAATGGCAGTTTTTATGCTATTTTCCATTGAGATTATAGTTCAAGCCTTTGTGTAATTTTGTGTGTGTTGTTTAAGTTGATATAATTGTTTGTATTGAAAATTGTAGGCTTTTTATTCCAGATTTTATTGAAGTGTGATTGTAGCTTTATATGCAATTCTCTCCATTTTTTTTTATTTCTAACTTTTTGTGTGTAATCTAACTGTAATGCTTTCTACCCTCTACTTTTATGTAATGTCCCTTATATAATACCAAGTAATAATATCCAAGTAAAGCTTGAACCAATACTTTTATAATTTCTTTGATCTGATTTGACAAGGTTTTTGGATTATGATTGAATATATGTATATGAATATATGAATTGGAATTAACAATAATGTCACGAGTCTGAAAGTAATGTTAAAACAATAAATTCTGATATAAAATATGATCTTAATGATAACTGATAAATCACTGTTTCTGAATTGATCTAATTGTTCATGTGATGGATACTTGAGGATCTATGCCTTAAATGGATAGCTGTGTCTTATTCTTTATGCTCTTGCTAAGATTGTTGTTGTATCTGAAATCTTCAACCTTGTGCTCATGCGAATTTACCTTGTAATGGGGTGGCTTGATACCTCTGTATTACTTGGTTATGTAAAGATCTGCTACTGCAGTCTGGAATAAATCAATAACACTTCTTCACACATTCCACACCACACATTTCCAATCTTCATTTATATCTTCATATTAAACTGAAGAGAGACACCTTTTCACAATGGATGCATTCTTTCTAAGAGAGGCATCCTTCCATTTATGGATCGCAGCCCTTCTGTCATGCTTTGTTTTAATGATTTAATCTCAACACAATGTAATACAATCGCTGCATTTTTATTAAACTCGCATGTCTATAATATTCACACCTCTTGCTTAAACTCTTAAAAAATGTATCTCTCACTTAACTATTATTTTATGGATCACACCTTTCCATCAATTGTTATTTTTCTCAACCAAAAATCACTGCTCTAATTAATATTCTTTGCTGCTTTCTTTAATTATATTCACTGACCTTATAATCGCTGCTTATGCAAAATGAATCATGGTTTTTAATTTTAAATCATTAAACAGTGCTTCATATGAACTGAACAATAATTGTTATCGCTGTATGAAGATCTCACCTGATCAAGCTGCATATTATAATCGCTGTCTTGAATTATTAATCCGTAATCTTTATCACTTAGTATGTATTTATCTTCACCACCTTGGTCAGAAGTGCTTAGCATGTAATAATTGATATATTCTTCACCATTCTTACAAAATCTCTATAAGCTCGCCATGTTAATCAAATCATTCACTAATTGCACAAGTATTAATACTTTATTCTTTAAAGGAGTCGGCCAATTTTTTAAGTTTATTGTAATTATTGTTCATGTTGTTATGATTGTTGTTAATCATCTCTTTGTAATCGCTGTCATAACCATATATAGTCATTGCTTGCACTCCAAACTATCTTTGTCATGGCAACTTATGGTGAATAGAAATTTGTCCTTATGAGCAGGTTCAATGAATGTTTCTTTTCCTTGAGTATCATAGACTGTCACTCCATGGGTATCATAAGAGTTTCAATTGTATCAGTCTCATTTATAAACATAATACAAGGAGCTTTCTCACAACATAAATGTCTGCTACTGACTAATTTGGAAATGTCCTAGGCCTACCATGCCTGGACCATAAAGAGTTTCTCTTACTCGTTTGGTTCTAGAGATTAGAATTTGGATGGGAACATCACATTTTAGCTAAAGAGCACAACTACTTTCTAGCTGTTGTAGTTGTATACTTTCAAGAAAGATAAAAATTCTCTCCTCTTGAGTAGAGTTTTTGATAAGCATTGTGCCCTTGCCCAAGGACTAAAAGGATAAGACATTTGTCATTTGCATGCAATATGTGTGCAGAATCTAGAGATCTAACTTGTATATATTGTAAAAAGCTTGAGGTTGTTTCCTTAGGTGCTAGGGTTTGGTTTTGTTTTCTATTACAAGAGAGCTTCCCCTTCTAATTTGAAGAAAGGTATATCATTACACACCCATCTGTTTTGTGTTGTTTTGAAGGGGACAAATTAAAATGCTAACATTTATTTAGCTTAATTGTCAAAGTTGTTTACTCGATTATGTTCTCATTGACTAAGCAAAATATTATATGTCTGAATATAAGACAGTTGGATGGTATTCACAAGTAGGTTTTGCACATATTTAATTTACTGCCAACTTAAAGGGGATCGTTGCTTTCTTGCAGTTTGGTCATCCCGAATGGATTGATTTTCCAAGAAAAGACAACGGTTGGAGCTATGACAAATGTAGAAGACAATGGAACTTAGTTGACACAGATCATCTAAGATACAAGGTAATTTATTTGCTGGTGAAGGTGCCATATTTAGACTAACAGTAAATTTCTTGTAAAAATCTTCTAGATTAGGCTACTTTTTACTTTCCCTGGCTGATCACTATACAAGGTGTTCCAGTGCTCTCCTGAATTTTTTCTTTTAAACTTTATTATTTAAATGTTAAAAAGACCATGATTTTGTACTTATTGGCATTACAAATAATGTTAATAATGAATTTTATATGTCTTGTCCATAAATGCTAATAATTTATGAAGTGCAGAATGTGTTAGACTTAGGATGCATACATTAGTTTCTTTACTGTTATCTAAATCCATTGACATGATGCCTACATTTACTTTAGCCATTGCTTTCATCCATATACTTGTCTACTATAATTTATCGATGCTACTTACAGCTTAATTGGTTATATATAACTGATATTTGAGTCAGTTTGAACATTCATTTTTGGAAATGTGCTATTGAATTCTAGATGCAAGGAATTTATATTGTGACCACCAGAAAATTTTTAGTTTTTCTAATAGGAATTTTCTCTAAGAAGCAATCAATTGCATGTTCAAACTACTGGAGGATAACTTCTGGTTATAGACAATCGTAAAAAAAGGGGTTGTTTCTAGTTTTAGCTATGATGAAATCATTTATGTTTATGATTTCATCATGTGATCATCTTCATAAAATTTATGGAAGTTCTTAATTGTTGAGTACAGACAAGTCAGTTTTCTCTCTCCCAGTTGACTAGGCATTGGTTACATCACTAATCACGACTCTGCTGCTGGCTAGGCTAACCATTGAAAACTCTGATTAAATTCCTCTGAATATTGATCACTACTGATTTTAGTAAAGCAGGCAGTGACATCAGTGAAGCTAGGGAAGATATTATGAAGTTCGTATGACTGTTTTGATCCCTTGTTGACTGAAAATGCTGTTGACTTTATTCTGTAATGTTGACAAGAACCTGCTTCATCGACCAGAATCTGCTGCAATTGCATTCATCAGAATCTTCTGTGATGACCTGCCAGTCTGCTGATCAACAACCAAATTGTGTAGTTTAGACTTTAGCCATTATCTAAGTAGCTAGGTTGTTAAAAAACCAGAAAATAGTAAAGGCCAAAAAGTAGTCCAGCATGACAAATGCTGAAGCCCAACCAATGCTAAGGTTGGAAACTGAAAGTCTGGAAGTGCAAATTGTTGATACATGATAGCCTTGGTAAGATAAATGATTGAATGAGAGATAAATGAAGTCTCTCATTCAATCATCTATCTCATCGATAGACTAGATAAGACTTCAGTTATCATTCCTTGTCCGATAATTATTATAATTACTCTTCGATATGCTATGTTCAGATTTCATCTGATACTAATAATTATATGCATGATAACTCAAGTCTATGTAGATATTCACTTGTATACGATCTTGCTGTGATCGTATTCTTCGATCGATACATATATAACCTCGCCAATAAATCCCGATCAACACCGGGTGCGCAACCAATGCCCAAACTACCGTTTAACATTGGTTGTTAATCATAATGCATAGAATACCGATTAGTATCGGTTTTGTTTGTTAATTACATACACACCGGTTGACATCGGTTAAACGCAATTATGATTTGAAGGGGCGCGATCAAGTAATATCTTGATCGGTCATGTCTAATAGACATGACCAGTCAAGGTATTGCTTGATCTTCTTGATTGGCATATATATATCGATCGGTGATTGTGAGAAGGACATTGAAATTTGTAAATGCTCTTTCTCCATCTGCAACATACCAGATAATAATCAGATTTATTATATTGAGATATAACATATACTTGAAAGAAAAATAAACTTGAATATAACTTGCACCTTGAATTGAAAATTGAATTACATTTACATGGTATCAGAGCTATAGTTAAATCGAACCTGAGTCTATTCAATTTTGTGGAAAATTCAAGACAAGCATATATTCAACATCACATTTCTCCTAATGGCTAGCACTATCAGATTCGAAGATAGACTTGGAGGAGGTGAAGACTTCTCAGCATGGAAGTTCAGAATTCAGATAATTCTAAAAGAAAATAAAGTCGAATCATTTGTAAAAACTGAAACTACAAAACCTGAGATTGAACCTGACAAAGCAACTTGGATATAGGGAAATGAGAAGGCCATCAAAATCATAGTTGATGGGGTGAGGAATAATATTATGCCCATAATAAGGAAACATGAAACGGCCTACAACATGTTCAAAGCACTTAAAGATGCATTTGAGATATCCAATGCTAGTAGAACCTTGGCTTTAAAGAGAGAAATAAATCATATAGCTATGATCAAAGGGGAGTCAGTCAATGCCTACTTCATGTGGATATCAACCCTAAGGGATGAGCTAGCAACCCTTGGATATGAGATCCAAAGCAAAGAATTAACACTTATGTCTCTAGATGGGTTGCCTAGTATATGGGAAACATTCGTCCGAGGCATCAATGCAAGGGATAAATTTCCAAAGTTTGAAAGGCTAAAGGCAGATTGTCTCCAAGAAGAATCAAGGTTAAATAAAAAAGGAATCAAACAAAAGAATATAGATGAAGATCTTCAAGTCCTAAATACAAACTCCAATAAGAAAAGCAAGCAGAAACAATTTAGGAAGAGGAAAGGTCTTCATGGCAAGAACACCTTCAAGAAGGATCTTTCACAGATTCAATGTTTCAGATGTGACAAATTCGGACACTATGTTGCCAAATGTCCGGAAAGAGCCAAACAACAAGCCACTTTTGCCAAAACAGGAAAATCTAAAGGGGAAGATGACTCCGAGAAGTATGTACTCTACTCAACACTTACAAACCAAGCATCAAACAAGCTTAACTCTTGGGTGATCGACAATGGCTCATCCAAACACATTACAGGGTTTAGAGTAGTGCTAGACTCCATGATAGAGGAGAATGATGAGGAAGTGACTATCGAAGATGATTCCACACATCCAGTCAGAGGAGTTGGAACCTGCACCATCAAACTAAAGTCAGGCATATCATTGCAACTTAAAGGAGTACTATATATCCCAGGCATCAAGAGAAACCTAGTCTCCATATCAACACTAGAGGATAATGGGTACAAAGTGACCTTCATGGACAACAGAGTATTGGTTTGGCCAAAGAATTCATCTATCAAGAAAGCTAAAACCATTGGTCAAAGACAAGGCTACTTGTATGAGCTGTGCACAGAGCCCAACCTAGCCCTAATCCATGAAACTACAGATGCTAATGAAGTTTGGCATAGAAGAATAGGTCACCTGAATTTTAGAGCTTTATCATCAATGGGAAACCTTGTCACAGGCCTACCTAAGTTAAAGCAATATCATTCAGGGGCATGCAAGGGATGTGCCCTAGGTAAAAATGCTAAGGGTGTTTTTCAAAATAGTACTAGGAAAACAAGCAAAGTTCTAGAGTTAGTTCATTCTGATGTATGTGGACCTATGTCCGTACCTTCTTTAGGGGGATTTTTGTATTATGTAATATTTGTTGATGACTACTCTAGGAAAACTTGGATCTACTTTCTGAAATGTAAAGAATCAGAAGAGATCCTTAATAAGCTTAAGGAATTTAAATCACTAACAAAAAACTACTCAGGAAATAAAATCAAAACCTTAAGAACTAACAATGGGGGGGAATACACCTCAGATTTGTTTAAAGATTTTTGTAAAAATGCTGGGATTAAGAGGGAGCTTACTATACCTTATAATCCTCAACAAAATGGGGTAGCTGAGAGGAAAAATAGAACAATTGTAGAAGTTGCCAAAGGCATGATTCTTGATCAGAATCTAAATACCAATCTTTGGGCAAAAGCAACAAGCACTGCTGTATATATACAAAATAGATGTCCTCACTCCCATCTTGAAGCTAAAATCCCTGAGGAAGTCTTTACTAAAACAAAGCCAGATATCAGCCACCTTAGAATATTTGGGTATCCTGTCTATATTCATGTAGCTAAGGAGAAAAGATTAAATTAGAGCCTTCTGGAAAAAGGGAAATACTTGTAGGATATAGTGAAACCTCTAAGGCCTACAGAATCTATATACCTGGTAAGAGGAATATTGAACTGAGTAGGGATGTAATCTTTAAAGAAGACTTAGCCTTTAAAAGAGCCCAAAGCTCAATAGAACCTGAAGTCTATATCCCTACCCCTAGCATAGAGGAAGACCCTGCTCTTGAGCTTCAGAGGGAGAGTCTTGAGGAAAATGTAGGTGAAACTCAAAACCCACCTAGAGAAAATTTCAAGAAAAGACCACTATGGGCCACCAAAACTATAGAAGAAGCTCAGAAGTATGCTGCTCCTTCAGGAACCTTCAGAGAAAGCAAAAGGCCTAACAAACTCACCAACTACATTGCTTTCATGAATGATCTCTCAAAAGCAGAACCTACTAATGTATCAGATGCACTTAAACATCAAGTATGGAAGAATGCCATGTCTGAGGAATACCAATCCATTATGAAAAATGATGTTTGGGAGATTGTTCCTAGGCCAGCTAGAAAATCTGTTGTCACCTCCAAAAGGCTCTTCAAAATCAAACATGCTGCAGATGGCAGCATTGAGAAACACAAGGCTAGATTTGTAGCCAGAGGGTTCTCACAAAAGGAAGGAATTGACTATGAAGAAACCTTTGCACTTGTAGCCAGATATACCTTAGTAAGAACAATCTTAGCCATTGCAACAGCAAAAGGATGGAAAGTACATCAGATGGATGTAAAGACAACATTTCTTAATGGAGAGATTACACAAGAAGTATACCTAGAGCAACTTGAAGGGTTTGAGATTCATGATGTAGAATCTCATGTATGTAAACTCAAGAAAGCTTTTTATGGGCTTAAACAGGCTCCCCAGGCCTGGTATGAAAGAATTGACACTTATCTCTCAGGGCTAGGCTTCTCAAAGAATGATGGAGATCCAAATCTCTACTATAAGAAAAACAAAGGTGATATGCTGATATTGATTTTATATGTTGATGATTTGTTAATCACAGGAAAAGAACGCCTCATAGATCAGTGTAAGAAAGACCTTGCTAAAGAATTTGATATGAAGGACTTGGGACTCCTTCATTACTTCCTAGGTTTGGAAGTATGGCAGAATTCTGATGGCATTATACTAAACCAGGGTAAATATACCTTGGACATTTTGAAGAGATTTAGAATGCTAAACTGCAAACCCATGACCTCTCCAATGGAAACAAACCTTCATAAACTTAAGGAAGCAACAACAGAATCACAACCCTCAGATCCTACTCTATACAGGCAAATGATTGGGTCCCTGATGTATCTTGTAAATACGATACCAGATATCTGTTATGTAGTTAATGCCTTGAGTCAGTTTATGTGTGAACCAAAGGAGATACACTTGGTAGCAGTAAAACATATCATGAGATATCTACAAGGTACCCTAAAACTTGGTCTGAAATATGAAAGAGTTGAACTAGATCTACACAGATTCATAGATTCAGATTGGGCTGGAAGTGTAACTGATAGGAAAAGCACCTCAAGATGCTGTTTCAGTTTAGGTTCAGCCATGATATCCTGGATTAGCAGAAAACAGTCATTAGTAGCACAGAGTTCCACTGAGGCCGAATACATTGCAGCCTCAATGGCTGCTCGAGGGGCAGTATGGCTTAGGAAGCTGCTTGTGGGGTTATTCGGTGAACCAATGAAGCCTACAGTTATTCATTGCGACAACCAAAGTTGTATAAAACTTTCAATGAATCCGGTGTTTCATGACAGATCCAAACATATTGAGATTCCATATCATTATGTATGAGACATGGTAGATAGGAATGTGATCCAGTTGGAATACATTTGTACAGGAGAGCAGACAACAGATATTCTTACCAAACCACTTTCAATGGTGAAAGTTGAGCACTTCAGAAAAGGTCTTGGTATGATTGAAATTTAATTTGCTTTGTACTCCTATACTTATTAAGATGTTTTATGTGTAAACTTCTTTGTCATGTTAGGACTTTTATGGGTTTAACCCCCTATGTTCATATCTAAGAGGTGACGATCTCTCAAATAATGAATACTTGTATGTAGACATTATAAGGTGACGATCTTATGATGCTCAAACTAGTTATCATGTTGGATCTCTGGTATGCCATGGATGTGCCATGATTGTGTTGTGGTCAAGCATTTGGATAAAATGTTAGTGCACTTACCACAACTTGGATAAGTTGAGAATTTAACTATTCTCATGTACTTATTCCTAAAGTATTGCGTGTTTAGGCAATACTGATATCACGTTCTTAGGTGATATCTTGTCATCACAAGTTGGTGTGATGAACGTTTGTATCACACGTTTAGGTGATACTTCATGTCACGTGTTTAGGTGATGTGATTTCTTGTATCAAATGATTGATGATACATCATGTCACATGCCTAGGTGATATGGTCCTCTAGAGAGTAAGATTACGTAAGGAATACTGACCATCATTAAAAATGTGATGCTAGATATGTTGTCTTTTATTTATCTTCCCTAGCTAAGAGGGAGTGTTGATACATGATAGCCTCGGTAAGATAAATGATTGAATGAAAGATAAATGAAGTCTCTCATTCAATCATCTATCTCATCAATAGACTAGATAAGACTTCAGTTATCATTCCTTGTCCGATAATTATTATAATTACTCTTCGATATGATATGTTCAGATTTCATCTTATACTGATAATTATATGCATGATAACTCAAGTCTACGTAGATATTCACTTGTATACGATCTTGCTGTGATTGTATTCTTCGATCGATACATATATAACCTCTCCAAAGAATCCCGATCAACACCGGGTGCGCAACCAATGCCCAAACTACCGTTTAACATCGGTTGTTAATCATAATGCATAGAATACCGATTAGTATTGGTTTTGTTTGTTAATTACATACACACCGATTGACATCGGTTAAACGCAATTATGATTTGAAGGGGCGCGATCAAGTAATATCTTGATCGGTTATGTCTAATAGACATGACCAGTCAAGGTATTGCTTGATCTTCTTGATTGGCATATATATATATATCGATCAGTGATTGTGAGAAGGACATTGAAATTAATAAATGCTCTTTCTCCATCTGCAACATACCAGATAATGATCAGATTTATTATATTGAGATATAACATATACTTGAAAGAAAAATAAACTTGAATATAACTTGCACCTTGAATTGAAAATTGAATTACATTTACACAAATAACACCAAGTTACATTAAAAGGACGTATGTATCGGCATATGTGAAATGGAGGATAGGAGTTGTAGCAGAAAACCACCAATCATTCCATTGTCACTGTGAGCTATAGTCCCTGGTAGGGGAGGTAGGGATTGATTCCCTTGTAGTTGCACTTGTACCAATCTCAATGCAAGCTATGCACACAAATGTCATTATACAAGCTCAATACCCAGCACCGGAGGCAATCTTTTGCATACCCAACCATCATCAAAGCTTGTAAATGAATGTTTGGAGGTATAACTAATGCCTTGAGAAGCATATTAAGGACATCTGCTTCAGCATATTGGATGAAGAGAATGCGAGTTTGCATTAGTAGTTACAGGGATCTATTTAATGAACATTGAATATAAAGGCATAGTAATATGATGGCATACAAGTTATACCATTAGTCGTAACTTACACTTGTTGAATCAACTTGCAATTCCAAAAAACTACTTCAAATGTTGATGGTGAATTTACTTGTAGTTTATGCCATAGTGTTTTCCAAATTTGTAATGTCCCCTCTTCTTTAGTTGCCATTCAATGCTTAGATTCACCTGTCATCCATCTCCATAGGTGAAGTTCGGTGTTTGGAGATGAATTTGCTAGCCAAAGGGGTCCTAGACTTAGTCATTTTATGACTTTGGTGAAAATAATAAAGTAACTTTATAATATAAAGTTACATAAGTCACTTTTTCTAAAAGTAGAAAAAGTCAATAAAGTAACTTATAAGTTACTATTTAATTTAATAAATGATTTTATGACTTCTCCCATGGCATGACCCCCTAGGTGAAAAAGTAAATTTTTAAAAAGGTGGTCAATGTTAATGTATTAAAGACCCTTGAGCAGATCGAACTTATGAGGAGAGGGAAGATTCCATTGGAATCTTAATTTGATGCCATTAGGGGTTTGATTTGGGAGAGGAAGGCATGCGTGTGATTTGGAATCATTATTGGGCATTCTTTTGTGGTTAATTTTATTGATTTTGCTCTGCAACATTCTGCCATAGCAGTCTCAGCAGCTTGGAGGTCCAAATTGAGGACGAAAACCCTTGGTTCAAGCAGGCTGGACGATACCCCAACCAATTATCTCACTTAAGCACTCAAAAGAAATTGTTCCAGACAAAATTGAGGGTCAATTTATTCAGATTTTTGGATCAGAATTGCAAAATTGACACCAAGTGATAGATTTGAGCATTTGGATCAGAGATTGCTGCAAGAAATAGGTCACAAATGCCAGCTGTACAGCTCCCTTGGCCAACCGTACCATTCTCTTGCCTGGGAATCCATAAAAAAATAAGTTGAAGGGTTTAAGTAGGATTTTTTTGTACAAATCTGATTGTCAGCAATAGGAATAAAGATTGGACACATTCTTTCAGGCTTTCAATGCCACCAGAGAGATTTGAGCAAAACAGTGTGGAAAATTGCCCTTTTTCAGTGAAGTCTCTTGGGGGTTTGAAGGAAACAGCAACAAATTGGTCAATTTATTTTAGATTTGTTTTTGGTAATTATTTACTAGAGGAAATAAACTCATTGGAGCAGTTAGGACTCATTGATAGCTCCTATAGCAGCACTTGGACTCATTTGTGCTAATTAAGTAGCCCTCCAGGCAAGACGTTGGACTCCTGGTAGGCCAATTTTGGCTTGTATTTGGTGAATTCCATTGTTTATTGGCATTAAATAATTTCTGTTACAAATTTAGTCAATCTGAAATTTAATTTCAGTCATTAGCTTATGTTTATTACTGTCTTTCAATTGCATTACTTAAATTCCCAAGGATACATACTTTGCAAAAACATACTTAAATTCCCAAGGATACATACTTTGCAAAAACACAAAAAAAGTGAAAAAACCACAAAACAAACAAACAAAACTAATTTACTTCTCGCTGGTCAATGAATACAAAAACCAGAAAAGTAAGTTAGTTTGCTACATTCCTAAGTCAACATCTTACATTGGTATCAGAGCAATGATCCTTCCAGCCTGGGGATCATCTAAGTAATTCTATGCAACGGGGCAGATTTGGTACCTACAGATATTACACATGCAGGAGACCTAGAGTGGATTTGAATTTTGTTACGGAACCACCTTTTGGGATTAATATGGGTGATATACCAGAAGGACATAGGAGTCCACCCAAACAGGAGAGACAGGCACCAATCAATCTTGATGAGATTATGAGGAGCTTGGCTGAATCACAACCAAGAATTGTTCAGGCAATCAACAAGTTACAAGACACACTTGACAAAATGGATCTGGGAAATAATAGGGGAAGGCATAGGAGTCGTAGCAGGACAGTATCAGCTGCAGGAAGTAGGGGCAGCAGTAGAACTCTATCTTCCTTGAGTAACGCATCCTTCTCACCACGGAGAGACATGACCCATACTAGGAAAGCAGATAGGTCTATGCTCCCTCCGTTCACTCTTAGAGATGAACCACCCTTGGCTGATCCATAAAATGGAATCACCTTTTAGGACACAGTTATGGCTGCCAACGATGAGTGGGCACGTCTACCAGCACATGTTAGAGATGCATTTCCGTTGCATCAATATTGTATGCAGTGCTGTAATTTCATGAGGGGACTGAATGACAGGGGACCCGAACAACAGTGGAATAATGATCTAAAGAAGACTACAGATAAGCTGATCTTATCCACTTTTGATGGCAGTGGCTCCACTAGTGCACGAGCGTGGGTTCACAAGCTAGATATATACCTCTCCTTGAAACCTATGGCTGAAAATGAGGCCATCCAGTTTGTTGTCTTGCATTTGGAGGGTGTCGCATATGACTAGGGGCACCATGGATTGGTCACGCAGAATCATGCCCTCATTCATTCATACACAGAGTTCACAGAGAGGCTGATTTCCAGATTTGACGGGAAAGACGTGGTACTTTATTACAGGGATTTAGCTCTTCTAAAATAGTCGGGTCATGTGGATACATATATCAATGAATTTTAGCGTATAGCAGTGATGATACCTGAGATGCCTATTAGGAGGGTAGTTATGCTCTTTATAGAGGGACTTCATGAGAGATACCGTGGTTTGGGTAAAGCTTTGAAGCCTAAGACTCTGCAAGAGGCTATTCAACTCACATTAGATTTGGACACCACTCTTCCATCCACTTTTCAGCAAAACAAATTTTTTCCCAGGAACTCTAAACCCTTTCAGAAGCCTTTCAATCCACAGAAGGGTAACACATCTTCTCTTAGGCTTGATCAGGAGTTTAGAAATGAATTGAGGAGGAAGAATTTGTGTTTTACTTGTAAGGAACCTTGGGCACCGGGACACAGGTGCCTTGGCAAAGGCAAAGCTCATCTCATTGAAGTGAGCTCAGATGTGGAGGATGAGTACATACAAGACACTGATGATGAGGGAGAGCATATTGAGCCTCCCTAGATTGAGCTTGACTCTACTGATGCACAGGCTACAACCAATGTCACCATGGCCACTCTTTCCAGTTATCCTAAGTTCCATGCTTTTAGATTGAAGGGAACCATACAGGGGCAGTGTGTAGTGTGTTTAGTAGATACTGGAGCGACCCGTAACTTTATTGATCAACACTTTAGAGAAACGTGGGTTACAAACAGAGGAATTTTCAGGATGTGGTGTGAAGGTTGCAGATGGTGTAGTGTTGGGATGTACCAGGAGGATTCCTCAGCTCAGTATCCAGATGGGAGACTACATTTTGACAGATGACTTTTATGTTTTACCGTTAGAGGACTATGATGCAGTTATTGGTATGCAGTGGTTACAGGGAATTGGTAGATATGTCATTGATCACCGCAGAATGCAGTTGGAGTTCTTAGTTGATGGTAAGAAGAGAATACTGAGGGCATTATCGGATGGAGGCCCCAAGGAGGTTTCTTCTTGCAGGATGGAGACTATTATCAGGCACAGAGATATCCTTTGGGCTACACAGTGCTTTATTTCATCTAAAGCACCTTCATCTTAGGATGGCAAATCATATCACATTGATATACAACAATTTTAGATAAGCATGGGGTGGTGTTTGGTGATATACCACTTGGTGTACTGCCTGATATAGGCTTTGAGCATGTGATAGAATTAGAGGATGGAGCAAAACCAGTCATGACCACTCCCTACCGCCATCCTAAGGCTTAGAGAGATGAGATTGAGAATACCATCAGGGAACTTCTGGACATGGGATTCATTAGACCGAGTTCCTTTGCTTCTTCAATTGTGTTGGTGAAGAACAAGGATGGGACCCTATGCTTGTGTATTGACTACCGTGCACTTAATAAGAAAACCATTAAGAACCGGTATCCCATTCCACGCATAGATGAGTTGTTGGATGAGCTTCATGGCTCAGTTTATTTTTCGAAGATTGATCTTCGATCAGGGTATCATTAGATTAAGGTGTGGGAGTCTGATATTCACAAAACAGCCTCTAGGTGCCATTATGGTCATTATGAGTTCGTAGTGATGCCCTTCGGTCTCACCAACGCCCCTACTACATTTCAATCATGCATGAACCACATATTTAATAAGCATCTGTGTAAGTTTGTGTTGGTATTCTTTGATGATATATTGATTTACAACAGATCATGGGAGGAACATCTGAGGCACTTAGATGAGGTGTTGAGAATTATGGAATCTCAGTCCTCGTATGCTAAATGTCCAAATGTGAATTTGGACTCACTGAGATTTTATACTTGGGTCATGTGATAGGAGTTGATGGAGTCAAAGTCCATTAGGAGAAGATCCAAGCTATTATTGATTGGCCACCTCCTAGGAACATCTCAGAGTTGCGTGGTTTTCTTGGTTTATGTGCTTACTACAGGAGGTTTGTTAGAGGTTATTCCTAGTTTGCAGCACCATTGACAAATCTCACCAAGAAAGGGGCTTTCAGATGGACTCAGGAAGCACAAGAGGTATTTGATAGGCTTAAGCAGGTGATGAGCACTTGTTCTATGTTGGCACTTCCTGATCTCACCCAACCTTTTGTGCTTGAATGTGATGCTTCAAGAGAAGGTGTGGGTGCAGTACTTATGCAAAATCATCATCCTATTGTGTATGAGAGTAGTAAACTGAAAGAGAATGAGAAATTATACTCTACCTATGATAAATAAATGTTGGCTATTATGCACGCTCTCACAAAGTTTAGACTGTACTTAGTGGGGAGGAAATTCATTGTTAAAACTGATCATAACAACCTTAAGTACTTTTTTAGAACAAAAAGATCTCAATGAAAGGCAGCAAAAATGGGTCAGTAAGATCCAAGCATATGATTTTGACATTGAATATGTCAAGGGGAAAAACAATGTAGCTGCTGATGCATTATCTAGGAAGCCATCCATTGCTGCCCTATGTTTATTGAGTGAGATTTCAGCTGAGTGGAAATCTCAACTTTTAGTAGAGTACTCCAAAAATCAGCATGCATGTGAAATTATGGATGGGATCATTCAAGATGATAGGTACACAATTGTGGATGATGTGATTTACTACAAGGGAAGAATTTATTTAGTTCCGGAATCTAAACTGAAAAATCAGATTTTACATGCTTTTCATGACACTCCTGTAGCAGGACATCAAGGGTATGGTAAGACCTACAGGCAGATTAGAGAGAGGTTTTCTTGGAAGGGCCTCAAAGATGACGTTTTACAGCATGTAAGGGAATGTATTACTTGCTAACAAAATATAACTGAAAATACATACCCTGTTGGTCTGCTGCAACCATTACCCATTCCAGAGCAAAAATGGATAGGAATTTCGATGGATTTCATCACGGTTCTTCCCAAGGTACAAGGGAAAGATTGCATATATGTGATGTCCCCTTCTAGTTGACATCTGTCAGCTGAGTAGATTAGCCTATCACTGACCCTCGTAGGCTGATGAGGTTGGGTAGAGGGTCCTCCAGAGTTTGATTCACCACCTTTAGAGCAAGCACTCCAGGTCTGGTCTTCGTTTGAGGTCTCCAGGACCCCGTTTGTGATACTTTCTATTTTTAGCAGTCTTGCTATTTATAGCCAGTAGGTTGGGCAAGGACAGATTATGGTTTGGCAGTCTCCAGTTCAGACGGCAGGCATTTTTGATGAATACTTAGAGAGATATTAATATTTAATTATTTTTAATTAAATATTAAATAGCAAACTTTAATGTTTTAATGTTTTAAATGTCACTTTAAGTTATAACTTAAGTGAGGGTCTATTTCTCATCAGATGGGGCCAGTTTTTATATTAAATGGAAGATGATTTATTTTTGACACTTCAATAGTCAAAAATATAAATAAATAATAAAAGTTAAAATATCATTAAAGGCCAAATCGCACCTTTCTTGGGAATCGCGCCAACCGTAAATGGAGAAGATTAAAGAAGATTTAAGGTCTTCTTTTGGGGATGCTAAGTTTTGATATTTTTGTTTGGAGCTCTGAGAGGAGTTTTGGCCAAGGGTTTCAGCAGAAGATTCTTCTACAGTGATCAGAGGTATCGGTACAGGGAAACGTGGGATTCTTGTACAACAGCATCAGAGGCTATGAAATATCAGTTGATCTTGCTCTTACAGTTGGTTTCATACAAGGACCAAGTTTGTGCTTATTAGTCAGAGAGGTACCGTTATTTATCAGTATTTTGTTGCTGCAGCAAACAAGGAAACAAAGATACCCAAAGAAGATATTTTTGATGGCTGTACGGCTGCCTGGGGAGTAGAGCCAATCACCTAAGGGGCTGCGATTTGCATGTTGGAAGGATCCAAAAAAATAAATAAAATAAGGAGAAGGTGCGCCTAGCCTAGAGTCGTTCATTGAGCTACCATGCAAGCTGTTTGGGTCAGTCTGGAGTGAGTTATAGCATGCTGTCATAATGGACTGTGTATGACCAGCAAGGAAGAAATAAGGGTTTCCAAAAATTCTTGGTATTTTTTCAGTTCCTATCTTTTATTGTCTGTTTATGTATTGAGGGTAAATAAAGGTTGAATACATGCAATAAGGGTTTGATCAGTTTATTACTGAATTAGAATTGATTTCTAGCGTTTCCCTATAGTTGCTTTTTGTGCTTAAATTTGTCAAAATTATATTTGCTGTTACAAATTTGCAAAGAACACACTTGAAATGCAACAGGTTCAGTTAAACGTCAGTTGTCTCAGTTGAGGAACTTTTAAGGTTCTTACAATATATGTAGTTGTAGACAGATTGACAAAATATGCTCATTTCTTTCCCATAGCAGTAGCTTATACAGCTTCACAGATTGCTGCTGATTTGTTTTTCAGAGAAGTATTTAGGCTCCATGGTCTTCCAAAGACCATTGTCAGTGACCGTGACAGTCGATTCATGAGTTCTTTTTGGCAGGAGTTGTTTAGACTTATTGGCACAGAGTTGACTCCTAGCACCAGCTATCACCCTCAAACTGATGGTCAGACTGAGATTGTGAACAAGTGGCTTGAGGGGTATTTACGCAACTATGTGTCGGGACAATAGCGTTTATGGATTCGTTGGTTGTAGTTGAGGGAGTTTTGCTACAACACGACACATCATATGTGGTGCAGGAGCACCTAGGCCTCATTTTCAACACAGGTTTGAGAGTAAGTTTGATTTTCCTTAGCTTTGAGTGGGAATGGTTGATTAAGTTGTTTTTGTGTTGCTTTAAGTTGTTTGGATGAGTTTTGAACTCATTGTGTGGTTTTGATTTCCTGTTTTCATCTTTTGCTCAAAATTGCCAGTTTTGGAGTAAAGGATAGCCAACATGTTTTGAAGATTGTACATGTAATCTCCCTTCTAAATTTGCAGGTATAAAGGATACTAAGCATGAAGGGGCAGAGTAATGTTAAGAAAGCACAAAGCAGTCCTTCGAAAAGGAGTTCTAACAGTGTGAAATGCAGGTCCAATGTGAAAAAGGCAGTGAGAGGGCAAAATGCAGTCATATTTAACTTGACAGTGAACTATTTGTTAATTGTAATTGCCTAATGCCTTTTGTGTAGGGCAAATTGGATTCCTTCTTGTCTCTAATGTTGGCCATGTTCATATGCTTCAATTTGTAATTGGAATTCTTGCAAAGTTGTGTTTGTAGAAGGCAAAAAGTGAAAAGTTGTCAAATGTTGTATTTCCCTTATGTGCATTTTGTGAAAATCTTGTTCTTCACCTTGTGAGGTTTAAACCTTCTTGTTTATGGCTTGGTTAGTCAACAGCAAGGTAGAATTAAGTGTCTTTGAGTCATTTGGAGGATCTCAAATTTGAAATTTGGTTTTGCCAACAAGCCCTACCAAAACCCTCCTTTTATGCCCATTTTTGGGACAGTCACGGAGAAGGCCTTAGGTGTTTGCCCTCTCGGGTGAATAACTTAAGACATAAAGGACATAATGCAGACTAATGCCGTAAATATCAGACAAAGTATATCAGATGTTCTATTCATAATAAGTGTGTTTTACAAGTTACATTCCGAAGTATAAAAGGGTACCGAGGGGGTGCGAGCGCCAACCGTCGCACCGCAACTTCCACCCCTCGGTTGCCAACTAACCAAAACAATTACACATAATTAACTAATGTTATTCCCATGTACAATTATGCCGCCAACATCATCCCCCCCAAAAAGAAAAGTCATCTCCAGGTGACTTACAAAAATGGAGATAATGCAACCTATACAATATACATATCTGAAAGAGTAGGGAGGGGGCTGAGAAAGCGTCCCTGAAACAGAAGTGTGAGATGTCGGTGTCTGGGCCGCCAAGCGGGCGCGGAGCTCATACACCTGCTGAGTGCGTGCAGCCACATCCCGTTCCGCCACCAGTACCTTCTCTAAAGCTGTCTTCACCATGTGTGCGGCTTCCAGCAACTCCTTCTCTTTTGTATCCACTGCCTCTGTCGCGCAGACCAACCGAGTCTGCTCAGCTGCCAGACGAGTCTCTACCTCGGCCTTTGCTGCCCGGGTCTCAGCCGTCTCTGTGCGGGCCATCTCTAGCTGTGCCAACAACTGCGCCCTCTCGGCTGCCCATGAGGCCTGCTGACAGGCCACCTCCTTCTCCAACGCTACTCGGGCAACCTCCCTGACTGCAGACTCCTGCTGTGTACGCCTCAATGTATAATAGGCATCCCCGTAGACCTGCTCGATCTCGCGGACAACTGCCATCACCCGACTCTCCACAACGGGCTGATGCAGCCTCCAAGCCTGGAGCATCTCCTCTGTCTCCGCAGTCGGCCACCCCTGAGACTCAAAGCAGGTAGCAAAGGCTATCGGGCAGCCCACCCGCATAAACTGTAAGACCTGCTCTAGCTCCACCACCACCTGCTGCAATGCTTGAGTCTGGGCAGCGGCCACCACCCGCCTACCCCTTGTCACCATATCAGCCATGTCAGCTAGATAGGTCTCAACATCCTCCCCCATCTGTGCCGAAGGCTGTGAAGTCCCTGGTGGAACGGTCACTACTGTATCCTGCTGTGAAGGTACCGCCTCCGCCACCGAAGGTGCACCATCTCCTGGTGCCTGCCCAGCAGAGGCGACCTCCCCCGCCTCGTTCCCAACTGTGAGTCCATTTGCCTCCCCTGACGAGTCATCCAAGTCGACTACCTCCGCTCTAGTCTCTCGACACGGTGAGAATACAACAACTCCCTCCGGCTGTGCCAGTGTCATTTGAAACCGTTGTGTGAGCCAGCTCTGCATAGCCTCGAGGTCAGCACGCATCTCTGTGACCGGGGGTGGTTCGCTGTCGTCGGCTCCTCCAACAAGGAAGCAGAAACAGTCACCACTGCGTCACTACCCACGACGTCCAACCGTACGTGAGGCTCGGTATCCACCACCTCCGTCAGCCCCTGCTCCTCAGCAACCATTGCCCGATGCGGTGACTCCTTCGTCCCTGACTCTACCATGTCCTCGGTAAGTGCCGCCGTGGTTGGGCCCGGTGATGCTCCCTGTTGCCCGTGCTGGAGGGGACCAAGTGTAATAGGCGTATGGCTCTGCCCGAAGGCTGGAATACAGGTGCCGCCTACTCCAGATGATGGCACAGGCGTGCCCATCGATAATAGGGGTGGGGCAAACAGGACTCGTATAGGCTCCTCCGTCGCCTGGTTGCTATCGTCCTCCTCATCTTCCGCCTTTGAATCCTCCGCGCTGCTGGAATCCCTCTCGCTGTCAGGCTCCTTTGAGGCCGAGGCCCTATCTACCGCCCGTTTCCGCTTCGCGGAAGAGTGCCCAATGTCCAAGTGCCTCCAATACATTATTGGAGGCTCTCCTGCTGTCAACGGTCCCTGCGGCCGTACCTCCAACTCGTCCTCCGGCACTGCTTCCCGCGTGGCCTCCAGGAATAACCCTATAGCGTAATGAGGCATATAGAATGTGCGATGTTGGAGTGTCAAAAACTCATACATACGCTCTGCCAGTAACGCGGCCCGGTCATATACGATGCCATTCATCAGCCCATTCATCAGCATAATCTGAGGGAGGGCAATGTCCGACGCCCTACCCGACCCTGTCAATCTGCTCTTGATGACATCCATAATGCATCTCCAGTGGCCCTCCGCAACAAAAGTCTTACGGATTCCGCGACCCTTCGTGGCTCTAGCCACGCTGTCCAACTCTGCTGTCGTCAAGTTCCGGGAGACTAATTTAATCCACCGCTCCTCCTCCTCCCATGTCATCTTTTTGGCCTTCAAGTCTATTTTCTTGCCCTGGCTGCCCGGAATGCCGAATACCCTCGTGAAATCCCCTGCTTTGAAGGATATAGTAACATCCCTCCGGAGGTATTCAAACGTGCTGGTGCATGTATGCCTGTCGAAGGTGTCCACCATGAAGCGTAGGGCACCCTCGTATTCCCGGATAGGGAACACGGGCATCCGAACAGCCCACTCTACTTGTGCCTTACGGAGGTTTTGCTTTACCAAGTCATTGTCGGGGGTGTCCTGCCACCATTTCCGGCATTCCAATCCATTCAGGCCTTCAAAAGTAACATTCTGTGGCGTCACTGTGTTTTTCGCACTTATAGCAGCCTGTGGTGCCTTCTGTTTTTGCTTTTGTCGGGCACTGGCATCCATGGTGCCGCCTGCAACACGTACTCCTGAAGCTAAAATCCTGATACTGCTATCCCTATCCCTCTGGCTGCTACTGGAAGAAGCGTGCAGTTGTTTCTTCCAACTTCTTTTCCCTGCTGAATCCATCAATCTCTGTATAACTGATTTCCTCGGGAAAAAAAAATTGTACCCTCTTAGGCACCTCCGTAACGACCTCCTTTTTCGTGCGGCTGCTTGGTCTACCTGCGGCGGTCCTTTTTCCCTTACGTGGCTGTGTGGTTTACTTTTGGCGTGGCTGCGTGGGATTGTGCGGGCTTGGTCTCTTTGTTTTTTTTTTCCTTTTCGGCTGTTGCACGTTGCTGTGCGTAAACCTTGTTGTGCGTGTTGCGTGGTCGGCTATGGGTGTGTGCGGCGTCTTCCTCTTCCTTTATCCTTCGCGTCGCGTGGTGGCGTGGTGGTCGGGCTGTGCGGTGTGCGGTGGGTTCATGTTGCGGTTTGTTTTTATTATTATTTTAAATTTCTTCAAATTTTTTTTTTTTTTTTCAATATTTTTTATTTATTTATTTTTTTCAATATTTTTTTTTTCTCAATTTTTAGCGGACTGACTGACTGGAGGGTCCTGGTTCCCTCTGTTCGTGATAGATCTTTAATTTCGACCCGTTGTCTGCGTCTGGTATCTCCTTCCCGTCCAGTGTCCACAACTTTATCGCCCCGTTCGTGTTGACCTCACGTATCCGGAAGGGCCCTAACCATCGGACTTTGAATTTCCCAGGTTTAATTTCGTTCTTCCCGTTGAATTTTAACACCAGCTGTCCGGGAATAAACTTCATTCGCCGCAGGTGCTTGTCGTGCCACACCTTCCGTCTTTGCTGGGCTGCCTCTGTGGCCCATTGTGCCAGCATTCTTTTCTCGTCCAACTTTCCTAAGGCATACAATCTCTCCCTCAGACTCTCCATATCCCCGAGTCTGTTCTCTACTGCAATGCGAAGGCTTGGCACCATGAATTCCGCTGGCACCACCGCCTCCTGTCCGTACATGAGTTGGAACGGGGTCTGACCCGTGGTCACTTTGTAAGTCGTTCTGTAGGCCCATAGTACTGAGGGTAACCTCTCCTCCCAATCTTCCTTTTCTACCCCACAGGACTTGTAAATTACCGATACCAATATTTTATTTGTGGCCTCCGCCTGGCCATTGGCACGTGGGTAGTACGGGCTCGATAATGAGTGAAAAATCTTGAAGTCTGATGTCAACCGCCGTATGACATGGTTCGCGAAGTGGCCTCCTGGTCACTGGTCAACTGAATAGGTATACCATATCGCGCAATGATTTGTTCATAAATAAATTTCGCTGTGCTTACTGCCGAATTATCCGGGAGAGCTCGTGCCTCCACCCACTTGGTCAAGTATTCTGTCGCAACTATAATGTACCGGCACCGTCGTGTGCGGCTGGCCTTAAGAGGATGCACAAAGTCGAGTCCCCATCGTTCAAAGAATTCCTGTGCATGCGACGGGTTGAGGGGCATGAAGTCCCGCTTCAAAGGTTTGCCCGCTCGTTGGCAAGTGTCGCACCCCACGACCCACTCCCTGGCGTCGTGATGTACCGTTGGCCACCACAGTCCTGCGAGAAGCACCTTGCAGGCTGTAGTGTCTAGGCCCATATGTCCACCTGCGGGCCCTTCGTGTGCCTCCCTTAGTACACTCGAGACTTCTTCCTCCATGACACAACGCCTTAATATCTGGTCCGGCCCAATTTTGTAGAGTAACCCGTTGATGAGTGAAAAAGTCCTGCTCCTTAATACGAGCTTTCTTCGTTCCCCTGGAGGCATACCCTCTAGAAATCGGGACGTCGATAGGTACTCTCCAATCTTCCTGTACCACGAAGGGAGTACGGCTATTTGGAACAAGTGTGCATTCGGAAAATCGTTATTTACTCCCTCTGGAGGTTCCCCCGACTTAATCCGGGACAGCTGGTCGGCTATGACATGGCTTTGCCCTGGTCTTACCACAATTAAAAATGTGAACTCCTGTAGTAGCAATAGCCAACGACTTATCCTCCCCTGGATAATGGGCTTGTTTACTAAATACATGAGTGCCTAGTGGTCTACGTAAAATGTGAATGGTGTGGCCAGGAGGTAATGACGGAATTTCTGTACGGCATAGACCATACCGAGTGCTTCACGTTCTGTGGTACTGTAGTTCTTTTCCGCCTTCGAGAGCAACCTGCTGGCAAAATAAACGGGGTGGTCCAGCCCGTGTCCTCCTACTTGGGCTAATGTAGCCCCGATGGCATAGTTTGAGGCATCCACGTGAACGTGGAATTCCTTATCCCAATTCGGGTATGCCAGTATGGGCGCTCCCATCAACCTTGTCTTCAGCTCTTCGAAGGCCTTGCTCTGTGGCTCTGCCCAAATGTATGGTTCCCCTTTCCTTGTCAACTTATCCAACGGGTGGGACACCTCAGCGAAGTTCTTGATGAACCTCCTGTAGTACCCCACATGACCAAGGAAGGACTTTACCCCCGCGACGTTCGTAGGAGGTTCCATTTCTACTATTACCCGAATCTTGTCCGGGTCCGTTTTCAATCCTTCTTTACACACAATGTGTCCCAGCAATCTTCCCTGTGGTACCATGAATCTACATTTCTTCGGGTTGAGGGCCAACCGTGCCCTCCGACATCTCTCTAGGCACTCCCCGAGAGTTTTTAAGTGGATGTCCTGTCCGCTGTAAATAGACCAATCATCCAGGAACGCTTTGAAGTTCCCCACCGACATCTTATCGAAGATGTGCAAGATGATGCGTTGAAAGGTGGCAGGTGCATTGCATAGACCGAAGGGCATTCGGTTGTATGCGTACACACCGTCCTCCACCACGAAGGTTGTTTTCAGCTTATCTTCCTCTGGGATGGATATCTGGTTGTAACCCGAGAACCCATCCATGAAGGAATAGATTTCATGTCCAGCTACTTCCTCCAAGATGCTGTCGGTGAAGGGTATGGGAAACGGGTCTTTAATAGTGACAGCGTTCAGGCACCAGAAGTCTACACAGATCCGGATCTGATTGGTATCTTTCTTGAGGGAAATTACAATGGGAGACACCCATTCGCTGGTCTGCACTCTGAAGATTATGCTCGCTTCCAACATCCGCTCAATTTCATCGTTCACGCGTACAGCATAATTTTTGTTCATTTGGTAAGGCCGCTTCCTCACTGGCTAGGCTCTCGGTACCAATGTTATTCGGTGCACACATAACTCTGGGGGCACACCCTTCAAGTCCTTGTATGTCCATGCAAAGACATCCTTGTATTCAAGGAAAATTTTGAAGGCTGCGGCCTTCAACATTGGATTCCAGTCATCTCCGACAAGGATGATCTTGGGGTCACTTGTCTCCCCGAGATTCGTTTCCTTTAAATTGGCATCCTGATACTTAATGGACTCCCCCTTCAGGAATTGGTGTGCCGGTGTCTCATTCACTGCTGCCTCCCCTTCCTTGTACTCGCCATATTCTGTGGGAAATATATCTGGTTCTTCTTCGATGCTCAATACGTTGCACGAGGGTGTAAATAGTTCATAATCTCCCATTTGCCAATGGAAGAGGCCATTCAAGGAGTCCCCGTCATCCCCTGAGCATGCCTCCAGTTCTAACACCCCTTCATCACTAGGCTCCATGCGGCATCCATCTCCACCCTCCACTAACTGGTCTCCCTTAGATTTCGAGTCAGAGGAGGAGGCTAACTCCTCACTCACCATCTGCGTACGAAGATCGATCACGTACTTCCTCCCGACGTTTGCCAAGGAAAGGGTGTTCCGCTTCTAGTTATGGTTCGCTTTTGCTGCAATGAGCCATCCCCGCCCAAGAATGGCGTCATATCCTTTCTGCTTCAGAGGGATTACCACAAAATCCAGTACGAATGGCTGTGTGCCGACCATCACCTGCTGGCCCATGAGGGTACCAAGGGGTTTAATCCTGTGTTGATCTGCCCCTAGTAGGTTGAACGTAGGGGCCCACAACGTAGGCTTTCCCAATTTTTTCCATGTCGCTTCTGGGAGTACATTTACCCTTGACCCTCCATCCACAATAGTGTCTGTTAAGGTAGTCCCCAATATACCCATTTCTACCACCGTCGGGTGGCGTCCGCTGTTGACTACCAACAACATGGGGTCGACCGCGGGGCTCGCGACCTCCCTAAACACGGGGTTGGTTGTGGGGCTCCTGGCCTCCCTCGTTTTTACTTGTGGGGGTACAGAGTTTAAAATAGCCGTTTTTAGCTACGGCAAGGTCTCCAGGAGGTCTTGAATTCTCACGGGTACCTCTACCTGTAATATTTGCTGTAAGATTTCCTCTTCTCCCTTCGTCCGTGGTGGACTTGCTGTCTGGTGACTGTTCTGTCCTTGTGCGGCCATTTCCTTTGTGATCTCGTCTCTGGCCTCCCGCACTCTCTCGGTCTCCGTGTGGGGATTTGGGTAGGCAATCTTTTTAGCCTGTGCCCTTGTGATTGCCAACACTTCTGCCTTCGTAGGTTCTATGTTTAGAAGGTTTACACCAGGCTTCGGGCAATTTGCGTCCTCATGGTCGCTTGGCCCGCACCATCGGCAGAGGTGCTGAGGGTTGGCTTCCTTCGTGCAATCGCGGGCGAAGTGTCCCCACTGATTGCAGGCCCTACATTGAATCATTGGCCGGCCCTTGGCATCATACTGGATCCGGTTTCTGTTGTTGTTATTGTTATTATTTCTTCCGCCGCCGCGTCTATTATCCCGGTATCCTCTAGATGATGCCGTTGTGTTAGTCTGCTGGCCCGTACCTGCTGGTGCGGATGTTGTGGCCTGCTCCGTGAACAACACCTGGTACGTGCTTCGGGTTTTCATGTTGTATGGGCACTCCTTGGTGGAGTGTCCCATCACTTGGCAAATCTCACAGAATGCCTTCTTCGGGCAAGTACCCTTTGTGTGCCCCTCCTCTTTGCACTCGGTGCACCATATATCCCCTTCGGTCCGACTAGTGCTTTTCATTGTTTTGAATTCCTTTCTCATTCGCTCCATGTCTTTTTGGAGCGCTTGCACCCGTTTGGCAGCCTCACTGTCTCTGCTGCTTTCCTGTGACGAGTCATCCTCTTCGGACGAGCTCTGCTTCTTCTTTTTCTTCGATGTCTTGGTCTCGCTCTCGAGATCCATCGCTCTATTATATGCGTCTTCGTACGATGTAGGTGGAACAATTTTCATCTTCTTTCGGAGGGAATGCTTTAATCCCTCCACGAACCATCGCTTTTTCAACCCATCTGCTGGTTGACTCTCCATCTTTCCTAGTAGTTCCTTCAGCCACCGACTATAAGCTCGGACTGTCTCATTCTTGTTCTGCTTCGTTCCATAGATCTCTGCGACTATTTCGTTGTCATCCCTTAGGAGACGGAACTCTATCCCAAACTCCTTCTTCAGGTCGGGCCATGTGCCGACTTTAGCTTTGTCCATATCTGAGTACTAGTCTATGGCCACTCCCCTCAGGGTTGCTGGGAATTGTGTTACTCATTCATCTTGATCGGTAACACCATTTGCCGACCATATGGTTTCGCACGTTCGACAATGTCGAACGGGATCCTCCTTCCCGTCGCCATTAAACTTCGGTAGTTTCTGTTTACCTGCCATTGATGGGGGTCGTCTCCCCTGCGGTGGCTGTCGTTGAGCCCCTACGCCGCTTCCTCCAACGCTCGTGGCGTGTCCTGCGTGGGCGACTAGGGGTACCGTGTTTTGCCTGTCGTGCGTCGCACCTACAGCCGTACGGTTGCCCTCCCCTTCGCTGTCACCCGTGCCCACTCCTGGTTCCCGTTGGTGATCTTCACTCCGTGGTGTAAGGGATAAGTTTCTAAACTGATCCCGTGTCTCCTCGACTAGGTTTCGCCGTATCCTTGTTTCTTCCAGAAGCTCTTCGTGGCTCCGCGTCCTATGATGTTTTGGCGACGCGTAGAAATTTCCGTCGGCTTCTGCTCCCTCCGTGACACCTCCTTGGTTCCCCTCGGGCCACCCTTCGGTAGGTCGTCCTTCGGCCAGTTGCCTCAGCCTCCGTCTACGTTCTACTTGTTGCTCCAGAATCAAGGCCCTCTACGCGGCCTCCCACTCGTTCGTTTCTGGTTTTCTATTCCTATCTTTATTCAATAGGTTTGGCATTAATTGTCGCACCTTCCCATAACTCACAATTCATAAATCAAAATATGTCTTTTATTAATTCATCTGCTCAAATACAACTCGTGTCAATGACACTTTTATTTGAAAATACGAGGTTCACGGTTCAATTCCCTCCTGGCCTGGCGCCATCTCGTTCCGTTTCCCGTCGGCTGTTCTCTTCGTAGCGTTGCAGAATTTGCTGTCGTCGCTCTTCCTAGGCAATCTCCTCCAGGCGGGCCTGTTGTGCCAGTGATGCCTGTGCAAGCAGCCGAGGGAGGTGGTTCATCAACCGGTTTACTGCCGGGCTAACCTCTAGCGCTGTCCACACGACACTTGGTGGGATTTCTGCCTTCGCCGCCTCTCTTCGGACGTAGGTCTGAATGGCTACCTGGAGCAAAATTGAAAATTCTCGCGTTGCCATGTCTTCTCTTGTGTAAAGTTCTGTCCGCGCGTCGTCGGCCTCTGGGTTTACTTCACCAACGGGTAGGCCCATTGTGTTTGTGCACCATTCGTGTCTTCCGTTCCCGAGTACGTTTAGGCAGCGGCGCCAAATGTTTGCCCTCTCGGGTGAATAACTTAAGACATAAAGGACATAATGCAGACTAATGCCGTAAATATCAGACAAAGTATATCAGATGTTCTATTCATAATAAGTGTGTTTTACAAGTTACATTCCGAAGTATAAAAGGGTACCGAGGGGGTGCGAGCGCCAACCGTCGCACCGCAACTTCCACCCCTCGATTGCCAACTAACCAAAACAATTACACATAATTAACTAATGTTATTCCCGTGTACAATAATGCCGCCAACATTAGGGACCCCTAAACTTGGTAAATCTTCAAGAACTCCCAAAAGGGTATCCAAATATGTGATGCTTTCAGTCTGGAAGTCCATCGCTTGAGCAGGGTGAGCACAAAACCCCAAAAGGAGGGCTAATTGCTTGTAGCCTTTTTAGGCCTCAAAATTGAGTTTTTATCAAATCGGGTACACAAATGGTGGATGTAAAACACAAAAGTCATCAATGCTAGTTGAAACAAATTGTCCTCACATGAATTTAACACTTTTTGTGTGGTAGACTCCAAAACTTAGTTTTTGCATTTGAGGAGGACTTCTACATCTAAAAACGTAGAAGACAAAAGATACCATTGGGAGCAAAACTTGGTATCAATGTGTAAACCAATAAAAGGAGACCTTGTGCAGTTAGGGAGCAGGTCAGGGATAGAGGAATGAATGCCAAGAGGGTGAATAAGGAGTTAGTTTACCAAGCCAGAGTGATTATGGGGTTGAAGCCCTCGAGCAACCAAGAAGTCTTGTCTTAGGGAGGTGGATCAAGAGGAAGTGCCAGGTTGTCTATGTTCCTTTTGCGCTCTGATTACAACAACAATACCTTGAAATTAGTAAGGACCTATACTTAGTGAACATACAAGTCACTTGCGCATTCCACTTACACTATCTCCCTATCATAGTGGTATCAGAGCCCAGCTACACTTGGGAAGAAGTAGCAGTTTGACAACCATGGTGACAAATGCAGAACTAGCAAAGAAAGTGGAAGACCAAGAAGAAGAAAATAGGTTACTCAGAGTGAAGCTAGACCTCTTAGAACATAAGTTGGGTGAAGTAGAAGTGAAGGCAGATGAAGCCAGTAATAAGATAGAGGGAACAGAAGGTAAGGGTAAGCTGATAGCTATAGAGGATGAGACCCCTATACTAGACCCTGTGATAGAGAATGAACCCTTTTTGAAAGCCTTGAAGGCTATGAGTGGGAGAACACTAGAAGGAGTCCCACTATTCAGTGGTAAAATGGACCCAGAAGTGGTCATGGAATGGATTGAGGGGCTTGAGAACCATTTTGAGTGTGATGGTGTGACAGAGGCCCAGAAAGTGAAGGTGGCTAAGTCCAGGTTGAGAGGAGCTTCCTTAACATGGTGGAAGTTCATTCAGGATGAACGTGAGAAAGAGGGCAAAAGGCCCATAGCAACTTGGAAGGGAATGTTGTCCAAGATCAAAGAGGCTTACATTCCAGAGGACTATGAAATACAGCTCCATAGGAGAAGGCAAAACCTTAGGCAAAAAGAGTTAGATGTCAGCACCTACACCGAGGAGTTTCAGAAGCTATGCCTTAGGTCAAAGATCCAAGAGGATGAGAATGTCAAGGTTGCTAGGTATCTCAATGGTTTGATTGGAACATACAGGAAGAGTTAAGTTTGTTGTGCCCTACAACAGTCCAGAAGTGCTATCAACTTGCACTCAAGGTAGAGGAAAGGAGTAAGAAGAAGCAAGAGCAGCATAACAGAGGTAGAGGAAGAGGCAGAGATGGTCGAGGCCATCGAGGCAGTTTTTGGGGAAGACACATAGACCAAAGATCCCAGGGGGAATCTAAGCTTGTAGAGCAAAGCGGGGATTCTCAGAGCAAACCTAATTTTAGGGGAAGGGGATCAAGCAACCCAGGAAGGGGTAGGTCTAGTGGCCCAGGTAGAGGGTCTTATTTCTCCACAATGAAATGCTACAACTGTCAGAAATTGGGTCATTCTGCTTATAGGTGTCCTGAAAAGCCTAGTTCTTCCCATGGAGGTGCAAGAAAAGTGAACTATGTTCAGGAGGAAGGGAGTAGTATAAGAACTCCAGCAATGCACCTAGCACCCGAAGATGGTGAAAGTCTAATGATGAGGAGAGTATTGATGCAAGAACCTCATAAGTGTGAAGTGTCTCAGAGAAGAGCATTGTTCAGGATCAAGTGCAAAATCTTGGGCAAGGTATGTAAGGTGATTATTGATTCAGACTCCACAGATAATATTATCTCAGAGGAGGCAGTTGGCAAATTGAACCGACCTAGAATGAAGCACAACGAACCCTACAAGGTAACCTGGTTAAACAAGGGGCAACATGTCCTAGTGAATGAACAAGCATGGGTAGACTTCAATATAGGTGAATACAAGGATAGGATACTATGTGACATCCTTCCCATGGATGCTTGCCATCTACTATTGGGTAGACCTTGGCAATTTGATAGGAGGGCACACCATGATGGTGAAAAAAACACATATTTCAAAAGAATAGCATTGTCTACAAAATTCAGTCCCTTAGTGAAGAGACAGAGAACAGTAAACCACAGGCACCTAAAGTTCTATTAGTCAATGAAAAAGAGTTTGTCCAAACCATGAAAGAGGGAGATGGGATTGGCTATGCACTTGTAGTGAAACCTAAGGAGGATAAGAAAGAAAAACAAGTTGAGATCCCACAAAAAGTGCAGCAACTTCTTGATAACTTTAAGAGCATCATCAGTGATGGACAACCAGCAACATTACCTCCTCCTAGAGCCATTAGTCATCAAATTGACTTTATACCAGGAGCTTCTTTGCCAAACAAAGCAGCATACAAGATGACTCCTGAACAAAACAAAGAGGTAGCTAGACAGATTCAAGAGTTATTGGATCAAGGATTAATAAGAAAGAGTATAAGTCCTTGTGCAGTGCCCACTGTGTTAGCACCTAAGAAAGGGGGCACATGGAGATTGTGTACAAATTCCAGAGCTATCAACAAGATCACAATAAGATACAGATTCCCCATTCCCAGGATAGAAGATCTGATGGATTGTTTAGGGGGTGCGAGGTATTTCTCCAAAATAGACTTAAATAGTGGTTACCATCAGATAAGAATAAAAGAGGGTGATGAGTGGAAAACTGCTTTTAAAACAAATGAGGGTCTTTATGAATGGTTGGTTATGCCTTTTGGACTCTCTAATGCTCCCAGTACCTTTATGAGGTTAATGAATGAAGTATTGCAGGATTTTCTCGGTAAGTTTGTGGTAGTCTACTTAGATGATATACTCATTTTTAGTAAGACTAAAGAGGAGCATTTGAAACACTTAGCTATTGTTTTGCAAAGATTATCTGATGAGCAGTTAACCATAAATCTTGAAAAATGTGATTTTATGCAGCAAGAGCTAGTCTATCTTGGTTTTGTTGTGTCCAGTGGAGATCTTAAGATGGATCAATCTAAAGTTGCAGCCATAACAAGTTGGCCAACCCCACAATCAGCCAGTGAGGTTAGGAGTTTTCATGGTCTAGCCCAGTTTTACAGAAAGTTTATCAGAGGTTTTAGTGAGATTTGTGCACCCATGTTAGATACAATAAAAGGTGGTCATAAAGTCAAGTTTCAATGGACCGAAGCAGCCAATAAGGGGTTTGAGTTACTCAAAACTAGAGTTGCTACACAGCCAGTGCTAATCCTTCCTAGTTTTGATAAACTCTTTACAATAGAATGTGATGCCAGTCATCTTGCAGTAGGTGCAGTCTTGAGTCAAGATAATAGACCAGTTGCTTTCTTTAGTGAAAAACTGAATGATGCAAAGAAAAAGTATTCATCGTATGATTTAGAGTTATATGCATTGGTGCAGGCACTCAGGAAGTGGAGGAATTACTTGCTTCCTAAGGAATTTGTTGTGTATACAGACAACCAAGCAGTCAGTTTCTTGAATTCTCAGGATAAACTCAACCATAGATATGTGAAATGGGTAGAGTACCTACAAGCATATACATTTACTCTTAAGCACAAGAAAGGCCAATGTAACAAAGTAGCTGATGCTTTGAGTAGGAGATTGTTAACTATTTAGGAGATCCAAGTAAAGAGTATTGGGATTGATTGCTTTCAAGATTTATATCCTAATGATGATGATTTTGCTGCTGCTTATAAAGTTTGTCTTGCTTTTGAGAATCATTTTCATAGTGAGTATGCTGACTATACATTGCAGAATAGTTTGTTATTCAGGGGAGGACAGCTATGTGTTCCTAAAGGTTCCATGAGAGAAAATCTCATTCAAGAGAAACACAATGGGTGCTTGAGTGGCCATTTTGGTCTCAACAAGACCTTAGAGTTGGTTCAACGCTTTTATTACTGGCCTAAGATGCAGAGAGATGTCTGGAGGTATGTTGAACAGTGCATGGTATGTCAGAAGGCCAAAGGTCATAGCACTAATGCTCGTTTATATCAGCCACTTCCCATTCCTTCTAGGCCATGGGAGTGCATCAGTATGGATTTTGTTGTAGGTTTACCAAGGACAAAAACAGGGCATGACAATATCTTTGTGGTTGTTGACAGATTTAGTAAAATGGCTCACTTTATATCTTGCAAAACTACTAATGATGCCAGTCATATTGCTTTTCTTTTCTTTAAAGAAGTTGTCAGAGTACATGGTTTGCCATCTAGCATTGTATCAGATAGAGATGTTAAGTTTTTGGGTCATTTTTGGAAGACTTTGTAGAAGAAATTGGGTATTGACTTATCTTTTGGCTCAGCTTACCATCCACAGACAGATGGCCAAACAGAGGTGGTGAACAGAACATTGGGTAATCTCCTCAGGTGTCTCACCAAGGAGTATGGACAAAGCTGGGATCAGCTCATCCCACAGGCAGAGTTTGCCTACAATGACAGTGTAAACAGATCCATTGGTAAGAGTCCATTTTAGGTTGTTTATGGTATGCATCCAAGAGGTGTTTTTGAGTTACATGATGTGACTAACTTGCAACATGTTAGTGGGACAGCAGAAGACATGGCACAATCTCTCAAAGAGATACATGAACAGGTTAAGCAGTCTTTGCAGGATACCACAGCAAGAGTCAAGGCAAGGGTGGATGCTTCAAAGAGGGATGTCCAATTCACGGTTGGTGATTTTGTGATGGTACATCTCAACAAGTCTAGATTGCAAAAGGGAGTTCCTACCAAGTTACAAATGAGAAGAATTGGACCTTGCAGGATTTTGGCTAAGTATGGTCCAAATGTTTATAAAATTGATTTACCTGCTGATGTTTCTTTATCTCCTATCTTTAATGTTGCAGATTTGGTACCTTTCAAGGGGCGGCCTCCAGCAGAGAATCAAAGAGTTTCAGACATTTCAAATTCCCTTTCTGATCTACCTCTCCCCTCTTCTTCTTCTCCCATTCCTGAACAGGTACTTGATTCCAGAATCCTCAAGAAGACTAGAAGGCATGACTACTTTGAACATTTGGTCAAGTGGAAAGATCAACCAGCCTCTGAAGCCACTTGGATACCTGAAAGTGACTTCCCCAAGGCTGGTATTCCTCTCTCTTTTCTGCCCAAAGGAGTCACATGACTTCTTTGTCACCGGGGGAGTATGGTGCAGGAGCACCTAGGCCTCATTTTCAACATAGGTTTGAGAGTAAGTTTGATTTTCCTTAGCTTTGAGTGGGAATGGTTGATTAAGTTGTTTTTGTGTTGCTTTAAGTTGTTTGGATGAGTTTTGAACTCATTGTGTGGTTTTGATTTCCTGTTTTCATCTTTTGCTCAAAATTGCCAGTTTTGGAGTTGCCTGGCAAAATGTTGTAAAAGTGAGTTTTTAATGTGTTTTTGTTTTGAAAAGGTCTAGGCATGTTTTGTGTTTGGTTTGTAGGTGTGAGAAGTGTTCTTAGGTGTTTTGTGGGTTTTGAGATCAACCCTACACCTTCTAGGCATCAAAAGTTGTCATTTAGGCATCAAAAATGTCAAATTTAGTGTTCTTGGACATGTACCTATCCATACAGGAGGCTAACCAACCTAGAGTGGTATTTATTCTCCTGTTGGAACTATTGTAAGGGTTGTTCAATCGGAGTTACCAATCATTTTGAAAGTTTGCACTCATTTTACCTTGTTTTTCCCTAGTTTCTAACTTGATGTGAACAACAGTCCGTACACCTGCTGTACTTTTCCGTACTGTTCTTGCATTTTCAGTTTCTAATATGTTTTCTTAAACTTCTCCCTTTGGTGGCATTCAATTTCATTAAGTTTTGAGTTTGTAGCAAAATTGGTTGGATTTGACAGTTTCATTGCCTTGTCTAGGAATTTGGCAAGGATGCTTGACCAACTTGGCTTCTTGAAGTCCTAAAATGTTCATGGCTTCTCAAGAACCAGTTGGTCAATCTGTAAATTATGTAAATATGTGTTTTGGTTTCAAGAGTGCAGGTGCAAGGAGTTTTGTGGCCATGGAGCCCTAGGCAAGTATGCCATTTGGCTAGGGTCTTGCATAAGTTTGATGCTTTGCTCTCCCATAGCAATTGCATTCTTTTGGTGAATAGACCTGTTTGATGTCCAAGTGATATATGCAAGCAAAGAGGCTTCCTAAGCCTGGAAAAGGAGGGTTATATGTTTCAGTTTTGTGAATTGTAAACCAAAACAGTGAGTCACTGTTTGGTAGTAGTTTTTCCTTCCTTTATTTGCTCTCCACCATTTATTGGTGTGTGAAAACCTTGTCAATACTTTGTTTGTTTGAAAACAAGAACAAAGAGAGGTGTAAGCCCTGCCCATGGGTATTGTAAATGCCAAGATCAAACAATGATCTCTTTAGGCAAAATGATAACGCCCAGCAGGCTGTCACAGTCATCTAGGACTGATTCTTACACTGTTTTGAAGATTGTACATGTAATCTCCCTTCTAAATTTGCAGGTATAAAGGATACTAAGCATGAAGGGGCAGAGTAATGTTAAGAAAGCACAAAGCAGTCCTTTGAAAAGGAGTTCTAACAGTGTGAAATGCAGGTCCAATGTGAAAAAGGCAGTGAGAGGGCAAAATGCAGTCATATTTAACTTGACAGTGAACTATTTGTTAATTGTAATTGCCTAATGCCTTTTGTGCAGGGCAAATTGGATTCCTTCTTGTCTCTAATGTTGGCCATGTTCATATGCTTCAATTTGTAATTGGAATTCTTGCAAAGTTGTGTTTGTAGAAGGCAAAAAGTGAAAAGTTGTCAAATGTTGCATTTCCCTTATGTGCATTTTGTGAAAATCTTGATCTTCACCTTGTGAGGTTTAAACCTTCTTGTTTATGGCCTGGTTAGTCAATAGCAAGGTAGAATTAAGTGTCTTTGAGTCATTTGGAGGATCTCAAGTTTGAAATTTGGTTTTGCCAACAAGCCCTACCAAAACCCTCCTTCTATGCCCATTTTTGGGACAGTCACGGAGAAGGCCTTAGGGACCCCAAAACTTGGTAAATCTTCAAGAACTCCCAAAAGAGTATCCAAATATGTGATGCTTTCAGTCTGGAAGTCCATCGCTTGAGCAGGGTGAGCACAAAACCCCAAAAGGAGGGCTAATTGCTTGTAGCCTTTTTAGGCCTCAAAATTGAGTTTTTATCAAATCGGGTACACAAATGGTGGATGTAAAACACAAAAGTCATCAATGCTAGTTGAAACAAGTTGTCCTCACATGAATTTAACACTTTTTGTGTGGTAGACTCCAAAAACTTAGTTTTTACATTTGAGGAGGACTTCTACATCTAAAAATGTAGAAGACAAAAGACACCATTGGGAGCAAAACTTGGTATCAATGTGTAAACCAATAAAAGGAGACCTTGTGCAGTTAGGGAGCAGGTCAGGGACAGAGGAATGAATGCCAAGAGGGTGAATAAGGAGTTAGTTTACCAAGCCAGAGTGATTATGGGGTTGAAGCCCTCGAGCAACCAAGAAGTCTTGTCTTAGGGAGGTGGATCAAGAGGAAGTGCCAGGTTGTCTATGTACCTTTTGCACTCTGATTACAACAACAATACCTTGAAATTAGTAAGGACCTATACTTAGTGAACATACAAGTCACTTGAGCATTCCACTTGCACTATCTCCCTATCAATATGTCTATTGATATATCTCCTTTTCGTGCACTATATGGCTACGATGCCATAACATTCATGGATTTGGCACTTGGAGATAGTAGAGCACCACTGGCACAAGATTGGCTTCAGGAGAGCTAAGACATACTTAAGGCACTTAAGGAAAACATCCAGCGAGCCCAGAATCAGCAAAAGTTATATGCTGATTGCCATAGGATTAGAGATCATTTGAGGTTGGGGGTATGGTATTCCTACACCTCCAACCATATCGACAGAGTTCTATGAAGATGAGTGGGGTAGAGAAGCTCAAGCCCCAATTCTATGGTCCGTACCGTGTTTTGAGGAGGGTTGGGGAAGTGGCATATGAGATTGAGCTTCCACTAAAGAGTAGGATTCATAATGTCTTTCATGTGTCTTGCCTCAAGAAGGCAATTGGACAGGGCACAATGACTTCTTCAGTATTACATTCCCTTGGATGAGGAAGGGAAGTTGGTTATGGTTCCAATTGAGATCCTAGATAGGCGTGAGAGGACATTGAGGAATAGGGTTATCAGAGAATTTTTTATTAGATGGAAGGATTTGCCCATAAAGGATGCCACTTGGGAAGGAGAAGCTATTCTACAACATTCAACTCTTCAATTGCTTGAGGATAAGCAATCCCGGGAAGGGAGGACTATAATGTCCCCTCTTCTTTAGTTGCCATTCAATGCTTAGATTCACCTGTCATCCATCTCCATAGGTGAAGTTCGGTGTTTGGAGATGCATTTGCTAGCCAAAGGGGTCCTAGACTTAGTCATTTTATGACTTTGGTGAAAATAATAAAGTAACTTTATAATATAAAGTTACATAAGTCACTTTTTCTAAAAGTAGAAAAAGTTAATAAAGTAACTTATATGTTACTATTTAATTTAATAAATGATTTTATGATTTCTCCCATGGCACGACCTCCTAGGTGAAAAAGTAAATTGTTAAAAAGGTGGTCAATGTTAATGTATTAAAGACCCTTGAGCATATCGAACTTATGAGGAGAGAGAAGATTCCATTGGAATCTTAATTTGATGCCATCAGGGGTTCGATTTGGGAGAGGAAGGCATAAGTGTGATTTGGAATCATTATTGGGCATTCTTTTGTGGTTAATTTTATTGATTTTGCTTTGCAACATTTTGCCATAGCAGTCTCAGCAGCTTGGAGGCCCAAATTGAGGACGAAAACCCTTGGTTCAAGCAGGTTGGATGATACCCCAACCAATTATCTCACTTCAGCACTCAAAAGGAATTGTTTCAGACCAAATTGAGGGTCAATTTATTTAGATTTTTGGATCAGAATTGCAAACTTGACAGCAAAGGACAGATCTGAGCATTTGGATCAGAGATTGCAGCAAGAAATAGGTCACAAATGCTAGCCGTACAACTCCCTTGGCCAGTCGTACCATTCTCTTGCATGGGAATCCATAAAAAAATAAATTGAAGGGATAAAGTAGGATTTTTTTGTACAAATCTGATTGTTAGCAATAGGAATAAAGATTGGACACATTCTTTCAGGCTTTTGATGTCACCAGAGAGAGATTTGAGGAAAACAGTGTGGAAAATTGCCCTTTTTCAGTGAAGTCTCCTGGGGCTTTGAAGGAAACAACAACAAATTGGTCAATTTATGTTAGATTTGTTTTTGGTAATTATTTACTAGAGGAAATAAACTCATTGGAGCAGTTAGGACTCATTGATAGCTCCTGTAGCAGCATCTGGACTCATTTGTGCTAATGAAGCAGCCCTCCAGGCAAGGCGTTGGACCCTTGGTAGGCCAATTTTGGCTCGTCTTTGGTGAATTCCATTGTCTATTGGCATTAAATAATTTCTGTTACAAATTTTGTGAATCTGAAATTTAATTTCAGTCATTAGCTTATGTTTATTACTGTCTTTCAATTGCATTACTTAAATTCCCAAGCATACATATTTTGCAAAAACACAAAAAAAGTGAAAAAACCACAAAACAAACAAACAAAACCAATTTCCTTCTCGCTGGTCAAAGAATACAAAAATCAGAAAAGTAAGTCATTTTGCTACATTCAGGTTGAAGAAAAGTAAGTCAGGTTGAAGAAATTAAAATGGCAGACAAGTTCGACAAGGCTCAAGGTTAAGCAAATGGAATGGCAAATGATTAGTCAAAATCATTCAAGGTTGTCAATCATGGAAGATGTTTTAGCAAAATCAATGTCTGACAAGGCATAGGAGAATTGTCCAAATAAAATTGTTCGACAAATGTTAAACTCCTACCAAGGGTTAACTAACCCATGGCAAGGGTTACTCAACTCCTGGCTAAGGTTAGCTTATTCAAACACAAAAATGTCTGACAATTTTCAAAGTGCACCTCATGTCCAAGCTCAAATTGTTTGACAGATGGCAAACTCCTACCGAGGGTTAACTAACTCATGGCGAAAGTTAACAAACCCCTGCTCAAGGTTAAGCAAACAAGAAACCAAGGCGTAAAAAATGGTTTAGTATATGCAATTTTCACCATGTCCAACACTTTCAAAGTCCAAAGATGGCAAAGATTCATCCAAGGCACAAACAAACATGTCAAGGAATTTTCAAAGTCCACCTTGTCCATCATACCTTCAAAATACGCCTAGGCAAAACCATGGCACAAGGAATTTGGACAAAGTTCGCCAAAGCTTGAGAAAGAATGAGGGGCCCACTTAGGCGAAATTGAATATGACATGGCAATGAAAGATGGCATGGAAAAGAAAGATGACATGGCATTCAAAAAGGATTGAAGATAGCAAAAATGATGACTTGGCAAATAAAGCAATAAAGCAATGTGACATGTCTTCCTAAAATTCGAACTTCTAGAAGGAGATTTAAAGCAAACAAAACTTTCTAAAATTTGATGAAAGCCTCTGAGAAGAAGTTCGAACTTCTTTTAAGAAGAATAAAGCATTAAAACTTTCTAAATTTACTTCCTTGTGTGACAATCAAAGTTTAAGATAAAGCTTCTAGAAGTCTCGAAGAAAACTATAAGACAAGGTTTTATTTCATTAAAGACTTCATCATATTCCTAGCAAGGAGAAGTTAGAACTTCTAGAGGATAAAATAAAGCTTCTAGAAGCCATCTAAGAATCTATAAAGGAGGTTCATCTCATTAACTCTTCTTTCTTCAAAGCAAAGATTGAATTCTTCCTAAAATTCGCCAAAGGGAGCAGCTCTAGAGATTGATTAAGTTATCAAATTTGCAGTAGGGTTGGCAGAATTTGACTTTGGATAACAGTTTGAAGGTATAGATTCAAGGGTTTGAAGGAAATAAGTTCGATATTCTCCTCAAAATCGCCATTAATAGCAGATTGAAGGTGAAAATTCTACCTTGATCATCTCCAAAAGAAGGAATAAAGCAGATTCAAGAAAGAAGTTCGAGTTCTTCTTGAAAATCACTCCAAAGTCTGATTAGATTTTAGGAGGATTGGCCATATAAAGCAAATCTAAGGGTTTGAAGGAGACAGTCAAGAGGTTTAACAAATTCGCCATTTATAGCAGACTGAAGGTTTGCTAATAATATTCTGATTCCATCATTGATCATTCTTGAATCCGCCTTGAAAGAGAGAGAGAATCCAAATCTGTGTATAGTCTTTTTAATAATCATTCAAGCCTGCACTTCACCTTGTCCAGAAGACTATCGAATCTGCCTTTGATAAAGAAGTAAAACAAATTTGGAGAAAGATACATATCCAAGACTTGTCCAAAATCATCTTTGACAGATGCTCTTCCAAGTTAAAGGCGAACTTTTGTGTAACCTGCCCTGCCAAGAAGAAAGTAATCTAAATTTACATATCTAAGGATTTGGAAGCAAATGAAATTGGCCAACTGCTGCAATCATGATCATACCTCTAAACTTTCCTTAGAAGAGAAAGGTTATTCAAATTTGATGCACATGAGATGCCAATAAATTGAGAACTTCGCCTTGTCAAGAGGAACATATTCAAGAATGAAAACTTTTCCATAAAATTTGACATCATCCAAGTCTGCCTAGGGTTGGACAAATGAAGCATCACACAAAGATGAAATAAAAGATATGACGGGAAGAAAGACAAACTATCTGATCCATCTTGAAATTCACCATGGACAACAAGCACAATATCACAACAGCTCCCAAAATTCACTAAGCATAAGAAAAATAGTTCATGACAAAAGAGATGCATGATCGTCCAAGCTCACCAAGACACGATGGATAAAGATTCATCTAAAGATGACTGTCCAAAAGTTCTTCCAAGAATTGATCCAAGACAATCCAAGACATGAATTGTCAGGAAAAACAAGATCAAAAGACAAGAAGACATGTAATTGTCCGAACTTTCAGACCCTAAGCCATGAGGAAATTGTCCAAACCCTTGCAAGTTTGTCTAACACAAGTTCAAATCCATTCCAATTATCCAGGCATAAATGGAACATGTGAAGATGCCTAACCAGAGACCTGAAATTTGAGGACAAATTTGCCATGCCAGGAGAATAAAATTCTGATCTCAACTCATATAAAATTAGACCAGCAAGTTGGAAAATGTTTTCCGAAATTTTCAAAAATTACAATCTTCAACACTTAGAAAATTTTTGAAATTCAAAATCTCTATAAAGTTCTAGAAGATTCTCGAATAAAATCGAATTTTGAGAGAAGAAATAAAATTTTATCATTTTGGAAAGATTAAAACAAAAAGAACAAAAACAACAATAAAAAAATATTTAAAAATTAAAAAACAATAAAACAAATCAAACACTTCGAAATTTAAGAACTCTAAACTCTATATTTTCAACCAATCCTTCAGAATTGTTCATTCAGGAGACATTTGGTATACCGACGCATAGTAAAACCACCTATAAGACTAAGGAGCAGGCCTAGAGGGTTTATGATAGTTAGTCCGAACTTTGTGCTGCGAATGTAAACAAATTTTGGCTTGAGAAGAAAAGACCTCAAGGAAAGGTGCTGAAGTATTTGCTGCGTCCATTCTTCAAGGAAGAATATGATGATATCATCCTACTATTGAATAGAATAATGGACAGCTCTAAGGGCCAGCTATTTCAAACATGGATGTACTATTTCATGGATGAAATCAACTCAGGAACCAAGATATTCAATTGGTCCCGCATAATCAGTGATAACCTTCATGAGTAGTTGATGAACTTGGAAAGGACAAAAACATTCCACATGAGTTTCTACTTAATTTATTTGCTGGCAGCCACTTACAAATATTCAGGATTGATTTGCAAAGGCATAGTAGGAGGTGTTGAAAAAGAATTATGATCATATGATTGTTATCCTCAATTGCAGCTCAAGGAGAAAAGTTTTTGAGCCCATGATGCATTCTTGATGTACATAACAAGAACACTGCAAGGAGGCACTCATATCCGACTTTCTCACGAATCTAAAAGTTTAATCAACCGATATGGATCCTGGTTTATCCAATTTCCTAAGTTCACCTAGATCAGAATCCAAGGTTTCACTGGTCGTCTCTACTGATTGCCAATCTATCCAACCAACAGGATGGTCCTGCTAGAACTTCTCAGACAATTGGAGACATATCAAAGTTTCAAAAGAATAAGATAGTGTAATGTCCCCTACCTGATCTATTTAAATATACTAAAATTGATAGATTTTCTTCAATAAGTTATTAACAAGTGCTTGTCTATTTTCCTCATTAGCTGATTAATTTCATTATTCATAGTTCTTAATATAGATATCAAACCCTGCTACTACTTCAGTTTTAAGGGAGAAGGGTTTACATATGTTACCAAAGTGCTTGGAGACTGACTACAATAGGTTCCCTCAAAGATTACAGATCCAAGCCCTTACCTATCTTGGGTCTATACCTTCAAGGCTTATTGGTCGCTGATTGCCACCCTATCTTGGGACTTAACCTATTGCTTGGATTTAGACTGCCCCTCTTTGGAACATCTCAATCCCATCTTCTTAAATACGGAAAGTAATAACATGATTTAGACTATAAGTATATATATTTCTTATGTATTATGAATACGTATATGAAATTAAGTATGACTATCATACATATTGCAGTCTATATTAGTATTACTATTAATTAGTATTACTATTAATTTTGCATAAGAACATTATTGGGCTTCATATATTTAATATTAAGGATACTTATTAAACACATCCCCATGCATACCTGTAATATCCCCACTTTGAAATAGAATTTAATAATAAATGATAATAATATCCCCACTTTGAAATAGAATTTAATAATAAATGATAATAATAAAATTAAAATATAAAATGATATAATTAAATATGATTAATAAAAAATTAATTAAGTTAATGAAAAGTCAAAAGACATGAAAGGAAAAGTTGTGACTCCCTCAACAATGATATATAAAAGGGAGAAGAAAACCTCATTTGAGAGGGGGGATAAATTTGTGGATGAGAAGTGCAGATTTGATTTAAATAATAAGTGTAGATTTGATTATGAAAGGTTGTGTCCCTTTCAAATGGTAGAAATAATGAAGAGTTACACTCTTTCAAAGGGTGCTAATGGTGAAAGGGTATGTCTCTTGCCAAAGGGCATACATGATGAAGAGGTGTGACCTCTCCCTCAAATTGAGAGATATAAAGGGAAGGAATCAAAAGCATCTAGTGAGATCACCATTGATAAGATCAGATCAGAATTATTATCAAGTTACAGGAAGTAACATTTGTGTTCTTTATGGTATGCCTCCCAATTTGCAGGCGACATCTACAGTGCGAACTCCAACCGCAGGCTACAATCTGCGTACAGGTAAGAGGGGTTAAGAAGTCTTAAGGTATATATGTGTGTGGATGTGTGTGCCACACACACACATATGCATTTTTATGAATACATATATCTCTAATGATTACTTATATGAATGTAGCAATAAAGATAGGAATCTATGTAGAATATGTATGTATATTTAGGATCATTAGAAAGATTAAAGAATATGTAAACGAAGACGTAAATTATGGAATGGAAAACAGTAATGAATTATAAAATGTAATATTAATGTGATTATATGATGAAGGTTATAGGGAAGAAATTCCCTTAGCCTAATGGAGGGATTTTGATAATCCCTAGAGGGCAGTATATACTGAATATCTATATGCATATATATGGCTTGGTTGACTAAGTTCATCCAAGAAGAGACGGATCTGGCCGGTCCCCTCTGAGGACTTGGATGATGGGATGCATCATCCAAGGCAAGGAATTGACATAGGGTCTTCCTTGGATGGCTTGAGTGTAAGAAGTTACACCCAAGACAGGAATCGAATTAACCTTCGATTTCCTGGAGGGCTTGGATGTAAGAAATTACATTCAAGACAAGAGTCGAATTAACCTTCGATTTCCTGGAGGGCTTGGATGTAAGAAATTACATTCAAGACAGGAGTCAAATTAACCTTAGATTTCTTGGAGGGCTTGGATGTAAGAAATTACATTCAAGATAGGAGTCGAATTCACCTTCGACTTCCTAGAGGGCTTGGAACCAAGATGGGTTCCAAGAAGGCGAGCTTCACAGCTGCCTAAGGACATACTTTCGTATGGCAATCGTATCCTTTTTATTAGATAAAAGTTGTGATTATGTTAACTAAGTATTTTAAAGTTAGATTGCAATTTAGATTACTTCTATATATATATGTTTGTTGTATTCTAACAATCTATTTTGCAGGTTAATGATCTCTAACTAGTAAGGACATTACAATACCACCAAGAACAAGGATGTTACTGCCTGTAACTTAATAACAGTTCTGATCTGATCCGATCCATGGTGCTCTTACTAGATGCTTTTGATTCCTTTCCTTTATATCTCTCAATGTGAGGGAGATGTCACACCTCTTCATCATGTATGCCCTTTGGCAAGAGACACACCCTTTCACCATTCCCTTTGATAGAGTGCAACTCTTCATTATTTCTGCCCTTTGAAAGGGACACAACCTCTCATAATCAGATCTGCACTTATCATTTAAATCAGATCTGCACTTCTCATTTCCAAATTATTCCCCCTCTCAAATGAGGTTCTCTTCTCCCTTTTATATCTCATTGTTGAGGGAGTCACAACCTTTCCTTTCATTTCTTTTGACTTTTCATTAACTTAATTAATTTTTAATTAATCATATTTAATTATATTTAATTATTTTATTTTATATTTTAATTTAATTTTAAATATTTTAATTTTATTATTGAATTTTATTTCAAAGTGGGGACATTACAGTCCGCCCTTCCAGAATTTGCTTGTCCTCAGGCAAATGTTTATTTTAATTTCCTCAACTAAGTCATCTACCAACATGAGTTAAACAACACAAAGCATATACATGGGAAACACGAAGCATACATGTGGAAGGCACAGAGCATACACATGGAAAACACGAAGCATACATATATGCAAACACGGAGTATACATGTGAATACACACATTGTGAAATTTCTTTCTTGTTATGAGTAGAAACACAAATCAACACCAGCTTGATGCAAAAACATAAACACTCAATCTAGTTTGTGATCTCAGGTAGATTATTTAAGAATATCAAATGGAGTAAATATAATGAGTCTGATTAGCCATATCGATAAAGAGGATAGATAGCACAATGTTTGGATACTTGCCTCAAGTATTAATTAAATGGACTATGCTTAACCCCCTATTCACCATTAATGAAAGAGAAAAGATTTAGACACAACGAGACGCCCGTAGCGCTTATCAGGCCCAAGAGCGGTACACTCCCCCTTGGCCCAACTGATGGCAGACTTTCAGTCATCCACATCGGGTTGCCTACCTGACAGAGGCCTAGTTTCTGCTGACCTCATTGCTCTATCTCTCTCCCACACTAATGGTGAATGTAAAGTATACATCTATTATTAGTCAATTTGTTTAAGATTATACTGTTATCAACAAGATAATTCCATACTCATTCCCTAGTGAGACCAAGGAGAAGTAGGTGCAATAGGATGCCCGTAGCGCTTATCAGGCCCAAGAGCGGTACACTCCCCCTTGGCCCAACTTGTGGCAGATGTTCGGTCATCCACAGTGGGTTGCCTACCTGACAGAGGCCTAGTTCCTGCTATCCCATGGCCCTATTCCCTTGTATCTTACTGGGTTTGGGTATGCAATTTATCCATTCATCATTACTTAATAATTAATCCATGGTTTCTTTATGGGACTAATCCTTGTGATCTTAAAATCACATTAATAATGCAATTCAATAGTGACTTGTAATTTCAATAAATATTTGTGTTTGCATTAGCCTTCTTCGTATTCACTTCCTCAGTGAGATCAAAAGGATTTAGATGCAATGAGATGCCCATAGCGCTTATCAGGCCCAAGAGTGGTTTACTCCCCCTTGGCCTCACTAATGGCAGACCTACAGTCGCCATAGCGGGTGATGTACTTGACAGAGGCCTAACATCTGCTGACCTCATTGCTCTACCCCATTTCCTCACTAATGGTCCATATGGAATTTATGATTAATTTATTCTCAATTTAAATGCCAACTTATTTGTTATTTTTTTGTCATTATTACTATATATATATATATATTAAGTATTTTAAATGCCACATGGATATGCCTAGTTATCCACTATTCTAATTTGAATTACTCTGAAGTCATACCAATTCAATATCTATTTGGCTGATAATAATATATTTTAAATTCATTTTACGAGATGGAACCCTCGTTGCTTATCCGTCATGGTATTTACCTCTGTTTATTGACTAGAATAATTCGTTGATTGAATCTTACCCTACAGGATGGCAAGATCATGGCTCTGATACCATTTGTAATGTCCCCTACCTGATCTATTTAAATATACTAAAATTGATAGATTTTCTTCAATAAGTTATTAACAAGTGCTTGTCTATTTTCCTCATTAGTTGATTAATTTCATTATTCATAGTTCTTAATATAGATATCAAACCCTGCTACTACTTCAGTTTTAAGGGAGAAGGGTTTACATATGTTACCAAAGCGCTTAGAGACCAACTACAATAGGTTCCCTCAAAGTTTACAGATCCAAGCCCTTACCTATCTTGGGTCTATACCCTCAAGGCTTATTGGTCACTGATCGCCACCCTATCTTGGGACTTAACCTATTGCTTGGATTTAGACTGCCCCTCTTTGGAACATCTCAATCCCATCTTCTTAAATACGGAAAGTAATAACATGATTTAGAGTATAAGTATATATATTTCTTATGTATTATGAATACGTATATGAAATTAAGTATGACTATCATACATATTGCAGTCCATATTAGTATTACTATTAATTCTGCATAAGAACATTATTGGGCTTCATATATTTAATATTAAGGATACTTATTAAACACATCCCCATGCATACCACCAAGAACAAGGATGTTACTGCTTGTAACTTAATAACAATTCTGATCTGATCTGATCCATGGTGCTCTTACTAGATGCTTTTGATTCCTTCCCTTTATATCTCTCAATTTGAGGGAGAGGTCACACCTCTTCATCATGTATGCCCTTTGGCAAGAGACACACCCTTTCACCATTCCCTTTGATAGAGTGCAACTCTTCATTATTTCTGCCCTTTGAAAGGGACACAATCTCTCATAATCAGATCTGCACTTATCATTTAAATCAGATCTGCACTTCTCATTTCCAAATTATTCCCCCTCTCAAATGAGGTTCTCTTTTCCCTTTTATATCTCATTGTTGAGGGAGTCACAACCTTTCCTTTTTTTTCTTTTGACTTTTCATTAACTTAATTAATTTTTAATTAATCATATATAATTATATTTAACTATTTTATTTTATATTTTAATTTAATTTTAAATATTTTAATTTTATTATTATCATTTATTATTGAATTTTATTTCAAAGTGGGGACATTACAGATAGTAGGCAGCCGTATCTTTTCCATTCTTCGTTGGAAACATGGAGGAATCTTGTTCAATTGCACATGCAGCTGAGGGTGCTAGACTTGAAATGTAGTGGTTACCTTTTACCTTTTACCAATCCAAAATCAATTATGATCCTCACAATAACATCAAATCAATAAAGGAGGAAAGATTCGGGCATAGAGTAGATATAGAAGATTTTTGGGCAAATGCTGCTGATGAATACGAAATCAGGAAAATGTTACATTCCAGGCTATCTATAAATTTCATCAGAGAAACTCAACCTTTTCTCATACCAGATCAGTTAGAAGATAATGGAGAGAATACTCAACCTGGTTTTGATGAGCATGGACCTCTTCCTCCTATCAAGTGGTCAGAGCCGGATCATGCAGACTTAGCCACGCTAATGCGGCCGATCATGAAATATACTAGGTGGTGTATAAATCAGTAGTGTCATAGGCTGAAGCAGAAGAATATAACTTTGACATATAATCTGATGGGAGTAGCAGAAGGATATTCTTCAAATGAAGAAGCAACGCAAAATGCCAGACCAAGCGAGAATGCTAAGAGGAAGGGGAAGGCATGTGGGAATGAAGAACCAATTTAGAAAAGGCAGAGGATAGAACCATCTCATTCCGCCACATCAAGGAATGAGAAATACATATTGAATATTGATGAACCATTAATTGAAATAGAAATTCCTTCTTTAGTTCATGAGGAAAATGTAGAATTGGTCCATCAAGAAGATGAATAACCACCATCACCTACTAGCACAAAAATCCTAGAATTAGAGCATGACATAGATATTGAAGAGGAAGAGTTCCAAGAAGGGATGATTTTTTCTCTTCGGGGGATTGCACGTGACATAGAAACAAAGGATGACCAAGATGTAGAAGGCATTGAGAAGCCCACTGTTCCTGAATGGCTGAAGGAGAGATTGAAGATGAATACACCATTTGTAGAAGAGCAAGAAGAGGCTGACATGGCAGACTTCTTGGCCAGGTTAGAGCAAACTGTTGTGAAGAAGTCAGCCAAGGGATATTCTACCATCTAGAGAGATGAGACAGGCAACCGCATAGTCCAAATAGATGTGCCTAAGGTGAACAAAGCAAAGGGAGAAATTGCCCCTCATGAGTTTGAGATCACCACTTTTGACTTAGGCCCAGTCACAAAAACCCAAGCCAAACATGACTTAGATAATTCAGTTGCTTCCATAAAGGCAAAATTGGATGAGGAGAGAGAAAAAAAGAATGAGCATAAGAGAGAAATAGAGCGCCTGAAAGAGTATATCAAGTAGTTGACCACTAAGCCACTTGATCAAGCCAATCCAGAAGCTCTCTTACTCTTGGATTCACAGTAGGTAGTCAAAAATTCTGAAGAAGATGCAGTGACAGCTAGAGAAACTAGGGATTGGATGGAAAGTACAAAAGAAGAGATGTACAAGTTCATAGAAGAAATATCATCAACATATGAGCAAAATTCTTCTTTTCTTTCCAGGATTGAGAACATGGCAGAAATGTGGGCTGACTTTCAAGATGTCTAGGAAAGAATCATTCCGTGCCTTCGAGAACTCAAAGGAATCTCATCTCAAGAGTTGGTTAATCATAATATAATTGAGGCAGGGGCTGCTTATGATTTCCACAGTTGGCTCCGGACATTGGTTGCACAGAATGAAGTCTTTGAAAAGGTATAAATTGATGCTGATAAAATAGAGGAGCAGGTAAGGGCCATTCGGGATAAGACCTTCCTTATAGTTGCAGAAATACTTGAGAAAGAAACAATTCGAGAAAGGGATATGCAGTTGGAGAATCTGAAGATCAAAATACGAGACATCTTCTTTGCCATCTTAGGACTGGCCTTGAAGAACCACCTGGCGAAAATATCAAACCACCTTTCCATCAGGGATGCCTTTCGGAAGCAGCAACTAGATTGGGAATTCACCTTTTCTCTTTGTGCAAATGACTTAGAAGGATTGGAATTCAAGGTCAACCTATTGCCACTTTTCACAATGGAGGAAGTGGACCGAATTGTGTCCAAGTTCAATGAATGTCAAAAAAAAGGTATACAGTCCTAAAAAATAGCATCGTACGACACTTGTCTCCTTTGTAATTGATCTTTGATATTATTTTGGTAAACTCTATCTAGGGTTGGGTTGTTTAGATCTCAGCCGTTGATCTTAGATCGACCTCGGCCATTCATTTTTCTTTCAAAACTCTATATAAACCCCCATTCTCTCATTTCATTGTGTTGTGGAGAGATTTATGAAATTGTTGCACAGAGCTATTTGAGTAATAAAATATTCATCATCAGTATTGTTTTGAAATCTTTATATTGCTAAATGGTTGCATGGTTACATACTCCCTTCAACAATTAGATTAGATTTGCTTACGCAATTTGTTTCTAGTTGTTAGATGAATGATAGATCTGATAGTATTGACTGGTGAAATCTTGCTCATACTTTTGTTGAATGGATGATTTCTTTTCAATGTGCAAAGTTAGTTTGAGCTGTTTTTAATATGGATGTTTAACTTCTACTTGGAATGATATTGTTCAATTGTTGGTATTCTTCCTAAGTATGAAAATCTTAAGCATAACCTTAGAAGATTGCACCCGCTTTGCGTAGCTGTCTAAGTGTGGCGAAATAGAGCGTCATTACCAGTTTCACCCAGTCATTACTGTCTCTTGAGTTCTTAGAAATAGCTTAGAAGTAGTATAGAATCCCTAAACCTTCATCCTTTTTATCTTTTTGAAGTCCTAAATCGAAAATCCAAAAACATGGAGCATAAATTGTTAAATCTGCCTAAGTTCAACTTGTGAGGGATACTAATTAACAAACGCAAGTCCTTGAGATTTCCAGCACACACTACCCAAGCAGCTATCCCACTAAAGTTGCTCATTCGCACATATAGACCTTGGAGTCACCTTGTGGTCTTCTCGCAATGTTGGCACAAGTAGTGATTTTGTTCTGGAGAGGATAAGATATCCTTGTGGTATTTTATTCTAAGTGTTCGGTAGATGATAAAACGTTCGCCAAGACCTAGTTTGAAAGCTAAGTGACTAAGCTTGTGTAGGAGGCAGTTGCTATTGAACAGCAGGGTGTGTTTCAAATTATCTAGGGTCGAATCTTCTCGAAGAGACATCAATAGTGGTTGTAATGTCCCCATTTTTAGCAAAAGTGATTTGTGAACAATCAATCAGCTTAGTTTCCAAGTTTTTCTGAAGGCTAATTGGTGAACGAGGGAGATCTCCAAAGTTTTTGGGGAATGTGAGATCAGTCAAGCTGAGTTGTTGGCAGTGAGCTCAGTTGACCTTGGTGAGCCTAGTGATACTTCAGGAATTAGTTTCTGACCTTTGTGGGGCTCTCCAAACTTCTTGGAGGAGCAGTCTATTTTTAGTAAGTCACCTAGTTGCCTTTGATCATTGTCCCAAGTCTTCAGTATCATGTTGGTATGATCAGAATTTGATTTATAACTATGCACTGCAAACTTGGGAAACTATTCTAAATCAAAATCTGGATGGAGCCTATCAAGCTCATCAATCACCTGCTCGATTTCCTTAGCTCTTTCCTCATTTCACGCTTCCTAAACTGTTCTGCAACAATAAGCTGATTTTCTGTTTCTCAAAGAGCCATTTGAGTACTCTCCAAAGAATCCTTAGTAGACTTAAGCAAAGGTGACCTTATCAACTTCTTCCTCTTTCCCTTTCAATGCATCAAGTATTTTTTCAGCAACTTGATGGTATGATCCCTATCAGAAAGTAAGTTAAAGTAATCTGATATCATTGTTCCCAAAGCTTCTTTGACTGCATGCAAATCTGTAAGAGCAGATCCTCCTTTAAAACCTTTCTACCTCTCTTCAACATGGGCCTCTTAACAGAAATATTCATTGAACTTGTGTGTGCTATCGAAATGTGTTAAGGCTGCAACAACCTTATCTTCAGTGACTTTCAACTGATTCCTCATAATGTGTCCAATTATATATGCATAAATAGTTACACTTAGGAGATACAGAAAACTTTATTGAGAAATGAATGCAAAAGAAACAATATTAGAAAAAGAAATGTCCTCACTCTCTATATTTGTGATGTGCACAGTCTCCAACTTTCTCATGCTTGAATGAAATCATAAAGCTCAATAATGAATTATATGTATAGAGAACTCAGAATTTATTGTCAATTTTCAAAATCAGAAGGGAATTTTCGCCAGCAAAGAAGTAATGTTGACTTCAGAACTCAGTTTGTGTCTGATTACATTGAATTGATGATTTATCTTCAGTAAATTCATTTGCTGAAAAAATAAGCTAATGCCATTTTAGGTAATTTATTTTTTATCTTTATTATAATGCAGTTTTTACTTTTTAGCATATTATCACTGTATTTTTCATTGTGTTTGTAGTTCATGAACAATTTCGATAAAGCCATGAATGAATTGGATGAAAATTTTCATTTTCTAGCTTCTTCGAAACAAATTGTTAGCAGTGCAAATGAACAAGATAAGGCAAGTGACTAAATTTTTTGTCTCTCATGCTTTGTTTACATAATACGAGGCCTATTTTAGTCAACCTTGTCTTGCTCAGTTCTATTCTATTCACTCCAAAAATGCAATTTTGCAAATTTGCAGCTGTTATATGCTCTAGTACTTTTGTTAAGATTTCTGCTTATGCAGGTAAACTTTTGGTGTATTTTGACAAATTGTGTTTTGACTGTGATGATGCACACTGAATAAATTAGCACTGTACCAGTTTGTGTTAATTTTCTAAAGCATAAAACTTGTTTTTTAGACCAAAGCAAGATAAATTTAACCTAACTCTGTAAGGAGGTTTATCATATTGGAAGAAATATTTTAGTAACTGCACAAATATCAAGCTCTCTCCAGGACCAAGGATCTTAAATATACTCCAAAATTCAAGCAAAATATAAAAGGGTTGCGCATGTAGGTAAATTCATCTATAAAACAAAGAAATTATAATCATATTTTTTACAAGGAGAAACAAGAACCTTTTTGTATTGAATCTGTCTACTCTTGAGTAGCCTTGAGTTTTCATATTCTAGCTTTTAGTGTGCTTTTGTTAAAACCTTATCCAACTTTATTTGCAATGTTTTCAATTTGAATCCAATTATTCTTCATGCGTTTTGAAAATTTCTCTTAGATATGTCTTTTCTTTATCTTTAAGGGGATTGTTTTCAAAGTAAATGCGAACATGCTTAAATTGTGATTTTATATGGGGGCCATGCACCCCCTGTGATTGATGTATCTGAGAAGATGTTCTCCTTCTATGTATATGATTCAGTTCTATTTTTGCAAATAGTTAGGTTGGCACTGGATACATGCCCTAACATTCAAAACTACAAATGGTAATTACTATATATGTTACACTTAAAAGGATTGTAATCAAAAGAAGCTTTTTGTGACATACTCTGGTCTTGTGTTTCAATGGACAGAACCTGGTTGCAACCACTTAAGAGATAGATAATAAGGGGAAGTCATAAGAAGGATTTGATATATTAGCAGGATATGGAAATGCCTTTGAAAACATTCTGAATTACATGAGAAAGTACCGAGCGTTTCAGCTGTGCACTGTGCCTTATCACAAATCAAAGTCGACTATAACATAACAATGGTTGGAAGTAAAGAACTTCTTGGTTTGTTTTCTGCATTTGTTGAACCTTTGTGTTTATCTCCAGATTCTAGATATGTCCTGGCTTGTGTCTTTTTGTTCAGCAATGTGACCATTTGGCTGGTCAGGATACTTCTTTCAGTGCCACAAGGAGGACTGGTATTCAAATTTTGTTCATGTGGCCATAGAGCTAATTTGCTAATGGTTCTCAATGTTCTTTGGAGTGTTCCCATAATCCTTCGTGCTTCATTTTGTTCTTTAGTAAGTGAGTATTTAAATTACCTTATGGAAAAAATGGTGCATGGATTATGATCATTTTGGTGGATCTAGATAATAGTTATTTTCAGGCTCTCGTTCAAACACTGATCCTTTGAGATAATTAGTATAAGTAAGATAAAGTGGTTGGTGGGCCTGTTTGACAGTGAGCTGGTATTTTATATTGTACACTGGCTAAGTGTGAATCATTTAGGTATATTGAGAGGCTGGCTTGGTTGCTTTTTTATCAGTCTGGCAATCCACTGAAATGCTTTTATGAGGATGCATATGATACTATGGCGAATATTGCTGAGAACTGTCATGTCCCCCCTAATAAAATGATTATCGAACATATAAACATATTAATTATTTTATATAAACTCCCATCTATTTATAGAAATAATTAATATTTTAAAGCATGTCTTTTAATCTCATATTTTGTTTATAACTCCGTAAATAGTTTTAACTATTACGGGAATGTTAACTAACTGGTGTCAACAAAAGATGGGCATTCGAGATGGTGAGCACGAAAGATTTTATGAAACTATCGCTGAAGCGAAAATTGATCATCGTAAGAGATCGGAGATTGTTAGGAATTCCTTTCGCCAGCCAACTGGCCTACTGGAATTACTGATCAGTATATTGCATTACCGCAGTAGAGACAGAGGTTCATATCCGGAAGGAAGCAGTATAGGGAAGACCCGATATCGGGCTATGTTGGATAACTGCGGGTCATTGTGGCTGTCGTTGCCATTACCAGGAGCGCGGCAGTAACACCCGATAGTGGCTATCGCGTGGAGTCATTGCTGCGGTGACGGGAATGCTAACCCGTGGAATCATAGAGGAGAGACGGGAACTCGTGGAACATAGGATCACATCCGCGGAGGCAGAGGGAACTTCGCAGAGGAGTCACGGTGACAGGAAGACCAAGACGTATATCACTCTGCATCCCCAGGTGTATGTACGCGCATTGCAGGAGCACTTTCACAATTGATTGCCAATGGACGAATGAAGATAATTCTGGAGGATCACTGAGAACTGCCGACATCGCAGGTCTACAAGTGCACGGTGAATGTTAAATATAAATCTTATGTTAAATGTCTGTTCAAACAATATAGAAATGATCCATTAGTAGAGGAAGCTAATTTTGAACCGCACTGGTTTTAGTATTGAATGAAATTCATAGGGTATTTTTTAATATCAACCAATCAAATAAATGCACCTCGGTTAAATTGGTCACACCATTTAATTACAGTCAGAAATAGTAAGGAATTTTACAGTGGTATCAGAGCTTTGAATCCTGCCAGCGTGTAGGGTAGTGAAATCTTATGAAAACTTAATGCACAGTTGAGTATGCACCAGGGAAATTATAATTTCCAAAGTACTAGCGCCTGTCAGAACAGATTTACAAATTCTCCTTTAACACAAAGTAGTTCATCTATTCCGTTTGAAATTGAGGATAGCCACACAGAAACTGACGAAGAACTTATCTTTGAATCCAACATGGGAGACCCAGATAACAATAGGGATTTATTAGCTGCACTAATCAGAAGTCAGCAAGATATGCAAAATAACGTTAACAGAATGACCAATTTGATGACCCAGTTTATGGCCAATAATGTAAATGAGCACCAAAATAATGGAAGGCAGAATAATCAACATCAAAATAATGGGGGAAACAATGGGGGTAGAGATGAACAGTCAGTTAATAATCAGCCAAAAAGAACAGGAACAACAAGACCATTTATGCCTACATTTACTGCTAGAAACCAACCACCTGAAAATGAACCTACAATAAGAGAAATTCAGGAAGAAATACATCAAGACTGGTTAGGTTCCGGTGAAGAATTCAGATCATCAATGACATTTAGAGAATATTTAGATGTCCAAATGAAATATAGGCCAAGAGGACAGCGAGGAAATAATAGTGAATTACAAAGAAAAATTGGAAAGATGTCCATTCCTTATTTTGATGGTTCAGGTAAGACAACTGCTCGGGCTTGGGTGCAAAAACTAGATACATACTTCCAATTAAACCCTATGATGGAAGAAGAAGCAATTAAATATGCTGCATTACATCTTGACGGTGTAGCCCATGAATGGTGGCATCATGGACAAATAACCTTGGGCCATAATTTGATTGGCACTAATTTTGAGTTCACTGAGAAACTTATTGAAAGGTTTGATTCTAAGGATCCTGAATTACACCTTAAGGATTTAACTCAGCTTAAGCAAAATGGAACTGTTGAACAATATATTTTTGAATTTGAAAAATTGGCTATCTTAGTTACTGAAATTTCAGAAAGACACAAGATTGTGATATTTATAGATGGATTGTCCGATTCCCTCAAAGGGTGGGTTAAATCCTTAAACCCCCTTACTTTACAAACATCTGTCAAAAGAGCAAGAGAATTGGAACCATCTTCAAAAGGAAATTTTTTTAACAAAGGACCACCTCCTAAACCGGAAAAAGACAAACAACCTTTCAACAAAGATGATTTCCCTAGAAACAAGCTAGATAAAGAGGAAAGAGAAGAACTCAGAAGGAAAAAACTATGTTTCAGTTGTAGAGAAGCATGGCAGCCGGGACACAGATGTTTAGGGAAGGGGAAATTTCATTATATTGAGGTTATGTCTGACAGTGAGGATGACGAGAATGTTGATCCTAACATAGAACGAGCACCACAGAGCACTGAGTTAGAAACAGGTACCAAACAAAGAGAAGTTGTAATAGCATCCATGACAGGAACCCCACATTATAATATTTTCAGAGTTAGAGGAGTTTTGAATTGACGTGTAATTGTTACGCTTGATAGTGGTTCTACTCATAATTTTATAGATACAACACTCGTAGAAAAACGTGGTTTGCAGATTGAAAAACATGAGGGATTTGATGTTAGAGTAGCAGGTGGAACTAATTTGTCTAACACTCATAAAGTTCCTAAATTGAATATTACTCTTGGCAATTACACTGTTATTGATGATTTCTATGTGATTGATCTGGCTGACACTAATGTTGTCTTGGGTATACAGTGGATGGAAACATTAGATGAATATACACAGAGCTTTAAAAGAATGGAATTCTCTTTTAAAATTGATGATAAGAAGGTAGTCCTTCGTGGTATGTCTAACAGTGGCCCCGGGATCGTCAGTGCGAAAAGAATGGAAGCTATTTTCAGACATGGAGATGTGGCATGGTTAGCACAATGTTTAATCTCCAACAAGGTATCAGGTTTTGAATCTAAATCTTATCAAGCTGATTTGTTAACAGTATTAGATTCACATCATTTGTTTTTTAATGATATTCCTCCCGGAGTCCCACCTGATAGGGGTTTTGAACATACTATTGAATTAGAAGAAGGTGCTAAACCAGTGATTACTACTCCTTATAGACACCCTAAAACATTCAGGGATGAAATAGAAAAGGCAATTAAGGAGTTATTGGATATGGGACATATCAGACCTAATTCTAGTCATTTTGCTTCATCTGTAGTGTTGGTCAAAAAGAAGGATGGAACACTTCGAATGTGTATTGATTACGGAGCTCTTAACAAGAAAACAATCAAAAACAGGTATCCAATTCCTCGAATTGATGAATTGTTAGAAGACTTGCATGGTGCCAGTTATTTTTCTAAAATTGATTTGAAATCAGGGTATCATCAGATTAAATTAAGAGAACAAGACATTCATAAAACTGCTTTCCGTTGTCATTATGGTCATTATGAATTCTTGGTTATGCCGTTTGGTCTAACAAATGCTCCGGCAACATTTCAGTCCTGTATGAATCATATTTTTAACAAACAGTTAAGGAATTTTTTGCTAGTATTTATAGTAAAACTTGGGAAGAACATTTGAAACATACTGATATAGTCCTTGGTATCATGGAATCACAATCCTTGTATGCAAAGGCGTCTAAATGTGAATTCGGAATGACTAAAATTTTATATTTAGGTCATATGATCAGTGCAACAAGGGTACAGGTTCATCAAGAAAAGATAAGAGCCATTTTGGATTGGTCACCACCACGAAACCTTACAGAATTAAGGGGATTCTTTGGTTTATGCAGTTATTACAGGAGGTTTGTCAAAGGTTTTTCACAGCTTGGGGCACCCTTGACAGATCTTACCAAAAAGGGAGCATTCAGATGGACTGAGGAAGCTCAACAGGTATTTGAGAAACTTAAAGAAGTAATGAGTTCTTGTCCAGTACTTGCTCTTCCAGATTTTAATCAGCCTTTTGTGTTGGAATGTGATGCTTCTGGTGATGGAATAGGGGCAGTTTTAATGCAAAACAAACATCCTATAGTTTATGAAAGCAGGAAACTTAATAAACTTGAGAAATTATATTCTATCTATGATAAAGAAATGCTAGCAATCATGCATGCATTGACAAAATTTAGGCAGTATTTGGTTGGTAGCAGATTTGTGGTGAAAACTGACCATAATAGTCAGAGATATTTCTTGGGACAAAAAGATTTAAATGACAGGCAGCAAAAGTGGATCAGTAAAATTCAAGCTTATGACTTTGAGATTGAATATGTAAAAGGTAAAAATAATGTTGTTGCTGACGCTTTATCTAGAAGGCCTGAAATCAATGCATTATCTGTCGTAACAGCTGATTGGAAATCTTTATTGCTGGTCGAGTATTCAAAGAATTCTTTTGCATGTGATTTGCTAGATGGTAATATACAGGATGATAAATATAAAATTGTTAATGATATTATTTATTACAAGGACAGGATTTATTTAACTCCAGGCTCGAAGTTAAAAGAAAAAAATCTCCAATCTATGCATGATATTCCTCTAGCACGACATCCTGGATACTTCAAAACGTATCGTCAGGTAAGAGAAAGGCTCACTTGGAAAGGATTAAAAAACGATGGCCTACGCTATGTCAAGGAATGCACCACCTATCAGCAAAATAAAGCAAAACAAACGTATCCTGCCGGTTTATTACAGCCACTACCTATACCAGATCAGAAATGGGAAAGTATATCCATGGATTTCATCATAGGTTTACCGAAATCCCAAGGTAAAGATTGTATATTTGTTGTGGTTGATAGATTAACTAAATTTGCACATTTTTTCTCTATCACTACAGAATTTACAGTAGTTCAGATTGCAGAGTTATTCTTCAGAGGTGTTTTCCGATTACATGGTTTACCAAAGAATATTATCAGTGATAGAGATAGCAGATTTTTGAGCATATTTTGGGGTGAGCTTTTCAGATTGACAGGTACAGAGTTGAATCATAGCACCAGCTATCATCCGCAAACTGATGGGTAGATGGAAATAGTAAACAAGTGGATTGAAGGTTATCTTCGTAACTATGTAGCCGGTCATCAGAAGGCTTGGGTTCGTTGGTTATATTTGGGTGAATATTGTTATAATACTACCTTTCATATGTCAATTGGTATGTCTCCTTTCAAAGCCTTATATAGCTATGACGTTCCCTCTTTCTTTGATCTTGCTTTTGAGCAGAGCAATGTACCTAAAACTTGTGATTGGCTTCAAGAAAACCAAGATATTTTGTCAGCCCTTAAGGAGAACTTGCAATGTGCTCAGAATCAATAGAAAATCTATGTAGATAAAAAGCGAGTTGAACACCATTTCAAAGTGGGAGACTTGGTATTTCTTAGGTAGCAACCTTATCGGCAATCTTCTCTCAAACGTAGTGGGTTTGAAAAATTAAAACCCCGGTATTATGGTCCCTATCAGGTAGTCTGGAAGGTTGGTACAACAGCCTATGAACTTGATTTACCAGTGGATAGTAAGATACACAATGTATTTCATGTCTCCTGTCTCAAGAAAGCTCTGGGGCAACAGGTGTCAGTGTCTGAAGATTTACCTCCTCTGAATGATGAAGGGAAACTCGAAATGATACCAGAAGTAATTTTGGCCACATAGGATCGGCAATTGCGGAACAGAACTATCCGGGAATATCTCATCAAATGGAAAAATCTGCCTCAGGATGATGCCACCTGGGAAAATGAAAGAGTTTTGGAGTTGCTTGAGGGCAAGCAACATGAGGGAGGGGAGATTGTCATGTCCCCCCTAATAAAATGATTATCGAACATATAAACATATTAATTATTTTATATAAACTCCCATCTATTTATATAAATAATTAATATTTTAAAGCATGTCTTGTAATCTCATATTTTGTTTATAACTCCGTAAATAGTTTTAACTATTACGGGAATGTTAACTAACTAGTGTCAATAAAAGATGGGCAGTCGAGATGGTGAGCACGAAAGATTTTATGAAACTATCGCTGAAGCGAAAATTGATCATCGTAAGAGATTGAAGATTGTTAGGAATTCCTTTCGCCAGCCAACTGGCCTACTGGAATTACTGATCAGTATATTGCATTACCGCAGTAGAGACAGAGGTTCATATCTGGAAGGAAGCAGTACAGGGAAGACCCGATATCGGGCTATGTTGGATAACTGCGGGTCATTGTGGCTGTCGTTGCCATTACCAGGAGCGTGGTAGTAACACTTGATAGTGGCTATCGTGTGGAGTCATTGCTGCAATGAGGAATGATAACCCGTGGAATCACAAAGGAGAGACGGGAACTCGTGGAACATAGGATCACACCCGCGGAGACAGAGGGAACTTCGCAGAGGAGTCACGGTGATAGGAAGGCCAAGACGTATATCACTCTGCATCCCCAGGTGTATGTACGCGCATTGCAGGAGCACTTTCGCGATTGATTGCCAATGGACGAATGAAGATAATTCCGGAGGATCACTGAGAACTGCCGACATCGCAGGACTATAGGTGCACGGTGAATGTTAAATATAAATCTTATGTTAAATGTCTGTTCAAACAATATAGAAATGATCCATTAGTAGAGGAAGTTAATTTTGAACCGCACTGGTTTTAGTATTGAATGAAATTCACAGGGTATTTTTTAATATCAACCAATCAAATAAATGCACCTCGGTTAAATTGGTCACACCATTTAATTACAGTCAGAAATAGTAAGGAATTTTACAAGAACAAAATCTGAACAGGGAGAATGTGAATTGAAAAGTGATGCAGGACTTTCTAAGAAAAGGTAAGCTTGCGGAGTTAGGAATTCCCTTGCTATTAAAAAGTATGATAGAACAGATAAAAGGGAATCTTCTCTGATACAGTCATTGCTAGTTTTTCAAGTGATGATAGATCATCTCACTTTCATTGACTGCATATATGATGAAATTTTTTGAGCATCTACAACGTTTTGCGAAACTGAATGAGGGCAATCCAGATGGACCTCAGAATATAATACATTTTAACTGAGATGACATAACGATGCGTGAACAAATGATATGAATCCATAGTGTAGTTATTCATGAGTTATATGAATATAAAAAAGGAGAGATTTTCTGAGGGCCTTTTGGAATACCATTGGGTTAAAGGAGATCAAATGACCGAACAGTGTAAAATGTAGTTTCTTCCTGTGCATTTCCATGGGTTTGGAGTGCAGGTGCAGCATTACATACAAGAGTTATTTGAGCCACTTTGGGCAATTCAAATAGATGATGTACCATGGAAGAACATACAAAAGTATCAAGAAAGAAACATTGCATCAAGTCTTGTGACAGTGTGACTATTGACATTGAGCAAGAGACTGATGGCTTATGTTGCCCTCTTGAATTTAAGCACTTCAGTTTTACAGAAGCTGTTTCTGCATGTTCTGAGGAAGACAGAGGAAGATGCTCTCGCTATGGGAATGCTTTAGTTGGATTTTCTATAGCTTAATATGTGAAGAGGACAATTCAGCTGGGAGTTCCTTCAGAATCTTATGAGAGTTGAATAAGTCATATATCCAATGCCTTTAATTTTGGTTGGCTTTCATCAAATACAACATCATTATGCAGCTTAGTGTAATGCTACTTTTTCCCCAAAGTTAATTTATTATTTACAGCAGATCTAAATATGGTTAATGCTAGAGTTAACATAATTTGCAATATGTAATGTTATCAAAAAATATATAAATAACAATTTACACTATAAATGTGATTATTAATAAGAATTGCAAAATAACTAATAAGTATTCAATACAATAAATTGAATAAAAGACAACATGATTCAATTATATTATCATTAAATTCATATATTCTCAATATCTTTTAACATCAAGGATTTCCAATACTTATCTGAATCTTGAGCACTTGGAATGACCATTCTCACCCTAGGAAGATTTCAGTGCTTTTGGCCCTCATAGCTGTGGTACATCTAGGAGGAACTGGTTTTTATTTAGAATCAACCTAGATGCTTCCCAAGCATTAACATAGTATGCTCTCGAGTGATAAGTCAAAATGCTCAACAACACCTGGCTAGGACAATCCCAAGTGTACACTGTACCTTGAATTGGACAACACTGTGTGCCCCTTCTCCCATTCCCATATCCCACCAATCCATTTTCTTCTTCTTCTTTGAGTGATCTCCATGTCCTTTCCAAGTCTCACAAAAATGAACTATATAAGCCTTTAAGGGTTGGTTTTCAAACCATCACACTCTTTCACAAAGGTTGCCTTTAATTATCATTTAGTAAATATATTTATTCCTCTCTTTTAAAATACTTTTTCATAAATTTTTCTTCATTAATCTTAATTTTAACCAAAGTATCATATTGTCCTTTATTTTTCCATCTCCTCTTAATGCTTCCATAACTTTATTTTCACTTTGGGGAAAAAGTTCCATAACACTTAGGCTTAAGGATTCCTGTGAACTTTCAACGTGTAAGCCTGTTGTGACGTTTTCACACATCGCCCCATTGCAAATGGGGACCCATGTTTTTTGCTTTTTAGGGTTTGTTTTTTAGGTTTTTTTAGGGTTTTGTTAGTTAGCCTTGGCATTTTGAGTGTCGCCCAGGGGATCACAAGGATAGCAAGTCCGGCTTGAGTGATGTTCTGATCCTGAAAATTTGGCTGAGTCTGGAATGTCCTGATCCTGAAATTTTACTAAGTCTGGAAACTGAAAAACCTCCGAAAACTAGATTTTGCAATATAACTCCTGGAGGTCTGAAACCACTCTCAAACATCCTGAAAGTATATATGGAATATAACTTAAAGTATAAGAAAGAGGAATATGTTTCTTCTTTCTTATACTTAAATGTTATATTCCATAAAATTTATCCTGATAGAGAGTTCGAAAAGTCAAATTTCGCTCCTGTCCTTCACTGAGGATCTAGAGCGAACTTCGCTCCTGTCCCTCCCAGGAGGACCAAGGCGAAGCGCTCCTGTCCCTCGCCAAGGGTCCAGAGCGAAAATGCTTATTTGAGCCATTCCTGACCTTGTCTGGACGAATTGAGGCATCAAAGGCATGGTGAAGGACGAAATGAACATGATAGAGCATCTAGACTTGATCAAAGACAATGAAATGATGAAGTTTTTGCCTAGAAGGTCAAATTCGCTCCTGTCCCTCACTGAAGGACCAGAGCGATTTTCTTTATATGCACAATTTTAGACCTTTTTTGGACATTAACTTTTATTCATAGCATTAAGTAAGATGATATCTTCCTTAGCCAAGACATTTTTTGATGAAAATTGTAACGATTTGGCCTAGAGAGCAAATTTCGCTCCTGTCCCTCAGTGAAGGACCGGAGCTTAAAATCAAATATTGCTTTGTCCTTGCAGGATTTTAATGACTTGACGATTTGAAGAGGTCCAAGGAGATGCATTTTACCAAATGAATATAACTTGAAGTGCCGTCGTGAAGAAAAATGAACCAAAATGCAAAAATCGCTCCTGTCCCTCAGTCAGGGACCAGGGCGAAGTCTATTGTAGCTCCCGTCCCTCTCCCAGGGACTAGAGCGAAATTCTTCATAAGGCACGTTCTGGGCAAAGATCAAGCAAGTCTTAAGTTCGAAGGCAAGAAAGGAGGTGAGTTGAACCCGTTGAAGACAAATTGAAGATTATGAAACATCAACAAGGGACCCAAATGCTCAAGTTCGCTCCTGTCCCTCACCAAGGGACCAGGGCGATATTTGCTAGAACACTTGTTATCCTTTGAAGATCACGTCAAAGCAAAGTTGCACAAAGTTTAAAACATCATTTGGAAGGCGATACAAAGGAGGAGAACGTTAAAATGTTACCAATTTGAGCTTGAAATGGAGAAAACATCAAGATCGCTCCTGTCCCTCTCCAAGGGACCAGGGCGATGATCCTCTAAACATCAAATATGCCTCGTAGAAGTCAAATGAAACAAGCGTGGAGTGGAGAAATGATGTCATTATTCGCCTTATGATGAAGATTGGAGATCGAAGATGCAAAATCAAGGAGAAAGCATGAAGATCGCTCCTGTCCCTCTCCAAGGGATCAGGGCGATATCACATCTAAAGGGCATTCGTTTGCAAAAACAAGTCAATCAAGCTCGAAATCCCTAGCAAAAATGGCAATTTCAACGTAGGAATGAAGATTTTGAACGTCAAAAGTACAAGGATCGAGACTAAAATGGTAGATCGCTCCTGTCCCTCAGTCAGGGACCAGGGCGATGAGGTTTGAATCTTCCCACTTTTCCAATTTTTGCGCTAAACAAACATTTTGAATTTATTTAAATGCTAGAAAATTCGATAATTTGAAAATTTAATTAAAAATGGCATTTAAATATTGCGCTTGATCATTAATTAATTATTTTTGCCTTGCAAAAAAAGATCGAATTTATTAATTAAAAAAACGATGGCATTTAATAATTAATTATTAATTAATTAAAAAATTAAATGGAGCGCTTGGTTTATGAAAGTCGGCCTTTATTATTTATTAAAAATCATTTAAATTGTCTTATTTTATAAAAGTCGGCCTAAGTGAATTGGTGGTGTAAGCGCTTATAAAGGGTGGTGAAGATTGTTATTTTCACATTACCATTTTATCATTCAAGTGCGATTTGAGGAAGACAAAGGAGTAGTGCGAATTGTGTGTTAGAGGTGCGAATTTCATTTCAAGCAAAGGAAGGCGCTAATATCATCAAAGGAGTGCGAACTTAGTTTCCACTTGAGCGAACTTGCCAAGGACATTGAAGATCACGTCAAGGACATATCAAAGGTGGCGAAGTTCCTAATTTGAACATGAGATCACGTTGAAGCCATCTAATATCAATTTTGCCTAGGCGAATTTTCTTCATTTTGCATTCTAGAGTTAGCTCTCAAGAGAGGTATGGCGATATGGATTTATTGTTTTGATTTTGAACGTTGATCGTCATAGCTTAAATTTTGAATTGTAATAGCTCAATCGTTTTTTAGGAAATAATAACTCAAGGATTTATTATGAAGTTTCCTAAAAATTAATCTAATCTATGTTATATGTTGCAAAATCATGTTGCTAATTTTGAAATGTTGTGTAGGCATCAAATGGAGATCTCATCAAGGAAAATCAAGCCGGATCAAGGACGATCTTCGCCGGGACGATCAAGCCAGGACAGGGGCGACCTCTTCCAATCCAGCATTCCAAGGCGAGGTACATCATCATTCTGCACATCAAGGACAAAAGGAGTTAGAACAAGAGTTAATTAAAGATAGCCTCTCAACGACATCAAATTGAATATCTAGCAAGCTACAAGTGTCAGATGAGGTGGCATCCCAGTCATCACTCCTCCAGTCAGTGTGGTCCACCTCAGCATGTCCAAATTCAATGTACCTAACTCATGGGGGGTGGCACAAACTCCTATGTACCTACCCCGGCTATCCATTGGTCGATTTTTCTAGAGGAGACATGTGTCCAAGCAATACAATTTTATCATTGGTCGAGCATTAAATGTTATGTAATGGTTGTAACAAACCCTAATTAGGGTTTTCATTGTTGAATCTTGGCCATTGATCTCGAATTGATCTAAGCCATCAAATTGTATTGTGGGCACTATATAAGCCCTGACATTTCATTTTGTGAAGAGAGGAGAGAGAGTTGTAAATAATAGAAAGCAGTTAGTAGATAGAGAGTAGTTAGAAATTGATAGAATAGTAATTAGAGTAGAATAGGAGGACAAGGCAAGAAATTGTTGCCATTGATTGTAAACAAACTCCATTTTCATTGAAGTAATGGTGAAGTGTGTCGTTTCTTGCAATTTGCATGGTTTCTTGTTGAGTCTTCAATCCTAGATGGTAGATGATTAGATGAATGAAGGAAATGCGATTGATTAATGGTGGAATTCGTATATCCATACTACTAGCAGTTTGTTGATTGCAGACTTGCCTTGTGTAGTCAACTGGAATCATTCAGCTTAAGCTCAATTTCAATTTGTCGCTTCTTCATTGATATGCATCAACTTGATGGTGTCTATGCCTGCGGTGATGATTTGAACATCATAAAACTTCCCTTAGAAGATCGCACTAGCCTTGTGGAGATGGTCCATTGATGTCAAAACAAGACCTAGTTAGAGTTTCATCAAAAATCAAATCATTGCTCCTACATTCTTAGTATTAGGATTAGATCTTCTCTTCGCCCTCATCCTTTTTCCATTTTTTCAAATCTAAGCCAGTAAGAGCCTGTGTTCCAGCAAAGCAGATCGGAAGTTCAATCATCAGATGTAAGTCCCCTTGTGATTCCAGCAAATCACATCATACCACTGGAGTTTATCCACACGTAGAGACCCTACTAACCAGAACATTGGAGTCATCCTAACTGATCCTTCATGCGAATCTTCAGCAGTTAGAGACTTTATTCAAGAGAGGATAAGATGCCTTTAGGTATTTTATTCTATGTATGATGGTGTACAAAATACACGTCAACAAAGCCTTACAACTATTCAACATATGGAGCAGACCTTGAAGTTCAAGGATTGCATGAATTCAGTTTTATCATGAGGCACTTGGAGGTAGTGTTTGATTGCAACTTTTTTATTGCTTCACTGCCTAGTTGGTCCAGGAGATTACATGACTTAGAGCACATGTAGTGATGCTACCTTTGTTGCCTTTCAAGCCACTGTGGTTTGGATTTTACCAGTTTCATCACCATTTTCCATGCCTCTGTCAGAGAGGTCTTTTCCCAAGAATATCTTGCACACCAGTTTTCTCTCTGTCATATGCACTTGCTGTACTTGTGAAAGATCTAGATCTGTATGGGCCTTTATATCATAATTTCTCTCATTTTAAAGGGACTATTAAATTATGGAAAAGATCTTTAAGGTATATTTTAATCAATAGTTATAAGACTCAGACTTGGCAAGCTGATTCTTGACTCGGACTTAGACTCAACCTTGACACTTAGACTCAGCGAATTGAAGAACCATGAAGTATATAGATTTTTTAAGGATCTAATGATTTTATTATGCACTCTTTAATAAATCAAATTTGAAGGCATAACAAACCTATCAACTAGATGCTACTTTGATCAGATATACAAGTATACATCGATCAAAATATTACAAAAGCAGATTTGAGTTGTGTTGTGACCATTTCACACATCGCCCCATTGCAAATGGGGACCCCTGCTTTTTGCTTTTTTTAGGGTTTGTTTCTAGGTCTTTTAGGGTTTTGTCAATTAGCCTTTGCATTTTGAGTGTCGCCAAGGGGATCACCTGGATAGCAGGTCCTGTTGGAGTGATGTCCTGATCCTGAAATTTGGCTAAGTCTGAAAGTCCTGATCCTGAAATTTGGCTAAGTCTGAAAGTCCTGATCCTGAAATTTGACTAAGTCTGGAAACTTAAAAACCCCCAAAAATTAGATTTTGCAATATAACTCCTGGAGGTCTGAAACCACTCTCAAACATCCTGAAAGTATATATGGAATATAACTTAAAGTATAACTTATACTTAAATGTTATATTCCATAAAATTATCCTGACAGAGAGTTCAAAAAGTCAAATTTCGCTCCTGACCCTCAGAGAAGGCCCACAGCGAAAAATCGCTCCTGACCCTCAAAGAGGGCCCACAGCGAGATTTTGATTTACTTCATTTTGCAATGGAAAAGGACTAAGTTTTGAGCATGAAAGGGAAATGAATGACTTTCTCCACCCACCTGAAGAAGTTTTGGCTAGAAATGATGAAGGACCTTGTTGAAAACAAAAAAATCGCTACGGACCCTCAGAGAGGGCCCACAGCGAGAAATCTTATAAGGGTCATTACAAGCTTTATTTGGTCGATTTGAGAGGTCAAGAGCATGATGAAGGATAGAATGAACATAATGAAGTATCCAGACTTGATCAAAAATGATGAATTGAAGGAGTTTTGCCCAAGAAAGGAAAAATCGCTACGGACCCTCAGAGAGGGCCCACAGCGATTTTCTTTGTGTGCACATTTTTGGACAATTCTTGGACATGAATTTTTATTCATAACAAAGAACAAGATGATATCTTCCTTGGCCAAGTGATTTTTAGACGAAAGTGAAGCATTTTGGTCCAGGTAGCAAAAAATCGCTACGGACCCTCAGAGAGGGTCCACAGCGAGATTTTCAAATATGCATTATTCTTGCAGGATCAAAGTGATTTCATGATTGGAGGGGATGGAGGAAGGCATGGTCTATCCGTTGAATATAATTTGGAGGATCAACACAAGGGGAAATCAACCCAAAATGAAAAAATCGCTCCTGACCCTCACTGAAGGCCCACAGCGAGAAATCGCTCCGAACCCTCAGAGAAGGCCCACAGTGAGAAACCTAAAATGGGAAGTTTTCATCCAAGTATGAGGAAAGCTAAGGTTAGGCATGGGTTAGAAATGATGTTTGAAAAGCCTTGAAGTGAAAAGAAATCGTTGAGAATCAATATTTTGAAGGCAATTACAAAAATCGCTACGGACCCTCAGAGAGGGCCCATAGCGATTTTCCAGTTTTCTGTCCTTGGTTTGAAGAATTGAGATAAAATCTTGCTTGGACAGGAGGAGAACGTGAGGTGTTATGCCTTGGAGGTGATTTGAAGATTAAAAGATGAAGAAATTTGCCTCGAACCAAAAAATCGCTACGGACCCTCATTGAAGGCCCACAGCGAGATTTTCAAAAAATGTATGTTTTCTTCAAAATGGTGCTAAGGTAAGGTTTGGACAATGAGAAAAGACCTCCAAGAGCAGGATGAATATTGTTTTGCATTTAAAACTTGATGATTTTGGTCAGAAAATGAAAAATCGCTACGGACCCTCAGTGAAGGCCCACAGCAAAAAATCGCTACGGACCCTCAGAGAGGGCCCATAGTGATATTGTTGAAAATCCTCATTTTACCTTACAACAACAAAGCGAATTTGGTTGGAGTGGATTAAGGGAAGGCATTGCCAAATGATGAATGAAGTTTTAATGAAAAATGATGAAGAATCGAGTCTAAATTGCAAAAATCGCTACGAACCCTCAGAGAGGGCCCACAGCGAGAAACTTCAAAATCACACCTTTTCTCCAAAATTGGATCGAGCTAAGTTTGTAATTCAGTGAAAGGACCTAGTTGAAATGTCTTGAAGAAATTTTGGAGGTGGAAAAGTGCTAAAATTGAGCAAAAAATGAAAAATCGCTCCTGACCCTCAATGAAGGTCCAGGGCGAAATCCTCAAGAAGTTTCATTAAGCCTTGTTTTAAAAATTAATATTCTCCAAATTGCATTTGGTCGCCAAAATTGCTAATTTTGAGGCATGTGGAAAATTAAGATTAAATTGACATTAAATTTCGGCATTTAATAAATTAATTTTAAGCCTTAAAAATCGAACTTCTATCTTGGAGGCATTTAAAATTAATTTTTATTAAATTAAAATTAAATATAAAGCGCTTAAGGCCTTATTTTCATTTATTTTGCCAAGTCGGCCCCCCTTTTTTGGAATTTTATTTATTTTTTAACCTCTTTTTGCCAAGTCGGCCTAGAGGGAGCAAAGGGGTGAGCGCTCTATATATTGGAGGTGTTTTTTTCACAATTCAAATCATTCAATCATTGCTTCAAGTGCGAATTTGGAAGGCTAATTGAAGGTGCAAAATCTGGTTTGCTTGGAGCGAATTTATTTCAAGTGTTGGAGACTAGAAGGAAGTGGAGTTGATTCTTGTGAAGGCTAAAGGAGGCGCATTTTATCCAAGGGAGAGCTTTGATCTACATTTTGCTTAGCAAAAGTCATCTATTTTTGCATCATTTCTTAGAGTTTAATACTCAAGAGGAGGTATGGCAAAATCATCTTGACACTCTTGTTCAAGGTTTGATTTTTGGACATTTGTTTTGGAAAATCTAAGTATTGCATGGTTAATTAGGAAATGATAACTCAAGATTTATCATGAAGTTTCCTAATTAAAATCTTAAATCTCCCTTTTAAGTTTAATTTCTACACTTCAAGATATATTACTAATTGTGAAATGTTGTGTAGGTATCAAGATGACGACTCCAAAGCCCGAAGGATCTACAAGTCGGCAGGTTCTCATCAAAGAAGATCCAGTCCAGGACAAAGATGATCTCCTCCAGCTCAGTATCATCAAAGAAGATCAAGCAAGGATAAGGGAGACCTCCTCCAGTCTAGCATTGACAAACACGGCCTTCTTCGGACTAACATCATCAGGAATGACTTCTTCCAATCCAGCATTCCAAGGCGAGGTACATCAATCATCCTGCACATCAAAGACGAGAGAAGTTAGAGCAAGGGTTCGTTGAAGAAGCAGATAGTTTCAGAAGAGTTAATTAAAGCTAGCTTCTCAGCGACATCAAATTGGCATCAACCAAGTGTCAGACAAGGTGGCATCCTAGTCATCACTCCTCTAGTCGGATAGGTCCACCTCAATGTGTCCAGATTCAATGTACCTAACTCATGGGAGGTGGCACAAACTTCGATGTACCTACCCCAACTATCCATTGGTTGAATTTTCTAGAGAAGACATGTGTCCTTAAAATGTAATTTTATCATTGGTCAAGCATTAAATGTTATGTAATGGTTGTAACAAACTCTAATTAGGGTTTTCATTGTTGAATCTTGGCCATTGATCTCAAATTCATCTGAGCCATCGAATTGTATTGTGGGCACTATATAAGCCCCGACTCTTCATTTTGTAAAGGCAGTTGGAAGCAGTTAGAAGGTAGGGAGTGAATAGTTAGAATAGTGAATTAGTCAGTTGATAGAATAGCAATTAGAGTAGAGTAGAGAGAGAAGGCAAAGATTGTTGCCAAGGTGTTGTTGTAAAAGACTTGTAAAACTTCATTGAAGAAATGGTGAAATTCATGGGTCGATTCAACAATTTGCATGGTCTCTATACTTCTCATATTTGATTTCATGTTATTAGATGAGTGGAAGAAATGTGCTTGATTGATGGTGAAATTCGTATATCCATACTACTAGCAGTTTGTTGATTGCAGACTTGCCTTGCGTAGTCAACTGGAATCATTCAGCTTAAGCTTAACTTCAATTGTCGCTTCTTCATTGATATGCATCAGCCTGATGGTGTCTATGCCTGCAGTGATGATTTGAACATCATAAAGCTTTCCTTCGAAGATCGCACTAACCTTGTGGAGATGGTCCTGGGATGTCAAAACAAGACTTAGTTAGAATTTCATCAAAGATCATTCATTGCTCTTACATTCTTAGTATCAGAATTAGATCCTTTCCTCGCCCTCGTCCTTTTTCCTTTTTTTTCAAATCTAAGCTAGTAAAATCCTGTGATTCCAGCAAATCATACGTTCAGGTCATCAAGTGTAAGTCCCCTTGTGATTCCAGCAAAATCACATCATACCACAGAGAGCTTATCCACATGTAGAGACCCTACATACAAGAACCTTGAAGTTTCTCCGATTGATCCTTTTCGTGATATCTTCAGCATTCGGAAACTTTACTCAAGAGAGGATAAGGTACCCTTGGGTATTTTATTCTGTGTTTGGCTGTGTACAAAAAACACGTCAACAAGTTGAAAGAAACATTATTTTTAAATATATAAATATTCTCAAGTGGTTAAGGTGTATAAAACTCATGGATTATAATATCCATAGTGTTGATGTGTCTAAAGTCGCATCGCTGCAACTCTATCCAGTCAATGCAGAATAGAATGTTCTCGCCGAGTATCCTATCCTCTCTTGTATAAGGAAGCCCTAATGCTGTTTGGTTTGATCATGTGGGGACAACCTCAAGGTTCCAAATGTCAGTTCTTGACTGCAGGATAGCTCAACGGTTGATGTGTTTTGCTAGGAGCACAAGGGGCCTTACGTTTTGCAACAAGCTGGTCAGTATCTAATTCTCAAACTAGGAAATAAAAGCAAAAGAGAAGGGTTTAGGAAACCTAAAAGTAATAAGACTGGTATGCAGGTAGATGGTTTCAACATAACCAATCCCTGCTTGGCCAGAATAACTCACAACCTCGCAGGAATGGTGCAATCTTCAAGGGGACTTGGAATATTTTCAGACCGCAGGAGCATGGCTAAGCACTCAATTCTGGCGCAATTGAACTAAGCACGTTTTAAAGGCCCAGGCTAACCATACACAAGGATACACAATCAACATATCTTGAATGGTATGAGCACGAAGCCATTAGATACATGCACACCAAAAGATCTATCTAAATTGTTGAAGGAAACCATGCAAACAAAATGAAACCAAGATGATAAACACCAAATCAATGTCCATATATTGATTTCATCTGCTATTACAACAATTTCTGCAACATTTCTATGCTAATCCTAAAATCTAACCTTATACAAAACTCTAACCTATTCTAATTGAAATCTACCAGCCTAACTGCCTAAAAATCTAACCCTTTACAAAAGAAAGGCCTCTGCCTTTTATAGATTTTACAGTTCGAACTGGCGGCCAGGATTGACTGCATCCAAGGGTTGCAATCTACCTCCCAAAAGTTGGCAGCTTTAACCCATGCCCACTCAATTTTCAGTTAACTACCCAACCACTATCTCAACTGCCTACAACTGTTTGCATTAATTCGGTTCTCCTGGTGGTTGGGAGTGGCTGTCCATAACTGACCTGTTTCCCCTTTGTTTCAAAATATCTTGAGTGGGGCCCACAAGCAATTTTTACATTAAACAATTTCAGTTTTTTAGGAACTGAACTTCTGGAATTAAATCCAGCTGTGTATCCTTCGAGAATGCATACTTGCTGCATTCTGAATGTTCTTCGGTCTTTGGTCTCGGTGGTGGACTTCAGCTTGGGGTCCAGCGGCACGCTTCCCAATGCCTAGTTCCGAATTCACGCTCCTACATCTTCTTCTTGGTGTCGATCGCAATCAAACCTCCAATCTAAACTTTAGGTTGATGCTTGAGCACTTCTTGATGTCGTCCTGCAAACAATCAATTTCACCTTTAATCAATCAAGTTGAAAAATTAATTAAATTAATTTGACAAATATTAAATTTTATTTAACGCCCGACTTCGCCTCGGTGAAGTTCGATCCTTGCTCTTGATTCGCTCTTTAACTTAGACGAAATTTATTCATGAGAGGTGAACTACGAGATGTTAAGTTCAATTTTGAATGCTTCACCTAAAATGTGAGATGTCTACTTCTAGCCTTGCTTTGATTTTTGGGCTTGAAAGACCTTTTGAGAGATGTCTTTCTTTTTTTGGGCATACTGGAGGTTTCGAGAGATTTTAGATGAATTTCGGCCTATGGGGCTACTTTGAGTTTTAAACTTTGTATTATGGCCATTCAGGCCAATTTTGCCCTTAAGTGGAATTTCGTGTCTTTTCTCCTATTGCGCGATTTTACTTTTGAAGGCGTTTTAGGTTGTAATGCCCTTGCAATTCGGGCCATTGGCTCAAAATGAATGATTTTGACTTGGTGTTTATTTTCGGCTCCCAAGGAGATTTTGTGAACTTGAAATTGCTTTTCACCTTTTCGGCGAATTGAGGGTTTTTTGAAAATTTAAGTTCTCTCTTTCACTTTTCGACTTAGAGAGACATTTCACGAGTTTTGGAAAGCCTTAAGTTTCGGGCCAAATAATGATATTACGCCATTTTTAGACTTGGTTTTCGGCCTGAAGGGCCAGAATATGCGATTTTAAATGATCTTCTTTCTCATTTTCAGCTCACTAAGCCCTTGCAAATTCGGACCTTTTGGCAATTCTTCCTTCTGTGATTTTCGGCCAATGAGAATGTTTTGCGCGATTATACTCCTCTGAAGATTTTCGGGCTTTGAAGAGCTTTTGTGCAATTTTTGAATTTAGGAGTTTTTTGACTTCTAATTTCGGCTCAAAAGCCTCTTTCTCGCGCTTTTTCTTTATCGACTCCTTTGCTTGCATTTCGGGATACTTTGGCAAAGTGAAGGCGCATTGGTGAACTTCGACCACCACAACTTTGGGATTGGAGCGAAATACACGATTCAAGGTTATCTTGGGCGCTAAGAGGAATTTACATGATGTAGGCTTGCTTTAGCTTTTCGGCCCTTTTGACCATAATGCACGATTTAGACTCTATTAACGAATTTGTTATTACTTTCACCTTTTCTTTTCTTTAGGCTCACTAGTCGATTTTGGCCTGAAACCACGTCTTTGCAAGCCTTGGTTATTTTCGGCTTAGAGGAAGTTTTGTGAACTTTTCGCACGTTTCGTCTTGAAACCACGTCTTTGCAAGCCTTTGTTATTTTCGGCTTAGAGGGAAGATTTGTGAACTTTTCTCATGATTCGGCCTAATAGGTTGATTTTCCAATTTGAAGCATTATTTCGGCTTTGAAAGACATTTTTAACTGGCATTTTTATCCTGGTTGAGAGGCTCCGAGTTTCATTGACAAATGCAGAAGGGAAGGCGACTCCACTTTGGTTGCCCTTTGAACACCTAAAACTTGGCCCGAAACTTTCGACTTTCTCTCATTCATCGAGTAGACTTAGACCAAAAATGGGGGTGCCTGTTTGAGAAAAATGGGGTGTGTGTGTGTGAGCATAACAAATGGCGACTCGGATGGGAAATGTTCCTAAACATTTCAAGGATGACTATCCGGATCGAACCCTAGAATCTCTGGTCTATACCCCACAAAACAACCCAAATGACAAAAGACAGATTCAAAATAAAAATGAGGTCGCAAACAGAATCAAGTCACCAACTTTGAGAATCAAGTGCGTGCAGTGACGTTCATTCCGGCTTAAATCCAGTTGAGATATCATCGTTCAATTAAGACAAGTTACGTAGGGCGACTCTAACTCCAAAAGCAACCTGGATATTGCCTCGCTGCCAACGAGCGTCCATAGCCCCGACGAGGTTATCGCCTGTAAGCTCACAAAGATTGCTCTGTTTGTGGTAAAATTTCCTTTTTGATTACTAGCAGAGGTGTCTGCATTCCCAAATCCAAGCAATCTGATATTTCTTTGCTTTTGATTTTTTCTTCTTTTGTTGTCACTTTTTCACCTTAGCTAGTAAGCAGTGAAGCCCACGTGGGATTGAGCGTTACAGTGGTCGCTGAAGTAGAGCTTCAGATTTTCAGTTGCAATGACTTCCCTTTGATAAAACGACAGACAAGCGATTTTAAACGTTTAAATGTGCAGTGATCACAACGTTGGCGACAAGACGCAGTAAGCAACTAAATTTTTAGAATGACTAAGCCTTAGACCAAATGAACTGACTATGGGGACAACCGTCAATTAGGCGCTCTACCAAAGTCGGCATCTAAGAAATGAGCCGGAAAAACTTCTTGACTTTGCACACCAAAGCTAGAAAAAGCAAACATACCCCTACAAAAACTGACAAGGAGACAACCCCTTTTGAAAGGACAACTACACTACGGAAAGAAAAACTAAACTAAGGCGAAAAACAGGGAAACTAAACTAAAAAATAGAAAACAAAACCTAAACCAACTATATACAAGGAGAAACCGACTGTACAAAATGCGGACTATATACATGCGTTCTTGACCCAGGGTGATTTCTCAGTACGTGTAGCAGTAACAGGGTAGCGGGAACAGTTCTAAGTCTGGCTTGTTTGTCTTTGTATTCCGAAAAGAAATTTTTCAGTTGGCCACTCAAGTTTAACCAGGTCATCGGGCAAAATTATCAGTTGGGGAAGTTCATTAGGTCTGTGTTTAATCCATTTACAGGTTGTTTTCCCGGCATATTCAAAATCAAATTGAAAAATTTCAAAATTAACAGCAGGAAGCAAAGAAACAACCTAGTGCAATTCTGAGTCGTGCAGGGTGTCATGCGGTGGGAGATCTTCAGCTTCCTCAGGAGGTCGCAACTGGTAGTGCAGCATCTCGCTTGCGTCCGGATTGTGCAAATCAGTGTCAGATTCTTCATTGGACTGCACAGGCTGAAAAGTAGTCTCGAATTCGAACTCAGGAAAGAGGGGTGCATCATCCGTCGGTGCATTTTCGGATTGCATGAACCATGCAGTCTTATGCGTTTCTGTCAGCATGTCTTTAAACAACAGGGACTCCTTGATTGATTGATCCTTAAAAATGTCCTTGACAGACTCTTGGACTGCATCATCCATTGGTGGAGCTGCTGCAAACTGCTCCTCAGTGTCGGGCTGATCTATGGATCTCACTGGATCATCCTCAAAAGCATCCTCTTCAGTTGCAAGGATAATAAATTCATCTACTGCCATAGTTTGATTGATTGGTTCATCTTGCTCAGCAATTGGCAACTCCATCCTTTCATCATCGGGGAGTGTGGTGTTGCATTGATTTTGCGTCCGTCTGTAATCATCTACAGTGAGGTAGGCACTCCACACTTTGCTGGTGATGCACTCCTCTAGTTCTTCTGGCAGTCCATATTTGGCTTTAACTTGACTGACTGCCTCCATGCATAATGAGCAAGTAAATTCTGAATGTGGGGTTCGGTGAATTCTGCACCACCAAGGTGACAACACGCTCTCCAAGCATAGTTCTTCTTCGAGACCAAACTGGTTCTCAATCTGATCCTTAAATCGTGTAAACTCATCAATGCTTGACAGAGGATTGGGGATATACGGTTGTATGAACTCCTCTAACTTGGGGATATCCCAAAAAAATATTTGCCCCTGCAAAGCTAACTTAATTCTTGACAAAAACGTCAAGCAATTCAACTCATCATGCTCTGACGTACCATCAATTCTACAGTGACCTGCAGATGTGAATTCGGATAATTGCTTTGGATACAATTGCAGACTCAGCCTTTGCTGGATTTGGAAAATGTCGGACCGTGGGCAGCCTTCATGAAGCAACTGACCATACCTTTTGACTCAGAATCTTTTGGTATTTTCAGATTTTCTGATTTTTTGGTTTTCCTGGTTTAACAGGGATCTTGCATATCCCAAATATAGCATTTAAATTGGCTCAATGGACTAACTTGCTGCAAGGAACCTGACAGGGCCCTCCTTCTAGCACTAATTCTGTTGACGTGTCTAAAGTCGCATTGCTGCAACTCTATCCGGTCAATGCAGAATAGAATGTTCTCTCCGAGTATCCTATCCTCTCTTGTATAAGGAAGCCCTAATGCTGTTTGGTTTGATCATGTGGGGACAACCTCAAGGTTCCAAATGTCAGTTCTTGATACTTAATTTAGAAAAAAATTGGAAGGTTATAAAAGTTAATTTTCTATCTAATTGTTACAATCTCGTCATTGATATCGAAAGCAAATCAGATTGAACGCTGTTGTACTTGCTTGATCATTGTTATAAATCAATACAATAGATGGTTAGAAATGTAACAGTGTTTGGTTTTTAATGATGAGAAAACAATACCTGAGATTCTGACTTTTTGATTATTTTTGGGACTGCATTTAAGATGATTGATCAGATTCCTCGAACTTTCTTTCAGAACCTTTCACTCATGCTGCACAGTATAAACGAAGTTTTCCACTGTGACCAGATTAATAATGCATAAGAGTTCGATTGTTTAAAGAGTAATGTTTGATTTCTAAATACCATAGATATTTATAAGAAGGATGGATGTTTGAATAAGAAGCCACGATGACAAGAAGTGGGTGGGAATTAGTTACACTTTTCTTGAGCAGTTTGGAAGTAACTCCTTATATGGTTAAGCAACTCACTTTTTGTATTTTATATGTGCCTCCTTTCATTCGGTGAATTGATGATTGATGTGTGAAAAAGAAAGTTAGTAATTCAAGAACACGTATTGTGAAGAAAGTTAGTATTTAGAAATCATTTTCAGAAATGAGTTTGATACGTTGTGAGGCATTCATATAATGGTGTTTGAAATGGAGAAGCAGCGAGAAAATCACAGCAAAGATATTTTGGTGAGGATGTATCATTCAGATTACTGAAGTCATTTTGTTTTGGAATCGGATTTTGACTGAGACATATTCTATTAGCTTTAATGGTTGTTTCAAGTGTATGTGAACAGAATTTCTGAAGATCATTGGGAATAACAGAGGTTGTAAGGGTTTATTTGCAGGGTGCAGATTTGATTGTTTCAAGAAATATTTGAAGACTCATATTGATCAGCTTGTAATTTCTCTGAAGGGTTATATTATATCATCATTTGAAAAAACTTTTATTTATCACCTTCAAAATTTGTAGATCATGTTATTGCAGTTTTAATTATATTTTACATATGATTCTGTTTTCATTGGTGTTGTAAGGGTTCTGAGTTGGTGCTCAGATTAACAAGATTGTGATTAAGAGGGTTGGTGCTCTCTAGTAGAGATTTGGTTTGGGTTGGTGCCCAACATTATTGTAAATGAATTAATTGTGAAGCTGGATTAGGACAAAAGATCCTAGGAGCATTTCTCACTGTGGTTTTCCCAAATTGGGTTTCCACGTAAAAATCTTGTGTTTTGTGTTTTTGTGATTGCATTACTTTCAGTCTCAGTTGCTATAAATTTCAAATTTCAGTTTGAAGTTGACAAAAGTTTTTGGATTAAAGATTATTGAAGTTTTACATCTACTATTGATTCCCCCCCTTCTTAGTAGTAGGTTTGAGTTCTACAAGTGGTATTAGAGTCAATGTTTGTAAAAAGACCTAAAGAGTCCAAGTAGATTCTGGGATTAGAACACATGGCTTGTTAGGAAGGTTCGTCTTCAAACAAAGCACAACTATTTGGTGACACTAATTATGCTTTTCGGAGCATAAGAATGGAAAGTTATTTGTCTTCACTAGGATTTGATGTTTGGATGTCAGTAGTTAATGGATATACTATGCCAACTCATACTATGACCGATCTTGCTGAAATAAAATGTCTATCAAAACAATGCTAGGGCAAAGAATGCTATTCTTTGTGGATTGTCTAATACTGAGTTTGTGAAGGTTATGCATTGTCAAACAGCCAAGGAGTTATGGAACAAGTTGAAGAGAATCTATGAAGGAGATGATAAGGTGAAGCAGCCAAAATTGCAAACGTACAAAGCAAAGTTTGAAGAGTTGAAGATGAAGGAAGAGGAATGTATTGCTGACTATCTGCTCAGAGTTGATGAGATAGTAAATGCAATCAAGGGACTAGGTGAAACAATGAAAGATTCAGTCATTGTGCAAAAAGTTTTACAATCCTTGCCTTGTAAATATAATGCAAAAATTTCTACTATAGAAGAGGCAAGAGATCTTAGCAAACTTTTGTTAGCTGATTTACACAGTATTCTAATAACTTATGAAATGAGAATGACAGGTGTGTTGATGTGAGTTTTATGCACATAACATTTCAGAATAAAATACCAAAGTAATTACCCTCTCTTGAACAAAATCACCTCAGATGCTAAAGGTAAGATCAACTAAAATGATTCCATGGTTTCTACATGTCAGGTCTTGACTAGTGGGTAACTCAACGGTCGATGCGAATTGTTGTGTTCACTTGGGGACTTACACAAATGTTTGAATTAACTTCATTGATCATGAATATGCGGAATGAATGTGCTAACAACTTAGGATATGGCAATGTAGTTCTGGACTTAATTCTTACTAGACTTACTAAAAGGGGGAAAAAGGAATAGGGTTCAGGAAATCTATTCTAAGCCTAGGAATGTAGGAAATGATGAACAAACTCAGTGGAATCAAACTAGGTAGGGTTTCACCAGCAAATCGAATAGATCTTGACATGAGCTTAGTGCAATCATCTAAGGTATACTTATAGATTTTCAAATTATCACTATCGAACATTGACACCATCCAAGTTGATGCTTATCAAGGGATGCATAATAATCAAAGTTAAGCTTGCATAAATTTCCAGTTGACCACACAAGGCGCACTTACCATCGGCAAGAGGCTAGTGGTATGGATTAAGGATTCCACACAAATATACTCAACAAATCTTCCACTCAATCTAACAAACATGAAAACAAATTCTAATCTAAAATTGTAATCTAACTTGGAGGAATTGAGAACCATGAATGCAAAACAACACTTGAAAGACAAAATCACCATCAAACCGAACAATGATTTATATTCAAATAGCTGCAACATATACCAACAATTCTACAAAAACTCTCTTACAAATGAGAGACAACGAGGTATATATAGAGTCTCATACAAAATGGATGGCCAAGATTAAAACTAAATCAGGGGCCAAGGTCATGCCAACAAAACCCTAGAATTGTCCTAATTAGGGTTTACATAAAAAATGGTGCCACCAACATATGGCCCAATAGAAAGATACCTAGTCATCAAATAGGGAATCTTCTAGAAGATTCCTCCCTGCATCTCTTTCTCTCCTAGCATACTCCAAGAATCTAGCCAATACAGAATCTAACTCCATGGAAATACTCGGTAAGGTATTTTGCTGTAAATCAATTACGTCCAATGCATCCGGGCAAGCATCCAAAGTGTTCTCCCAATCTGGCATGAGCTTCTGCGAACTATGAACATGAATCAACAAAGAGACCAAATCATCTATCTGACTCTTCCTCAAAGAGTCCAACTGACAAAAATACATAAGCTTCATCTTCTCTCTTAATTCTTCTAAGTGTAAACCACTAGCCTCACTGACATCAACACCCAATAACTCTTCAATTGAGTCAAGGTTCTTTGACTGAATATCATGAATTGATCCTTCCATCTTTGTAACTGAGTTGGGCGCTCTCATAAGTTGATTTCTTCATGGCCAATGAACAATACCAACCATGGAAATCATATCTATCTCCACTATGCACAACATTCTCCCTAATCAGTGTGGACTTAGGAATCTTCTTCAAAGCTCTGAGGCGTGGAAGAGTCTTCTCTTGAGTAGTCTTGAATTCTTCCCAAACTCCCTCTAAATACTAGATTTTGAACATGAGCTTCATTGTCCTATTGAATACCTGGACAAACTGAGTAAGGGAATCATCCGCCTGTTTCTTTGCACTTTCAATCCATTTCTCCACCTCCGAGAGTGTATCCCTTGCTACCTCATAGTGTGAATGTAGTCCACGATCAACTGCAATAGGGGAAATAAGGGTGGGATTCTCATGCCTTATCCCTGCAATGTATTCTCTAAGTCTGATATTCTCTTCTTTGTACTTCTCCTTTTCTTCAATCTCTCTATCCAATCTCGCACTGATTGCCCTAAGGTTATCACCAACCTCTTGAAATGCCTGCTCTTTTGTAGTACGACCAAGGGCAATTGAAGTAATCTGGAAATCCATAGGAGTAGCAATGTCTGCCGTCACACCTCCAATAGGAACAACCACATGCGCAATCTGCATTCCTATGTCATCTATACTTATGTGCGACAAAATCTCAGTTTTCTTAGGCTCTGGCTCCTTATTGCTCCTAGCCAAGTAGTCATCAATGTCATCAATAGGCTGTACCTCTATCATTTTCTCACTTTTCTCCATACTCTTCATCAACCAATCAGGAATAGTGGCCATCTCTATACCATCATTGAGACACATCTCGCGATCAAGCCCTCTCAATGCCGAGATAACATCATCATCATCGTCAGGATTATTCCTGGTCAAATCATATGCATTGTTTCCCAAACTAACCTCCAAAAAGATAGTAGGGGATCCCGACTGATCATCATCCTCATCAAGTGGAGCAGATGTCGCTGTGGCATGTAAATCTTGAATATTCTCTAGTAGTATCACTGTGTTGGAACATTGCTCAGTCTCCTTGTTTTGTTTTGCCCTTTCAACTTCCTTGATTGATGAGACACTGAGAGGTGGTGAAGGAATGATAGGCGAAGGAATGATAGTCTTTTGTTTCTTCTTCTTGACCTCCTCAATCTTTTTCCCTCTAACCTTGACTTCTCCTGGTGTGTTCTTCCTTCTCTTGGGAGCTTGACTTTCTTCATCCGCATGAATCCGGACATCACTCATAGTTCTCTGATCATCCTCGGAAGCGGATTCCTCTTGTTTCATCTTTTCATAAGTGAAGGAAACACCCATATCAACTAACTTATTCATCTGAATATCTACCCATGCTCGGGAGAAACTCAAGACCTCTCTCATCAATATACTCAAATCTATTTCTTCTGACTCTGACCAATCAGGCAATAAAATCGCCTTCATTTCATTTTCATACTGTGGATGTGTATGATCCCTGTCATCCAACACTCGGTCAGGAATGAGGAAAAGTCCACACTTCCTCATGAAATCCACTGACATTCTGGACCACATTCTTTCTCTTCATTGCTTGCTCCTCCATTAGGTTGGCCCAATAATCTTCTATGTCTACCTTGTGGATGAACTTTTCTCCCCTAATCCTTCCAACTTTCTTATCTGGATCAAATCTTTCTCGTCTCTTATATGCTGCAAGTCAATAGAATGCAAGTTCCTCACTCGCAGTGCTGGCTGCTAAGGCAAACTGGCAAACCTCTGATGTTTTCCCAATTGAAATAGGGAATGTCATCCCTGTCTTGTGCTTTTCTTTTTGGAGAGAATCAAACTCCAGAAGCTGTCTCACCACTTCCAACAAGATCACTCTATCAGAAGGATACCTAGGAAGCTTGTAGGGTTCAGATTGAAATCCATGAATCCTAAGGTATGTGAAAGTGGGAAACTGTATATACCATGATCCATATTTCTCTATCAGCTCTGTTGCCTCCTTGGACAACCTACTGTGGACTCCACCTTGCAACATCCGCGTGATGTACATTGTGAATACATCACTCACTCTCTTATAATCTTCAATTTTATACATGTTCAGCTGTGGATAACACTCATAACTCTTGAATTGTCCTTGCCCATTCTCGACTTCACCTCTACATATCAATCCTTTGTATGTAACAAATTGTGCAAGCAAGTACACCAAATAGGAAGTCATGGCGAATGACTTGGATCGCTCCACATTCCTCAGTTGAAAGTTCAGATTGTCACTTATGATTCTAGACCAATTTATCAATGTTCCTTTTAGACAATCCTGGATGAAATAGAACATCCATCCATCGTATATTGCACCCTGCGGCATCACCATCACTTGGTTAAGAAGGAATACTAAATCACTATATTCCTCTTTGAAGTCTTGTGCACATGAGTGTCTTGGAAGCCTTGGAATGATGAGTCCTAGGCTCAATCATCCACTCCTTATTCACCACGGTCTTGCACGCATCCATCTTTTTCTTATATCGGTCTTCATATTCATCCTTAGTTATATCTTTCATGTCTGCTCCACATGGAATTCCAAACACTTCAGCAATCACATCCTCAGCAAGGTAGGCAATGATGACACCCTTAGGAGTCTTGATCATTCGGGAGCGAGGATCATAACATCGTGCACACTCCAGGAAAAACTCACTGCACTGTATGGATTGGGGAAATCCAACGGCCTAGTAAATGCCACTCTTCATGATGTTCACATAGGTTGGGGAATTAATCTGACTTCCAATTCCGAACATCCGATGTCGCATCTAGTTCATGTTCCGGAAATGCATGTTCGTGTCTGTAATCTCCTTCCATCTGGATGACATCTTGGATTCCGTATTGTTGGTGTTTGTTTTATCATCTACCAAACATTAGAATAGGATACCCGAAGGTATTCTATCCTCTCCTGAAAAATCACTACTAATTCCAAGGTCTATATGTGCGAACAAGCGACTTTAGTGAAATAGCTTCTTGGGTAGTGTATGCTGAAAATCTCAAGGGGGAACGTTAACAAGTATCTTTTGAACTGCTGGACTTAGATAGATTTAGCAATTTTAGGCTCTCTTTTTTTTTTGGATTTTCTGGGATTTAGACTTTCAAGGAGGAGAAAAGAGATAGGGTTTAGGAAAGCTAATCTAATCCTACGAACTCCGGAGACGACATCAACTGGGTGCTCTCGAGAAACCAAACTTTGCTTCACCACACTAGGGACAACTACACAAAGCCGGTGCAATCTTCAATGGATTGTGCTTATGATTAAGATGTTGGGATGCACAGAGGATGGGCTCAGACTAACTTTGCACGTTGAAATGGAAATCATCCATTCACCAAAAGTATGAGTGGAGATACACCATCAATTGCCACTTATCAAATCCTTCATCCAAATTAACAACAATGAAAGCAAATCTAAATTAACTTTAACTAAGTGTTGAGGAAATTGAAACCATGCAAATCATTCAAACAATAAAGATTACAAAGCCTTAAGAGAAAGCGCATGTTGTCAGGTAATTAAGCAATAAGACATTTAATGTAATTAGAGTTAATGATGGCAGTTAACCCGTCGGTTGTCAACAGTTGACACCGGGTAACTGACCGGTCACCTTTATATATTAGCGAGTCCTTGGTCATGGAGACAGGGTTAGTATGGTCATTGCCATTGTACTAACATTATTATGAATCAATGAAGATCTGAGTTCCTCCTCCCTTCGCTTATACCTCTGTCGCCTTTCCACTTGCTGTTCAAGGATCAAGGCACGTCGGGCTACTGCACGTTCATCTATATACTCTTGCTTATTTTTGTCTTTATTCAATGTATTGGGCATTAATTCCCGTACGGCTTTATATATAACGACGAGTTATTTGCGGAAACCCGCCGCAGAATAGAGTGTACTAAAACTCAGTTGAGGGACTTAAGGGACTTGTCACACACACCAGAGGCTAGGGAAACTCCACGGAGTGGGGAGGAGGCAAGGGAGGGAGAAGACACCTGGGCTGCCAGGAGTGTCGGAGGGACACCAGGGCACGACGGTCAAGCACCTCTTACAGGATCTAACCCATCCGCAGTAGGACAGCAGCCACTAGTAGTAAAAAGACAAGGCATGGCGCAAAAACAAAAACTTCCAAAGTTCCATGGGGACGGGAAAGAAGACCTTGTCCGCCACTGTCGCACTTGTGAAACAATTTGGGGAGCGAATGGTGTTACCGATCCGGACGAGTGGGTAACACAGTTTCCCGCAACCTTAAGGGGCGTGGCCATCGACTGGTTCTCCGATACGGAGAAGGCTAAAATTAGCACATGGCCTGACTTGAAGAAGGAATTTCAAGCGGAGTTTCGTCTCCTAAGAGATGATAATGAGATCGTAGCCGAAATTTACGGCACGAAACAGAGGAAGAACGAGACGGTTCAAACCTACAGCCAGCGGCTCAAAGAGCTGCTAGGAAAAATGGAGAACCAGCCCGCAGACGGACTGAAAAAACGGTGGTTCGTGGAAGGTCTGAAGACGTCTCTTAGACGGAAAATGAAGATCGTACCTCCATCTTCATATATCGACGCCTATAATAGGGCAATGGATTTAGAAAGCGAGCAGAAGACGTCCAAGAAAAAGAAAAAGAAATCCTCATCAGACGACGATTGCTCTTCTGACAAAAGCAGTAGTAGTGACGACGAGTCTAATTGGAAGGTACGGGCTCTCCAAAAAGATATGGAGCGAATGATGAGAGAGATGAAGGCGACCAAAGGAAGCACAAGCAAAGCCGACTAAGGGGATTTATGGTGCACGGACTGCCGCAGCGACGGACACACCAAGGGGTCTTGTCCGAAGAAAGCATTTTGTGATATTTGTCAGATTGCCGGACACCTTACCAAGGAGTGTCCATACAATATGAGGACCCGTAACCAACAGGCTTTCTTTACGGAACCGTCTGCGCCAGCTAGCACGTCCTAGCCTGCGATCAACAACGCGTCGTCTGGCGGCTATCGGAACAACAGGCGAGGAGGAAGAGGCAATAATAATAATACTAATAATAGAAGCCGAATCCAATACAACGCTAAAGGGCGGCCGATGATACAATGTCGGGCTTGCAACCAATGGGGGCATTTTGCCAGGGACTGTACGGCGGAGGAAGTGCCGCAAAAACTTTGCAAGTGGTGCGGTCCGGGGGACCATGACGATGGCAACTGTCCGAAATCTAGAGTGAATTTGTTGAATGTAGAAACAGAGGATGTGCTCAAAGTCCGCCATGTTTGAAGAGGTCTTCCAAAGTCCGCCCTCCTTGGTGGAAGCCTAAAACTCCGCCCTATGTTGAGAGATGCTTAAAGTCTACCTTGGAAAGGTCATCTCAAACTCCACCCTCCTTGATGTCTCATGAAAGTCCGCCATGCTTGAGGAGGTAGACCAAAAGTCCGCCATGTTGGGAGGTAGACCAAAAGTAAGTCCGCCATGTATGTTGGAGAGGCTATGAAGAGGGAGCATAGAACTCCGCCCTATGCCTTGCTTGAGGTAACATCAAACTCCTCCCTCAAGGAGACCTTCCTAAAGCCCGCCTTGAGAGGCTTCAAAACTCCGCCCTATGCCTTGAGAAGGTAGTTAAAACTCTGCCCTTGGTGATATGTTCAAAACTCCGCCATGTCTTGTGGACTCTCCAAAGTCAGCCCAAACTTGTTGGTGAAGATGGTAAGGTCATCGAAAGTCAGCCATGCATAGTGAAGTTGAAGCCTTCAAACTCCGCCCTTGGTAACCATGTCTCAAAAGTCCGCCCTATGGTGGAGATGTCATAGAAGTCCGCCCTATCATGGGGAATGCTCAAAGTCCGCCATGTAGAGGTGTCCCAAAACTCCGCCATGCTTGGTAGAGGTCTTCCCAAACTCCGCCCCATGAAGTTGAAGCCCAAGCAAACAAACATGATGATAGAAGTCATAAAACTCCGCCCAAGCATCATGTTAGAAGATGAAAACTCCGCCCAAGCATGAAATTGAACACTTAAAACTCCGCCCTACTCTTGGAAGTCAAACAAAGTCAACAAGTTTGGAGTGATGTCATCAAATTCCATAAAGCAATTCGAACTTAAAAACCAAAATAGAAAGTTTTTTTAGAAAGGAAATATTGGAAGATTGCCAAAGATTTCGAACTTAAAAACCAAAATAGAAAGTTTTTTAGAAAGGGAATATTGGAAGATTGCCAAAGATTTCGAGCTTAAAAACCAAAATAGAAAGCTTTCAAAAAGAGAGTATTGGAAGATTGCCAAAGATTTCAAACTTGTAGCCAAATTAGAAACTTTTGGAAGATATTTTCTTCGAACTTGGAGAGATGACAACACTTTCCTAAAGAGTGGAGTTAAAATTGGAAACATGAGTTGGACGATTTTAAGTATTTCTAATTGAAGACTCAACTTTGTTTACAAATACTTCGTTGTAACTTCATTTTTACACTAAGAAAGTTCGAAGTTATTAAGGAGGGCATAGTAAAGTATTTTCAGATTGGAGTTCATCTTAAGAAATTTCGACATTACTTACAGTTGGGCAAGCTTTTTTGGCAAAAGTTTCATAGATTTTTAAGAAAAGCCAACCAGTATAAGGAAGAATTGTTGAATCCTTCTTGAATTTTCTGAGTATATTTGAGAAATTTCCAGCCTTACTTCCATCCATTTGAAGGTGAAATTGAATTCATGATGCAGATTTATGTATTTTCTGAGTATTTTTCAGAGTTTGAGAAATGATGCCTAATGAATTTATTTGAATTTCTAGGGGAGGAAAATCATTTTTTTTTGGCTAAGTATAAGAATTTTTTTGAAGTTATAACACTTTGTGTTGATTTACGATCACAACCATCCTTGAGATTGAAGGGTTTACAGATGAAAACTCAATTTTTATGGCTGAGTATGAGAACAAAATGGAATTTTCAAACACTTAGACATTTCGCAGCCCCCTTTGTCAATTTACAAATTAATTTCTAACTTTAAGTTTCATTGTCTGTTTGCAGATCCTAGGCATGATGAAATTTCAAGTGGACAAAGACGCTCCTCCAGTGTCAAGGATGACTTCGAAGTGGAAAAATGTTAGCGACACCAACCTCGGACATATCAATCTGAGGAAATTTAAGAAGCGGATGTTTGGTCTGGACAACCTTGTGCCTACCACAACTGCATGAAAGATGATGAAGAGTGGCATCGTGCATGCTGCTGGTTTTCTCCCCACCATGCAATGCACTGAATTAGTAGTTGAATGTGCTAAACATTACAACCCCACCAGTAAGGACATTGTTGCACCTGATGGAAGAGTGCTGGCGAACATCAGTGATGAGGCCATCGGAGAGGCCTTCTAGATCCCAAAGTATCACAACACGGTGTATGTGACAAAGGACGAAGCTGAAAACATGTATCACAATCACTTGGAGGAATATGACACCATAGTCAACCATTCTTGGCTGGACAAGACAAGGAAGGGCGCCTCCAAACTTCAAAGGAAGAGCCTGGTGAGAGCATACTTCAAGGAAGACATTGGAGACATGATCGTTCTGCTAAACAGGATAATGGGAAATCCTCAAGGTGCCCCATTTGAGCCTTGGATGTATTATTTCATTAATGAGATAATGAATGGAGCAAAGATGATAGACTGGGCCCGGATGATTAGCAACAACCTAGACAACCAGCTAAGGAACCTAGAAGCAAATAGGACCTTCTTCATGAGCTCATACCTGTTTTATTCCTTGGCCAGAACCTACAGATACAGAGGTCTCACTTGTAGAGGAGAAGTGGGGAACAAAAAGAACCAGTTTCCAGTCTATGATTGCTATCCCCAGCTCCACATGGAAGAAAAGTTCCATTTTAAAAGAGTGAATGATACCTTCCTCATGCACATCACGCGGACGTTACAAGGTGGACTGCACCAGAGACTCTCAAGAGTCTATGGATTTCATCAGTCGATTCAGGTATTGGTATATCCAATATCCAAAGCTCACTTACCTTAGAATTTAGGGATTCTCTGGGTCTCCCTACAAGCTTCCAACTTACCCTACCAACCGAGTTGTGTTGCTCGAGGTTGTGAGGCAATTGGAGGGGTATATGGCGATTCAAAGGGATAAATAGAAAAAGGCAGGAACTTCCTCTCTTACAATTGGTAATGGGCTGGAAACATGTCCATCGTCACAAGCTGCTGCGACTGTTGACAAGGAGCTGGCCTGGTATCCCTTTTATCAGTACAAGGCAAGAAGGAATTTCGATCCATTCCACAGAATAAAGAGGGTTGAAGGAATGACATTTGAACACAGGGCTGATCTAGAAGATTATTGGGCTAACGCAGCTGATGGTTTCGAGATAAGGAAGAGGTTTTGGTCAAGAATTCCTTTGAGCATGGTAAGAGCAACAGAGGTATTCAGAGTTGCTGACCAAGTAGAGGATAACCTTGAGCTCCAGTAGTCGGGCTTTGAAAAGATGAAGAATGAACCACTAGTTTTGATAGATTGGGCAGAAGGAGAGAAATCAGATCTAGCAAACCTCATGAGGACGATGGTTGAGTATTCTAGGTGGTGGACATCTGAAAGGACAAGGCAATTAAAATCCAAAGGTGTGACCTTGACCTACGAATTGATGGGAGTGGATGACTCTTTGTCCTCCAACCCTTGTACCTCTGCAGGTAATGCCCGAAATCCAGAAAGTGTTGGGTCTCGGAAGAGGAAGGAGTTAGTTGGAAGCTCCGTAAAGGTCACAGGAAAGATTGTAGGAGAACGAAGGGAGTCCAGCGAAGGCCAGTCCATCCTAAGTGCCGCTTCTATCGTACCCGATCAGAATGCAGTTGGGGAGCAGGAGATGAACATATGCATGATTAATGATGAAGTGAGAGTGCCTTCACCTTCGGTTGAGGAAGTAATGAAGGAAGTTGTCCAAAGTCCGGACAGAGAGCAAACTGAAGCGCCTACAGTCTTCTTAGATGGCATAGCTGCAAACCTGAGAGGGACAGATGATGGATTTGACCAGAACACCGTAGAGCAATCAACTATCCCGGATTGGCTAAGGGAAAGAATAAAGGCTAAGGTCCCCAAGGAGGCTTGTTCTGAAGAAATCATAGCAGCATTTCTGGAGAAGGTAAATGAGCCAGCTACAGCTAAACCACTTAAGACCGCCAGAAAGTGTTCTTTAATCCAGAGAGAGTGCAGGATTCAGGACAGTCCAGATAGCAGTGCCTAAAGAAGGAAAAACTAGGGACAACGTCGCCGCAGATGATTACAAGATCACCACCATAGAGCTGGGTAAGCCCACCCAAGACCAAGAGGTTCTGTATTTCGATGACTCTTGTAACGCTCTGAAGGCAAGTTTAGCTTAGGAGAAAGAGAAGAGAAAGAAGGTTGAAGAAGAAAACCAGCAATGGAGAAAGTATGTTCTCCATCTTACCAGGGCACTTAACCATGAAATCCTGGTTACCCCTCCACAGCCTCTTCAACATGAATCGATGAAGGATTATGAGGATATGAAGGGCACGTTCACACAGGTCAAGGAGTGGATTTCAGATGCTTCAGCACGTGCTGATATACTGGTAGAAAATTTAGTGTCAGCACATGAGTCGACCTCTTCACTGGTCAGCCGTATCCAAGATCTAGCTACCAATTGGGAGGACGTGGAGGAAATTCAAGATGAAATACATCCTCATCTGAAGGTTATCCGAGGTTTGTCGAAGAGAAGTCTGGTGGATGCAAGTGTCATACAGGCTGGAGATAGGTATGACTTCAACACCTGGTATTATGCCTTGGTTACCCGGAGTGAAGTTTTGAAGAAATCCGAGACCAAGTGCTTTGAGACAGAGGAGAGTGTCAAGGAGATTTTGAGCAAGGTGTTTCATGTAGCATCTGAGACTGGAAGAAAGAGAGTATAAGGGAGAAGCACTTGCAGGCAGAGAACCTGAGAGCCAGGATTCAGTCAAGCTTCTTTAAGGATTCAGGGATGATTGACAAGGGCGATCTTTCAAAGATTGCAAACTTTCTTTTCATCGATGAAAACTTTCTTGCCTAGGCGGTTGAGTGGGAAGGCATCCTCGCCACATGTACTAATGATGTGGACATCATCGACTTCCAAGTTAGCAGTTTGCCAAGTGTCACTATGGAGGAGGTCAGGCTTATTGTGTCTAGGTACATCGAATCTGCGAAAGAGGAAAGTGGACGCTCACCTCAGTAAGATTAGTAGCTGTGCCACGTGTCACTTTCTTATTCATTCAAGCTTATAGTGTTTTGGGAAACCCTAATTAGGGTTTATGGCTTTCAATCTTGGCCCTTGATCACTGTTTGATCTCGGTCGTTCATTTATTTTTGAGAAACTATATAAGGCTACCTCCTCTCATTTGGAGAGTGTGAGGCTTTTGATGTATTGTTGCATAAGGTCATTTCCAAATAATATATTGCATGTGCGCTTTCTCTTAAGGCTTTGTAATCCCTATTGTTTGAATGACTTGCATGGTTTCAATTTCCTCAACACTTAGTTAAAATTAATTTAGATTTGCTTTCATTGTTGTTAATTTGAATGAAGGATTTGATAAGTGTTAATTGATGGTGTATCTCCGCTCATACTTTTGGTAAATGGATGATTTCCATTTTACCGTGCAAAGTTAGTTTGAGCCCATTCTCTGTGCATCCCAACATCTCGATCATAAGCACAATCCATTGAAGATTGCACCGGCTTTGTGTAGTTATCCCTAGTGTGGCGAAGCAAAGTTTGGTTTCTCGAGAGCACCCAATTGATACCGTCTCTGGAGTTCGTAGGATTAGATTAGCTTTCCTAAACCCCATCTCTTTTCTCCTTTTTGAGAGTCTAAATCCCATAAAACCCCAAAAAAGAAAGAGCCTAAAATTTCTAAATCCGTCTAAGTCCAACAGTTCAATGATGCTTGTTAACGTAAGTCCCCCTTGAGATTTTTAGCATACACTACCCAAGAAGCTATTCCACCAAAGTCGCTTGTTCGCACATATAGACCTTGGAATCAGTAGTGATTTTTCAGGAGAGGATAGAATACCTTCGGGTATCCTATTCTAATGTTTGGTAGATGATTAAACAAACACCAACATGCCTCTTTGGGGAAGTCTGGAACTCAGGAGCATCCTCCATTGGCCTTTTGCCCTTTGATGTAGAAGGCTCATCCCTCCTAGGCATCACCACATTATAGCCTGATTTCTTATACATTACATATTCACCAGGAGTAATGATCTTAGCAAAGGTAGGTTTAGTCAAGATGAGTTTGTCCTTTTCAGGATCTACCTTTATTACTGCATCTTTTTTCTCATTTAGGGTTTGCATGGTCTCCTCAAAATATTCTTTTAAAAACTTTACCTTTTCCCCAAATGGATGAAAGCTCTTCAGTGGATCATAGCTTTTATCAAAATACTGGACAAAGTCAAGAGTTTTCTTATATACTAACCATTTTTCTTTCTTCACCTCTTGCTCCGTCAGATTAAACTCATTTCTTATTAAATCCTCAGGGAAGTGGAATTGATGAACTTTAGCATCACACCTGACCTTCTTTTTGAACATGCCATTGAAAAAATCTTCTGGGTCAACAAATCTTGCAACTGCTATTGCCAATCTGTAGGGCTTGAAGAACTTGTCAAAATGCAGCCAACACCCTTTAGTAATCACAAATTGGTGTGCAATGGCAACGGTTGGAAAAATTGTTCCTCTCCCCTTACCTGTCAATTCTGCATCCTACAGACCCCCAATCTGCCTTATGATCTCAGCAATACCTATTTTCGACGGGACCTGATAAGGTAGCAAATATGGAGTTCCCCTAAAGCCATACACTCTAAAAACAGTAGAACCAGGATACAAAATTATATCACCCCAATTATGCACAATTTTGATACCTTCTGCAAATTCCTTGGATCTGATAAATTCAAGAAGAACTTTTGGGATCCTGGGGTTCTCTTGACACGATAATTCTTAACCTTGATGCAAAGCATCTGTTAAACTTTAAATAGCTGGCATCTTCTCTATCCCAGGATAGATCTGCACTCCATAATTGCAATGGCATGTTTTCACCATCTTTTACTCTCAGTAAGTCCATACCCTTTGCAAAATAGTCTACACCCTTGAACAAGAACATGTGCATTAACAAAGAATACCAGCCAAAAGGTCTATCCACCTTGGCAATATCAATCCCAATCAAACCCGCATGGATCACATTTGCTAGATAAGGTGCAAAGTCATAAGCTACTGCTATAGATGGATTGAGAATTTGTGCCATCATGAGCATATAATGAGTTGGCATAGCATTTTCTGCATCCTCTCCAAAAATTTGACACAGAGAGCAATATACTCCTTTAGCCCTCAAAGTAAAAAAATTCATAGGGAAAGGTTCAACTGTACTGGGCCCTACCAATGTTAACCCTCCTATTTTTGCAAAGAATTCCCTCATTGGTCTACCCCTAAGATGATCTTTTCGAGTATCATAGACCTTCTTTAACATTTCAAAATCAATCGGCTCTAGATAATTTGAAGATTCATTTAGCCAGAAAACCCTTCTAATCTCATCAGCTGGAACTTCAATCAAAGGGCTTCCACTTACATTCCTTACAATTTTGGTAACAAAGTCATAATTCTTTGCAATTTGGGTCAACAAGTCAACATCCATAAAAACTCCAGGGACCACCAATTTCCTGACATCTAATTGCCATAGGTTGTTTGTAGGAGCAGATGGATTTCGCTGACTAAACCCCACCCTGAACAGACTTAAACCAGACATGCCTATCTAGGGATCTCTTAACCAAAGTCCTTTGTCGAACATACCATTACCAATTTGCAAGCGAGAAGATTTGGGTACAAGTTATTTTTGTTTGGCAGAACTATTCGTAGATTGAACCAACTGTTCTAAAAAATCATCACAGATAGCCCTTTCCTGATAATCTATTTTCCCTTTGAATTCCTGTCGTGGTGCCATTTTGATAATTTAGGGTTTATCTTATTTTAACATTTTGATTCAAACAACCCTTCAAATTTTCCAGAACCAGACAATGGCAATACACAAGAGCGGAAGTTGCAAATATAGCAGTCGCAGAACAATTTGTCACCAGAAAACCCACAGAAGCTGCAAACTTTGTATCCGCAAACCCTTCGTGAAAGCCTTTTACAATCAAAATCTCAAAAAACAAGATTTTATGAAGCAACCTCGGTGGCAAATCAGCATTAATTCTCATTAACCAAGCCACACCCTCTGCATTAAATTCTTTTGAAATTCAAAATTTTCGCTCCAACGGACAAAAGGGACTTTAGTGCGCTTTTTCCTTCAATCGCTGATCCACGAAGAGTAAAGAACTTGCAACTCTCGTTCACGGCTCAGCGACAACCGTTAGATCGCTCAAATCTAACATGCCCTTTAATCACTTAAAGTCTTGCGAAGAGGGCCCACCATACTATATCTGTCTGCCTTTAGTCGCGACGGGTAAAAGAATTGCATCTTCCCATCGCGGTCTCACGACTACCGTTGGATCTCTCTCTGACAACACTTTAAAGCACTTTAGCAGCTCGCACTTGCTGGGCCCACCCTTTAGTCGCTGATCCACGAAGGGTAAAGCTCCCGCTACTTTCCATCGCGGTCTTACGACCACCATAGGATCAAATCTTTATCGCTCGAACTTTAAGACACCTTCGTCGCTTGACTGCCACCGCTCCACCGCTGGATCTCCGCCCGGCCCTGCCACTGGCGGCTTGTCGCTAAGTGGCGAAGACTATTCAACGCGCAACTTCCCTTCACGGTCCCACGACCGCCGTTGGATTATTTAGATCTGCCCGACTTTTAAGAACCCGATACATGCGTTAAAGATCTTATTTAGGACTTAAGGAATATTAAAGCGTTCCAACTTTAATAAAAATGAAACCCGCCTAAGCTTAAGACTTAAATGGCCCCTTTCAACAACATAATGACCCTTCCGGTTAAGTGGTGAAAAAGGTAACGATTAAAAAGACCTTCCCTTAGGACAAGAGACATATAAAGTTTTTTTTCACGAATGATTTAAAATCATTAAACCCTAAACCCTTAGAAGCCTAAACATGCAGACTTAGAACATTAAAAATTTGCAAAAACTTTCAAAGATATCAGGAATATTACAATACCACCCAAATTACTAATAACACAAAGTTCATGGGCGACGGGTCGGAGGACCCCGTACGACATTGTAAGACACGCGTGACCATCTGGGAGGCAAATGGCAAAGACGACCGAGATTACTGGTTGAAGACATTTCTGGCCACCCTGCGAGGAATAGCAATTGACTGGTATACGGATCTAGATGCCCAGTATAAAACATCATGGAACAACTTGAAGAAGGCCTTCCAGGAGGAGTTCAAACTCCTATGTGATGACAATGAAATCGTGGCGGAGATTTACAATACCAAGCAGGGAAAAAGTGAAAAGTGTGCGGGCTTACAACAAAAGGCTGAGGGAACTGCTCAACAAAATGGAGAACCAGCCGGTTGATGGCTTGAAGAAGAGATGGTTTGTCGAAGGACTGGTACCGTCCCTCAGATGGGAGATGAAGGTGGTCCCTCTGCCCTCATATGACGAAGCATACAACCGTGCGATGGATATTGAAAGTGAAAATAAGACATCCTGAGGGAAGCGTCGGGTGAGTGATGGTGATAGTATGGATGAAGATTGCGATGGGGAATCTAAGACCGTGCAAGCACTTCGAAGGGATATGATAAGAATAATGAAAGAACTGAAGGCTGACAAAGAAAATGGCAAGGAGGGAAAGGAACTGTGGTGCAGCGATTGTAAGACAGAAGGGCACACTAAGGGGAGTTGCCCTCGAAAAACCTTCTGTGACATCTGCCAAGTAATAGGACATTCCATCAAGGAATGCCCGTACAACCTGAAAACACGGAACACCCAAGCGCTCTTCACCCAGCCCAATCACACCGTCAGCGACACCTCCGAAGTTGGCAGCAAACTCAGACGCCTCTCCTGGAGGGTACCGAAACAATCAGCGGGGTAACAACAGGTCCAACAATAACATGCCGAGGAGTAGAATTCAGTACGACGCAAAAGGACGACCCATGATCCAATGCCAGAAATGCAACGAATGGGGTCACTTTGCACGGGAATGTCAAAATGGAGATAGTGCGAGGAGTTTGTTGTGCAAATGGTGCGGTCCAAGAAATCACGAGGACACAAAGTGTCCAAAACAAAAGGTGAATATGCTAGATGTAAAGGAACCGGAGGAAGGTGTACTGGCAATCAGAAGATTGCAAAGTAAGAAAGCCACGTACCCTGACCCTCGCACGGAGAAGGAAAGACTCCGAGAGGCCAAGACAGACATCAAACGTGCAATGGCAGAAGAACAGAGGGCCTTGCACCCGGCTGCCTGTACTCCACTTCGGTCGAGACCGGAAAAAACTACCATTAAGCAGATGTTAGAGACCACTATACCCGTACGGGTATCCGACCTCCTACAGACCATGCCACAGTTGAGGATGGCCTTGACAAATGCAGCTGGTGACACCACTGCTGACTAGGAACACCGAACGGTGACAAAATCATCTAGTACGACTCCAGTGACGAAACTTGGTATGGATGCCATAGACCCTATGCTGCTCACAGTAAGCATTGGACGGAAACCTGTCGTGGTAGAAATGGAGATAATGGGGTAGAAGCTCACAAACACCATTGTGGATGGCGGGTCTGGCGTCAACGTGCTATCGGAAGAAACTTGGAGGGGTCTTGGCAAGCCTACCCTCTGGTCACCAATATTCCACCTTGTCGGTGCGGATCAGCACGACATCAAACCCCTTGGGACCCTCATGGAACAAAAGGTGGTGATTGGTACACAACAATTCTTTCTGGACTTTGTGGTCATTCCACTAGAAAGGAAAGCGTACGACGCCCTTGGAAGGGGATGGTTGATCATTGCCAAAGCCAATCATAACTAGAAAAAGAATACACTCTCGATTGAGAGTGAGGGCCATAAGTATGTGATTGACCTGAGGAACTAGGCCGTCAGTGAAGAGTTTGCATCGTTTGACTCTGACTCAAATTACTCAAACAAATGAGAGTGGGGTTCCGAAGGAGACAGAGGAGGGATGGAACCCAACGAGGAAGGATGTAATGTCCCCACTTTAGCAGTTGACCAAGTGTAAGTGCGTTAGCCCAGCTCTACATGGTCCCGAGGGCTAACAAAGGGTTTAAGGGTATCCTGGAGTGTTTTGGCCTAGTCATTTCCAGTTTGGGCTAAAACGGAGTTGATTTACTTAGTTTCAGGCATACTTACTATTTTTAGTAAGTCAGCAAGACACAACGGAGGCTAGCTTTGGTGATTGGATTCGATACTCCTTGGCGAGAGCTTTCCGACGAGCTATTACTCGCGCTATTCGGAGTCCGATTGCTAATATGTTAATGCCTGAAGTGTTATTAAAGTAACATTTAATTTAATGTTAAAATATTAAAGTGTTACTTTAATATTTATTTTTATGGGGATGTGTGCATATCAAAGGGGCACCCAAGGGAGACATAAGTGAATATTTTAATATGTTTTATATTGCACATCTTTTATCCCACATTGCTCAAGTGAGTTGGGTCGACCCTTGGAGAAAGAATAAAATGAAGCTTTTGTGGCTTCATTCGGCATGTTGAATATGAGAAGAAATTGATGTGTGAGTTGCAGATCTGTTCTTGGCATTAAGGGACATCTATCCTCTCTTGTGACATTCTAGACATCATTCCTTTGGGGTTTGGCCTTTGGAATCCATTGCTATCAGCTTCATTAGCAGGTAGATTGGGTGCATCTCCAACTACAGGCAGATTCGGTGTTTTTGCCCATACCTTCTTCACTTCTTGTCCAAATGCTTATGCCATTCTGAAGGGATGATTTTATGAAGATATTGGACTGATTGAAGACTAATTAATACTGTAGCAGCACTGTAGCGCAGCACTATTCACGTTACTGTAGCGCGACACTATTCACGTTACTGTAGCGCAGCACTATTCACGTTACTGTAGCGCGGCACTATTCATGTTACTGTAGCAGCAAGATGGGAAGTCATTGTTGGAACATTATGTCAAAAATGCTGGAGTATTTAGTGAGTTGAAAAAATCTGCTATGTATTTGATTTTATTAATTGTGGAAATAATATCATATCAACAGTAGTTCAATCTTCATGTTGCATATTATTGTAATTTCCTTCTAGTTCATGTTATGTGATTTCAAATCTATGCAAAGACTTAAAAACAAACAAACATTTCATTTCCGAAGCCATAAGGGGGTTTGAACATTAAATGGAGAAATAAGGAGTTGGATGCAAACTGTTTGACTAAATTCCTATCAGCAGTTGGTTTAGTTTTTGGGCATTCTAGGGTGTCCATTACAAAGGAGTGCTGGAATTGGATGGATGCTCTGAAGATGAAACTAGTTCATTGGCCGGACTCTTCCATTGGCAGATGGAGGACTACAAGGTATTCGACTCGGAGTGCCACATGCTGCAAATATGCGAGATTGTGGAATCAAGTGCAGTACGGAAGAGCAGTCATTTCTCCCAGAGTACAGTAGGTGCTAGAAAGGGGTGGCACGGGTGGATGACACACCAGCCCACCAGTTTGAATGACACAAACCTATCAAGTACGAGGAAACTAATGTGAAAAAATCAATGTAGGCAAGGACAAGGACCCGCAGGTGATACTTGTAGGGGATGATTGGAACCCCATACTGAAGGCGACGACTTTTAGGATATTCCTGGAGTACAAGGACATCTTTGCCTGGACTTACAAGGACTTGAAGGGGGAACCTCCGGAACTGTGCGTACACCGCATATCCCTTGTACCAGGAGCCCAACCCGTACAGAGGAGGCCCTACAGGATGAACAAGAACTACGCGGCCAAGGTGAATGAGGAAATCAACAAAATGCTGGAGGCTGGGATCATATTTAAGGTGGAGACAAGTGACTGGGTCTCCCCAATCGTTATTTCCCTCAAGGGGGTAACCAAATAAGGATATGCGTAGATTTCAAGTACCTAAACGTAGTAACAATCAAAGATCCATTTCCAATCCCGTTCACGGACAACATCTTGGAAGAAGTAGCTGGCCACGAGATATACACGTTTCCGGATGGGTTCTCAAGATACAATCAGAGATGTATTGCGGAAGAAGATAAGCTAAAGACTACCTTCGTAGTGGAAGAGGGGGTGTACGCCTACAATCGCATGCCCTTTGGGCTATGTAATGCACCGGCAACCTTCCAAAGAATAATTTTACACATCTTTGACAAAATGTCAATAGGGAATTTCAAGGCGTTCTTGGATGACTGGTCTATTTTCAGTAACCAGGACACTCATCTGAAGGCACTCAGAGAATGTATGGAGAGGTGTCAGAGAGCTAGGTTAGCTCTCAACCCGAAGAAGTGCAGGTTTATGGTACCGCAGGGAAAGCTCCTTGGCCACATTGTTTGTAAAGAAGGACTAAAGACAAACCCGAACAAGATAGGGGTGATTATCAATATGGAGAGTCCGATGAATGTAACAAGGGTGAAGTCATTCTTAGGCCATGTTGCCTACTACCGGAGATTCATCAAAGGCTTTGCGCAAGTTTCCTGGCCCCTAGACAAGCTGACAAGGAAGGGGGAGCCGTTCATATGGGGTACGGAGCAAGAAGGAGCCTTCAAGGAACTGAAGGATCGGCTGGTGAGTGCACCAATCCTGGTGTACCCGAATTGGAATAAAGAGTTTGACGTACACGTGGATGCCTCCAACTTTTCCATTGGTGCCACCCTCACACAAGTGGGCATTGGATCACCCCGTCTTCTTCGTTAGCCGACTTTTGTCGAGGGCCGAACGAAACTACAGTACAACAGAGAGGGAGGCACTCGAGATGGTGTACGCCATTTAGAAGTTTTGCCACTACTTGCTGGCTACCCCGTTCACGTTTTATGTGGACCACTAGGCATTAATGTACTTGGTAAATAAACCAATCATTCAGGGTCAGGTAAGTAGATGGTTGCTAATTTTGCAAGAATTCACCTTCACCATTATTGTGCGGCCAGGGAAGTCCCATGTGATAGCCGATCAACTGTCGCGGATCAAGTCAGGGAAGCCGACCGAAGGGGTAAACGAGGACTTTCTGGATGCGCACTTATTTCAGATTGCAGTACTACCATCGTGGTATGAGAAAATCGGCCAATACCTCTCTACTTCCACATTTCCGCAAGGGATGCCACTAGGGGAACGACGGAAATTGGCACTAAAGAGTAAGACCTTCCAACTGATCAATGGTCTTCTATATAAAATGGGACCTGATCAAATCTTGAGGAGATGTGTCATGGAGGAGGAAATCCCCAGTGTCTTGAAGGAAGCACATGACGGATTAGCAGGGGGGTACATGGGACCCGATGCAACCGCATGGAAAGTACTTCTGGCTGGTCTGTGGTGGCCAACTCTACACACTGATGCCCAAGAGCGGGTGGTCGGGTGTGACACTTGCCAGCGTGCGGGGAAACCACTCAAACGGGACTTCATGCCTCTCTTTCCCTCCCAGCCGTAGGAGCTATTTGAAAGGTGGGGTCTGGATTTTGTGGGACCTTTGAAGCCAAGCAGTATGCATAGGTGCAAATATATTGTGGTGGCTACAGAATACCTCACTAAGTGGGCAGAAGCGAGAGCCTTACCAAATAACACTGCTCTCAATACGACACGGTTCTTGTATGAACAAATTGTCACTAGGTATGGGATACCCCTTCAAATCACAAGTGAAGGGGGAGTGCATTCCGTCAACCAAGTGATCCATACCATGACCGTTGAGTTTAAAATTTTCCACAATCTCTCTAGCCCGTACTACCCCCAAGCGAATGGACAAGCGGAGGCGACCAACAAGGTATTGGGGTCAATAATCTATAAGTCGTGCGGGGTGGAGCAGGACGATTGGGAAGAAAGGCTGTCGGCAGTACTACGGGCTTACCCCATGACCTACAAAGTCACTACAGGGCATACCTCGTTCCAGCTCATGTACGAGTAGGAGGCTGTGGTACCTGCGGAATACACCGTAACAAGCCTGTGGGTGGCAGTGGATAATAGACTTGGTGACAAAGAGAGTCCGAGTGCCAGGCTTGATAGCCTGGTAAAACTAGACAAACAGAGGGTAATAGTACAGTGGGCAACGGAGGTAGTGCAATGGTGGCGAAAGTTTTGGCATGACAAACACCTACGGCGAGTCAACTTCGGACCGGGGCAATTGGTTTTGAAGTATAACGACCGTAACGAATTGCGACCAGGGAAGTTCAAAGTTCGTTGGCTCGGACCTTATAAGATCAGGGAGGTCGAGAAGAATGGAGCAATGAAGCTATCCACCTTGGACGACAATCCAATCAGGGACCTGTTGACGTGTATTTTGTACACCATCATACACAGAATAAAATACCAATAGGCATCTTATCCTCTCTTGAGAAAATAGTCTCTAACTGCTGAAGATTCGCATAAAGGATCAGTTAGGTAGACTCCAAGGTTCTTTTAGTAGGGTCTCTACGTGTGGACAAGCTTCCAGCGGTATGATGTGATTTGCTGTTTCCTCCAAGGGGCCTTACGTATTCCGAAAGCTCAAGATTTTACTAAACTAAGAAACTACTCAAAAATAACAAAAGAGTAGGGTTTGAAAGAGGTTTAATCTAATCTAACCCTAAGAATGACTTCGTGTAGACAAGACTTGGCAAGATTAAACCAACTTCAATTTTGCCATAAGATAACAACTCAATTGAAATTAGTGCGATCTTCTAAGGTAATGAAATGATATTCAATGCATCAAAGACCATGGACACTACCACGGAGGTACATATCCAAGATACAATAATGATTGAAGGTTAAAGGGACTCAAGGTATTCTCCAGTCGACCACGCAAGGCGTTCCTACAATCAGCAAGAAGCTAGTGGTTTGGATTACGAATCCTACCAAAGATCAAGTCTCACACTATGTCCTTCAAATTAACAAGCTACTTTGATTGAGCATGATTCAAGTAAATTGAACAACCATGAGGATAACCAAGAAAGTTGCAACAAAACACCATAACTTCAATATTTTATTGATTTCCAAGTCATCATATACAACAATTGCTTGAATTTCTCTCTTCAAAACTCAATCTTGCTACAAAATAAAATTGCTTCTAACTCTAATCTCTCTTCTCTATTACATCAACTATTGACTATTACTCTATTAACTCTTTTTCAAATGAAATGAAAATGGGGGTATAAATAGCATCCCCAATTACAATGAAAGGTCCAGATCGAAAGTAGATCAACGGTCAAGATCATGACACCTAAACCCTAATTAGGGTTTGTTACAAATGGCCTCCTTTTTACTGAACAATACTAAATGCATAGCCAAATATTAAATTTGGCACAAAAACCTAGGAGACATAAACCAATGACAAACAAGATGCCATGTCATCTATAACAATCTTTCATCTAGAATCTTATTCCCTTTCCAATGTTCTTTTTTGGCATATGCAATGAATCTTGTCACGATTCCTTCAATTTCAGCAATTGGAATCTCGGGAAGATTCTTCATACTCTCCTCTAAGTGGATGACCTGATCGAATGCATCTAGAAGAGCTGCGTCCCAAGTAGATTCAAGTTCCTTGGTTCTTTCAATCAAGAGCATGGTGGCAAACATCTGATCATACTGCTCATCTGTAACATTTGCGTCCTTGGAAAAGATGATCTTGATTCTATCCTCTAGTTCCTGCATATCCACATCTGTCTCGACCTCAATCCTTCTGTCAAGAATGGTATGAAGTACCTCAAATACTCTGTCCTGGATCAGATTGATCACCTCCTCAACTTGGCTACATGTAGTACTGATGTCCTCAAAGAAAACATTCTTCATATGGAGTAAGGTTGACCAATGAAACAAACTGTGAGATTCTCCCTCCAAAATCTTCTCCTGCGCTAAAATCTTCCTTGATGTGTGTCTAATAACTTTCAAAACAGGAATGATAACGTCCTTGGTATGGGCGAATGCAGCTACTGTTATCATCAAATTGTGGATCATCTCAAGAACCTGGATAGCTTGATGAATAATCTTCATCATCCTTGTTACAAACTCTATAGCCACTGTATGAGATCTATCCATCCAATTACTTGTACGTTGGACCATGTTCCTGAATCTTTCTGCTTCATTGATTGATTGAAGCGGCAATGCTTGTACTGGTGATCTAACTGGATCCTGACGTCCCAAAGGTTCATTGACGTGACTGAAATATGTCCTCCATGCACCGACCTCTCTCTCAAGCTTTCTGTTCTTCTCCATTTCATCTCTAAGCTTGTCTTTCAATGCTTCAAATGAATCGGTGGCATCATCCAATGTCTGCTCTGCTGTGGGTGGCCCTAGCTCAAATGTCTGTATATCATATTCCTCTGCTAGGATCTCACCTTCATATTTGTCTACTGCCGGTGTAGCTATCTGCAATTTCCTGGATCCAGTCTCATCTTGAATCATTTTGGACATCTTGGTAGCCTTCTTCTTCTCTGTTACTTCATGTGAGCGTCCAACAAGGCTCTCTAAATCAATTGCATTGTCCTCGTCCTCTACTACGATCACCTTAGTTAATCTTTCCTTCAACCAATTTGGGATATTCGATCTTGTCTCTTGAACTTGTATTTCTTTATGCACTATTTCTTCCTATCTAGGAGGAGATGTTATTTCATTGTCTTCTTTGTCTTCATCTAACTCATAATCTTGGAGAGATCCATTTGGTGAACCATGCTGTGCCTGCCCTTCTTCCTGCCTATCATTCTGTACCATCGATTCCATGGATTCTTCCACTTGAATTGTTCTCTTCTCTGGTCTAGAAGAAGTACCGGATGATCGATCTTTGTTGGCCTCTTGTTTCTTCTTGGAAGACTCTCTCTTTCCAGGTCTTTCTTTCCTCTTCGAACCTCTTGAATGGAGATTGCCCTCACTGGCACATCGAAGGTCTCCTTCACCTGAATTTCTAGGATTAGGATTGCCTTCACTCACACTAGCTCCACCTTCGGCAGGTTTCTCTTCCAAAGTGAAAGACATAGCTATGCCTTGTTCTCTCAACTTTTGATGCTGAATGTCAACCCATCTGCGAGTACAAGACAAGACTGGTGCCATCAAAGTAGCTAAATCCACGACCTCGGGCTCATTCCAATCTAACCTTATTGTTTTGCTTTCTCTATCATAGGAAGACTGGATATGTCTGCCACTGTCCTGAGCTTGGTCGGCCACTCTATAAATCTTGCATTTCCTGATGAAATCCAAAGGTAATCTAGAATGCATTTTTCGTTTCACTTCAAGATCATCTAAGAGATTCATCATAAAATCTTCAATCTGATACTCATGTCTAAACTTCCTGCCGACTGTCTCCTCTAAATGTCCATGTGGATCAAAGCTTTCTCTCAAAGCAAAAGATGAAAAAGAATACAAGGCTAACTCCTTCTCTGCGTCATCCATGGCTAAAGCATTAGGACATACCTCAACTGAATTACCCAAAATGATAGGTACTGGAACTCCATTCTGATGTCTGTGTCTGAATGCCTTCACATATGCTGCCAACTGTCTTGTTACTTCAAGTAACACAATTCTGTCTGTCGGGTATCTCGGCAACATGTATGGAGGTAAAGGACATCCATGCACTCTAATATAAGTGAACTTCGGAAACTGAATGAACCAAGCACCGTACCTCTTTATGAATTCCTGGGCATCCTGAGATAACCTGTTGTGAATTCCACCTTGCAACGTCCTTGTGATGTTCATCGTGAAAGTATCATTAACCAACTTATAGTTGCTCCCTGGCGGATGATGCAAGTAGGCATAGGAATCACAAGCTCTGACCTCGCCGGGTCCTCTTCCAATCATTCCTCTGTGAGGTAGTCCTGCGTATTCAACACTCCTAATCAAGGCATAAATGACATATGAACTCATGTGGAAGGACTTAGTAGCCTTGAGTCTCCTCAACTGTACGTCCAAGCAATGGCTAATCATCCTAGCCCAATGTATCGTACCTTTTCCTTGAACAATCACCTGGATGAAGTAAAACACCCACTTCTCAAAATAGAAGGCATGAGGGGCTCCTGTAACTCGGTTGAGCATGGTAATCAAATCTCTGTACTCCTCCTGGAAATCAATCCTGTGCGGTGTGTTCGGGACCTTGCTTAGACGGGGACGGCTCTTGAGTAACCAGTTCTTATTGATAATGCTTAGACAAGCATCTGGATCATCTTCGTACATTGATCTGGCTCCTTCTATGCTCTTGTATATCATGTCCCTGTGCTCTGGAAGATGGAAAGCTTCACTTATAGCTTCCTCTGAAAGGTACGCCAAAGTGTTTCCCTCCTTGGACACGATCGTCCTGGACTGTGGATCATAGTGACGAGCACACTCGATCATCAACTCATGGCACTGAACAGCTGGAGGAAAGCCGGCCGCCTTAATGATGCCACTCTCGATTATTCTCCGGGCGACAGGTGATGGCTTGCCAATGTAAGGGACCTCTCGAAACTTCTTCGTGCTAAAGTTACCCAAGTTTGTATCTCCAATGTTGCTCCATTTGGACACGATCTTAGTCTCCACTTCTTCGGTCTTCTGATCTTCTTTCATGAGAGTCGAGCGACTGGTGGATGCTCCCGCCTTCGGGGTTGCCATACCTACACAACATTTCATAATGAGAAGCTAGATTTTGCAATGAACAACATAGATTAGAGAGTAAATTTTAGGAAACTTCATGATAAGTCTTTGAGTTATCATTTCCTAAAATAAAACGATTGAGCAAGGAATTCAAAATTCAAAATTCAAAATTTAGGCCATGACGATGAATAAATAAAACAATAGAATCAAATCGCCATACCTCGATAGAGAGCTAACTCTAGAATGCAAAAAGGACAAAATTCGCCTAGGCAAAATTGAGGTATAAATGATCTTTAACGTGATCTCCTCAAGAAATCAATTTCGCCACCTTTGTCCTTGACGTGATCTTCAAATATCGCCTTTAACGTGACCTTCAAATCTTGGCAAATTCGCTCAATATAGATCTTCAAATATCACACCACCTTGGAAGTATTAGCGCCACCTTTGGATGATATTCGCACTTCTTCAAACACACTTTCGCACCACCTTTGTCTTCCTCAATTCGCATGTAGAAAGGTAAAATGATGATGTGAAAATGACAATTTCACCCTCCATATATAAGCGCTTGCACCTCTCCATTTATTAAGGCCGACTTGGTGATATAAAACAATTTTTAAACGATTTTTAATTAAATAATAAAGGCCGACCTCCATGTATGAGCGCTCCATTCGATTTTTTTTAATGATTAATTAATTAATTATTAAATGCCTTTTGTTTTTAATTAATAAATTTCGATTTTTAAACCAAGGCAAAATAATTAATAAATGCCAAACGCCATATTAAATGCTAATTAAATAGGATTTTCAAACTCATCGATCTTAGCATTTAAGGTAAATTTAAAATGTTCATTTGAGCGCCAAATTCACAAAAATGGAGTGGACGTACCTCATCGCCCTGGTCCCTTGGAGAGGGACAGGAGCGATTCACCATTTTTGTCATGATTCTTGTAACTTCCACGTTCAACTTCTTCATTTCCACGTTCAAATCAACCATTTTGTCGGGTCCTTCAAGTTAGATCGCCTTGCATGTGCGCATGAGTGGCTTTGGATGTATCATCGCCCTTGTCCCTTGGAGAGGGAAAGGAGCGATCCTAAGGTTTTCGCTTGAAATTCTCCATCTCGATATGAACTTTTCCTTGTATCATCTTCCAAATGCCATTTAAAACCTTGTGCGTCTTTATCTTAACGTGATTTTCAAAGGATATCATGTGTTTTGGCTAACATCGCCCTAGTCCCTTGGAGAGGGACAGGAGCGATCTCCATGTCCTGGCTCAAATTCGTAAACATCTAACCTTTGTTCATCGTTTATTGCCTTCCAAATAGCGTCTTTTACCTTGTCCATCCTCGCCTTGCCTTGACTTTGAAGGAGTATGAGTGTTTTTGATGAAATCGCTTTGGTCCTTGTCCAAAGGACAGGAGCGATATGAGCTCTTTAGCTTGTTTGACAACATTTGGACGTTCCAAACTTTGATATACCACCTTCAAAAGACACCTTGAACCCCTTACGACCTTGTGAAGTCTTGTCTTAACGTCATTTTTGCATAAATTGATCAATATACTCAATATCGCTCTGGTCCCTTCCTGAGGGACAGGAGCGAAGTTCAACATTGTGAGCTTGTTCTTGTTTTCTTCAACTTGCCATTACCTTCAATGCGTGAAATGACGTCCCTTGATTCCTCTTGGTGGCTTGATGCTTGTTTAACTTTCGAAATCTATGCCTTTATGCAATTTTCGCTCTGGTCCCTTCCTGAGGGACAGGAGCGAATTGGGTGTTTTAGTGTAAATCCTTTCAATTTAGCAACTTTGGATACTTCGTTCTTCATTGGGACGCTTCGAAACGCCTTTGCCACCCTTCCTCTTGACTTGGAACGGTTTTGAACTTGAGGAAAAGGCAACATACTCATTGTATCGCCCTGGTCCCTTGGAGAGGGACAGGAGCGATCCTGCTCTTGTGGACTTCACTTTACTTCATATCCTTCAAAAATTATATTCAACGGATTCGCAATGTTCCATTCCATTCATCCATGCCTTGGGATCGGTTGTAACTTGGCAAGAAAATCATCTATAACAAAAATCGCTCTGGTCCCTTCCTGAGGGACAGGAGCGAACTTAGGCATTTAGGTCCTTTGTTGGTGTTTCATAGTCTTCAATTTGTCTTCAACGGGTTCATCTCGCCTCCTTTCTTGCCTTCAAACATAAACTTGACTTGATCTTTGCCCAGATCGTACCTTATGAAGAATTTCGCTCTGGTCCTTCAGTGAGGGACAGGAGCGAATTTGACCCTCTAGGCAAAACTTCATCATTTCATTGTTTTTGATCAAGTCTGGATGCTCTATCATGCTCATTTCGTCCTTCACCATGCCTTTGATGTCTCAATTCGTCCAAACAAGGTCAGAAATGACTCTACTAAGCATTATCGCTCTGGTCCTTTGGTGAGGGACACGAGCGATTCGCCTTGGACCCTTGGAGAGGGACAGGAGCGCTTTTCGCTCTGGACCCTTGGAGAAGGACAGGAGCGAAATTTGACTTTTCGAACTCTCTATCAGGATAATTTTTATGGAATATAACTTTTCGAACTCTCTATCAGTATAAGTGACATTTCCTTCTATGTTTCTTCTTTCTTATAAGTGACATTTCCTTCTATGTTTCTTCTTTCTTATACTTTAAGTTATATTCCATATATACTTTCAGGATGTTTGAGAGTGGTTTCAGACCTCCAAGAGTTATATTGCAAAATCTAGTTTTTGGAGGTTTTTTTTTTCAGTTTCCAGACTTAGTCAAATTCAGGATCAGGGCATTCCAGACTTAGCCAAATTCAGGATCAGGACATTCCAGACTTAGCCAAATTTCAGGGTCAGGACTTCAGACTTAGCCAAATTTCAGGACATTCCAGACATCACTCAAGCCGGACTTGCTTATCCATGCGATCACCCCGACAGCACTCAAAATGCAAAGGCCAGCTAACAAAACCCTAAAAACCTAGAAAACAAACCCTAAAAAGCAAAAAACATGGGTCCCCATTTGCAATGGGGCGATGTGTGAAAACGTCACAACAGGACCCAGTGAATGGTTCGAAACTGAAAGTTTATAGAGAATGAAACAAACCTGTGATAGCGATCAACATGCTGGGATACGCTACAAAGGGAGATTGGACCATCGGGCAAAGTAGGAAGTGGAAGAAGACCCGGTGGTGAAAGCAGAGCCTTATCGAAGGGATGAAGATTGGACCAAACCGCTTACATTCATGGAAGAACGATTTGTGCCAAGGCAAGGTGTTTCTGTTCCAAGGATCCATAAACACCTGACAAATGCGTATTTTGGGGACCCAGCTGTGTGGGTACGGATTTCAGGACATTGGAAGAAGCGGGCCCCATATGAGGGTCTTCGAGAGGGGTATGTAGCATATGATATCGTTGAAGAAGCCGAAGCCAAGAGGAAAGACAAGAATGCAAATAAGGAGGAACCTACAGAAGTGGAGGAAGAACTTGACCTAGAGGAGTACGGGGCAACCCTAGGTCCTTGCTTGAAGATGGTGTTGAAAATAGAAGACTTGTTCACCATAGCCTCTCAGCCTGGCAAATTAGGAGCCGGACCAAATTCATTATATCGGGTGATACCTAACCCCACAGGACCCCCTGAGGTGAACGGAGAAAGGGTAACATGGTACCAACAGTACGGAGGTCGGTACATTGATGGGTGGTATAAGGGAGTGGGACCTGCTCCATTGGTGGATAAGATATGGGATCTGGAGTACGTGGGGACGTGTTGTGCTGAAGAATGCTATAGGAGGATGCCGCACGTATGTATGTGGTTGCATGATTCGGAGATTAAGTTAATGCCTCAGGACGATTCTTCAGGAGTGAAGAGGAACATAGAAGACGAGGATACCGACCAAGGACCAAATAAAAGGTGGAAGGAAATCACAATGAATGGCAAGGGAAAAGAGAGGAAAAAAGCAAATATCCGTATAGCGAAGAGGAAACTAAGGGAGCGAAAAGGTTATTTACAAGTGTCAAAAAAGGCGATAAGCTATCTTGTAGATCAGAAAGGGAGAACTGAACGACAAAAACGGGCCTACCTTAGTAAGTTGAAGGTACGAAAAATTGAATTTAAGAAATATTGTTGGGTAAGGATTTTAAAGCAATTTTTAAAGAAGGGGGTACTAAAAGTTGGAAAAGGAAAGCATGGAGAAAAAATAATAAGGAAAGGGTTAGAAGGTATTAAAAAATTAAAATGTAAGGCAAAGGTGATGGAATTAAGTAAGGGAAAAATACAATTAATAAAAAGGCAATTATTTTATAAAAAATTAATAAAGTATTTATGCCTAACCCTAACCCTGGAAAAACCAAATGACTATAAAAACCCTCGAGGAGTCCATTTTTACACAACATAGGCAATATTACGGTGGTGGAAGCAGAACGGGCGAAGGAGAGAAATCAAGTATAGGAACGGTTGTACGGACAACATGCAAAGCGAAGGAGTTGAATCCGTACGACGTAGAGATTGCATGTACGGATAGGGCCAAGACACAACCTGAGCATTTTAATCTGTACAGTGTACGGATTGCACGTACGGACGGGGCTGAGACACAACCTGAGCATTTTAATCCGTATAGCGTACGGACAGGGAGGCTAGAGCAAGCAGGGCAGAGCAAAGTAATCCGTACGATGTACGACGATCATTGCACGGCGTATGGTAAGACCGTACAATGTCCACGAATAGCAACGCAGGAGAGACAGTCCAAACAGTGTACACATACGGCAACGTAGAGAAGGTCATACGAACAGGAGGAAGAAGACTGTACGGTAACGCAAAGAAGGTCGTACGGACATGAGGAAGAAGACCGTACAAAAACGCAGAGAAGGTCGTACCAGTAGGAGAAAGAAGTTCGTACGATACCGTACGAGGGCCAAGGCAGAGACTAGTTGCATAAAGGATTCCAAGGTATCCATGCAGAAATTTGTGCCATCCGTATGGAACTGCGGGCAGAGTTCGCGCAAGTTGAAGTTGTACAACATAGGCTTGGCAGGGAAATTAGTACGATGGTCCGTACTAGTTGGGGCGACCCTATTCGAGCAGTAAATTCGGACTGTTATAATGGCCAAGATGCAGAAAAAGACAAAGGGAAAAATCAGCACAACAAACATAGTGCCACCATGACAGCTATGGAGCCTGGCAGCACCAACAAGAAGGCGAAGATCAAGCGAAAAGTACAAAAGGACCCAAAAGGAATCACTACAGAAAATGTGGCCTTTGAGAGCGTGACCGGCAGTGAATGTCGTACTTGGTGGGAAGAAACCCCTTTTGACCATTTGATAAAGGATTCCCTCCGGAAAGCACAGGTGGATCATGCCATTCAGATGCCGACATTCAATATCAAGGATTTCGAACCTGTGCTTCGGACTATGGTGTCTGGATACAACCGCCACGAAAGAGCCTCCATTATTCAATTCCAGGGCTGCACAGTACGGGTTTCCTTCAAGGCTGAGGACTTTAGGAGTGTATTTGGTATACCCGAGAAGGGAGCATTTGCAACAAAACCAGCCAAGAAGCTTACCAAGGAGAAAAAGAAATGGCTGCTGGACTTGGCATGCAAAGATGACCTGACGGAAGAACAATGGAAGAGTGTCTGGTCTGATAGTAGGGGACTGAAGCGTGCTTTCATTGCACCCGGAGAGTGGAGGATGTTGATGGACTTGGTGAAAAGTTGACTCACAGAGGCCAGCCCGCATCTGATATAGCCATTTGGATGATAGGACTGATGAATGGCATCAAGTGTGGTAAAGTTTATAACTGGGGGCAGCTTTTATCTGAGAGGATTCATGATTTCCTCAAACTGGAGCATAAAACATTCTATATGTGCCACCACGCCATTAGTCTGTTTCTGGATGCATTACGTTTACAAGTACCTCTAGAGATGTGGGGTACTTTTGAACCACGCAGTAGGGTGGAACCCAACAAACCATCCATGTACTATTATGTTCACTTGGACACTCTTGGTGATGCCACACAGCCAGCGAAGAGGAGGAAGCTTGACGTAGTAGTTGAGATGGAAGAAGATAGCGACATGGAAGACTCAGATGAGGAGGCAGAGGAGGAAACAAAGGAACAAGAGTGTGGAGATGAAGGATTCCGCATGGCACCACATAATGTTGGAGAAGAAGCGGAGTCACAACAACCAGAAGGGGAGGAGGAAGAGGAGCAGCCAGAGCATGGAAGATTGCGAGCACAATGGAGAAGCACTCGGGTGAAATTTACACCCCCCAAATTACCTCCTTCAACGCACTTGGTATCAGAGGAAGTACTCATAGTGGCTAGCTCGGTAGGCGACGTAAGACCAATAGGAGTACTGTTCAGGAAAATTGACGAAGGGGAGCCTCCAACACAAAGATGCATGTCGCTGCCACAGATTGGCCTGGCCGTATTCGAATCACGAACTGTACCAGCAACAGAGCGTACTACTGGGCCAACAAACCGTACGGGTAGTGACTTAGGCAGCACAGGAATGATGGACCGTATGAAGGCAGAGAGGGACATGCAGCATAATCCGGAGGGAGGGGTACAAGAGGTAGCCGTACCAGAGGAAGCTGCACCGAAGGTAGTCGTATAGGAGACAAGTATTGGTACGACATGTACTAGTACGGAGGGGGTCATAGCAATTGAGGGTAGTACGGCAACAACAGGAGGAAAGGAGTCCGTGGATGTACTGATGGTAAACGGGGAAGGAGGGGATGGCCAAGAGCAGTTGGCGGTGTTGGACACATTGGCAGATGATGAGATAGATGCATCCTTGGATGGGTGGCTCAGGCAGTTTGCACTTGCACCTCACCTTCCCACTTCGCCTTCATCCCATGACATGGCAGTTGGCCAAGGCGAGACACAGCATAGGGCCACTCCTTTCATAGATCAGGTCTAAGTTGAGATGGTGTCTGCTTAGGAGCAGGATGACGCGACTGGGGAAAGTGGACATGACGCGAAACTCATTGATGTAGAGCATAGCAAGCCTGGAGGACCACTGGAAGGTCTTCACATTACTCCTCCAGACCCTAGAGATCCAGTAGGCTCCCTCCAGCAGGTTCTTTGGGGAGTTACGAGGGATATCGAACATAGCCCGAGGTATGGCACAGTTGACTGGACGGATGGATGCCGGCAATTCAACTGCCGTTGAGAAGCTCTTGCACTTCATGACTTCGGGATGTGAGGAGGAGTTTGCACGTCACTTTGAGCAGCGGGGGTGGCCGGACAGTGTTACGCTGAAGATGGTACAGGAGTGGAAGCACATACGATTGGTGGAGGGAGTTGGCACCTTCGGGGCTAATTTGCATAGTATGGAGGGATTGTTCTGAGATGTCTACCTGCAGATGAGACAAAGCAAGATGGAACAACAGGCGCAACAGTTGTATGTAGAGAAATGGGAGAAGGAAGGGGAAAAGTGTGCGCAGTTGGCCACAGTAGAGAAGAACTTGAGGGTCGAGTTGGAGACAAAGGTGACCACTTATAAAGCCCATTGCAGTAGGCAGGAGAAGGAAGCACAAGCACTTGCAACACAGGTGGTTGATCTAACTCTACAGATGGAGCAGAAGGACAAAAAACTATTGGAGGCGACACACATGGCCAAGAAGGCACGCGAGCGGCAGCTGATTGCGGAGAAGAACCTTTAGCTCTGCACAGGACGACAGCCTTCTTCTTCAGCCACGACAAGGATGCCTCCTCCCTCTCATACGTCTTAGTTTTCTTTCTGTTTTGTCATTCCAACTCCTGTTTGTTTAGTCGTCTGGAAGACGAGTACTTTTTGGGTGGGGGGCTGATGTTAGGGGTCAATAACACATGTTAGTTTATAGTTGGTTGGGGTGTTTTATGTTTTGTTATGTATGAGTTGGTGAGAGGTTCCCGTGGGGTAGTTGGTAGTTAGTGACGGTTGGCAACCTGGCCAACTGTCGAGTCTATATAATGTGTGGATGGAACCTCGACACGCTATCATTGTATTGGCATATTTGGAATCCAATAAAGATATCATCCTTCCATAGCTGTTCTGTAATTGTTATCTATGCTTTAATATACATGAATGTTCTTGTTATATGAGTTGTTGGTACGTGTGGAATATCTCTGTTTACCCGTGAGTTTACCAACCTCACCGTAGGGACTAAACAACCAATAACTCATCTATTCCCTTGGTCTTCTTGCTAGTATAAGACATAGAAGAAACCCCATCCCATACTATTGTTTATCTTTCAAAAGCATTAAACAAGACTGTCTATCTTATAGTGACAAATTGATGCCCTTGCCCTTTTCTGCGAACTTTGACTACTTGTGGTCAACCCTAGTAAAACAAAGGTCATAATTTTTCTTGCTCTGTAGATTCTAGTTTTTCTACAAAGGGAAACTTCTAAAGATCACATCATCCTACATGGACTTGGGGATCCAATTTTCTTGTCCATCCTTTAGTATGAAGTTTGTGTCACTTGTACCTTTGTGAGGCGTATGCCTTGGAACATCAATGTTTATATATCCACTTCTAGGACATACCCTCCACACCATCTTTTTGATACAATCACCAATCGTACATTTTTATATGGTTCAAATGTTTGGGGACTTAGCTTGGGAGCCATTGATTAGGCCCATATTGAAAAGGTCCAAATTCTCATGTTGCATCCCATGATTCATTGCAAGTACATCATTCCTCGGTGCATCACTCAAGCTTTACTTTCCACATCCACAAACTCAGATCCATAGGGTGCTCAACTTTTGGTTGTGAGAGATATCCATGCTTAGTACTTTTCTCATTAGAATGGATTGCTTCACTTGTACCCAATTGTACTTGGAGATTAGGTTGCTTCTTCTTTCTATTGGCATCTCTGTTGATAATCTAATCCTACTATGTAGTCCTTAGATGCCCTATTGCCAATGCTAAAATTGGCAAAGCAATCAGCAATTCCATTGATTTCCTGTGCCTCACTTAGGATATTGTTCAACTTCCATGTCATAGAACCACAATTGTGAGCTACATCTAAGATGACCATAGAATATCCTTTAATATAGAGAAGAGATGCCACATTTTGCAGCCAATTGCAATCCGAGGGTGAGCTGCCACCCCACCTTCATTGTAAGACCCAAAAGTGACTTTTTTAGAAGCAACAACAAGAAAGATTTCCTTGATAATCACTGATCACTTCCAGATTATCGAGGAAATCTTTCTTGTTGTTGCTTCTAAAAAAGTCACTTTTGGGTCTTACAATGAAGCTGGGTGGCAGCTCACCCTTGGATTGCAATTGGCTGCAAAATGTGGCATCTCTTCTCTATATTAAAGGATATTCTATGATCATCTTGGATGTAGCTCACAATTGTTGTTCCATGTCATGGAAATTGAACAATATCCTAAGTGAGGCACAGCCCCCATTGGATACATGGTCATTTTTCTCTCAGTCGTTTTTATAGAGAAATCAATAGAATTGCTGATTGCTATGCCAATTTTAGCATTGGCAATAGGGCATCTAAGGACTACATAGCAGGGATTAGACTACTAACAGAGATACAATTGGGTACAATTGAAGCAGTCCTTTCTAAAGAGAAAAGTACTAAGCATGGATATCTCTCACAACCAAAAGTTGAGGACCCTATGGATCTGAGTTTGTGGATGTAGAAAGTAAAGCTTGAGTGATGCACCGAGGAACTATGTACCTGCAATGAATCATGCGATGCAACATGAGAATTTGGACCCTCTAAATATGGGCCTAATCAATGGTCCCCGCTTTTGTGAGAGGTTCTCTCAAAATTTTAGTTTGTGAATGCCACGTGGACGAGGGAACCATTTTACATTTTTCTTAAATGGAAGAAATGACTAAACTCTGCCAGCCCCATTAATGGGTGACTATGTAGAAAACTATTAGTCAGTGGGTTAAATTGAGGTAAACTTGAAAATGATGCCATGACAAGAAAATTGAACATATAATTTATGCAGTGAGGGATATGCTTGATGAAGAACCACAATGAAATTTGACATACAAGGTGTGAGCTCAAATCATACGAATGAACCACACAGAACAAATGTGACTACAATACATGTAGGTTGGAAGTACTTTAAAATGACCATGAGAGAGTGACACACAAGACAAATAGGAGACATATACGTACTGAATGGTAAACAGATGAGAAAGAATTTGTTTTGCAGGATCAGTGGTGCTTGAAAATTATGTAGGATAATTAGGTCCGTAGAAAGTGATGCCATATAAAATGGTTCTATTACAAAGATAAAATCTATTTGAAGGAAAAATTGTAGAACCCCAATTGTTCATAATCATCAAATTCATTTTGCACTTGTTAGAAACATTACTATAACAATACCCTTAAGTTCTTTTGTAATATTTGGTTGCATTTTGGTATTTACTTATCGACACATGCTTCTAAGAGTATTGTGGCTTGTGTAATTTACTTGGATCAAAGTCTCTAAATAAAAGTTTAAATAAAATTGGTGCATGGACTCTTTATTGTTATTCATGTTTTTTCTTGTCTAAAAAGAGTTCTTGATTTCTCTTATTTCAAAGAATATATGGAGTTCTCGATTACTTGGTAAGTGGATGGTTGTTTCCTTGGAACCGAGATAGTTAGTTATTATTAGAGAAGTGCCTTTCCTTGATTTACCCGTCATTTTGTTTATAACAAGATTTTATATTCATATAAAAGAAACCTTGTACAAATGGTATGTTAAATATTCATTATGTTATGTTTGGATCTATAATTTCAGGTGGTTGTTTTTGAACGAGGAGAATTAGTGTTTGTTTTCAACTTTCATCCAAAGAAAACATACTCTGGGTATGTTCTGGTTTTTTCCTTTTCCTTCAGTGCTTTTAATTGTCTACAGGCTATATGCTATGGCCAGGAAAGTAAGTATGATTATCAGAAAAAGCTCATATTATTTGTGTCCTTGAAGTATTTAGGTAACAAGGTGTCATGTTGGTAGCAAACTAAAGTAATAAGTTGTTATTTCCCAGGTACAAGATTGGTTGTGATTCACCTGGAAAATATAGGGTTGCGTTGGATAGTGATGCACTGGAGTTCGGTGGTTATGGCAGGGTATGAATAAATATTTGGTTTCAATTTGATTTGTTAAATTCATGTAAGTAACTGTTAAGATCCAATTAGGATGCAAATTTGACTGGCATTGACATTTAGATTGGTAAATGTCTGATACATTCAAATTAAAGATAACTTATCAGAGTGCTTGTGACTGGGAATATAGCTATCTTTAATTGCATAGGTCAAGTCAAAATTATTCTGGTATAAAAATATTCCATTAGTTTATTGAAGTAGCTTGTGTATGTGATCAAAGTAGCTTCTATTTGATCAGTTTATTGTCTTTAGAGTTTACTTATTAAAAGTTGCATGTTAAACATTTTAAATCCTAAAAAATCTCTATATTTCATGGGCTTTTCAATTTGTCAAATTTGAGAAATGAGTCCAATACCAAGTAAAAAATCAGCTTCCCAAGTTTGAGCCTTGATATATATATATATATATATATATATATATATATATATATATATATATATAATATATATGCAAAAGCCAAAATGTCCAAAATTAAATAATAAATACAGAACCGAGAGAATAGTATGGTAATTGATCAATGATAACAATAAGTTATATTAATTAAACAATGCCCATTGTCAAATCATAAATCAAAATGTAATCATTTGAAATTTTGTATATCAATGATCATAGTTGAAAATCGAAATCTATTATGAATGAACTGAAAGTTCAAAGTAGAGTCTAGGGTTCGTGTGCACCATTATTTACTGTTTTTAGATGATATTTTTACCTACCAAATATTCCTGTTGGTGATTTTGATCTACTCATTCAATCCCCGCCGCATGATGACACCCTATGTCACAGGATTCGGTGAACTTCATGTATAAAGTTCGAAATTTTCCAAATTTCACTATAATCCAAAAAAAATCGTTTAAATTCACCCTAAGTTCGTATGGAACCATGTTCAGGATTTTATCAATGAAACTACGTTCAGGTTTGGAAGAGGTGAGAAACTGTAGAACATATTTTGTCATTGATGGTTGTTTTGGATATCTTTACGCTAAGTGTTGTTTTATGTCAGCTTTATCTAGCTGTCTGTGTTTCAGACTCAACTTGATCTGAGCCTTTTGTTCAGCTTGTTCTCTGAGTTCGTATGACTCCAAGTGGCAATATTTTTTAAGTATATTTTTGTCTGTAATGGCAGAGATGTCTGAAATCTTCTGCTTTTTCAGTTGTTCTGTTTGGGCAGTGTGTTCAGAACAGTTACATTGTCCGTGGAAGCCCAGGTGGAGTCGTGTTTTCATATTTTTCAGTGTGACTGAGACAAAACATTTTATATTATGCAGTTGGAATTGATACTTGCCAGTTGCGCAGTGTAAGCTGTAACTGTTCTGCTGTTCGCAGGCTTCTGCTTATTCTTTTTCAGTAACTGTCCAACCCTGGTGAAAGGCGTTTTGGTGGTTCTGTGCCGTAATTTCAATGAGAAATTTGGTGGCTTTAGTTTGGAATGCAGCTGGAACCAAATTTGATGCCAAGTCAATTTTTTATGTGGCGTTTTGTTTTTATTTAAAAGTCGGCTTGCTGTGTTGGTGGATTTTGTCTGCGAATTCGAATCAGTTGGTATTTTTCAGAACGGGCAGTGTAGCAGAAGTGGTGTGCGTTTTTCTTCATCATTATTCTTAAGTCAGAAAAGGCGTTTTTATTTTTTTGAGTCTCGAGTGCTGATTATTTTTACTGCAGAAATCTTTGGAGATACGTGGTGTGTGGGTTTCTGATGTTTGTGCCAATTTGCTTAAAAATATACTTCAGATGATATACGAATATGTGCTGAAGATGGTCATGTAGTTGGCAGCTATTTTCAAGTTTTTGAGTATTTTGTGGTGGCGTTGGATCGGTTTCTTTCATGGAGTTCTTTTATGTTATAAAAGGTTGAAGAGAAATAGATAGTTGATGAGAATGCTGAAATATTGGTGTCCTTGTGCTGAGTTCAAACTTCATGACAATAAGGAATGTGTATTGATAAATCAGTGATATTTTACAGCTGCCTCAGACCTGTAAACATTATATCAGTATGGAATTGTGAAACTCCTTGTATTGGCTCAAGAAGAAATTATTTGAAGACCTAAATGAAAGTCTGATTACTCTGTGTAATGCAACATACTTTAGCATTTTGTGGTCAAGTATATAGAGAACTTTACAGATTAAAAGGAGCTGAATCGTCGTAATATCAATTAGTATGACATTATAGGCGGTTTACTCATTTCAGAGTAAAACTAAGAGCTTGCATGTACATTCAAATTTCTGAACTTGTACTTAGTGTGATTGGGTAGATGCTCATTAAGGTTGTAGCCTCTGTTATGAGTTGGTGCTCATAGTGTGAGTTGTAGCTCACCTTTGTATCAGGGTTGGTGCCCATTTTTAATAAATGTTTTTCAGTGCCGTGGTTTTTTACCCAAAAGGGTTTTCCACGTGATAAATCTTGTGTCTCTGTCCTTGTCCTTCAATTTTCAGTTTAGCTCATAAGTTTTTTATTCTGTGAAATACTGCTCACCCTCACCCCCACTCTCAGTATTTTCGGGTTCCTTTTTAGAAACTAGGGTCATTTTAATCGTTGACAGTTCAAACAAATGAAGTGCAGTTAACTCCGTCCACCGATCACAAGAGTGGATCATCTACAAGGTAGTCGTGCTTCCATGGTGACTTGCAAATACGCGCATCATATCCTCCACATCATAGGCTCTTCATCACGAATCACCGCACATAGCAATTTTCGTGGCTCTCCATCTCAATCGAAAGGCCGGCCTTTGTTTGGCTTCTATAACATCTAAAATCAGTATCACCTCTAGATTTTTATTCTTGGAGGAGGAGATATGCTGAAATTTTAAGGGTTTATAAAAGACATTAGCAAAATTGAAGCAAACTATGAATGTGCTTGCCGACACAGGTAAAGTATGCTTGTTGGGGTTTGAAGTGTAAAGTGTGGAGGAGGGTGAGATAAAAGTCGCTGATGAAAGTGGGAACTTCCAATAGCCAATCAGTTTCTAAGCAAGAGGAATATGAGAAGGCTGTATTAGGGTGGTCGCTTCACAATTTGGCCAAATCTAATGAAAAGTGTCGTTCAATTCACCATTTAATAGATAAAATTTATCAAATTTATTACATATATATTAATAAATTAAAGTTAAACTTTTTAACATATTTAAATTATAATGTTTTTAATTTTTAGTATTATATATTCAAGATTAATATCATGTTATATATATATATATATATATATATATATATATAAAATTAAACATTTTAAAAATATTTGTATATAAAGTTATATGATGCAATTTTTAATTTTTAATAATATATTTATAGAATTATGGTTTACAAATGACATTATATTTTATTTAGTTATTTTATAGATATATTATTTATATTTTTAAAAATTAAATTAAATATAAGGCGAATTTATTGTCGAATTTTTTTTCGAATTTTTTACCTTGTCGAATTTCATCCGAATTTTATTCGAATTCGAATTCAAACCTTGTTACTTAGATGACACCTATGTTCTCAGGGTCCTCTAACCCACCTCCTCCGTACCCTTGTGGATACAGTTAAGGTTTTGGTCCCATGCTGGTTCCCCATTGGGTTTGCCTACGGTCCCTTCCGAGCACCTTGAGTTCCTTGTGGGTCCTTAAAAGGAACTTGAGGTGCCTAGGAGAAACCCTATGTGAACTTGGGCTGAACCTAGGTGAACCTTGGGGGACCCAAAGACTGCACAAAAAAACCAGAAAAAAAAAAGTATTTTTAAAGCTTTTTTGTAAACAAATTAACACGTGTACATAATTTTGCTGTTAAGTGATAAAATTATGGAATTGACACATTTCATGAAGGTTTGTCACATAAGAAACTTGATTACAATGAGGAGGTGATGAGGAATCAAGATCTAACTCTTGAGTATGTTGACTTAGACATTATTGTTGCACAACTTGTCAAAAATATCTTTAGATGAGGCAGCTTGTACTGACATGGCTTGTGGAACTGGCATTGTAACTCATTGTGGTTCATGTGAAATTAAACCAAATGTTAGATTTTGATGCTTTTGATGAAGAGCAATATGGAGATTATTAAATATTGATTGTAATTTTTATTGTGTATTGACATTTGACAAATCATTGAATTATGAATTTATGATTTTTTTTCATTTTTGCAAACTGAGGTATTTAAATATTTTAATACATATTATATGTGTATGTGTGTGTGTGTGTATGTGTACATACATGCATGCGTGCATATACATATATACATTCTTGTACTCATATGCAAGAAAATTTATTTTTGCTATAGCACTGTACCAGGTTCCGGTACCTGCACCCATACTGGAACCAGCAACTAAGGATGATACTAATGAGCTGTTGATGATAAATCCGTACTACATTCTTTAAAAACTTGTGTTGCAGTATGTTTACTGTTTACAGGGAAAAAATATGATGCTATTTTAAAAATAAAATCTGAATCAGTGTGTTGTTGCAATGCTGATATAGTGGGGGAATCATGAGCCTTATTATAGCACATCAAGTCCTAGCAACAATGCTGTAATCCCTTTAATCATTGTGTTGGACTGTTGTTGCAGAAATCCACCAGGCCAATTAGAAGGGTAACTTCTGGTGTGTTTTGCAGCATCCCAAGGTCCAGCAAAAGCAATGGCTAAATTGTTATGGTAGTTATTGTATGAGAGGCAAAGCATGCTGCTGCAGGGAGCATGCGAAAGACCAGGATCACTAAAAAAATCATCATACAAATACTCATTGTATGAGCTGAATCACTTTGCAGTACTGTTATAATTTTAGAGTTTTTAAAATTAAAAAAAAAGGCAAATATTTTATTTCATGATTAAGAAGTCAGTCTGCAGGGGTTTTTAGGACATCCCTAAGATGCCTTTTGTAAATGTATTGTAATTTCCAATTTAATGGACAGGTTATATGCAGGATGGTGTATTTGAATTTTATATTATGTCAATGATACTAATATTGTAATCTTTCACTTTTACTGCAGGTAAGGAGAATGAACATTTATCGATTTCAATGACATCTCCTTTGATTGGAATGTTGTATAAGTAGTAGGGTGGCCACGATCAAGTGGCACCTTGATCGGACATGTCTTTTAGACATGTCCGACCAAGATGTCACTTGGTCGTGACCCCTGCTAACCAATTCATAATTAATCGGTGCTTCAGACATACCCGATAATGAATCGGTATCTTAACAGCGTTTATATCATGCCCGCTAATGAATCGGTGTCATTAATGATAACAGCGTTTATACTATGCCCGATAATGAATCGGTATAATTGCTGATGATAATAGTGCTTAATGACAATAGTGTTTTAATCATATCTGATCGATATCATATGTTAATTGTTACAGATAAAACATACCCGATTATGAATCGGTATCAAAGCATATGGATTAATAACATAAACAATAACAAAAGTTGTTAGTATTGTATGCTATCGGGTTAATACCCCGATAGCATATTAATGCCAATATGAATCGACATTAATATGCTATCGGGTTAATAGCCCGATAGTATTATAGATTGACGCTTAACATAGTTAAGAAGGTCGTAAATCTAATCCAATATTAATATCATGATTGTGATCAAAACATAAAGCATGAAATGAGCGAACAGAACATAGGAGATTACTAAGTTAGAAGGGTCTTATCTTGCAGAGGCTACTAATGCTTTAACACTCCCTCTTAGCTTTTGGAAGATAACGTAACCTGCATCACATTTCTTTTTCACAGTGTCAGTCTCCAAGAATATATATCATCTATACATATGATATGAAGTACCAACAGAACATAGGATACAAACATAAAACATTATCCTAAGTATGTGACATAGAGTGTCACCAATAATAGATTCATCATTTTATTATGACAAGATATCACCTAAACACGTGATATCAGTATTGCCTAAACACGCAATACTGAGGATAAACATATGAGGATGGTTAAGTTCTCATCTTATCCAGGTTGTGATATGTGCACAAACATTTCATTCAAATGTTTTATCACAACAGCATCATGGTACATCCATGACATACCAGAGATCTAACATGATAACTGGTTTGAGAATCATAAGATCGTCACCTTATGATGTCTGCATACAAGTGTTCATAATCTGAGAGATCGACACCTCTTAGATATGAGCACAGGGGGTAAAACCCAGAATGTCTCAACATGACAAAAGAAGTTTACATTTTCAACATCTTATTTACAAAGCAGATTACCTTTCTATCATACCTAAACCCTTTCTGAAGTGATCAACCTTCACTCTGGAAAGTGGTTTGGTCAGAATATCTGCAGTCTGATCTCCAGTATTAACATATTCTAACTTGATCACATTTTTGTCTACCATGTCTCGTACATAATGGTATGGGATCTCAATATGTTTGGATCTATCATGGAACACTGGATTCACTGAAAGTTTTATGCAACTTTGATTGTCGCAATGGATGATAGTAGGTTTCATCGGATTGCCAAACAATCCCACAAGCAACTTTCTAAGCCACACTGCTTCTCGGGCAGCCATGGAGGCTGCAGTGTATTCGGCCTCGGTGGAACTTTGCGCTACAGAAGACTGCTTTCTGCTGATCCAGGATATCATGGCTGATCCCAAACTGAAGCAGCACCCAGAGGTGCTTTTTCGATCAGTCACACTTCTAGCCCAATCTGAATCTGAGAATCCGTGTAGATTAAGATTAATTTTCTTATACTTGAGACCAAGGTTTAAGGTGCCTTGTAAATATCTCATAATGTGTTTTACTGCTACTAGGTGTATTTCCTTTGGCTCACACATAAACTGACTCAAAAAGGCATTTATTGCATAGCAGATATCTGGTCTTGTATTTACTAGATACATAAGAGACCCAATCATTTGCCTATATAGAGTAGGGTCAACTGAAGGTGATTCTGTTGCTGCTTCTTTAAGTTTGTGAAGATTGGTTTCCATTGGAGCGGTCATAGGTCTACAGTTGAGCATTCCAAATCTCTTCAGAATATCTAATGTATACTTGCCTTGGTTTAGAACAATATTGTCAGGATTCTGCCATACTTCCAACCCTAGGAAATAATGAAGGAATCCTAAGTCCTTCATATCAAATTCTTTGAATAGCTCTTTCTTGCATTGATCTATAAGATGATCCTCTCCTGTGATTAATAAATCGTCAACATATAAAATCATTATTAGCATATCACCTTTATTCTGTTTGTAGTAGAGATTCGGATCCGCTTCATTTTTAGAGAAGCCTAGTGTTGATAGATATGTGTCAATTCTTTTATACCAGGCCCTGGGAGCCTATTTGAGCCCATATAGGGCTTTCTTGAGTCTACACACATGAGATTCTGTATGATGGATCTCAAACCCTTCAGGTTGCTCTAGGTATACTTCTTTAGATATCTCTCCATTAAGAAAAGCTGTCTTTACATCCATTTGATGTACCTTCCATCCCTTTGCTGCTGCAATAGCTAGTATAGCCCTTATTGAGGTATATCTGGCTACAGGAGCAAATGTTTCTTCATAGTCTATCCCATAGATGACAAACTCGCCGAATACTCGACGAGTCACAAAAACTCGCCGAGTTTTTGCCCCTGGCGAGTAGTAACGACTTCTACTCGCCAGGAAACTCGCAGAGTTTTTGGCAAAAACTCGCAGAGTTTTTGGCGAGTTTTTGCCAAAAACTCGCCCGTGTTTTGTATACAGCCGAAAACGGCTTAAAACAAATTTGTTTTTTTGTTTTTCAATTGTGTTTTGGGCTGAGAAGGGGGAAACTCATTTGGAAGGCTTGGAAGGTGATTTGGGGTGGTTATTGAGTGATTCCAAGTGGATTTGAAGGGGATTTGAAGGGGATTTGAAGGGAAAATCAGATTCCAAGTAAGTTTTTTAATTTTTTTTTCTATGCTTTTTTAAAACAATTTGTTTATTTTTTGTTGCATTTAGATTGATTACAAATGATTCCTAGGTAGTCTAAATCATTTCTAAGTTATTTACACAAGATTTAACACAATTCTTGTTGAATTTTCACAATTTTTTTGAAGAATTTAGTTTTCAAAAAAAAATTCAAACCCTACTTTTTTTTAAAAAAAACTTCGAATGATGTCTAAATTTATTTAAACTAATGTAGATAGTTTGCTTAGTGCTAAATTGTTTAACTAAAATGTTAATTTTTTTTTGCACTTTGTATGTGTAGGTTAAGTAAGCATTAATCATGGCAAGGGAGCAATGGCCACTAGATCCATGCCCATCTGGATTTATAGGCACCCGTCCTAGAGGTGCTAGAGATGGGGCATGGAGGTATGCCTATGAGGGACCCGATCCTGGGTCAATTATATGCATACAGTGTGAGAGAATACTTCATGGAGGCATCAACCGCCTCAAATACCACCTTGCAGGAATAGATAGGCATGATGCTAGAGCATGCCCTGGGACCAATGAAGAAATAAAAAGACAAATGAATGCCCTTCTTGCAGCTGGGGAAGAGAAGAAACTGCAAAGGGAGAGGGCAAAACTAGCCATGAGATCAGCCATAGCTGAATCTCAAGGTGTTTCTATTGACCTTGAAGAGGAAGAAGAAGCACTTGAGGGCATAGTGGGCTCTCGGCGTGGCCCACGTATCCGCAAACCGACCATCAGCTCACCCATTGCTTCTGCTTCCTCTAGTAGAGTACCTGGCCGGGGCCCTGTTCCACTTCCATCACAACGATCAGGTTCGATAGGTGATTATTTTGTGCCCAGAAACACACCTGGAGGACAACCATCATTAGAGGCTAGTGGATGGAATAAGGAGGTACATGAGAAAACTGACATTGCAGTTGCTGATTTTTGGTACTTCAACAACATTGCATTCAATGTGGCGGAGAATGCTTATTGGTTGAATTTGGTGACTGCTATGACAGTTTCAGGAAAGGGGTACAAGGCCCCTTCTCGCAGGGATTTGAGTGGGAGGTTAGTAAATTACTACATAGTCCACTTGATTTCATTTTTAATTATATTTTAGATTTCTTGTTTATTAAATCAAAATTGTGTACTAATACCTAATTTCACTTTGCATTTACAGGTTGCTCACAAATGCAGTTGCTAGGGCAAGAGAAGTGATGGAGGATCAAAAAATTGATTGGGCAAATTATGGCTGCACCATTCTTTCTGATGGGTGGACAGATGGCAAGAACCGCACCATCATCAATTTTTTGGTCGCTTGCAAGGACAATGTAGTGTTCTTGAAATCTATCGATGCCTCCAACAAGGTGAAAAATGCAGAAACATTGGCTGGAATGTTGGAGCGTGTCATCATGGAGGTGGGGGTAGAGAATGTGGTGCAAATCATCACAGATAATGCAGCAGCATATGTGTCAGCAGGTAGAATCCTTTTGAATTATCACCTTTAGGCATTAGCAATATTCTCATTTGTTGTGGGCTTTGTTTTACTTGGTTGCATATTTCTTAAGAATAAATTCTTCTTTTGCAGGAAGAATCCTCCAAGAGAGGCACCCCACTCTTTTTTGGACACCTTGTGCAGCACATGTCCTTGACCTTCTTTTGGAGGACATAGGAAAACTTGAGTGGGTGACTCCAGTTGTGGAAGATGCAAGGAGGATCACTAAATATATCTACAATCACCCTTGGGTCCTAAATTTGATGAGACAACACACGCAAGGGAAAGATTTGGTGAGAGCTGGTGTCACAAGGTTTGCAACGATTTTCTTGACGTTGCAAAGCATTCTTGCTGCATTGACTTCTTTGAAACAAATGTTTGTGAGTGGAGAATGGCTTAACTCACCTTATTCAAAGAAGCCTGAAGGAGAGGCTGTCGCATGCATAGTCTTCGACAACCAATTTGCACAAAGGGCTGCAGAGATTGTGAAGGTTGTTACTTCAAAACTTTAATTTTTAAATTTTAGTTATTTTTGATTCAAGTCTCTCATTACTAATTTGTAACTTCATTATTTAAATTTTGATCTTTTTGTAATTTGTATTTTTTAATTGTAGGTGTCAGAGCCCTTGGTTCGAGTTCTTCGCTTGGTGGATGGGGATAAAACCCCAATGGGATATCTTTATGAGGCCATGGATAGGGCCAAAGAGTCTATCAAAAATTACTACAAGGGGGATAGGCTCAAATTTGATCCCATTTGGGAAATTGTTGATAGGAGGTGGAACAATCAGCTCCACCAACCCATTCATGCAGCAGGGTACTTCCTCAACCCTCGTTTTAGGTTCGGGGGTTCTTACTCAGATTCGAATGGAGAAGTCATGGAGGGCCTCAGTACATGCATTGAGAGGATGGTACCTGATGTTGAGGAGAGAGACCTCATTGTGAGTGAGCTCCAAAATTATGAGGGAGGAAGGGGTAAGCTATTCTCTTCAGAGCTGGCTAGGAGAGGAAGAACCACTCAAACCCCAGGTATAACATTTGCCATTTGGATTTTGGGATCTAAAGACTAAAATGATTGATAAATTATGTTTTCTCTTTTCTCTTTGCTTTCTAACTTTTCCATTTTATTTATTTTGCAGATGCTTGGTGGCAAAATTGGGGTGGAAACACCCCACATCTCAAAAAATTTGCCCTCAGAGTCTTATGTCAGCCTTGCAGTTCATCCAATTGTGAGCGCAATTGGAGCTTGTTTGAAGCAATCCACACGAAGAAGAGGAGCAAGTTAGCGCAGAAACGGCTCAATGACCTTGTCTACGTGCAATATAATCTTCGATTGCGCGTAAAGAAGGTAGAGGAACTAGAAGGTGGTCCAATTGACTTGGATGATATAGATCCTTACAGTGATTGGACATCACAGGAGCAGCCTCCATTGTTTTCCGACACTGACATCACTGATTTGGAGAGGCAGGCTATGGAGGAGGGGGGTGGATTTGGTTTCAGGCTGGATGACATTGAGGAGGATGAGGATGAGGATGAGGATGAGGATGAGGATTCATTGCCAGTGCCAGAGGCAGGTGGAGACATAGCTTCATCCAGGATGGAGAATGAGTCTCAATCAACCATACCGAGCGAGGAGGCACAGTCACGCCCAGTCCCACAGCAGACTTATACGACTAGACAGTCTAGACCCTCTAGTTCTACCTCTCCCCATGTTTTTTCTAGAGCTGGGAAGAGGAAGTTGTAATTGTAATTTGTGATGATGTATTTACTTTTGGTTTTACAAAAACTATTTAGTAATTTACTATTTTGCTTCAGGCTTCCAGCCATCAGCATTCCTCATGAGGATGCGATTTTGTAGACACTTTGCATTTAAATATATCTAGAATCAGCTTGTTTCTTTTGTGTTATCATTTATTGACTCTTTGGATGCATCTTCTCATTAAAAATTGCAAAAAAAATGCATTTTTTACTAAGTTTAAGCGTGTTTTTAAGTTGCCGAGTTTTTCGCCGAGTTTTTCCGAGTTTTTCCCGAGTTTTCGCCGAGTTTTTTTCCCAGGGGCTTGGCGAGTCGAGCCGAGTCGCGAGTAGTTCAACTATGGTCTATCCCTTCCTTTTGAGAAAAACCTCTAGCTTCAAATCTTGCCTTATATTTTTCAATGTTGCCATCTGCTGCATGTTTGATCTTGAAGAGCCATTTAGAAGAAACAATAGACTTCTTAGTTGGCCTAGAGACAATTTCCCATACATCATTTTTCATTATGGATTGATACTCTTTAGTCATAGCATCCTTCCATACTTGATGTTTAAGGGCATTTGTTACATTGTCAGGTTCGTTTTTAGATAGGTCATTCATAAGAGCAACATAGCTAGTAAACTTATTAGGTCTTTTGCTTTCTCTGAAGGTTCCAAAAGGAGCAGCAAACCTCTGAGCTTCTTCTACAGTTTTGGTGGCCCATAGTGGTCTTTTCTTGAGATTTCTAGGTGTGTTTTCATTTTCATTTTCAGTTTCATCTAGATTCTCCCTCTGAAACTCAGGGGCAGGATTTTCATCTAAGTTAGAGGTAGCTATGTAGATTTCAGTTTCTATGAAGTTTTGAGCTCTTTTGAAAGCTAGGTCTTCTTCAAATATTACATCCCTACTTAGTTCAATATTTCTTTGACCAGGTACATAGATTCTGTAGGCTTTGGAGGTTTCACTATATCCTACAAGCAATCCTCTTTTTCCAGAAGGTTCTAGTTTTAGTCTCTTTTCTTTAGGTATATGGATATAGACAGGACATCCAAATATCCTAAGGTGACTAATATCAGGCTTGATCTTAGTGAATACTTCCTCAGGAGTTTTATCTTCAAGATGGGAGTGAGGGCACCTGTTCTGTATATACACAGCAGTGCTGGAAGCTTCAGCCCAGAGATTAGTGTTAAGGTTTTGATCTAGTATCATGGCTTTGGCAGCTTCAACTATAATCCTATTTTTCCTTTCTGCTACCCCATTTTGTTGAGGGTTATAAGGTATAGTAAGCTCCCTCTTAATCCCATTATCTATACAAAATTCTTTAAATGAATCTGATGTGTATTCTCCCCTATTGTCGGTTCTTAGGGTTTTAACTTTGTTTCCTGAGTGGTTTTCAGTTAGTGATTTAAATTCTTTAAACCTAGAGAGGATCTCTTCTGATTCTTTACTTTTCAGAAAGTAGATCCAAGTCTTCCTAGAGTAGTCATCAACAAATATTACATAATACAAGAATCCCCCGAGAGAGGATACGGACATAGGTCCACATACATCAGAATGAACTAACTCTAGAATTTTGCTAGTTTTCCTAGTACTATTTTGGAATGCACCTTTGGTATTTTTACCTAGGGCACATCCTTTGCATGCCCCTGAATGATCTTGCTTTAATTTGGGTAGACCTGTGACAAGGTTTCCCATTTAAAATAAAGCCCTAAAATTCAGATGGCCTAATCTTCTATGCCAAACTTAATTTGCATTAGTGGCTTCATGGATTAGAGCTAGATTGGTTTCCGTGCATAACTCATACAAATAACCCTGTCTCTGTCCAATGGTCTTTGCCTTCTTGATGGAGGAGTTCCTTGGCCAGGCCAATACTTTGTTGTTCATGAACGTCACTCTATATCCTTTATCTTCCAGTGCTGATATAGAAACTAGGTTTCTTTTGATACCGGGGACATATAGTACTCCTTCAAGCTGTAAGGTTATGCCTGTCTTCAATTTGATGGTGCAGATTCCTACTCCTCTGACTGGATATGTGGAGTCATCTCTGATGGTTACGTCCTCATCACTCTTCTCTGTCATGGAATCAAGTGCTTCTCTAAACCCAATGATGTGCCTGGATGAACCACTGTCAATTACCCATGAGTTGATTTTGTTAGAAGCTTGACTTGTGAGCGCTGAATAGAATACGTATTTCCCGGAGTCATCTTCCCCTTTAGTCTTCCCTGCTTTGACAAATGTAGCATGTTTCTTGGTTCTTTCTAGGCATTTTGCAACGAAGTGTCCGAACTAATCACATCTGTAACATTGAATATGAGATAAGTCCTTCTTTGGAGTGTTCTTGCCTTGACGACCTTTTCTCTTTCTAAACTGCCTTTTCTTGTTTTGTTTGTTGGAGTTGGTGTTTAGAACCTGCAGGTCTTCATCTATATTCTTGTGTTTCATTCCTAATTTTGTTCAATCTTGATTCTTCTTGGAGACAGTCATCCCTTAATCTTTCAAATTTGGGATATTTGGACCTTGCACTGATGCCTTGGACGAATGTGCTCCATCCACTAGGCAACCCATCTAAAGCAATGAGTGTTAGCTCTTTGCCTCGGATCTCGTAGTCCAGAGTTGCAAGTTCATCTTTTAGAACTGATATCCGCATGAAGTAGGCGTTGATTGTCTCCCCTTTGTTCATGGTGATATGATTTATTTCTCGTTTTAGTGCTAGAGTTCGACTTGCATTTGATATCTCAAATGTGCTTTCAAGAGCTTTGAACATTTTATAGGCTGTCTGATGTTTTCTTATGATGGGCATTATGTTGTTTCTCACCCCATCAACTATTATTTTTATTGCTTTTTCATTTCCCTCAATCCATGTTGTTTTGTCAGGTTCATTCTCGGGTTGATCATTTTTAGTTTGAACAAATGAATCCACTTTGTTCTCCTTTAAGATCATTTGAATTCTGAATTTCCAGGCTGAAAAATCATTGCCACCTCCGAGTCTGTCTTCGAATCTGATAGCACTGGCCATTTGAAGAAATGTGATGTAGTATATAACCTTGTTCTTAAATTTGTTTCACGAAATTAAATAGCCTCAAGTTCGATCAACTTGGCTCTGATACCATGTAAATGTATTGTAATTTCCAATTTAATGGACAGGTTATATGTAGGATGGTGTATTTGAATTTTATATTATGTCAATGATACTAATATTGTAATCTTTCACTTTTACTGCAGGTAAGGAGAATGAACATTTATCGATTTCAATGACATCTCCTTTGATTGGAATGTTGTATAAGTAGTAGGGTGGCCACGATCAAGTGGCACCTTGATCGGACATGTCTTTTAGACATGTCCGACCAAGATGTCACTTGGTCGTGACCCCTGCTAACCAATTCATAATTAATCGGTATCTTAACAGCGTTTATATCATGCCCGCTAATGAATCGGTGTCATTAATGATAACAACGTTTATACTATGCCCGATAATGAATCGGTATAATTGCTGATGATAATAGTGCTTAATGGCAATAGTGTTTTAATCATATCTGATCGATATCATATGTTAATTGTTACAGATAAAACATACCCGATTATGAATCGGTATCAAAGCATATGGATTAATAACATAAACAATAACAAAAGTTGTTAGTATTGTATGCTATCGGGTTAATACCCCGATAGCATATTAATGCCAATATGAATCGACATTAATATGCTATCGGGTTAATAGCCCGATAGCATTATAGATTGACGCTTAACATAGTTAAGCAGGTCGTCAATCTAATCCAATATTAATATCATGATTGTGATCAAAACATAAAGCATGAAATGAGTAAACAGAACATAGGAGATTACTGAGTTAGAAGGGTCTTATCTTGCAGAGGCTACTAATGCTTTAACACCTTTAGGGGACATTCCTAGGAGATGTGTCCCCATAGTGAAGTGATATCCTCAATTTTTGAGAAAGAAAATGGGATGTGATAGGGACATTCTGTCCCCATTTCCCTATCCCCTAAATATCTCCATCTCAAGAAATGACAGAAAACCCCCAGGATATGCCACCACGAGACACTGGTAATTTAGTTTCACATTCACCACTGCAGAGACATCATTGTCCAAAGTCAGCTGATGAGAACCTTTCTAGAATAGAAGATGGATCTTTTCTCTTAATTTCAAGGTTGTTGATGGCTCCAAATTGCTTGAATACAGCTGTTTCCATTCTTTGACTCCATTGTGCTCTGTGAAGTACTTTCTTATAGAGGTCCACGTTCTTGAATTGCATGATGAGACGATAATTATAAGGAGCCATTACAGTTTAGCTCATCCAATGCTATAAAAGTTTCCTTTTATTCGGTCTTTCTAAGAAGTTTATTCTTCATAAGAAGTATAAGAGCTGATTAAGATGATTAACCATGACAACTGATGTTAAGCATCTCTAGAAGGGGAAACTGAGATCAAAAGATCATTCTGGCTAAACATAAACCAGTCTTTGGTTTTGGTCTTACATGTTCTTCATCCATCAGCCTGTCATAAAAGCCCAAAACTCCTCTTTGAGTAGGCCATTACTTCATAAGTCACAGGTTTCTCTTCATATACCCTAAAATTTCAGAAGCAATGAAGTACTTTATAGAGTTGGCAAATTCATGATTTACAAAAATGAAAGAATTCAACGAATATGTATACAAGTTTCATGTGTTGGACATTCAAACTGAGCGGGCTAACTGTTGATGTGTTTTTATGTACTATGTAACACAAAATAAAATACTAAGTATTCTATCCTCTCTTGGACAAAATCCTCCCAAGTGCTAAACAATATGATCAAATGGGATGACTCAAAGGTTCTGAATGTCAGGTTTGTACATGCTCTTGGATAGGCTTAGTGTGTATAATGTGATGTTTTTGGAATCACAAGGAGACTTACGTTGATACTTGAATGCTTAAATGTTGCTGGAACGTAGAGTTTACTTAATTTTGAAAAAGATAAATAGATAGGGTTTAAGAAGCTAATCTAATCCTAGAATGTAAGAACGATGGACAATCTTTGGTGAAACTCAACTAGACTTTGTTTTGCCATGCAAAGCAACAACTCCACAATGTTTAGTGCCATCTCCTAATGTAAGCATATGATGTTCAAAGCACTACCATGGACATAGACACCATCAAGACGATGCATATCAATGAAGAAATAGCAATTGAAGTTAAGCTTGAATAAATGAGTTCGGTTGACTACGCAAGATACCTCACAATCAATGAAATACTAGTAATATGAACATAGGAGCTTCACCATCAATCATACACAAAGATCTTTCATCCATCTAATTATCATCATCTACATGAGGATCCAACAAGAAAGCATGCAATTATGTAGAAGAAACAACACATTCCACCATATCTTCAATGAAAAGGACATGTATTTACAAACTTGGCAACAATTTCTGCCTTATACTCTACTTCTAATTGCTAGCTACCTGCCAATTATTGACTATTGACTATTAACCTTTGCAAATGAGAAAAGTGAGTCTTATATAGATAGCTCTTTACAATGAGTGGGTCAGATTGATTCACAATCAATGGCCAAGATTACAATATAAAAACTCTAATTAGGGTTTGTTACACCCATTGCATAGCATTTAATGCTTGACCAATGCTAAAATTACATTTAATGGGATACATGTCCTTCATTGAATTATTCACCAATAGATGGTGAGGGTAGGTATATTGAACTTTGTGCCCACATGTGGTAGTTATCTCTTTGTTGGATGAGTTAGGTGCATTGAATCTGAACACTCTCACTTGGAATGAAGTGATTGAGTTGAAGATGATTGGGCGCCACCTTAGGTTGTTCCTTGTAACTCATCACAAATGTAGGCGATTGAGGCATATCTCTTGATACTTCCAAGCTTCATTCATGAATGAGATGAAGGTAGGAGATATTCCGAATTGCCTTATTTTTGGGGATCAATCTTTCTCACTTTGATTAACTCTTTTGGAATTGTCTCCTATCTTGATCACCTTTGTATCCTCTTCTTCTATAATAATTCCTTCATTATGATGTCTCGAACTTGTCCTTGATCTCTTCTATGTGGTGAAATCTCTCTCTCCATGAGGCAAGCTGGTATCCTCATGTTGCATATACTTTTCTAGCTTGAAGTGTAATGGAAAGAGTGAAGTATATGTGTTGATTTCCTTTGATGGTGCGCCCAACACTTGCTTTATGGTGTCTTTCTTTGTGATTGAAGTTCTCCTAGCCGCTGCCTTGCATGAGGTTGAGACTTGGAGTGTTGTAATGTGTTGGACCCTCCTCCATGTGCTGAAGTCTTGAATGGTGTGATATTGATGTTGGAAGTGAGCTGATGAGCCTTCACCTTTCCTTTTCATATGCTTTGCCAGCTTCAACTTGAAAAGAGCACGGATACAAATCAAGAACAATATAAATAAAGTACTTCTTACTGCCCTAATTCTCGCCTTCAAATCATTACTTAGATCAAGAAATGACTGATTTTACTGGGGAAATGATGTTCTTAGTTCTGATTCATATCCGATTTTGCTGATTTCATGTCTGATTTGTTATATTTCAGGTCTGAGACATGTCTGATTTTACTTGATTTCAGGTCTGAGATCCGTCCTTACTCATTAGCTTTCTAAGCCATGGATTAGAAGTGACTTTAGATGGGCAGACTTTTGATGTGCTACTGACACTAGATAAGAGGAGGTCGGAGATTTGAGATTGAACTGGAATTCAGCAAGGACTTCGTGGATCTGAGGTTGAACTGGAAGTCAACAAGGACTTCACTTCTTATTCACCTCTTTCCTCATTTGTTCTTTTGCTTTAGTTCTTTTGTTTGATCAGATATTTGAATCACCTTACCTATCTTTATGAAAGCAACCCATCTTTACTATTCGGGCAGTGACACAGTAGCAATAATCCTTATTGTTTCCCTCGACCGGGTGTTTCATGGCCAAGTGGAAGTAGTCTAAGGCAGGTTGGATTTTTCAAGTAGCACTGGCAGTGGTCTTCAAGAAGTTCGGATTTTTAGGTACCCACTGACAATTGTCATATTTTTGGAGGAGTACTGACAGTTCGGACGTTTAGGGTGCATAGGAAGTTTGGGTTTTTGAAGGTGAACTTGCTATCATCAAAAGTGATCAGACTTTTTGATAGGCATTGACAATGCTTGCAAGATGATTATAGATTTAGCCCTTAGGTGGAAGTGAAAGCTTCCAACCTTGCTGCTTACACCATTTGATTATCACCCTTGATCATTCATTCAATCAACTTTAAAATTTGCGTTCTCTCACACATATTTGGTCGAACTTCTCAAGGCAAACTGGAAGTGATATCAACCTGGTCGGAGATTTTGGACCCTACTAGCAGTGGTCGGGGATTTGAGGCATAATTGGCAGTGGTCAGGTTTTTACTCCTCATTGACAGTGGTCGGACTTTTGAGGGTGGATTGATAGTGCTACAATAAGTTTGGACTTTTGGGGGTGCACTGACAGTGCTGCAACCTGGTCGCGGTTTTAGGCTTCAAGTGGAAATAGCAACTTCCAACCTTAGTCATTTGCATCCCCTTGATTAGCATCTTTGATCATTCACTTGATCAACCCTTTTAAAATCGTTCCCTCTTTCATATTTTATTTGATCCTTTGAATTCATCTTCCTATCATCATCTTAGACATATCTCTTCTACCCTTGGGTAGGGATTTGAATGTGCACTGGCAGTCACTCAAAAGGGTCACGGTTTTGGTGGTGCATTGACAATGGTTGGGGTTTTCACCCTTCACTAATAGTGGTCATGGATCCTAGGGTGCACTGATAGTGAGTCAAGGATGTCAACTTCACCTGCTCAATCACCTTGTTTAAAGCACTTCAAGTCATTGCTAGAAGATTCTATCCATGTCAATCATCACTATCTCTTAAAACATCAAGCATTCATTTCAAGAAATCTTCATCTCATCAATTGCAAATATTTCCACACCTTGGTCGGTTTTTGGATGGGTCACGGGAAATGCCTATGAACTGGTCGGATTATTGAGGGGTCACAGGAAATGACCTCCAACAGCAGGCTGGGGTTTCAAGGGGTTGTTAGCAGTGCTGATGAGAAGGGCAGGGTTTTAGGGGGTCACTGTCAGTGACCTCACTTGCTCAATTTTGTGAGTAGTGGCACTTACCTCGTTCACTCTAAGGGTCCTTCATCATCAACAAAGCCTTTTCATGGTGTTTTGGCCTTTGTCCCAATTGACTTGCATCTAATCTCTCAATTCTTATGACTCACACTTTATCTCTGACCTTGGAGGCATATGATGTTGATGATCAAATGGAATTATCATCACAAATCGTTCATTTCCTAAGCTATTGAAAGCTAAACTGACCTCAATTCCAGCTAAAGAGAGAGACATGACTAGATTACTTCCTGGCAACCTAAGGTACTGCGCCTCCTCAAGTGAAAGGTTAATAGCTAAAGACACTACAACTAACCTAGAAGGCAAAAAAAAGTGGGGGTCCCTATTTGCAATGGGGCAATGTGTGAAAACATCACAACACTAACCAGCATTTACGAAGTGTAGGCCCAACCTATAAGATCAATTTGCATGACATTTAATTGGGGGACCTTGGCATGGTGCCTATCCTATGCAACTGTTTTGTGGTTAATTAAAATCCTAATAACTTTTGGTTAATTGGCCTCTATGTTTCTACTTTGATCCTTTTAACACCATATTCGGTAATCATCAATGATTTTAAGGACCTCCTTATTCTTTTGAATTCATTAATAAGGATCACATGCATTGCAGACATATATTATATCTCCGAAGATTTCAATACTCACTAGTGTTTTTAATATTAATTTCTTTATGGACAATAACATCGTATCAACAATCCATGTATTAAAACTTAAGAGCCTGCAGTTATTTGAACAGTAGCTGATCAAGTGTTAAATCATTTCCCTTCACCATCATTCATGCATTTACCCTCAAATGTATGATCTCTAGTCATTACTGGTATTGGATTCATCTTTTATATATTTAGCATAATTCGTTTGCTTCTTTTTTCTAGAAAAGTGTTATAGTTTTCCCAGTAAATTCTTAATATACATGGTCCATTGCAAAGAAAAGATCATTCACTTTTTTCAAAATTCCAGGGAAATAATCTCTAGTTCTGTCTAGATGGCTTGTGGAGTGGTGTTCCACTTAGTGATTTAAACCTATTTTCTGTTAATTTCTTATCAAGAAATTATCCAATTTTATAATCTAATGCCATTACTTCTTGATGTCCCAAAAGTACAGCATGTTGCATAAGGCTATGTGACAGTTGTGGATTGGATTTTCAGGAATGTCTGGTATATAAAAATGAGGAAAACTTTATCGAGAAGGGATTATAAGGCTTCTGAAGAAGCTATGTAAGAATCAATTGTATTTGGACAAGAGGTTAGCCTTATTGAGGACAATGATGATACAAAATCAGGGTGAAGACGTAAAACTACATTTAAAAGATTGCTCCCTTTATTACATGATGTAACATCTAGACATGTGATATTATTCAAGAACCTAAAATGGTTAGTTTTAGAGTCACATGTTTCCATTGACATCTTAGAGACTTTTGGATGTTTCCTATCGGAAATTTCTAGTGTAATCTTCCTTATATATTGCTCAATGGATCATAAGTAAAATAGTTAAAATATTTTATTCAATATTGCATTTGTTGAAATGCAGAATGTTATCCTTTAATATGTCAGGAATCAGACAGTTTTGCATGTTGCAAAATGCATATGAATATGCTAATGAAGTCAGACAATACTGAGTATTTACAGAAGCTAATCAATCATAACTTTTACAGGTGAGTCATGATGTTGATCATTTCACTTCCCCAGAAGGTATCCCAGGGAGACCAGAAACAAATTTCAACAATCGGCCAAATTCTCTGAAAATATTTTCACCTCCACGTACATGCCTAGTAAGTAAATTTCTTGATTACTTTGAAATCAATTTTAGCTTCATGTTCATGCTTGGTAAATGGAATTCTTGATCAATTTTAACTGGCTTGAAAGTGTAGTATTGTATTGAATCAAATTCTTAACTTAAACTCTTGCCTTTTTTGTGACAGGTATATTACAGAGTTCCAGAAATTGCTGTTCCAGAGATTACTGTTGATACAGATGATAGCAACTTAGTTGATAAATCTGTTCTCCTGTGATAGGCTTAATTCTTAAATTTCTAACTAATCACAAAGACACTGTATGAGATTTCTTGACAAGCAGAGGTAATCAAATAAGCAGTGACATTTTTTCTACGTAATTTACTCTTAGATAATTAGATTCTTTTTTCATTTGCTATTTATGGACTGAGAGAAACCTTGCCAGTATGCGATGAGCTAATCTGAAGTCTTAAATATCCATCAGCCTGATAAATTATTCAGAATCATGTTGGAAATTCTGCTGGAAATTGGATTTTCCATTTTAAACAGGACATTGTAGAATGATGAACCTTGTTTGAATGAATTTACAATAAGATGTCAAATGTACACAATAGTTTTTTTGATTCAATGACATTATCAGAGAAATATTATTTACTGCCAAGCTTTGGACAATCATGGTCAAATAATACTCCTTTAAGTTAAAAGGACTTTGCAAGGATTAAGTTCAGTTGCCCATTACATGTTAATTTGTATGCTAAAAACCATAGTTTGAAGACTCTTCGAGTACTACGCAAAACTATACAAACTTCGGAGTCCCTGAGTTAGCTGAGTGTAGTAATCACCCCTAATATTTTTAATTTGATGTGTTTGCAAAATGTGAATCAATGAAGTAATTTGTTGTTTGATTACTTTTAGATTGTATTCAAGATGAGAAACAAGCATATAACATGAAACTTGGCAACATATCATAGAATAACAAGTGTTGATTACAACCAGACTTCATTCAAACTTCATGGAACATTGTCAAACATTACAAATCAGATATCAATGAACAATATTCTGAAAATCAGACTTACTATTTAATTTGCAGACTTAATATAACCTTCATTCACTGAAAAGGACTACTCAGAATTGTTTCAGCACCAAAGCACGGCATAAAATGGACTTAGGCGATTTCTTGGAGTGATAGAATATGTCCTTAGCTGCTCCAAGTCTGCTCTAGCAATCTCTGTGAACAACAGTATAAAACTTAGTTGAAGATCACTTTTCGATTCTCATAAACTCCCTTAACCCTTACAAAACCCACCCATGGGCTAGCAAGGAGGTGGCACCCAGTACTAGGGGTATTTTGGCATAAATAATTCAATTCTTCACCAAAGCTAACAAATGACCACTCAAAATGTATCGTCCAACAAAGAGGAACACTCAGAAATAATACCAATATTGATAGCAAGCCTGATCATTAAAATATGAGCCAAACTTTGATTTCCAACTGCTCAGAAAAAAAACTCCATAACTCAAAAAATTCACACCAACATTCAGAAAAAGATTTTAACAATCTCTAAACTGAAACCACACTCTAGAAATCCAGACACCACATCCAAACCATCAAACCCATATCAAAACACTAAAAATATCTTCATTCTTCTCAAGCCAAAAATCACCAACAATCAAAAAATCACTTACTATTTTCAATCCAAAGCATCAACCAACTAGGGTGGACATTTCACCACCAAAACCAGCTACCCAGAAGGATGTTGTTTTCTATCAAGCAAAAGATGAACTCCAAAAATCAACCCAACAGCATAACATTAAGTTGTCAAAGCAAGCATAACCAAATGAGAACTCAAATGAGAATACATAGAGTGAGTGAAGAATTAGGGCAACCATCTTTCAATTTAAATTCATTTTCTTACAAATTTTCTTTTCAAGGCACATGAAAGTACCTCCAAGAGGTTTGACCCATCTAGAGCTCATTGAATATAAAGTTTAACTTTATGTCTCTCCAATCTTCGCGTCCATTTAGAAGGCAATAAAATAGTCTTTTAAAATATTAAAATATCTCCATACCTTGACATCCCCTTGAAGAAGTCTTGTATTTTAAAAACAACTTAAAGTCACCATGTTACTAGGCCATGACCAAGGTCTCTCATGAACCCGTCACCCTCACTTAAGTCATAAAGCGACTTTATAGTATCTCTATGAAAACATTAGACTCACCAGGGCTAAAACTAGAAGGTATTGCAAGTTGAAAGAGAATGGAAGCCAAGACTAAGTGCTAAAAATAGACATTGGCAAAATAGAAAGTTTGTTGAAACACTCTAAAAATCACTTCTAGAGCTCAGCTTAGGACTTTGAGTCCCCTAATAATATCCACTTAGCCTACAAGAATCCAAGAATAGGCTAATGGAAAGCTCATACTGAGCTAGGTGCAAGAAGGGGACATTAGAGTCCTCCCTTTCAAAGATTGTTTGTCCTCAAGCAATCACAACTTTGGATGTTGTAAAATCTGCTCACTCTTCCATGTAGCATCTTCCACTATGAAGTTCTTCCACTTCACCAAGTATTTCATGGCAAACCTCTTTCATAGAGTACACTCCTTGAAATCAATCACTACCTCTAGAATTAGTATAAACTTGTCTTCCTCATCCAAGGGAGGCAACTCTATATAAGGAATTAGATTATGCCCAAGTGTCATTTAAAGCAAGATGTGTTGAAGACATTGTGCACCTTGCTACTCTCAAGTAGCTCAAGTTTATAAGCCACTTCTTTGGTCCTCCTAGTGACTTTGAAAGGTCCATAGAAGTGAGGCTTAAGCTTCTCTGACCCACTCCTTTTAAGAGTGGACTGCTTGTAGGGCTGCAATCTCAAATAAACCATGTCACCAACCTCAAATGTTTGTTCATTACGATGTTGATCAATGTACAACTTTTGCTAATTCAAACCCTGTTGTATATTATCCCTCAAAGATCTCATGATGTCTTGAGTTTTCTGAAGATCTTTGGCTCTAGGTACTTTGCAATCTCTGAAAAGTAAGTCAATGAAGCTAGGAGCTTCATAACATACAAAGCCATAAAAGGAGATCGTGATAGTCCTGTGAAAGGTGGAGTTGTAACAAAACTCCCCCAAATGCAACCACTTAACCCATGCCTTTTGTTGCCCTAAAAAATAATTGTGTAGGTAGTCTTCCACCTATTTATTAACAATCTATACTTGACCTTTAGTCTAGGGGTGGTAACTATTGCTAGGAGTCAACTCAACAACACACAACTTGAGTAATTCCCGCCAAAACAAGCTCATGAACTTGTTGTCTCTATCTCTAATGATGTTCCTAAGTATCCCATGAAGTATAAACTCCTCTCTAAAGAATAGATCTGCCACCTATACTATTTTATGCCCTGTTGAAATATTGAAGAAGTGAGAAGACTTGGTTTATTTATCCATTACAATATAAATGCAATCCTTCACTTGTACCTTGGGAAGTGTTGATGTGTTTTTTATGCACGTACGAACACAAATTAAAATACCAAGGTATCGTATCCTCTCTTGAACAAAGTCTCTCAAATGCTATGCTTCATGATCAAATGAGACAACTGCAAGATTACGAATGTCAGGTCTTGATGCATGGATAAGCTCAATGGTTGATGTAACAATGCTGGAATCACAAGGGGAGTTATGTTGTACATGAATGCTTGAATACTTAGACATTGTTGGAACGTGGGACTAACTCATTTAACAAAGAAAGATCAAAAGGAAAGGGTTTAGAGAGTTTAATCTAATCCTAGGAATGTAGGATGTACTGGATGACTTGGTGAGACTAAACTAAACTTTGCTTTGGCATCAATGAACAACTCCACAAAGCTAGTGCACTCTACTAAGGTAAATGTATGATGTTCAAATTACCACCAACATGGACACACTGTAATGTCCCTACTAGTTAGAGATCATTGTCCTGCAAAACAGTTTGTTAGAATACAACAGATATATATATATATAACTAGTCTAAATTGCAATCTAACTTTAAAATACTTAATTAACATAATCACAATTTTTATCTAATAAAAAGGATACGAATGTCATACGAAAGTATGTCCTTAGGCGGCCGTGAAACTCGCCTTCTTGGAACCCATCTTGGTTCCAAGCCCTCCAAGAAGTCGAAGGTGAATTCGACCCCTATCTTGAATGTAATTTCTTACATCCAAGCCATCCAAGAAATCGAAGGTTAACTCAATTCCTGTCTTGGGTGTAACCTCTTACACCCAAGCCATCCAAGGAAGACCCTATGTCCAGTCCTTGCCTTGGGTGATGCATCACATCATCCAAGTCCTCAGAGGGGACTGGCCAGATCCGTCTCTTCTTGGTTGAACTTAATCAACCAAGCCATACATATGCATATCAATGTTCAGTATATATACTGCCCTAGGGATTATCATAATCCCTCCCTTAGACTAAGGGAGTTTCCTCCCTATAGCCTCCATCATGTGATTACATTTATAATACATTTTTTGCATTTTTATTACTACTACTTTCCATTCCATAATTCACATTTACATATTCCTAATTTAGCATATATTCCATAACATATATTCAGAAAATGTCCATTATCAAATATTCACCTTAACGTATATTCCTAACTATTCATTGATATGTATTCATTAACATATGTTTATACCTATTCATTTACATCTAAAAATCATTCATTAACATATGTATTAAACTGTTCATTACTTATATTCATTACATATGTATTAAAATTTTCATTATTTATATATATATATATATATATATATATATATATATATATATATATATATATATATATATATATATATTGAGATGTTCATTATTTATATCTAATAAACTATTCATGCATTACCATTAATATAAATATTGAAATATTCATTCTTTATATTTATTAACATATATAACAATCTATTCATGCATTACCATTAATATAAATACTGAAATATTCATTATTTATATTTACTAACATATATAATAATCTATTCATGCATTACCATTAATATAAATACTGAAATATTCATTATTTATATTTATTAACATATCTAACAATCTATTCATGCATTACCATTAATATAAATATTGAAATATTCATTATTTATATTTATTAACATATATAATAAACTATTCATGCATTACTTACCTGTGCGTAACCTGCTGCCGTAGCTTCCAGACCTTCCTCTCTAACCACGTAGCAGTCCTCCTCCTCCCTCCCCCTTCTGATTCAGCATCGTTCCATATTAAATATCTTATAATAAGGAATAGTGGCAACTCTTCACTTGGAATAGACACATCCTTCCTAATTCGTGATCCTTCCTCTATGTTGATCGCATCTCTTTATATTATTAATAGATGAAGATTCGTTAAAGGATATCGACCGGTTTACTTGCTATTAATAATTATATTTAATTATAATCGATGTTCATAACTAGTCATGCGACGGGCCTTTGGTTCGATAGGGAATATCGATTGGTTGGCTGCCAACTATCGATACTCGATATTAATCTATACTTTATCAACATCCTATTGATGTCACCAACAACCGTTAACACTCATAATCGATATGTTTGATATCAATATACCAAATCGATATCCATGGGATGACCACTTATCTGATTTGTATTGGCTATGAAGATGGGTCTTCAAATGTGGTCAAATTACTAAATGTTCGCTGACTGTTTATGCATTGGTCTTAATTCTATTTAGTCGTTGTTTACTATCCGATAGTGTTAATAGTAATATTGTATAATATAATCATTGTCTTTAACTACGTTGAATCCACTGCAGATTGTTGTCAAAGTGTAATCACTACTCATCAATGATTGCTTTTATAAGATATTAATCGCGGTATTTTGAATGTACCAATCACTCCTCATTCCCCTTAATAATTGGTGCTTCTCTTTTGTATATATATGCCTCTGTCTTAAGCACATGAGTTGACAATCATTTACCTTGCATAAATATGAGCAAGGTTAATTAACCACCCTATTATGTTCTCCCCCTCCTCCAAAGAAGTCGGTCATGAATGTATATATAACATATGCTGATGTAGTCAGCCATAAAATGTTGATTATAAAGGAGGGCTCCAAAATATGGAAGGTCAACAACATTTTACTTATTTTTTCATCGAACTCGAGGAGGTTAGCTAGATCTGAGAAAATTGTGATGTCTTATAAATAAGACAATTTTCTAATCAGTATATTTTATATTTGAGGAGATGTCAGGCTGGGGACATGACACACACATCAAGGCAGTACATATCAATGTGTGGATAGCAATTGAAGTTAAGCTTAAATAAGGATTCCAATTGACCACACAAGGCGAGTTTACAATCAGCAAATTGCTAGTAGTGTGGATATGGGAATTTCACCATGAATCATCTACAAAATCTTTCATTCATCTAATCAACATAAAAGAAAATGATAATTGGAAACCATGCAAGTTGTTGAAACAACACATTTCACCATATCTTCAATGAAAAGAGTATGTTCATTTACAAGTCTTAGCAACAATTTCTTCTTCTCCTACCCTACTCCTACTCTAACTTCTAATTCCTAACTGCCTTATCAACTATTCTCCTACTCTTCTACTGCTAACTATTAACCTTTACAAATGAGAGCATTGAGCCTTATATAGATAGCTCATTACACATATGAATGACTCAAATTTATTCACAATCAATGGCCAGGATCGACAGATAGAAACCCTAATTAGGGTTTGTTACAACCACCATTACATTGACCAATGAGAGATCAGGGTGAGTAGGATAAATAATATTTGATGTAGTGCCACGTGTCACTTATTCCCTCCTTGAATGAATGTTGACTCGGTACCCTTTGATTGCACGAATGGTGACTAGAATGCCACCTCAACTTGCCTTATAGATTTGATTAACTTGTCCTTTTACCTATAACAATTTCATCCACATGTTTGGAAATTTTTCCCAATCTCAGAATCTTGAAATATTTCCTTCCTTGGCGCTCTTTGATATTGAAATTGCTTGATTTAGTTTCTGATTTCTTAATGTGAAATCCTTTGTGCTCATGTCTTGAACTTGCTTTCCTTCATTTGTTCATCATCAAGGTGAAGTCCTCTTCATGTTTGATCTAGTCCACATCTTTACCTTTGGAAATCGTTGTCTTGAAGTCCTCTTCCAATCCTTGAAGTGTTAATCTTCCTCATCCGCATTTGTGATGTTGTCCTTGCAATATGCTTGTCATTTTGGAGTTGATCCTTTATCATTTGTTGCTTTGAAGTGCTAAGCTCTTAGTATCCTCGCAAGCCGCATCCTCCTTCACCTCAAGCCTTGATCATCATGCTTTCTTTCCTCATAGCAGACCTGCAAAAAAAAAACATTGAATTAAACACCTATGGGATAAACTTTATTTCAACCTTGGTGGGAGATCGATCATCATAAGGACAGATAAGTTCCCAGAACATCCGCATTATCTCTATTCATTCCTTCACTTGGTGGAGATTTGATGCCTATAGGGACTACTTTATTATTGATCCTCATTTGAATTGATTCATCCCTTCCTTTGTGATTCTGCCCTCAAGTGGAAATTTGACCCACATTGGGACTCCTTGTCTTTGAAATTTTGTTTGATTTGATCACCATTTGATGGAGTGGAAATTCGAACCCTATCAAGACATTTCAATGTTCCTCATTTTGTCCTCACAAATAATTTTCTAGAATTAATAAAGGTTCCTATTTCTAATAGTTTTCAGACCTATAAGCTCATGAAAATCATAAATTTGTTGATGATTGTAGCTTTAGTAAGATTAATCTAACCGATGAAGTCATATATGTGAACATTTGATATCTATCCTTTCATATAGTCTAATCGACGTGTTTACCTTGATGTTAATTATAACATGATTATGAATAATCATGTGTGTGTATATATATATATATATATATATATATATATATATATATTTAATGATATATATGGATATATATAATTAAATATATACATACATGATTATGATCATTAAATATAAATCATGAAATTCTGGAGACGATTATAATCATCATTGCAAATCACCGATCTTCCTGTGATTGAATGATAAAGCGAATCGATCATATCTTGGATCGATTAAAGAACAATATTATGTACTTAATCATTAATGAAGTTGATTATGTGAATCGACTAATCTGATTATGTATTGATCAGATTATATTATATTATGATCATTAATAATGTCGATTATGTAAATCGACTAATCTGATTATGTATTGATTTGAAGTCTAACCAATATCGATTATGGAAATCGATTATACATTAAACTAACTATGTATAAATTGTATCATGCTGATTACACCAAATTTGATTATGAGAATCGAATTATTTATAATTGGTTATGAATGTCGAATATATTGATCAATGGAATGATCAATATAATGAATCGATCATCCTGCTAAACAGATCAGTATTACTTTGCTGTTTAATATCAATGATTATGTAATCATTCATTGCTTTTTAGTGGAGCATGTCTATGAAGAGACATGACTCCACGTGAAGGCGTGTCTATTCATAGATATGTCTAATCAAAAACATATATAATATGGATGAATTCGATTCTAATGGTAAGTACAGAAATCAATAAGTGCAAGCCAAAGATATCAAACATATTCTGATCAAATTGAATTAAGAGCATTATTATTACTTCAGTGATAATAATGGAGATAAAGTTGGCAAATATATCCAACTATATAAAGCAATAGCAACAAGGAAAAATTAAAATTTATCTATAGACAAATCTGATCACTTTAACATGGTATCAGAGCCAATCTAAGGAAGATCTGATCAGATTTGAAATTAAAGATTATCAAGACTATCATTTGAATCTTCTAAAATCGCATTCCTATGGCAAGCGGAGTTAGATTTGAAGACCGTCTTGAAGGAGCCTCAAACTACGTATCATCGAAGTTTAGGATTATGCTTACTTTGAAAGAGAATGAATTAGACTCATTTTTAAAAGGAGTCGTACCTGAACCAGATGAAGAAAATGAGAAACTTCAATGGAACAAAAACAATAGCAAAGCCATGAAGGTGTTAGTAGATGCCGTCAGAGATCACATTGTTCCAATTATCTCAAAGTTTGACATAGCATACCACATGTTCAAATCCCTTGAAAGCATGTATGAGATAAACAACACTAGCAGTGATCTCACACTGAAAAGACAACTTCATCATGTGAAGATGAATAAAGGAGAATCAGTTACATCATACTTTATGAGGATAACAGAGCTAAGGGACCAGCTTTCTACCATTGGTCATCAAATCGAAAGCAAAGAGTTAACAATGCTGGCTCTAAATGGACTCCCAAAATCATGGGAATCATTTATTCAAGGAATAAGTGCTCGTTCAAAACTCCCCAAGTTCGATCGATTGAAAACAGATTGTATTCAAGAAGAATCCAAATTAGTCACAAGGGGGATTAATCAAAGTACCACAAATGAAGACATTCATGTGTTGAACTCTCATTCCCACAAGAAGGGGAAGAAAAAGAACTTAAAGAGAAAGGACAAAGGTACAAGTGGAAAATGTTCATCTAAAAGGAGAAGGGACATGTCTCAAGTGCAGTGTTTCATATGCGACAAGTATGGACATTATGCTATGAAGTGTCTGGATAGGCCAAAACCTCAAGCCTCTATTGCTGAAGTTGAGAAGGCTAGCATAGAAAATGATTCCGAGAAACTTGTTTTCTATTCAGCCTTATCAAGCCAAGCATCAACTAGCCTTAACACCTAGATAATTAATAGTGGGGTATCACGTCATATCACCGGATTCAGAGAACATCTAGATAGTCTAGTGAAGAATTTAGATGAGGAAGTGACTATTGGGAATGATACTAACTATCCCGTAAAAGGAATTGGAACCTGCACTATAAATCTAAAATCAGACATCTCTCTTCATCTTACAGGGGTATTGTTTGTACCTGGGATACAGAGAAACTTAGTTTCCATCTCGGCACTTGAAGATAAAGGATATAGAATAACCTTTATGGAAGGGAAAGTCCTGGCATGGCCCAAGAACTCAACCATCAAAAAGGCTCATACGATTGGAGTTAGACATGGATGCCTTTATAAACTTTGTACTTCTCCCTCTCAAGCCCTAATACATGAATCTACAAATACAAACGAGATTTGGCGTAGAAGATTAGGACATCTCCATTTTCGTGCTCTACCTTCAATAGAGAAAATGGTAATAGGCCTACCTAAGCTCAAACCAGAACATGAAGGAACATGCAAGGGTTGTGCCTTGGGAAAGAATACAAAAAGGACTTTTCACAATAGTAATAGTAAATCCAAAAATGTACTAGAACTTATTCATTTTGATTTATGTGGACCCATGTCTGTAACCTCTATAGGAGGATTCTCGTATTATGTTATCTTTTTAGATGATTTCTTTAGGAAAACATGGATATATTTCTTAAAATGTAAAGAGTCCGAAGAAATCCTTATGAGATTTAAGGAATTCAAAGCTCTCATAGAAAACATGTCAGAAAATAGAATCAAAACATTAATAACAGACAATGGGGGGGAATATACTTCAGAAATATTCAAGGACTTTTGTGTTAATGCTGGGATTAAGAGGGATTTTACGGTTCCTTATAATCCACAACAAAATGGGGTGGCAGAAAGAAAGAATAGGACTATTGTTGAAGCTGCTAAAGCCATGATGTATGATCAAAACTTAGAAACTTCATTTTGGGCTGAAGCCTCTAGGACTGTTGTCTACATCCAGAATAGGTGTCATCATTCACTTCTAGATAACAAAACTCCCGAAGAAGCATTCACTGGGATCAAACTTGACATAAGTCATTTAAGAATCTTTGGTTGTCCAATCTACATTCATGTACCTAAGGAAAAGAGGTCTAAGTTAGAGCCCTCAGGCAAGAAGGGAATATTTGTGGGCTATAGTGAAACATCTATAGGATCTACATACCTAGACAAAGATTAATTGAACTTAGTAGGGATGTTAATTTTGAGGAAGACATTGCTTTCAGAAGATCCACAAGCAGTCATGAGATAGAAGATCAAGAGCCTCCTTAAAATATGGAAAAGGATCATGCTCCTGAGATTCAGAGGGAGGCTCATGAAGTGATGGAAAATGAAGATCAAAATGAACCCTTGATTGAATCTAGTAACACTAATGTAAATCGAAAGAGACCACTTTGGGCTAGGAAGATGATTCAAGAAGCTAAGAATTATTGTTGCATCAAAGGGATGGAAAATCCATCAAATGGACATAAAGACTGCCTTTCTAAATGGCGTAATAGAGGAGGAAGTCTACCTGGAGCAACCTGAAGGATTTTTTATACATGAAGCTGGTTCACATGTTTGCAGATTAAAGAAGGCATTATATGGACTTAAACAAGCCCCTCGAGCTTGGTATGAAAGGATTGATCAATACCTCTTGGGCTTGGGATTCTTCAAAAATGATGCAGATCCAAATCTCTACTTCAAGGTAATTAATGGTGAAATGTTGATTCTTATCTTATATGTGGATGATACAGGATAAGATCACTTAATTACCAAATGTAAGCAAGACCTAGCATTAGAGTTTGATATGAAGGATCTAGGTGTTTTACATTACTTTCTCGGATTAGAAGTTTGGCAGCAGGTTGATGGTATCACCTTGAATCAAGGAAAGTACACTATTGACATTCTGAAGAGATTTGGAATGATGGAGTGTAAACCCATGACTACACCCATGGAAACAAACTTGCACAAGTTGAAGGATGCAGCAGTAGACTCAAAATATGCAAATCCCACTCTATACAGGCAATTACTTGTAGGATTGTCTAGTAAATCTTTGAATCATACTATCATCCATTGTGACAATCAAAGTTGCATAAAACTTTCAATGAATCCAGTGTTCCATGATAGATCAAAGCATATTGAGATTCCTTATAACTATGTTAGAGACATGGTAGAAAGGAATGTGATTCAGTTGAACTATGTTAGTACAAGTGATCAAGCAGCAGACATTCTCACCAAGCCTCTCTCCAAGACAAAGGTTGAACACTTTCGGGATAAACTTGGTATGGTTGAAAATGTAAATTAAATTTGAGATTGAGTCTAAATTATTTAAAGTATTCGTACTAATAAAAATATGTTTAATGTGTAAACTCTTTTATTGTCATGTGTGTGACTCCATGACTTTATGGACCCCCTATGAACATTGTTGAAAGGTGACGACTTTTCAATAACGAACACTTGTAATTGGTTGATATTGTAAGGTGACGACTTTACAATGATCAACTTCACTATCATGATGGGTATCATGAGACTTGATATCCATGGACATGTCATGATAGTTCATATCTCTGAGGATATTATGGTAGATATCATTAAATAAACCAAAATGTTTTTTAAGAGATAGTCATGGTGGATATTATGCGACTTAATATCTGTGGATATGCCATGATCTGATATCCTTATGGTAGACATCATGAGACATGATGTCAGTGCACATACCATAAATATGGATATTTTGTGAGTTATGGTGAATATCATGTGACTTGATATTTTTTGTGTTCTTGCCATAAACTCTAGATATCATGATGAGGTGATATCTCTTCCTCTACACAATAAATGAACTTATTGTGTTTCATTCTTGTATAGATTTAATCCTCCCTAGCTAAGAGGGGGTGTAGCTTCAGTCAAATTAATCTAACCAATGAAGTCATATATGTGAACATTTGATATCTATCCTTTCATATAGTCTGATCGATGTATTTACCTTGATGATGTTAATCATAACATGATTATGAATAATCATGTATATATATATATAATGATATATGTGGCTATATATAATTAAATATATACATACATGATCATGACCATTATATATAAATCATTAAATTCTGGAGACGATTATAATCATCATTGCAAATCACTGATCTGCTTGTGATTGAATGATAACAGATAAAATGAATCGATCATATCTTGGATCGATTTAAGAACAATATTATGTACTTAATCATTAATGAAGTCGATTATGTGAATCGACTAATCTGATTATGTATTGATCAGATTATATTATATTATGATCATTAATAATGTCGATTATGTAAATCAACTAATCTGATTATGTATCGATTAGAAGTCTAACCAATATCTATTATGGAAATCGATTATACATTAAACTAACTATGTATAAATTGTATCATGCTGATTACACCAAATTCGATTATGAGAATCGAATTATTTATAATTGGTTATGAATGTCGAATATATTGACAATGGAATGATCAATATAATGAATCGATCATCCTGCTAAATAGATCGGTATTACTATGTTGTTTAATATCAACGATTATGTAATCGTTCATTGTTGTTTAGTGGAGCATGCCTATGAAGAGACATGGTTCACGTGGAGGCATGTCTATTCATAGATATGTCTAATCAAAAACATATATAATATGGATGAATTCGATTCTAATGGTAAGTACAGAAATCAATAAGTGCAAGCCAAAGATATCAAACATATTCTGATCAAATTGAATTAAGAGCATTCTTATTACTTCAGTGATAATATTGGAGATAAAGTTGGCAAATATATCCAACTATATAAAGCAACAGTAGCAAGGAAAAATTAAAATTTATCTATAGACAAATCTGATCACTTTAACAAAATTCAACATTAGGTAACACAAATTCTAGAAAATACAAGGGATTTGATCAAAATTTGGAAAATTTGTCCTCAAAAAACCTGATTTTCAAACTTAGGATAAGTCTGATTGCAATAAATAAGTCTGAAAACACCCTTGTAAACTCAAAAAATGACATGTTTGATGCAATCTTAGGTTTGATTTTTGAGTATACAGTTTGAGGACACCCCTGGAAATGGTTGATTTAGGTGCTGGAAAGTTGTCTCAAATTTGATTTTCTGAGTACCAAGTTTGAAGACAACCCGGTATACCCAGAAAATGACTGATTTGAAGCTCAAAAAAGTATAACCAAGTCTGAATACACTCTAAAAATGGTGTATTAAAGTCTGATTTTTTTATATTGACGTCTGAATACACCCTGAAAATGTATGATCTTGGCTGCCCCAACACGTCCCAGGTCTGAATTCTGAGTTTGGAGGTCTGAATACACTCAGAAAATGACAAATTTTAGATGTAAGAGTTACAACAAAGTTTGGTTTTTTGAGGACAAAATTTGAATACACCTTCCAAAGGTCTGAAAATGTCTCCCAAAAGTTTGAAAATACTCAGAAAATTATTGATATTAATGGCTAGAAGTGGTCACAACCATGACACACCTCCACGCTTGAGTTGTTTTGCCTTTACAAACACCAAATGGTCATGCCTGGGCTCAAACAAGTGGCTGAAAATGATATCTCAGTCTAAGAATTTTTTTGGAAATGGTGCTTCAAATTGAACCAGCAATGGTGTCTTTGCAAAATACCTTCAATCACTCAACAGTGGTGCCCAAAACAAAGTCGCCTTGCACAAATGATGGATGGAAATGGTCTGAGAACAAATCACTGTTTGTTGGGAATGGATTTTCAGATTTGCACCAGCAATGGTGCCCAAGAACAATGTCACAAACATGCCCAACAATGGCATCAAACACCAATGTAAGCAAAATAGCCCTTTCAATAACAATGTTGCACTTGAAAATTATTCCAAATTGCCCATGATTGTGGCACAACTAGCCACAAAAATAAAATTGTTGCTCCTAGCTATGGTGGCGCCACATACACAAATCATCTCAATTAACAATGGCACTTGGAAATCTTTTCATCAATGGCACAATCAGCTACACTTGGATAATTTTGATCCTTCAAACCAGCAATGGCGCCTTCACTAAGCCTTCAACCTATCAAATCAATGGCAATATAATAATAGTATAATGTTGGTTGGGTACATTTATTAATGCTTTTGCCTTGAGAGTACACCACACAAGCGATGTGGGATAAACAAATAATTGCTCATTATTAAAAACTCATAAATCCAAGAGACTATATATGTTATGCTCTTCGAGGACATGCCAAATGCCACAGATCAGATTTGGAGCAGAATGGTGTGGAAAATGAGCGAGGCATGGAGTTGATCCAAAAAATTTAGTGGACCCAGAGAAACCAGAGTATCCAGAGAGACCTTAGAAGTAATCAGAGCTTTCCGAGGACCCAGAGAAATCAGAGATTTCAGAGAAACGAGCGTTTCCAGAGGTCTCAGACAATCCAGAGATTCCAGAGGAACCAGAGTATTCAAAGAAGGTTCTGGGAAGGCTTTCCTTCGCGCTCATCACGACCAAGCTCCTCTTTTGATCATTGCCCTGATGGCTCCTGGTGAGCAAATGATCAAAATCGTCTAGCAAATAAGCAGACTAAAGATCAACTCTACAGCGGTTTAAAAAGGCAGAATCATGAGAAACATCGAAATGTTGGTTTTCCTCACCACCCAAGTTCATCCGCTTTTTAGAATGATGCGTCTCCAAAATACCCTAGCTTAGATTCTTGGGCAAGTAAAGTGGCAACAGGTCCAAACAACATCCCTCTTCAATCTAGTAAGCCCAGCTTTGCTCCCTCTAAACAAGCCTCTCTATTCCAAAAACAGACTCACCCTCTATGCATTCAAACCCACTTCTCGGACCCCAGAGTTTCGCCTAGCCGCAGGGATCATAGGGTTTCAGGCTTCAAAAAACCCTTTCCTCCTTGGCAAGTCCCTCCCTTTGAACAGAAACTCCAAAAATGGAATAGGAGAGGCATGGGGAGTAAGCTTTTTGTTCTACCTTCGTATTCTCTAAATCCAACAATTGCTCGCCTTAAGGAGAATGCCCCTTTTTGTTCAATGGTGCGACTGCCAAGGGAATAGCAAAGATATCATGTCCTGGTGGACCTCTTCTTTTCCAGGAATGATCTCAGTCAAACCATTGCAGAATGATTTTTTTCTTTTTAGAGTGTGCAGACTCTACGTTGAAAAATGCAATCATCAATGGCAATCTACTATTTTTTCAAGGCTCGACCTTCCATTTCCTGGACTGGAAACCAGGCTTTGATCCAACAAATCATAGATTTCAGAAATCTCGAGTATGACTCTCTCTAGTTGGTCTTCCATCTGAGTTTTGGTGTTCGGAGGCCCTTTTGAAGATAGGAGATGCTTCAGGATCTCTAGTGGGCATTGAGGAAGACTTCCCGAATGGCCTCAAAGGGGATGTGGCCAATATCTATGTAGAGATAGATCTAAAACAAGGCTTTTACAGTGAACTAGAGGTAATCTTAGAAGTGGGTATATGGAAGCAGAAAGTTCTGAGATTGGGAAAGGAGATCCCTAGCAAATGCGTTCTTCGAAATCAAATTATTCGAAACTGCTTGTTGGCAGCAGCTAGAGGTGCATTATCTCCACTCCAAGCAGTTGCAGTTTCAAATAATAATGGCTTGAATCCACAATAGGGAGGTCAAGGGATTGGCAATTCCAACGGATCCGCCTGTTTTAGAAGTTGTTCTTACAACCGATGATATGAGTCTACATATGGAGATCAAGGGATTGGCTTCCCCAACTGATTCTCTTGTTCCTACAGCCTCCCGCCATCTTCAAACTCCAAGACCCTCTCGACTCTCAGATGATATGTTAGCAAACTCGAAACAATCTCTTCCAAGTGCAGGGTCTCTTTCTCCTCCCCTCCTTCCTCCATCTTTTCCCCCTCTCATCCTGTCCCCGATAGTTAAGATTCAACCCAATAAAACTACAAGGAGTTTGTTTGGTCAAAAGAAAACCCCTTCTCTGATTAGAGGTGCCTTTAATATATTCTCTCAGAGTCCCAGAAAGATTTTAAAAAGAAAAAATAAACTCAGGTGAAAGCAACCAAGGGGTGCTCCAGCATTAATAGAATCAAGCAAAGGTAAATTTATGCCTCTAGCTAACATCTTACAGGAGGAGGATGTTATTGCTAATGACATCAAAGCTAACTTGGAGGTTGAAGATGAGTTCTACATCTCAGAAGGAAAGATGTCCCCAGGTAAAGCCCTGCCCAATTTGCCTCTTAATCCTCTTCTTTCTCCCTTGGAGTCTCCCTCAAAGGATATCCCTGTTTGCTCGGTCTCCCCAGTTATAGAGCCTCTGTCATCAAAACATTTCTTCAATCTATCGGCTGAGCTCCCTTATCCGCTCTTGTTGTCGCCTTCATTGATTCCACATGATCTGGATATGCCCATGGATCAAAAGACTCAGAGACTCCTCCAGGACTACATGAATGATGATGAAGATTTAGACTCAGTTCTAGATACTCCCTTAGTTTTAATGTATTCTAAGATCAAGGAGAAAAGGAAACTGGGATTGCATCAATTTCTAGAAGGAAAGGAGAAACCTGGTTTTGGATCATCTCCTCCTAAGAAGGGTCGCAGATCTTTGACTGAAGCAAGATCTCAAGATGGGGCAGCGGAGAACCAATCCAAAATTATAGACCTTTGGAAAGTAGGGAAGGGAAACCCCCTTCCTGAACAACAATGAAAATCTTGTCTTGGAATGTTAGGGGTCTCAATGCCCCTAACAAACAGAGGGTGATCAAGAGAAGGATTCTTTTGGTTAGCGCAGATGTCACCCTCCTTCAAGAAACTAAATTAGATTGCCAGCAAGTTGTTTCCTTTGGTGTTGGAATTAGCTCTTTATTTCAAGCATCTATTCAATCAACAGTTGCTTCAGAAAGGGCCTCTGGGGGTCTAATGAGAATCTGGAAGCCTTCTCAAGTTCATGTGGAAGGTGTTGCTTCTAACAGAAATTGGTTGCTAGTCGAGATCACTCACCTTCAGACAAATTCTTCGTTTTTTAATCATCAACATTTACGGACCAACATCTCCTCAAAACAGGTGGATCCTCTGGCTATCCCTTGACGGGGTCATATCCCAACTATCTGATCAACAACTCATTATAGGAGGTGACTTCAATGCTATCAGGTATGCATCAGACAAAAGGGGAGGCATTATCAGGTTAGGCAGATCTCAACAAGGTTTCAATGATTGGATAGATAGGAATGGGTTATTAGAAATTGACTCAGGGGACTCATTTACATGGACAAATAGGAGAAAAGGCTTTAGTAATATCTCAGAGAAAATTGATAGATTTTTCTAGCTGGGGGATCTCAGATCTTTTCCTTTTTTCTTTGAGTGTTCAGTTCTAGCCTGTTTAGGATCAGACCACTTCCCCATTATGCTCTCCCTTCAAGGTGTCCTTGATACCTCTAAATATCCCTTTAGATTTGAGAATATGTGGATGAAGACCCAAATTTTCTAACTTTGGTAGAAGATTGGTGGAAAGAAGAATCATTTGAAGGCTCCAAACTCTATTGCTTCATTTCAAAGTTAAAATTTGTAAAACAGAAGTTGTTGCAATGGAATTCTCAACATTTAAAAAATATCTTTTCCTTCAAAAAATCCTTAGAAGAGCAGTTGGTAGTTCTAAATGATAAAATTATTTCTGAGGGCGTGGATCAAGAATCCTTTGAACAAGAACAGAGTTTTCTCACGGAGTATGAGGATATCCTATCCTAAGAAAAAAATTTCTGGAGGCAGAAGTCCAAAGAGAACTAGCTTCGGATGGGAGACAAGAATACGAAGTTCTTCCACAATGTGACAAAGGTTTGCAGGAACAAGAATTGGATTTGAATCAAAATCAAACTATAGAGGATCCTGAAGAGAGAAATTATTGCATATTACTCTAATCTTCTAAACAATGTTGAAGGCTCCCACCTGATAGAGCAGGAAAAGTTCTTGGCTTTGATTCCAAAGATTATTACAGATGAACAAAATCAGAAATTAAATGAGAAATTATCTCTGGAAGAAGTATCTCAAGCTCTCAACCAGCTTCCTTCTGGAATGACTCCTGGCCCAGACGGCTTCCCTATTGACTTTTTCAAGAAATGCTCGCATATTTTGGGACAAGAACTTACTTAAGCCTTAGAACGTGCAAGAAGATTAGGCAACTTGCTTAGAGAAATCAACAATACGTTCATAGCTCTTATTCCAAAAAAGGAGAAAGCATCTAAGCTAGGGGATTTCAGGCCTATAACACAATTTATAAAATCCTCTCCAAAGTCATGACAAACAGAATGAAGGCCCTTATGGACTGCATTATATCAGATGAACAGATTGGATTTCTCCCTGGCCGCTCAATTTTTGATGGGGTCATTGTGGCTCAAGAAGCCATCCACACTCTTCAAAGCGTGAAGAGACCAGGTATGATAATCAAGTTAGATATTTCAAAAGCTTATGATAATGTAGATTGACAGTTCCTTTGCAAAATAATGCAGGCTTTTGGTTTTGACAAAAAATGGATGAATGCATTTCTACACCCAAATTTTCAATCTTGATAAATGGAAAGCCAACAGGTTTCTTTTCTTCTTCAAGGGGCATCCGACAAGAAGATCCCATATCACCATTTCTCTATATTATAATGGCGGAAGCTTTAGGGAGGGCAATTAAATCAAGACAATCTAACAACCTTCTAGAGGGAGTCAAAGTAACCACAAATTATGTTGTCACACACCAACAATTTGCAGATGACAACCTTCTGCTGGGTGCAGCAAAAGTCAAGGAAGCAACTCAATTAAAAATGCTTTTGGAATCCTTTGGAAAGGCCTTAGGACAAATCAGCAACAAAGAAAAATCAAAAGTTCTCTTTTTCTCCACTCCTATCCCCATACAGGCTAAGATCCTAAGAATTTTCAATTGCAGAGCAGGCACACTCCCATGCATACACCTGGGCATTTCAATTGATAGAGTATTGAGGAACACTAAGCTTTGGGATCCTCTAAAGCTAAAGATGAATCATAATACTCTTGGAAGGGGAAATGGCTTTCATGGGCTAGTAGATTAGTTATGCTCCAAGCAGTGATTTCGGCTCTTCCCATTTACCTTTTATCCTTTTTGTCTTTAACTGCTAGTGCAAATTCCTTCATCATCAAGAAGATGAGAAGTTTTTTGGGGCAAAATGCTGAAGAAAAGCAAAAAAGCGCCCTAATTGCATGGGATAAAATCATCGAACCTAAATCAATGGGGGCTTTAGGAATAAAGATCTTAAATTGCAGAACAAAGCCTTAGGAGCCAAACTAGTTTGGAAGTTCATAAAAGATCCCAAAGCAACATGGGTTAGGATGATGGCAACTAAATATCTATCAGATGAGGACCCCCAAAACCTTCTTAGAGCTAACTCTCATCTGAAGGGTTCTAGAACTTGGAACTTCATTATCTCTTGTAGAAATTTAATTTCAGACTCCCTGTCTTGGGATATTCATGATAGAACCTCTAGCCTTTTTTAGGAAGATTCATGGGGAGGATACCCTAGTATTGCAAATTCTCTTAACATTCCAATAGCAGAGCACTGGCTTAAGCAACACTAGGGATCTCGATTCAGTGATTATATGGTGTTGGAAAGGACCTCTAGCATGCAAGGATGGAGTTGGAAGTCTATGGAAGGATTGCCTATTCCAGTCGCCGAAATAAAAACAACTTTTAGATCTTATAAGAGTAAGAAATATCAACCCTAGAAGAGGGAAAGATACTCTAATTTGGGCTTCCTCGAAAACAGGTCAATATAATACCAAAGATGGCTATAGAGTTCTAGCTAACTCTCAAAATCAAGAGGAATATGACATTCCAGTTAGGCTCTTTTGGAGCAGTAAGATCATTCCAAAAGTAGGGATTTTTGCATGGTTAGCCTTCAAAAAGAGAATTCTTACAGCAAATTTTTTTACTAAAATGGGCTATGAAGGGCCCTCTAGATGCATCATGTGTAAAGCCCATGCAGAGATAGTTGACCATCTTCTCTTGAATTGCCCCTTTACCTCAAAATGTTGGCAATGTCTTTGTGCAAAATTGGGGTGGATATCAGCATTGCCTAATGACATAATTTCCCTTTTCCAATGTTGGCCTCTCTCCGAAGAAAAGCACTTTGAGCCAGATTCTAGAAATTTCTCCATCCTGCCTTGTTTGGGAAATTTGGAAAGAAAGGAATCAAAGACTCTTTGATAATAAAGCGAGGAGATTTGAATCAGTTTTAAGCTCAATTGAAACCTCAATTGTTGAGACAGTAAACTGCAAACTAGCTTTCTCAACAGACTTGTCCAAAATTTTCTCCTCTTGGGATGAAAGTATAAAAAATAACTGGCAAGGAATCAAGATTCCTCCTTCATTTGGGCGAAAACCTAATGCTTGAAAGGAAGCTATTTGGACTCCTCTTAAGCACGGATGGTTAAAACTAAATTTTGATGGAGCCTCCAAAGGTAACCCAGACCCTTCAGGCATAGGATATGTGATTAGAGACCACTCAGGATAAATCATTGGAAAAATGGCCAAGCTAATTCCACCGGACACCAATAATATAGCAGAATTTAAAGCTTTATTGTTAGGCCTATTGGATTGCATCAATCATGGGTTAAGAAACATCATAGTGGACGGAGATTGAGAGATAGCAATCAATGCAATCAAATTGCAGCTGTAGACGCCTAAAATTGTCATGTCTAATTAAATAAATATTTTATTTATTTAATTATCTAAATTCTTCTATTAATTAAATAAATCTTTATTTATTTAATTAATTCATTTATCCTCTTCTAGCCTTATTTCTCATTTAAATAAATACATTTATTTATTTAAATTATCCTTTTCCTAAATTAAATAAATATCTTATTTATTTAATTATCCCACTTCTTCTATTATTTAAATAAATCTTTATTTATTTAATTAATTCATTAACCTTTTCTCCCTATGACACATGTCATTCATCTCTTAATTCCTACACTACCTACCTCTTTCATTATTTTATTATTTCTTTTACCTACCCTATAATCATAGCCGACCTCCTTTTACACCTCTCAATCTTATCCCTCCATTTCATATAGTGTCTTCTATATAAGGAGATGCTTCCTTCATTATCAGACCCTAATGAATCATCTTAAGGACTTGACTACACTACGATCCCACTTGCAACCACATTCCGTTCTTTGTTGAGCTCTTGTGCACATAAAATCTGAGAGCAAATATATCAAGCAAGATCAATGGAGATAGGAAGAATGGAGATCAAAAACCCTATTGGACATGTGATGGTATAATCTTTGTGATTTCATGTGATTTGCATTGTCTTAGGTAATCTTCATATGTTATGGTGGATCTTTGTTGATTGTTAGGCTAGGGTTTTGTGGTTGGATTCATTTAGCCTTTCAATTTTGTTATTGTTGTTATCCATTTTCACCATATACATTTTGGCACGCCCGGTAGGACACTTGTCCCTTTGCATTTAACCTCCTTGTTGCAGATCTTGTGTTTTTGAAGTTGCAGATCGGACATTTTCGGCAGCATTTTCGGTATTTTCGCGTCTACGCACTTCCGGATCGCGTTTTTTATTTTCAGGCGCGTCTGCGACAACTGGATCCACGTCTGTGTTTTTGTCAATATTTCATTTTGCAGGTTCCAGGGAGGCGCGTCTGTGTTACTGAAACACGCCTGTGTCGTTTTCACCTGTGTCTGCGTACAGAAAGCGCGTCTGTGGTTTTTAATCGTGTCTGTGTCTCACAGAACCGCGTTTCTGTTGCGGAGTCGCATCTGCGTAGGCGGTAATCGCGTCTGTGTATTGCTTGTTTCAAAATTTTGGAAATTTTATTGATTCGGTTTTCGGATTTTGCATTTAGGGTTTCAGATCTGGTTTATTTTGAACTAACATTTTCAGATCTAGCTAACACAATTGGTGCAGCTTGTCTTGGAAGCTAAATCGTTTGGTTGAAGGCCCCTATTTTCACAGTCTTTTGGGTTTTAAAATTTACCTAACTTGTGTGTCTGCAGGAAGGGGTGATTATTTCAAACAACCCAAACTACTAACAACTCTTTGTTGCAGGTCCTTGGCAAGAGTTTTTGATTTTTATTGTGTGCCTTGTTTTCATAGACTAGCAAACACTTCAATTGGTGCACTAAAACTAAATCATTATCTTTTGTGTCTTGAGCAATAGGCTCTTTTTGTTTAATCTTTAGAGGGTCTGTCTTCCCGTGTGGTCATTAGGACTACTAGTGAGAAGAGAACGACCCAAGTGGTAGCAAAAGAAAAGCCATCTTCATCCGAACCACTATAATCAAATGTATTCATGGTGAAAACTATGAATAACGTGTGCTGATTAGTTCATACCGACACTATGTCTCCCCATAAACCCGTTTGATCAAATTTATTTGATCAGTTGTAGGGCGTAACACCTACCGGCTGGGAGTCTTCTGTATTTACAGAGCTGAAAGTGCCGCATGTATGGCCACACGAGCAGATGCCCTTACTAGCACCTTTTTGTTTTAGAAGCCCAAATCCTTCTAGTTGTTGGGGCAGGAGGTCGGACCTCTGGTAGCGGCCCACACACATACGGTTCTTAGTAGAGATACAAAGTTCGCCATGGGGAGTTTTCATGGGGACTGATGCTTGGCTGACCCGAGAAGTGAGTGCTAAGGGTGGAGCCAGTGAGGTCAAGCATCTAAGTATCCGCTCTGAATAGCGTAGCCTCGGGGGTAAAACCCTATGTGGGATCAACAACTATTGTCTTGGCCAGCCATAAGAATTGTGTTTGACTTATTTTAAACATTCAAACATTCAAGACCAAACAGCAAAACATTGTGTTTTTTGTGTCTTCAAGTGTATGCAAAACAATTTTACATCAAACAACACACTTTTCTTGGAGTCATTTTGAATCTAGACACTTGCAAACATTGGGTCTTCATCAACACTGTGTCCTCTTGTCACAAAAATCAGTCAAACAGTCAGATTGAGTCACAACAAAACGACTTCACAGATTGGAAAAAATTGCACAAATTTTACAGAAACGCGTCTGTGTCTATTTTAACAGCGTTTGTGTTGTCTAGGCGCGTCTGTGAAGGGTAGAATAGCGTCTGTGTTTATAACAGCGTCTGTGTGGAATATAAACACGTCTGTGTCGGGTAACCGCGTCTGTGCAGTATACAGGGGCATCTGTGTTCCAACAGTCAACATTGCATTTGGCAAACAAAAAAATCTCAGAAGCGCGTCTGTGTTAAACAGAGGAGCGTCCATGTCAGGAAACTGCGTCTGTGAAGTATACAGTCGCGTCTGTGTCCAGAATTGAAAAACTGTTACAGTCCAGCAAGCAAACACAATCAGTTTCGGAATTCTTGAGCTTCCTAGGTCATTTCTCCAGGGTTTCATTTAGCATTCAACCTGTCTTTGGGTCTCACAAAGTCCATCATTGCTTCACATCTCTCATTACATTCACATTTGTCTAAACTTGAGTCAAAAGGTCACTTGCTTGTCCTCATCATACTTTGTCAACACACTACATACAACAACACTTTGCTAGGTGGTCCCTCATCAAGGTTTCTTACCTTTGGGTCTCATTTGGTCTTACTTAGGGTTAAGGTCAGCTTACCTCATCAAGAAAAACTATCCTCTCTTTGGAAGTCACACCTACTCTACTACATACATACTTGGTCTTACACTTTGGACATTTGCAAGTACACCTTAGATTCATTTACATTCCATCCAACTCTTGGTCTTCCATACTTTTTACATTTTCATCTAGTCTCACACATCTTGGTCAATACCTAGTTCATGGTTGAAACCCGTCTTCAAAAATCTAGGAGAGAAACTAAAGAGGCTCAAGAGTCCGCAAACATGAGTTCTTATGAGTATGACAATGAGATCTTTTTCAATTCTGATCATACTACATTACCTGACATGGATGTCAATAGAAACAATCCAAATGTTGAGAACATGGACACTATAAACGACAATGCTACACAAAATGACAATGTGGACAACTTTTCAGTACATTCAGCAGATGTGGAAGAATCCATTATGAATCCCCATTTCAATCGATTGGTTGAGGAAATAATGAGGAGAGATAGACAATACTTCTTACACATGATGGCACAAAGTGGAGCTAAGATACCTCATGATTTTGACATGTCTCAAATAATGGAACATAGACCTTTGCAACAACCTCACTCCAACATGGATCAAAGGAGACCTAATAGTGGAGGAAATAGAGGACCACACATGGTACCTGAATCACCATCAGCTTTGCTTCAAAAACCAGAGGTCCCACATACACATGTTCAAACATATGATACTCACCTTCGCAGACCATTATGGAAGTCTTATGGAGAAAAATATGCTCAATCACATATCAATGCTAAGGATCAACCACCAAAGCAATGGGATATTCCAAGGCATGCTCAAAATTTGGACACAAAGAAACCTCATGTCAAATTTGGGGGCAATACATTAGAACATGACATGCCTGTAGAGTATGGTATACATGGACAAAATAGATATGGTGTTCCTCAACATGAATCTATACCAAGTGGTCCATATACGCAGCATCAATATAGACCTCCTCCATATGAACATGTGTATGATCAATATCATCCATATATGCAACATGCTCCTCCTCCAATTGGTGCCTCAAGCATGGGGTATGGTCCAAGAAGTCGATCTCCACCTAAGAGCAATTTGGAGCAACAAATCAGGGACTTACAAAAGAAAATGGAGGACATAAATACACCGAAGCCAACATATACAATGAGAGACATATGTCCTTATCCATTTGACAAGAGCATTCCAATGCCTCCATTTCCTACACATTTTGTGACGCCTAAATTTGACAAATATAGAGGAAAAGGGGATCCTAAGGCACACATAAGACAGTTTTTCACAGCTTGCATTGAAGTAGCTTCAGAAGAGACATATTTGATGAGATTATTCCCACAAAGCTTAGGCGATCAAGCTATGGAATGGTTCTCTCAACTTCCACCAGGTATTAAGTCATGGGGTGACTTAGCAGAGCCATTTATTCAACATTTCTCCTACAACATAGAGACAGACATATCAGTCACTACTTTGTGCAACACCAAGCAAAAAGAGGGAGAATCTTTTGCATCGTTCTTACAAAGATGGAGAAATCTAGCTAGCAGATGCTCTTGTGAAATTCCACAAAAACAAATGGTAGAAATGTTCACCCAGAATGTTAACAAAGACATTGGCTATGATCTAAGGAAAGCTTGTTTGTCCACCTTCAAGGACGTTATTGAAGGCTTAGCGACAGAAAAGGTCTTAATTGAACAAGGAGTCATTAAGATATTCAAGGAAAACAAAGATGACTTTAAAGGAAAAGACAAGCCAAGATTTTGGAATAAAAACAAGAACACAATCAATGATGGTGTTGTAGACGCCAACACAGTGCGACCCAAATTCATCTTTTCAAGATCAAGTTCTACAAACAATCAAGTGAATACTCAAACAACTTCAAGATCACGAAGGAAGTACACCCCATTGGGAGAACCACTTGAGTCAGTTTTCAAGAAGCTAGTGGCAAACAAAGTAATCACAGTTTCAGATTTCCCTCCGTATGAACCAAAGGTCAAACCAAATTGGTGGAATGATGATGAGTATTGTGAATTTCATAAAAGCAAGGGTCATAAAACAGGTAATTGTCATCAACTGAAGAATATTGTACAAGATCTCATTGATAGAGGTGACATTGAGATTGAGGGACACTCATCCAATCAAGAACATGAGATGTTTAAGGAACCATTCCCAAAGCACGACAAGGGAAAAGCTAAAGTCACAGATGATCAAGCCAACTATACTAGAGCACCTTACAACTATGATTCAACTATCAATCATATCTCGATGGACAATCATATCTCTACTATTACCATCAAGAACAAAAACCCTGAGAATCCTCCTCAGCGACCCAAGATTGTCCTAAGAGGTGTTGGATCTTCTTCCGAACCTACTTCTGAATGTCATGTTACAACCCGTCGAGGTAAGATCACTTTGCAAGGTGCTCCAACTAAAAACACAGCCTCTTCATCAACCAAACCTGAGTATGACCTTGTAGAACAGTTAGGGAAGACACCCACGCTCATTTCAATCCTTGAACTATTACACATATCTCCCGCACATAAAGCCATTCTTGACAAAATCTTGAGAGATACAACTGTCCCTACTGATCTGAACGTGGACCAGTTTCAAGCCATGGTGGGATACCTTTCCATTCCACACTCCCTTACTTTCACGGAAGCTGATGACGCCTCTGTAAGTCAGCCGCATAATGCACCATTACACATTGAAGCCTTCATACACAAACATCGAATAAAACGAGTCCTGATAGATGGAGGAGCAGGTCTAAACATTTGCACATTAAGCACTATCACACAATTGGGATATTCTGATAAAGCTGTAAATTCTACAAACAAGATCACCATTAAGGCATATGATGATGAAGAGCGTTCATCCAAGGGTACAGTCATCTTACCTCTCAGAGTGGGACCAGTTACAAAGGATGTGGTCTGTCAAGTCCTGGATTTAAATCTCACTTATAACATATTACTAGGACGTCCTTGGATCCATAAAATGAGGGCAGTCCCATCCACATATCGCCAATGCATTAAGTTTCCTCATAATGGAGTGGAAGTAACAGTTAATGGCGATCCTAATCCATTCATATATTGCAATAACCTGAAATCAAAGACTGAGACCATCATTCCTAGTAATCGGGAGGCTGTTCCTTCGTCGGCATACATTGATCCTGAGTCATTAAAACCTTCGACATCCAAACAAGGTGAGCTTAGAGGCAAGTTTCAGGACAAAGGCATGGGGGAATATACTTTCAATCAAACCATGTACTTAAGACAAGTCATGAGTTCCCCAAAAGAATATGGAAGACCACATCCTAACAAGCAAATCTTCATCATGACGCTCAAATGGGACCCTACTACCTTTCAGAGATGGGGTGAACTAGAAGAGGAAGGTTTATACCAAATGCTTTTCAGAGATAATGAAGAGGAAACACAAGATCATGTCAATCTACCATGTGAGAAATATGGCAAAGGCTTCAAAATTCTACAAAAATTTGGGTATGATGGAAAAAGCCCTCTGGGGTTACAAAAGGAAGGCATCATTGAACTTTTACAACCTGAATTGACTTTCAAGAAGGAACGCTCGAAAGGACTTGGTTTCTTAACTTCCAAGGTCCACACCCAAAGGACAGAGGAAGCCTTACAAATCAAAGCTGCCAAAATTCAACAAGAGAATTGCTATTCCACAGATTCCAACGAATGGGAATGGGGTTCCGACAAGTCTTCCAGTGACTACGAACTCACCGAGACATTCAGAGAGCCAAATGAACCCACAGAAGAGGAGGAGTTTTAGAACAAATTCAGAGTTGGTCAAGAAACAACCCATGAGGAGTCTACACAGTCCTTGTCTCAAAGTTCTAGGTTGAAATCACATAGGATGAGAACACCTGTTCCGGAATGCGCTACTAGTGATGATAATTTGGATTCGTTCGTGATTGAGACTGATGAGGAGAGTGCCATCGATGACCTCGATAATTACCTTGACATACCCGAATATAACCACATCTTCACTCTTAGCCCCGCTAACTTCAAAGACATTAACGGCCTTCCCCTTGTTCACCACCAACTCATTGACTGGGATCATGAAGGACCTGCACAGTTGGATACATTTCAAAACGATGAAGCTTTTATTGACTATCTAGGCATACGAAACGATCTTCCCCCTGGAGACCATAAAGCGGGATACAGCATAGAACTCAATAGCGTGGCATATTTTGGTGAGGGTGTCGGACCTTCCAGTCGCAAAAATGTGAAAATAAGAACAAATCAAGGGTCTTATGGTGAAAACCACATTGTGGCGCTATCTGACCCCAAAAAAGTAAAAAGAAAGGACGTATTTGAGGGTGAAAACCTCTCTGAGGCACCCGAAGATGGAAGGCTCGACATTCTCCCAGCATCATATGAGGAAAAATCATCCATGTTGGTAGAGAAGACTATCAAAACAAATATCGGTACAGAAGAGGTTCCACACAACATATTCCTAGCTCAATCACTGACAGAGTCTGAAAGGTCAAAATTCATAAGTTTCTTCAAAGAGTGACAAATCAACTTTGCCTGGTCATATGCTGATATGCCTGGATTGGATCCGGATTTGGTAATGCATCATCTGACAGTCAAACCGAGGGCAAAACCAGTAAAACAGAAATTAAGAAAAATGCATCCACAAGTGGCATTACTAGTCAAAGCAGAACTTGAGAAATTACTCGATGTCGGATTCATACGTCCAATTGATTATCCTGAATGGATCTCTAACTTGGTACCTGTCAGTAAACCAGATCGCAGCATCAGAATTTGCACAGATTTCAGAGACATCAACAAAGCTTGTCCAAAGGATGACTTCCCATTACCAAACATTGACTTATCTCACAGCAGGCCATGAAATGCTATCATTAATGGATGGATTCTCTGGCTATAATCAGATAAGAATTGCACCCGAGGATCAACATAAAACAACATTTACTTGTCCGTGGGGAACTTTCTGCTGGAATGTCATGCCTTTCGGGCTAAAGAATGCAGGTGCTACATATCAAAGAGCCATGACTACTATCTTTCATGATCTCATGCATGTAACTGTGGAAGATTATGTTGACGATCTCTTGGTCAAATCAATAGACAGAAATATACATTTGGACATACTTTCAGTTGCCTTTGATCGGTTGGAAAAGTACAAAGTAAGATTAAACCCTAAGAAATGTGTCTTTGGAGTAACCTCCGGGAAGCTCCTAGGATTCATTGTATCTAAAAGAGGAATTGAAGCGGATCCAGCAAAAGTCAAAGCTATCTTGGAAATGCAACCACCAAAAAATATCAATCAACTTCGATCCTTACAAGGCAGACTCCAGTTCATTCGAAGATTCATAGCACAACTGGCAGATAAGTGTAATCCTTTTCAGCACCTGCTACATAAAAACATCAAATTCAAATGGGATGACAATTGTCAACAGGCTTTCCAGACGCTCAAAGATTATCTTCTAAATCCGCCAGTTCTGATGCCACCAGTTCCAGATCAACCACTGTTACTGTACATATCAGCTACTCCAACAGCATTGGGGGCACTCTTAGCGCAACAAATTGTTGAAGGCAAGGAAAAAGCAGTATACTATATCAGTCGCACATTGGTGGGATACGAGCTAAACTACACACCAATTGAGCGCGCATGTCTTGCTGTGGTCTTTGCTTCACAGAAATTACGACATTACATGCTCACTCATAAGACCAAGTTGGTTGCAAGAATTGATCCATTAAAATACCTTCTCAATAAAGCAACACTTACTGGGCGACTGGCCAAATGGGTAATGATCCTGAGTGAATTCGATATCGAGTATGTGGACAGAAAAGCAATAAAAGGACAAGCCATCGCAGATCAATTAGCAGATGCTCCCATGATAGATGATGTTCCTTTAAGTTCAGAATTTCCAGATGAATCCATTTTGACAATGTCACATGCAAAGCCATGGCAACTATACTTCGATGGCTCATACACACAGCATGGGGCAGGAGCTGGCATCCTCTTTATAACTCCTCAAGGGGATTCTATACCAAAATCATACCGCTTGTCATTTCCTTGCACCAACAATATAGCGGAATATGAGGCATTAACAACAGGATTACGAATTGCAGTTCAATGGAAGATCCAGGAACTTCGTGTTTTTGGAGACTCCCAACTTGTTATCCGTCAAGCAACTGATGATTATCAAACAAAAGATGAAAAATTAATGCCTTACAAACAAATGGTGGATGATCTGAAACAATACTTCACAAGAATAGATTTTGAGCAGATACCAAGAGAGCAGAATCGCGCCGCAGATGCCATGGCTACAATTGCTTCATTGATCGATTTACCTCCAAACGAGACCCGCTATGAGTTCTTGGTGGATAACCTTTTGGTTCCATCATATGAGATCACTCCTACTGAAATGATATGTGTTGTTGGTCCTGAATCCTAGTTATATGGTTCCATCTTCACATACCTTCGCGACAATATCTTACCTCCTGATCTATCAAATAACCAACGCCGCACCTTCATTCGCCAATCCTCTCGATATGTCATTTTAGCTGATATCCTATACCGGCGAGGTCTAGATGGCACTCTTCTTAGATGTCTAGAAAGCGACGAAGCTCAGATTGTGTTATGTGAAGTGCATGAAGGGATATGTGGTCCACATGCTAGTGGTCCTACCTTGGCCAAGAAACTCATTAGGACTGGATATTACTGGCCCAATATAGAGAAAGACTCATATCAGTTTGTCAAGAAATGTAAGCAATGTCAAATTCATGGAGACCTCATACATGCGCCAGCACAAGAACTTCAACCACTTGCGTCTCCTTGGCCCTTTTGTCAGTGGGGACTCGATCTCATAGGCAAGATTCACCCTCCTTCCAATGGTCATAAATTCATTATCACTGCCACAGAGTATTTCACAAAATGGATTGAAGCCATGCCTCTCACACAAGTCACTGGAAAACAGATTGCTACCTTCATCCTTAACTATATCATTTGTCGATACGGTATTCCTGTTTCCATTATCACTGATAACGGGCGTCCCTTCAAAAATCAGGATGTTCGTGAACTCTGTGACCGCTTCCATATTTCTCATCGTTTCTCCACACCGTATTACCCCCAAGGTAATGGCCAAGCTGAGGCGTCTAATAAAACAATCCTTAAAATCCTCAAGAAGACAGTCGACGACGTCGGCCGTAATTGGCATATCCAACTCAATCCTGTACTTTGGGCCTACCGCACAAGTGTCCGCACACCTACAGGAGCTACACCTTATTCACTTGTTTATGGCGCTGAAGCCATCTTGCCTATTGAGGTCGAGTTACCCTCTTTACGGGTTCTTTGCAAAACATCATCACTGATGAAGATTATAGAGTCTCTCGCTTACAAGAACTGGAACTGCTAGATGAACGGAGACAAACTGCTTTTAATCATCTCAAAGCTTACCAACAATGAATGAGTCGCAGCTACAATCACAAAGTCAAGCCTCGCACATTTGAGGTAGGTGACTTGGTTCTCAGAGAAAATCCTAAAAATCAACAAGACAGAGAGAAGAAGGGCAAGTTTGAACCAAACTGGCTGGGTCCCTACATTATTACAGCAGCATATGGATCTGGTGCATATCAGCTCTCAACTATAGAAGGTGAACCTTTAGAGGATCCTATCAATAGCATGCACCTTCGCAGGTTCTACACATAGCTCTTCAGAGTATCCTAATTCGAAAACAAAAAAAAAAAAATCAAAAATTTCAAAAATACAAAAAAAAAATTATAAAACAAAAAAATCGTTACTTGGTGAAAACCTGGCAAACAGGCGCCTTGTGACACAAAAAACATTGAAAAATCGAAAAAAGTAAAGAAAAATAATTTCGTCCAACGGTGAAAACCACTTCGGTGGCGCCCTGGGCAAGTACCATGGTGAAAACTGGGTCACCAGCGCCATGCGTAGAGACATTGCTCCTCCCTCCTTCAGGATTCTCTTTCATCATTTCACTTTGCACACCACTCACAACCTATTCATTCATAATAAAATTACCCATTCCCATCATGGCTTGTTATTGATCTACCCAAGATTGGTTAGCCATTCATAATAAACCTCCCTTTCCATCCATAATAAATCAGATCCTATTTGTGGCTAAGGCAAATCCTACGTCTAGTGATGGGTGTGGAACTGAGAACATCACGTGTTTCGAAGAGTACAGTTTCTTCCAACTTCCTTCAGTCTATTCGCGCACAATTCGCAATAAAGCAACATTTGCATCTCCAGTCCGCAACAAAGTTTTGTCTTCTCCGCAATAAAGTATCAGTTTCATGGATTCAGTCAATTTTAGATGAGACACAGCAGCAACAATGGGCTTCAACAAATCAAATATTTCAACAGACTCAGACAACATTATGGTTCAGTGCTATCTATCCTTTCTGTGAAAGTAAACATTGTGACCACAATCAAATAAGACTTATACAAGTGACAAGAGACACTAAACTTGAGGACTACAGTGGACGTTGGTGTCGAGTCTTGGTTTTTTTTTTATTTTATCTTTTGGTGACATGTCTTTTAGCTTTTCCCGAGATGTCTCTGACTAGAGATTCTATCTCTAGGATGTCTTTGACTAGAAAGGCGAGGATGGGGTATCGTCACCTATTTTCTTTTGCTGTCTGTGGATTGTCTCTTAGTAATGCTATGACTTGTCCAAGGATATGAGGACACTGTGAGTCTAGTATGAACTGGGGCATTCCTTGTTTGTGACTGTCTTATCTCCATGCAAATAGGTACAATGACTTTCTGGGTTGAACATATGCCTCGATTGTCATAACCTACTTGCCATAATAAATCTCAATGATGATAACGCACAAGAAGCTCTTTCACTTTCATATCTTCTGTCTTCCATCCCCCTTTCTCGATTGACTTCCATCGTCCTTCTCGAGTCCGTGTAGCCTACTATCACATGACTGAGTATAATGACACACCAAAAACATTTGCATTTCATGTAGTTGCACCTGCATTACCACATATAAGCATTTCATACATACATATAGATATCACAACTGCATCACATCCTGCACACAACACCTGTTAGCACAATTTACATTTGCATTATCATATTCATCTGCATTACATACATTCACATTTGCATCATGCATACGCATATAAAACATAAAAGAACAAAATATATTGCATTGCATCATATACATATTTGCATCCATATTATAAGCATCACACAAAACATACATCATTAAACATCTCATCACATAGGTACACATGCATATAGCTGCCGCAAAAATAAATCATCTCATATATATAATCATAAGTGTCATGATACAATGATGTCAAAAATACATATGGCTACAATCACCCGAAGGTGTCTACATCATCATACAAAAAAATGGTACAACACTGATACAATGGGAGCCCTCTATGGCTATGATGAACTCCCTCCCTCGGAGCCGCCTGGCCTCGGTGGAATCTGAGCCCTTGAGGGACCCACCCCAGGATCATCCTGCCTGTCCCCTCTATCTGGTGGTGGTGGAGGACCCATGACCCCACCACTAGATGCCTGCCTCCTCCGACTCCCTCCCGTAGCTGTCGCTGTACGCGACGGTCTATGGAAGCTCCTCGCCCGCTGATCTGCCGGCACTGCACCATAGTAGAGGTCCCTCCAGTAGCCTATCTCCTCTCCGGCCCGCAGGACATATGCATATCCTGCCCCTGTGTCCTCCGTCGCCTGTCTCCCTGCCCTCAGTGCTGTCTTAGCCTCTGTATAGCGCTGGATCGCCTGATCTCTCTCCCGCTCAGTATCTCTGAGCCTCGTCCTGAGCCGATCTCTCTCCCTCTCCAAATCCTGTATCTCATCTGCCTAGCCCTGGCAGATCTCCCTGAGCTCAATCAGCTCATCCTCCTCTGGGTCAGCCCCCCCTGCCTCTGCCTATGGCTCCCCCTCTGCGGGTACCTGCCCCTGTACCTGTACCTGTACTGGTGCCTGTACAGGTACCTGTCTCTGTACATGCCTCTGTGCCTGTACCTGTCTCCGTCCCTGCTCCTGTGCCTGTACTGGCACCTGTCCCTATACCTGTCCCTGTCTCTGTACCTGCCTGGGACCCTGTGCTGCTGGTACCTGTAAGGGCAATCCACCGCGACCCCTCACCACCTGAGCCTGTCTCTCCTCCCCACCCTCCCTCCGAGGTGCAACTCGCCTCTCCCCAACTACTCCCCTCCGCCTCCGTCGGCCTCTACCCCCATCACCTCCACCATCATCATCATCATCATCGTCCCCACCTCCATCTCCATCCAATAGCTCCCCTAGATCTGTCAATCGTGGGAATGGATGCTCTGCCCAATATGTTGAATACTCAGCATCCATCTCGGCGTCCTCAATCTCAGGCCACATGTCCCAGGGTAGGGGCACCATCTCTGCCAGCTGTGTAAGCGCCTGATCATATGACAGTAGTGGCCCAAACTGCGCCTGATCTCTGACTGTGCGAGCATACATGCTCGAGCCCCGTGGCATCCTCTGAATCCTGCCATACTGCCTGCAAACCCTGTCCACAAGCTGCCTCTCTAGCACATAGGGCGTCCGCCCAATCAGGTACCTGCTCCGGAAGGTGTAGGGCAGCTCCACTACGTCATCCTCCCACTCCTCGCAGCCTAGATATGGTCTCCATATGACCACATCGATATCATCTAGCACCTGCCGCTAGTGCTCCAACCTGCCAATCCGTGGCTGCGAGGTGATCATATCGTACAGATGCATAAAACTGCGTCCATGTCCCCTGCCTCTGAAGTGTATCGGCCTCGTCACTGGCAGATGCTCGTAAGCCCAAACCTGCAATAGTGTCACCCCGCAGCCCAATCCCACTGACCCGTGATAAACAAACTGGTGAAGCTCGTAATATAAATGGGCCAGCACACATGGTCCCCAAGCATATCTGGTGTGCTGTGTCACCAGTGTCTCCAGTGCTCCCCCCCAGCCCACAGCCAATCCCCGTGTCGCCCTGTCTGGACATAGGAATCCACTGATCGCTCCTCCGATCACAGCCGACAATGCTAACCCTGTAGCGGTCATGGTGTCCCATGCCACGTGTCCTACCCTCATCTCTAATCCAGGGTCCTGAAATACCCGTCTCAATGCCTCCCGGTCTCCATCTCGATCATAGGGGATCAAATCTCCATCGATCGGCACCCGCAGAATCCTATATACATCCTCAAGGGTGACTGTCATCTCACCCATCGGTAAATGGAATGTGCACGTCTCAGAGTGCCATCTCTCAGCAAGCGCAGTTAGCAAACCCATGTTTGCCCGAAACTCAGGCACATACAATACATGTCTCAGACCCATCTCCTCGATGGCAGCTCTGTCTCCAACCGACAGCTCAGGTCGCAACCTCTGCGTCGACGGGAATCTCTCTCGTGACTCCAGCATCGGCAAGTACTCCTGCAGTCAAGCAAATCAAATCATGTCAGTCATAGTGGCATTCACTATTTATCACAAAATGCTACTCGTTATCTAAATGCACATAGATATTTATTCTAGTGACACTCACTGTTCATCACAAAGTGTTACTATCTATTCTAGTAGTACTCCCTGTTCATCACAAAGTACTACGTGTGTGACACTCCCTGTTCATCACAAAGTGTTACTCACATTTGCACTCCCTGTTCATCACAAAGTGCTGCTCATATTTTAGTACTCCCTGTTCATCACAAAGTACTCTATCTTGGTACTCACTGTTCATCACAAAGTGCCTTGATCTATCCTAGTCTTCCTAGAGGACCTGCTTGAGTGTATCCTCTCAGCAACTTATCCAATTGACAGCATATGTTTATCACAGAACTGCCGATTTGACCTAGAAGACCAAAATTGGCATTTTTTTCAACGCAAACGCGCTTGACTGACACAAACGCGCCTACAAACTGCACAGACGCGCCCGTACAACACAGACGCGCCTGTATAACACAAACGTGCTTATACCGTGCATAAACGCGACTTGGCGACGCAGACGCCCCTGAATGACATAAACGCGCCCGCATCCGACGCAAACGCGGTTCCAGACGCAGACGCGCCTGGCACCTACACAGACGCGCCTGGCACCGACACAGACGCGTTTCAACGGTTTTTGACATTTTTTAACTCTACTTCTAAGCGCATTTATTGCTCTATTCGACATGCATTAATGACAAAATTGAATGTGTCAAAGTAAGAGGAGGTTTGGTGGTACTTACCGGCTCTCCTGCCTCTGCTGGCCTCTGAAATCGGCGAACACGGTCGAATCTATGCACGAAAGCCATTGCTGCTGACTGCTCCTGCTCTTTTCTCGCTCTGCACTTTGATCTCGTGAAGGTGTAGATGACAATGAGGATGTATTTTCCCCCGTGGTCTATCTTATAGACTGCCCTAGCCCTCATTTCTCGAGTCAGTCTTCATTATCCCGTGACTTTGTCACTTTATCCAGTCAGTCCATTCTAGCCTTTCTTTCTTATTGAGAGATTGTCTGCAATCTTTTCAGACATTTTCATCCAATCTCTCGAGGGGGCATATCATTCCCATCTTGGGGCAACTCTGTATCAGTTCATATTATCTTCTTTGAAACAACGCGACAAGCCGCATTGTCTCAAAGAGGGGCAAAATGTAGACACCTAAAATTGTCATGTCTAATTAAATAAATATTTTATCTATTTAATTATCTAAATTTTTCTATTAATTAAATAAATCTTTATTTATTTAATTAATTCATTTATCCTCTTCTAGCCTTATTTCTCATTTAAATAAATACATTTATTTAAATTATCCTTTTCCTAAATTAAATAAATATCTTATTTATTTAATTATCCCACTTCTTCTATTATTTAAATAAATCTTTATTTATTTAATTAATTCATTAACCTTTTCTACCTATGACACATGTCATTCATCTCTTAATTCCTACACTACCTACTTCTTTCATTATTTTATTATTTCTTTTACCTACCCTCTAATCATAGCCGACCTTCTTTTACACCTCTCAATCTTATCCCTCCATTTCATATAGTGTCTTCTATATAAGGAGATGCTTCCTTCATTATCAGACCCTAATGAATCATCTTAAGGACTTGACTACACTGCGATCCCACTTGCAACCACATTCCGTTCTTTGTTGAGCTCTTGTGCACATAAAATCTGAGAGCAAATATATCAAGCAAGATCAATGGAGATAGGAAGAATGGAGATCAAAAACCCTATTGGACATGTGATGGTATAATCTTTGTGATTTCATGTGATTTGCATTGTCTTAGGTAATCTTCATATGTTATGGTGGATCTTTGTTGATTGTTAGGCTAGAGTTTTGTGGTTGGATTCATTTAGCCTTTCAATTTTGTTATTGTTGTTATCCATTTTCACCATATACAACGGCTACAGGCAATTCTGGATAGCATAACTGATAATCTGGCAAATCTAGAGCAGTATGAGGTTAAACATATCTACAGAGAAGCGAATACAGAGGCAGATGCTCTCTCAAAATCTGCAGCAGAAGGCATTTCTATTCACTGGTGGAAGCAGGGAGGCAATCATCAAAGCTAACCTACAGAGATTTTAATTTTAAATTCTGCAAATGGTTTCCTCTATTTTGATGAGAGCATGGCAGGAATTCTCAAAATCAACCTAATTTGCCCAGCAGAGCCTTCCCTTTTCTTTTTTTTTCAAACTTAATCTTTGGCGTTAAAGTTTGGTGGAACGGCTACTTCTTTGAATTCAAACTTTTCTGCCAACTCTAAGAGATGAAATAGACACGCCATTAGTGACATCACTTACTCTTGGTCTTGTCAAAATAGAATTCTCCCACCCGCCTCCCGAAAAGCCAGCTTGCGGTCCGCCGTCATTCTTAGTTTGAGGCATGCGTTGTCCATGGGATAGAGATAAATCCATTAGCCAGGAAATTTGGCATGATTAGAGACAGATATCCTTCGCCACCTTTGCAGGTGGATTCATTGCAAGGCATTTCTCATAAATGCATGTTGAAGAAAGTGTCGTCAAGCCTTTGCTAAGCTTTCTTTGCAAGTTATTAACTATTCTATCTCTGCAAGCGCATTCAAAACAGGTTAAGTTGCTTCAGACCCTCGACAATCATCAAGGTGACACAGAATCTAGAAGCCATGTCTAGTGAGGAGCCGTTTGGGTTCATTATGAGTGTCTATCCAAGGCCAACTTCATGCTTTGGTGCAGACACTCCCATCTCCTTTTCGACTTCCACCCGCCAAGTTTCATTTAGGAAAATCACGGATTTAAGACTGAAGAGGATACTGCTATATCCAGAGCCAACGGTTATCCTGGTTGTAAAGCTTATCCTGGGCACTGGACATATTAGCAAGGAGTAATACCCCCACGACAACACCAGTATTTCATCTAGGTTTGTTGCCTCCCTCATGGACTTAAAGCTAGACAAGCAAGCAGTTTGGACCCTCACCAAGAGGCTATTCCCGAATGACATTCTACTGGAATTGCAAGAGATCCTTAATAAGGCGCATCATGATTTAGGGGTTCCTCGGCCGAATGAGAGAATTCTCTTCAACATTCCTGGCGAGCTTATCAAATTTTATCCTTTTCTGCTTGATCTTACTGGCAAGGACCTTGACAAGCACAGATCATTCACAGGTATGGGACTTAGATTCCTCAAATGGTGCTTTCTCGGAGAGAATCTGGAAGATTTGGGCAGGGAGGAAGAGCTCCTTGAATTTTCTATCCTTAATGGAGTCTTGCCCTCAAAAACAAAAGAGGAGGAACCCCATGTAGAACAGGGCAGGAGAGGTGGTGGCAGAGGTTCGGGTCGCAGTTCTGGTTGGGGTCGAGGACGTCCTCCTAACAGAGGCTCTGGAAGAGGTAGAGCCCCAAATCCTCCTACAGAGCCAGATGAAGACCCTTAATCAGATAGGTTTTCCATGTTGGGAGTTTTCCTTTGAGACGTTGCAGAGCCTTTAGTTGGCTGCTTGGTTTTTTAGTTTTTTAGGAAAAATTTAAGAAAATTTCTTTGTTAAAATTAAACTTTCATATACTCTGATAAGATTTTGATTATCGTAGCTCTAAACTTTGAAGGTTTTTTTTGAAAAGTTGAAGAAGTTTCATAAGATTTGATGTTTCTAAGATAAACTTATTTTCATTCTGAGCTCAAAATTTTTTGCAGGCATTGGAGTTAGTTTCCCTCTCTGTACATACTCAGGGATTTGGTTTCAAATGTCTTTCTTAGGCCCTCTGGACTTTTTGGATACCTGGACTTTTATGTTGTAATCTTTTTTGTCAATTAATATATAAATATGGCTCTGCCTTTATCGATAAAAAAAAAATATCAATATGCATTGGGATAACACATTTTGTGGTAAAATATTACACTTATCATTAAATGTTTGCAATAAGGCAAAAATAATTAAATTAAGCACACTTGTCATTTAAATCTTTCACTTGCATTTAATTCCAACCACTTGGGGAAAATTGATCCCCATCTGGACAAATAATTCCCATTAAAAATTCATCATAACTCATCACATAAGGCCTTGGGGGAAAACGACCCTCATTTGGACACAAATTTTTTATCATTTTACTTACCTTGTACAAAATCTCTTTTGGGGGGAAAAATGACCCTCATGTGGACAACAAAAACTTGTCAAAATTATTTAAAATAGCCTCCAGGGGAAATTTGACCTCCATCTGGACAACAAAATCTTGTTAAAACTTCATAAATTCATCCAAGGAAAAACACACTTCATCGAGACAACATAATCTTGTCCTCTTATAACTTTGCATCCTTCATTTTCCATCCCTAGGGAAATTTGACCTCATCTAGACAAATTGTAGCACTTGACTTAGTCATTTTTACCTCTAGTGGAAAAACGCGGTCCATTGGGACAACTATGGTGGAGACTCCTATTGCATTGGGATTTTCCCCAAAAAGTCAATCCATGAGGGAAAAAACACACCTCATCGGGACTGAGACCATTTTATCATTAAAATAACCTTTTTCGTCAAAATATGCAATGGAAAATCATTCTCCATCAGGACAACGTCCATTTATGCCCTCAAAACTCAATGGAAAAATGTCCTCCATCGAGACAACTCATTTTTAGGCCTTAATTTCATGGGAAAAAACGTATTCCATCGGGACTATGATGCTTTTCTCACTGAAAATGCCCAAACATCAAATTTTATCATTTTGCATTAGGACTTGCATCATTTTAACTGGTTTTGAGTGGGGGAAAACAGGAGTCCATTGGGACTTTGTGCATTTATGATTTAATTCACCTCCTAGGAGCGAGAAAATGACTCCTATAGGGACTCTTAGCACTTGGGCACAAAAAATATCACCAATTTGCAACATTTTTATCATTTTCACTCACACTTTGAGGCAAAATTGAAACTCAACACTTAGCAAGAATAAATCAAAACTCTTAGGCAACCTGGCATTTAGGACCGTTTCAACAATTTTAACATCCTTTCAGCATTTTGACCGACATCCTCTCATAAGTAAAGGCTAAAACTAGGAAACTATTGCTAAACTAAGACAACCTAAGTGAAACATCTACCCTGAAAAGTGAAAACATCACAACAGAAAGCCCTATGATGAAATCCATTGTACAATAGACCAACAAGGTAAGTATGCTCATTTTTATTTTGTTGGCATGCTTGACACTCACAAACATACTACTGTGATCTTCCATCCCTTTCCATGAGAATCTCTCATGGATTTGCCTATATGGCTTGTAATAAGAAAGGTGACCAACCATAGGATTGTCATGAAATACCTTAAAAATCTACAATTTCATCTTGGTTTTAGGAACTAACATTATTCTTTCCTTGTAGAAAATGGGACCCTCACTTACCTTATACTTGTCATTTTGTAATGTGCCATCTAGAATGCTACTGTCAAGAGTATTCTTTGCATATTCATCTTGTATTTGCACCTTCCAAACTATTGATATCCCTGGAATTGAGCACAAATGTGGGTGTCATGACAATTTATTAGCAACTGCGTTCCTCTTTCTTTTAACATATTCAATGTCAAAATCATAGGCTTGGAGTTTTTCTAACCCATTTTTGTTGCCTATCATTGATATCTTTCTGATGTAAGAAGTATTTAAGGCTATTATGATATGTTTTGACAATGAATTTACTTCCAACCAAGTATTGTCTTAATTTAGCCAAAAAATGAATTATGGCTAACATCTCCTTGTCATAGACTGAATAACTCTTCTCACATCCTCTCAATATCCTCCTCACAAATGTAATAGGGTATTTGTTTTGCATTAGGACAGCCCCAATACCTTCACCTGAAGCATCACACACAAGCTCGAAAGGCTTAGCAAAATTTGGAATTGCTAGAACAAGACACTTGCTCATCTAATGTTTGAAATGATCAAAAAATTGTTACACTATTTTAGACTAAGCAAAGGCTCATTTTTTTGTTAAATCTATAAGTGGGGTAACCAACTATGAAAATCCTTTGACAAACTTCCTATAGAAACCACATAGCCCAAAGAAACCCTTCAACTATGAAACATTAGTAGGTGGAGCCAATCAAGAATAGCTTTAATTTTTTTAGGGTCAACACTACTACCTTAGAGCTAATCATGTGTCCAAGACATAATAACTCTGTCATACCAAATTCACACTTAGACTCCTTAGCAAGCAAAGAATCTCTCTCAAGGATACCCAAAACCTCATCCAAATGCTTCAAGTGCTCTTCCCATGACATGTTGGAAATGAGAATATCATCAAAGAAGACCAAAACGAACTTACATAACTACTTACAGAATACCTTGTTCATGCATGGTTGAAATGTAGCAAGTGCATTAGTTAAACCAAATGACATAACAAGAAACTCAAAGTAGCCAAAGTGACATCCAAATGTTGTTTTCTCTCTATACTCCTCTTTGACCCTAATTTGATGGTATCCTAATCTCAAGTATTTCTTGGAAAAATAGATTGCTTCATGTAGCTCATCAATGTGCTCATTTGTACATGTAATGGGGTACTTGTTTTTTATACTCTTTTTGTTTAATGTTCTGTAGTCAAACATGTGCATAGTTCCATCCTTCACCAATACAATAGAAGAAGCAAATGTACTCTTACTTAGTCTAATAAGTCTCATATCTAAAAAATCCTTAATTGCTTTCTTTTTCTCATCCTTGTGTCTCTTGTGATGCTTGTAAGGTTTGGTGATGACTAGTTTAGCCCCTGCTAAATCACATGGTTAATGCATGTATCAAGAGGCATACCTGCAAGAATGCTACTAAATACCTTGTTTTACTTCATTAGCAAGCCTGAATGTGAGAAGGATGTGATCTCTTCACCTCTTTTGTAACTGAAGGCATTATAAAACACTTCATCGACCACTCAACCTGATCATGTCTAGATATCCTCTCCATACATCTGAAAGATACTACTCAAGGTCCTCCATTAGAAATACCTCTCAAGACCACATCCTACCCTCTAATCTAAATTTCAACTTTGTGGTTTGAAACTTAATTGTGATTCCACCAAATGATCAAAGCTATAGTATCCCCATCATTGCATCTATATCTCCGATACTCACTACATAGAATTCATTCTTGAATTCATAGTGTCATAACTGCAAGCTCAATTATGGGATCATCCTGGTGCAATTAATATTGAAGTTATCCACAACCATCACCTGAAAGTCATCTACCTCCTGTATCTGAAACCCTCTACGTACTACCAATCCCTCATCAATGAAATTATGTGTAGCACTTGTATCAATCAAAGGCACCAATCATTGTCTATTAAGTACTCCTCTAATGCATAGGGACCCATTCATTTGGAAACTATGTAGTTGGGCAAGCTTCCCACCATTCTCCACACTTTTTAGCCGCTTTTGTTGTTTCTTCTTCATCTTTCTCACCAAAATCAGATTGTTGGTGTGATTTTTCTGATAAAGATTCCTCTACCGAATAGTATTCTATCTTGTCAACTTTCTCTTTGGTTGCACATTTATGCCCTGGCTTCCAATGTTAATGATGATAGCTTTGGTCAAATAAATATGATCATGAATGAGACTTACATCATTGGAATGATTTATATATATGTTTACCAATATACATACATTAATAATCATGTTATTAATAAGCTAAATTCGATTGAATGATCAAATGGTTGATCATACATCGATCATCATCTTCCAAGTAAAAATTTGTGTTTACCAATCTGCATTGAATATCGTGCATGATCTAAACCTTGTCGATAGTGTGCATCGACTACTTTCATCGATTCACCATAATTGATAATGTGTATCGATTTACCATAATCGATAATGTATATCGATTAATGATTCATCATTTTAACATACCGATTGTGAATCGATTGTGTTAAATGAATTGTAAACTATCAATTAGAATCGGTTTTGTAAATGAATCGGTTTTGTGTTAATGGATTATTAACTACCGATTATGAATCGGTAATGATGTTTGTAATAATTAATGAATAGACATATCGGTGGAGAGACATGTCTCATGTCTATCCATCGATGTGTCTTCTCACCCATATATATAATCCACGAATAGATCGGTGAAAGGTGTTACAACAATCGATAAGTGCATGCCTTTGAAGATTGGTCCATGCTTCACACTCAGCAATATAATCATACTCGGCGAATCAACTTACAGTGTGCATTTATTATTTCCTCTTTGCACTTGCAACAACCTGCAAGATTCATAGGTTAGTAAGAGCATCATTTGTGAAACATAAAATTAAAAGATACCTCTAATTCCATCTACTAAGAACTCTAATCTACATTAACATCCAAGGCTCCTTGAAAGAGAAGCATAAAAAAAATTTCTTAAGTCATTTAGGGTCTCACCATCAAGCCTTTTGATTGATTTTTTCTATTGATTGGAGTCTTTTGAGAAATGTTTCTTGTCTTTTTTTGTGTGAAAATGATTTGGACTAAAAAAAATTTTTAGGTGTAGCAAGCTCTATACTCCTTGCTTTCTTTATTCCTTTGTGCAAGGATGGAAGATCAAATGTCTTAATTGACCCCTTAAGTGGCTTCATTTACTAAACAACATCACCAATCTCCTCTCTATAATCCCTAAAACCATAACACTAAGCCTTTAAAAATCTGCTATGTATCCATCCATTATACCATATTGCTTCAATTGTGCAAGCTCCCTATAATGCACCTCAAGGTCCTTATCAAATATTTCAATGAGTCTATTGATGAACTCCTTGTGAGTAGTGATTGATATATGTCCCAAAGTGGTAAGACCATGATAACACCACTCATGTGCAACTCCATCTAAATGCAAAGTGGCAAGTTTAATTACTGCATCCTCTATCATAGGTCTAAGAGCAAGAAGTTATCTAACTTTTGAAATGTAGCATCGTAAATTGTACACCTTTAATCAAGGTATCCAATTTCACGATTAGTTAGCACTCATTTTAATATGTCTCATTATACTATGCATTATAGGACTTCTATATTCATTTAATTAATTAATTAAATTTTAATCCTTTATAAAATTCAAATCACATCACACTCTATAAATTGAGCCCTTGATTCTAGATGTGCCCTTTTATTATTTTATCCTAATTTATCCTTAATCCTACCCCAATTGCAACTTTCAAAATACATTTCGCATATCTATATTCAAATTTCACTCCATGTAAATAAATATCAAATCTAAGTCATCTTTTCATCAAATTCAAATTTATAGTTTCATAAATAAGGCAAGTTTTTTCCTCATTTGAAGGGGATCTAGTATTCAAGGTGGAGATCCTTATGAAGTGAAAGTGTTGATTTTAGGAGAAGTTTCGGATCTACAAATTCATCAATTATCGAGTCTTCATCAACATCTTTTCAACCATGGAAGCTTCAAGAGACATTGAGGGATAATAACATAATCACCGACTGATGATTGGCTTGTACATCTTCTTAAGGGATTCTGTTACAAATTAGGATCTTAAGATACTAATATCCTAATCATTATAAACAAGATCATAAAGTAAATGAAATGAGAAACATACATGCATAAATATACACTTTACACAAGATATACATGGGGAAAACCCTAAACCCTATAAAGCATCATTTAATTAAAACACTTACAAAATATAGTCTATAACATGATAGACTTGAACCTGGGGATACTCCTCCAATACTTCCACATGGCCAATAATACCTCTTGTGCATAGTGATACAACTCACCATAAAACTCCAAATTCCTACACCTCTCAAATGAGAGAGAATCTCCTTAAATATAGGAGGAAAGGGGGCTTCAATAGGCACACCTTTTTAATAACCTCGACTCATAAATAATTAATTATCTAATAGTTATTAGATTATAATTATTTCAGATTGTTAAGAGCAAAAAGGAAGAAGTACATAGTGTTGATAACTTTTGATCTGAAGCAATATGGTGGATTTGGATCATTTAGATATGTTAAATATGAATCCAGATCTGATGCAGAAAAGAGACAAATAGAAGAAGTTGTAATCTGCACACTTCTAAAATTCTGATTGGTCCCATTGGAAGTAACTAATTCTCTTCCAAAAGAATTGTGCTTATAAAGCATATAATATATAAGATTTTATAACCTTATATTAGAACATTAAATACAGATGTTATAAGGATGTGACCCCTAATAACATTATGTTCTAACACTCTCTCTTAATGTTAATAGGGGATCACATGTCAATTTCAATAAAAGGAAATATGAGGTACCCCAATAACGTAGGTCTTCTTTGACAGTGATAAACAAGGACACAAATATATGCCAACATGTGCATTTTGAACTACATGAAAGTCATCTTGTCATAATTTATAATCCCAATGTTTTAAGAATGATGCTACAAGGTCTTAAAAAAGGTCTCCTCAAATTAGCCTCTCCCTAGGTTCATAATAAACTACTCGTAGGACTTAATACAGTATTTTTACAAGTGGAAGATTTACAAGGAGAAGAATTTACAATATGCCCATAGGACTTGAGCACAATTGTGCCTATTGGACTTACCAATGCCTACCTGCAATATTTAAAACAAAAAGGACTTACATATGCCTATTTGTAGGCTCAAAGGACTTACCAATGCCTATATAGCTCTTATTTCATACCTATTAGGACATACGCAGAAGTTGAAGACCTTTCTAGCCAATACTAGGTATATAGGCCGGGAAACTTTAAAGGCCTTATCCATGGACAAATCAAAGAGGGATCTTTTTCTTCATTAAGACCATGTTTTGGAGGAGATTAGATAGCTCAAAAGTAGAAACAAGGGGCTTGGATGACTAAGAAGATGATCAATAAGGTAACAAGATTTCTTCTTTTTTTCATTGAATGTTCTATGATGATGTAAACAACTATTTCTCATCTATAAAGTACAACTCTTCTGTTTCTTTTTAGTTAGTTCTTGCTTACTTTTGCAAGTATTGTAGTTTATAGCTCTTTCTAGGCAAAATGTTAATACTTGTAACTCTTTTTCAGCCACTTAGTGATTGTTATAATATTGTAATTTCAGATTTTCAAAGCAAAGAGTATGACTTCCAGAGTATACCATCGTAATGAGCCATTTATTCAATAAAATTCAAATATATGTCTTCCATATAGTTGTTCATGTTGTGTTTTAGTTATTTCCAAGCATATTTTTTTATGTTTTAAGTTTCAAAACCTCTTAAATATGATTACACAAGCATGCATAAATAATTATAGGATAATCACAAGTAGTTCATGTGTGGATAAGCTTTCGGGGTTTTTTTATTAAGAAAAACTCCTTTTTTTTTCCCTTCAAAACAACATTGTTGAATATCCCTTTTTATGAAGTATTAATGTGAGTGATGTTGAAACCATAGGTTGTGCATACAAATGAATTTTCTTTGAGTCATTGTAATTTTGAACAATAGGTATAAGTCAAAGTACATTAGATGCATCACCAAAAACGTAGTTTAGTTTTCATTTTCAAGCATTTGTCCCATTTTCCACTAAAATCAATAGTTTTAGAGTGAGTTTAGGTGAACTACCAAGGGAGCAATGCTTCATCTTGGAGGTTTGATCTCACATAAGGTACCCACACATTGAGATCATCCCCATGTTTCAATAGGTTGTTGAACTCTAAGTTCAACAAGATGCAAATCTTATTGATAATAGTTTTTGGCAAGCCTAATGGGTATATGAACTATTTTTTAGACCACTTTTAGAATTAACACACTGTTTTTTGGTGTGTACAACAATGGTTTTAGCTTTCAAGAGGCAATCAAGTCACATGCCTAGAAACTCTAAGCATTGGTGAAGATGATATAGTGCAGAACAACATATGAGAAGAATTAAAACAAGAGGAAGCTCAACCCCTTTTGAATACTTTCGACTCTGTCCACCTAGGAGGATAGGTAGGATAGTTGTTCTATCTCAAAAGATAGTTGTCTAATCAAGAAGATCATGTTTCACCTCCCCTTTTGTAAGATTCATTTTGGCTATTTCGAAGAGCCAAATACCACTGATTCCTATGGCTACACCTAGGATACAACCCTTTCTTGCATTTAATCAAGGTAGCCCTTCAAAGTTAGCCCAACATAATGATATTTTTATAGTTGCTTTGAAAAGCCTTACCTTTTTCATCAATGAAGACCAAACCACTTATATTGAGCACATAAAGGGTGTAGCCAATCTTTGTGGTGTTCATCACATAATAGAGGAGAACGTTGCAATCAAGTTACTTACAACATCATTCAAAAGGAATTCCTTACAATGGTTTAGAGGTTTACTAGTTCATTATATAACTACACGAGATCAATTGGGTGACTAGCTATGCAAAAAAAATTAGAACAAATCAAATCACTTGTCTTTGGTAGAATAGATCACCACAATTAAAAGGGCCCCTTACCAACATAAGATGGATTTCAACTCTTAGGTCCAAAAGATATGGGAAAGGATCTCTCAAATGGTAAGACCCTTTGTTGATCATGCATTTTATATTATTTGAGAGCTCTAAATAGTGACATTTTTGTTATGATTCAATCCATGGGTGGCACTACACTCCCAAATACATATGCTATTGCAATAAGGGCCAAGAATAGTCTTATTCAAGCTGGTAAAATATCCCTTTTTCAAAAAATGCAGTCACTAACACCCCTGTGAATTCCTACTATAGTTGTTGTCCTACTTTATCAACAAGAAACAATCAACCCATTAACCAAGAAAACTGAAATGAATAATAGAGCAAGAAATGAAATAAATTCAAGTAGTTTGTTGATTGAAGAAATATTACCAAGATGAAGAACAACTTGAGTTGAGCAATTACCAAAACAAGAGATGAGACAGAAGAGCTTTTGAAAGGGGAAAAACAAAGAAAAACCCCTTATTGATTTGAATGAATGACAAAAGCCTAGAGAGAGAGAGAGAGAGAGAGGCTTATTACAATGATATGAGTGAAGAATGAGATGAGTAGCATCTCTTAAGTAGAGATGAGGAGACGATTTACAAAGTAACTCTCATCTCTATGAATGCCACCATTCATGCTATGTGTGTGCAATGTGGCAAAATCCACTTGAGGAGAAAACTAATATTCCTTAATAAAGGAATTAAAAGAAATGAGTCACCCTCACACGTGTGAGATAACACAGATAAATAACATGTAAGTATTTCAAAGAAATATCGCAAACAATACAAATAAATAAATTAACCTTTCCCAAGTAAGATTAATATTCTAACACCCCCCTTAAGCTTTACTTGGGGAGTTTACATCAAACTCTTTAATGGGTTGTCAACCAAGATTTTTACAATGAATTTGGAATTTTTCTTTACATAGATTCTTAGTGAGAATATCAACAACTTGATCTTGTCATTTGCAATAGAGAAGAGAAACCTGCTTGTTTTCAATTTATTCTCTAATGAAGTGATGTTAAAGAGAAATATGTTTGGTCCTTGCATGGAAGATAGGATTCTTTGCCAAAGCAATGGCACTTTGATTGTCACAATAAAAAGGTGTTGGATCTCTTTGAGGTAGCCCCAAGTATTTAAGTGTTACACCATATGACCCCTTAGGACATCATATGCTTCTAAGGGGTCATTTGGTGTGCTAAGGGGTCGTCTGGAGTCTTGATTGGACCACACATTTATTACAAAACCATATGACCCCTTAGGACACCATACAACCCCTTAGTATATCATATGGTCCTAAGGGGTCATGTGTTGTGCTAAGGGGTCATATGGTGTCGTTAGGGGTATTGTGGGGTCCTAATGGGGTCACATGTGTTACAACATGATATGACCCATTAAAACACCATATGACCCCTTATAGCATCATATGATTATAAGGAGTCGCGTGGTGTACTAAGGGGTCGCATGATGTCGATAGGGGTTTTGTGGGGTCCTAATTGGACCACACATGTGTCACGACACCATATGACCCCTTAGGACACCATATGACCCCTTAGGATATCATATGGTCCTAAGGGGTCATATGGTGTCTTGTGGGGTCCTAATGGGACCACACATGTGTTAGAACACCATATGACCCCTTAGGTCACCATAACACCCCTTAGGAAATCATGTGATCCTAATGGGTTATGTGGTGTGTTAAGGGGTCATATGGTGTCGTTACCTGGTTCTTGTGGGGTTCTAATGGAGCCACATGTGTTAAAATACCATATAACCCCTTAGGACACCATACGACCCCTTAGGCTATCATATGGTCCTAAGGGGTCATGTGGTGTGCTAAGGGGTCATATGGTGTCGTTTAGGGTCATGTGGAGTCCTAATGGTGCCACACATATGTTACAACACCATATGACCCATTAGGACACCATATGACTCCTTAGGATGTCATATGCTCCTAAGGGGTCATGTGGTGTGCTAAGGGGTCACATGATGTTGTTAGGGGTCATGTGGGGTCCTAATTGGGGCACACGTGTTACAACACCATATGACCTCTTAGGACAACATATGCTCCTAAGGGGTCATGTGGTGTGCTAAGGAGTCATATGGTGTCGTTAGGTGCCATGTGGGGTCCTAAGGGGCCACACATGTATTAAAACACCATATGATCCCTTAGGACACCATATGACCCCTTAGGATATCATACATGGTCCTAAGGGGTCATATGGTGTCATTGTGGGTCATGTGGGGTCCTAATCGAGCCATACATGTGTTAGAACATCATATGACCCCATAGGACATCATATGGTATAAGGGGTCATATGGTGTACTGCTCAGGGACCTTATATGATGTTGTTAGAGTTCATGTCGGTTCCTAAGGGGGAGAGGGAGATTTAGAAAGGGTGGGACTACAATGTGCTAAGATATTGAGAGACAATATATATATATATATATATATATATATATATATGCATATATTTTTACATACATATATGTATACATACACACATACATGCACATATTATATACATATTTACATAGACATGTTATATACATATGTATACACATATTATATACATACATATCTATTTCTATATATTGGAATGGTTTTATGTTAACATAACTTGTGCAGATTTTTTGCTCTCTAAAATGCATCTAGGCTTTTGTTTTTATAACCCCGTACGCGCTTTTGTTTCTATAAACCCATTCGCACTTTTAATTAAAAGAAAAACTATTCACGTTTAGCACATTTAGGCTTGTGAATAGGCTTGGATGACAAGGTTGACGATTGGGAGTTTGATTTCCCTCCATTTCCTTCTTTTTTGACATGTTTTATTTTATCAAATTGGTTTATCAACTTTGTTGTCACCAGGTTTACACCACATCAACCGGGTATTTCTAAAATTGCCACCACAATTTCACCCATCTTCTGAGATTTCTAACCATATATTTTTTAAAAAAATTGAACAACATTAACATATTAATCTTGAATTTCTTTTACCAGTGTCTTCATAGTTCTCAGAGACATATGTGTACCATTTTTTTATAACTTTTGATCTACTTATCCAAATTTTAAAAAAAATATATATTATTGTAGTTCACTTGATCCTTTACACTAAAAAAAAAATTGCATTTTCGATTATTTTGGTGCAAGTTATGCTTCGTGCATGAACAAGTACCTGATTTTTCAGGATGTGCCCATTTTGAAAATTCATTAAAAAAATAACAAAAAATATACAACTTCTAGTGCTCACTCTTAACTATCTTTCTACCAAAGGATTTGTCAGAATAATAAATCTAACTATGACTTTTTTGATGTGCACGGCAAACACTATGTTATGAGAAAAAATCAAGAACTTTTTTTTGTGCGCGAAAAATTTGACCCCCTTAATCTTATCCAATTTTGAAAAATTTAGTAGTTTGGAAACTAGATTTAGAGTACTACAATATTTGTTCTTTGAGTATCTTCATATTTTGAGTGGACGAGTCTCAAATTTCTCCTCCAAGTTCAGGTTTAGCTGATTTTAAAAAAAGGTGTCCACTTATACCCCACTTTTGTACTTACCCATCAAGATGTTATTTCCCTCAACCTTAAAATAAAGATTACTATCAGTAGTACCTTTTTGAAATTCTTATTTCAACAAATACCTATCAAGTATTACATACCAATCTTTGGGAGCTTGCTTCAATCCATACATCATCTTCTCCAATTCACAAACCATATTTAGAGTGTTTGATAGCTTGAATCCTTCTAGTTGTTCTATATACAAATCCTCTTTCAGTTCTCAATTCAGGAATGCAAACTTCACATTTATCTAATACACCTTAAAATCCTTGTGTGCCACAAAAGTTAGAAATATTTTAATAGCTTCCATTCTTACTACAGGAGCATATTTTTCCTCAAAATCTATTCCTTCTACTTGTGAGTGGCCTTTACATACAAGTCTTGCCTTATTTATTAATATGTGTTCATCTTCATCTATTTTATTTTTTTCTCTGAAATACCCTTTTAGTTCCTATCACATTCTTGTCAGTTGGTCTTGAGACAAGTTCCCAAGTCTAATTCTTCTCAATTTGTTCCACTTCTTATATTATAGCTTTCATCCAATGTTGATCACTATAAGCTTCGTTTACTATTTTTGTCTGTCTTTGAAATTAAGCATAAGTTCACCTATTCTTTAGCAGTTTTAATTCTTGTTATAACACCTATGATTTTGTCTCCAATAATCTATTCTCTGAATGATTTTTCTGCAAATACCTCAGAGTCTTATTAGCAATTTTCGGAGCATCCTCCTTATCATTTTGCACTTCTATTTCTTCAAGATTTTCTTCTTCTAGTTTACCAGTACACTCATCAGAATCATATCTCATCTCTACAATTGTATTCTTTGAAGTGACTTCATCAACTTTCACATTTTTGCTTTGAACAATTCATTTTTCTTTTGTTATAACATCTGTAAACTTTTCATTTAGTAGAATACCCAAGGAATATACCTTTGTCATATCTTGTGTCAAACTTTCCCAAAAAAAATTTATCTCTTTTGATATAGCATTTACTTCCAAATACTTTGAAATATTTCACAGACGGATTCCTTCCATACTATAGTTCATAAAATGTCTTCCCATAATTCTTCTAATTTGCACTTTATTAAGTGTGTATACGGCAGTATGTATTGCTTCTTTCTAGGATATTTATAGTACACTTGCTTCATTCATCATTATTCTAGCGGGCTCTTGAAATATGTTATTCGTCCTTTCAACTACACCATTCTGTTGTGATGTCCTAAGGGCAGACAAATATCTTCTTATTTCATGTTTCTCACAAAAAGTATTGAACTCATCAAAAGTAAACTCTCCACATTTGTTATAACTCAAACATTTGATTCTTATGTCTATCTCATTTTCAACCATACCCTTGAATTTCTTAAACTTTTCTAAAGCTTCAGATTTTTCTTTAAGAAATCAACCCAAGTCATTCTAGAGTAATCATCAATTAAGAGCATTAAATACATGTCACCTTGTTGACTCCTTGTTCTAGTCAAACCACAAAAATTCGTGTTTACTAACTCCAACAATTCAGTATAAGATTGCTCCTTAACTTTAAAAGTTCTCCTTGTTTGTTTTTCGAACTTGACATTCTTTGTAGATAGCATTAGAAGTCTTTGTAATCTTTGGAAAATATCTCACAACTTGAGTTGAACTAATCCTCACTAGATTATCAAAATTAATGTGGCACATCCTCTTATACCATAATGAGCTCTCGTTGATCTGTACCATCAAGAAAATCCAGCGACTGTCATCAACTAATAAAAATTTCCATCTGTCTTCTTTCCTATTGAAATCATAGTTCTAGACCTTTTTCTGATCTACAACTATCATCCTGAAAAACAATATTATATCTATTTCCACACCTTTGACCAACACTCAAAATATTATGATTTAAACCTTAAACATAGAAATCATTGTCAATATTATGTATACCATCAAAACTGATTGAACCAATTCCAACTATCCTTGCCATCTGATCATTTCCAAATCTAACAACTCCATAAAAAAATTTAATCTTTACAAACTTACTCTTGTCACCAATCATATGATTTGAGCATCCACTAGCAATAATCCATTCATCTTTATCTCTTCTACCATGAAAAGAAGATACGACAATACCTTATGTTTAAGCAACATCTTTCAAAGATTTTTCCTTCACATTTTTGTGAGGTTTAGCAGAACAAGATTCTTCCTTCACCATCAAGAACAAATATTCATTGTCTTCTTCATGGTCACATTCATCATCAAAAATATTTGCATCTTCTTTTAACATAATAAGCCTTCCTATTAAAATTTCTTTTGAATTCCTTAATCTTTTGATTTGCAATTATGTCAGCAAATCTAGAAGCATAATGATCTATATTTCCACAACTGAAACATTTAAAGGGAAATTTAACTTTGTACTTCTCAATTCCTTTCTCCATTCTCCTCACAAATTTAACTAGTAGTACCAACTTTGTACTTTTGAATGTTCTTATGCACAAGACAACTAAGAGGGTGGTGAATCATTTGTACAAATAAACCTAATATCTTTTCCATTAAATCAGATCTGCAACAACTTAAACTTAACACTTAATCCACAGAAAGATATGAGCATGAACGGACATGAAAATAAAAACACACCATACACAATGAAACACTAGATTTGATGTGGAAGGTTCCTGTTAGGAGAAAAACCACAAAGAATGTTATTTCAATAATAAGAACACCTATTAAGGTGACACCAGTTATGGTGATTTTTATAAAGAAAGACTCACTATCAAAGGGTTCACTGCTCAGAAGAAAGAAATAAAGGCTCACTCCAGTGTTAATACATGATAGCTTCAGTAAGATAAATGATTGAATGGGAGATAAATGAAGTCTCTCATTCAATCATTTATCATATCGATAAACTATTAGGAAAAACTTCAAGCTATTGTTCTTTCATTTGATGATCATTCTTCATTTGTATATGTTCAATCTACTTAGTTCGATCAATGTTCAAACTATCGATAATCATATCATAGCATAGTATACCGATTAACATCAGTTTGCATTATAAATGTGATCACTGATTAATTATCGGCTAACCAAGTATCCCGATTTATATCGGTTGATTTATTGACAGTAAACTAATGATGGTTATTGGGATTAATATATTGTATCGGGTGGCAAAGCATACACCACTTGGTATCACTTAAGCGATCATCGATTGGTGTTAATTAACATGTTACATAGACACCGATTGGTGTTGACTAATAAGTTACGTAGACCCCGATTTGTATCGGTATGTTGATTAATGTATACACCGATTGGTAATTATAAAGTCAAAGGGTGCGATCAAGTAGTGTCTTGATCGGTCATGTCTAAAAGACATGACTGGTCAAGGCATTTCGATCCTCCCCTCATGCATATATATATATATATATATATATATATATATATATATATATATATATATATATATATATCGATATTTGTGAGGACATCAAAATCAATAAATGCTCCTCTCACCTGCCATACAAAAGAAGATAATCAGATTTATCATATAAATAGATAATACATAGATCAAGAAAATATAAACTAGAATATATCTCGCATATTGAATTGAGAATTGAACATCATTTACATCTAGGAGGTCCCACTGATGCACCTTTGCAACCGTAAAATCTATAGATACTTTTGGCTCACTTCTTCTAGTAAATAACACATGAAAGTCCACACTACTCTACACTTTTCACCGACAAACAAGACTCATCAAACAATTAGGGAGATAGATCCTCTTTCACACACCTTCATTGCATTTCACTTTATCTCAATTCATTCACATATACATGCATCTATGTCATCCTCATTAAAGTATTTTTTATCTATATCATCCTCACATATGCAAAATCTCCCAAGGTTGGCTAAGCATACCGAACGCAATTCAAAATAAGTCAGCACTAAACATTCCCGCGGTGGAGAAGAATGCAAAGAGGACCACAACACATCTTAACTAAGACCAAAAAATAACATAAAACATGCTATACAAAATGTGTAACTTGGAAATATACTTCAAAAGGGAACTTGCAAGATTGATTAATTTTCACAAATAACAAGAGAATCCTATAGAATACTTCAAAAGTTACCAATGAAACAAATAAAGGATTTAAAACTTAGAACATTATACTTTCACTTACTGTTCCATTGTTTCCTATCATCATTTGAACTTGGTTGCAAGTATTTTCTCTCAGATTGCACTGTAGTTGCTTCCAAGATGACAATTTGATGAATGGATTGATAACTGGATGTTTAATAAAAGCTAAACTAAAATGCCAAAGACACACTATAAATTGCAAAATGTTTGGATGCTCAAAACTCACGTGAATGCAAGAAAACTACTAGATGACTTAGATCCAAAATGCTTAGGAAATGCCCTTTTATAGCAAAAATCCCATGTGGCAGAGATCAACGATTGAGATTAAATCTTGCAAGATTGATGGCTTTGAAGAGAATGGTTGGAATTTGAGAGAAAAAGGGGGAAGATGTTTCTCCTACACATGTAGGATGAAGGAAAAGGTGGAAGAAGAGTCCAAGTGGCAAGATGCTCACCTTGACTGAAGATGAAGGCTCCAAGAATATAGGATGGTTGGAGAAGATTTAGGAAATGTGGGACAAGTGGAAGTTGACCAGGATGATGTGGACACAACTTCCTCCAAAGATGTAGGAGTGATGGAGAGAATATAGGAAAGTTGAAAATGTGTGTACGTACACATTATTTTATTTAGGAGATGGAAGTTGAAGATAAATATGGCTATTTAATAATTGAAAATTAATAATTTTTTTAGCCAAAAAATTGTAAGTTGGCAAGATTGAGTGATGTGGAGATGAGTTGAGATGGAAAAGAAGATTAAATAATTGTAGAATTATTTAATTAATGGAGACTTTAGAATAATTCATAGTGCATGATTAAATATTAAATATTTAATAAGATTGAATTAGAAGAATGAGTAAAAATTAAATTAATTAAACTTTTCAATTTAATTATTTAATCAAAGAATAAGCATTAAAATGAATTAAATAATTAAAATTTTCACTTTTATTGTTTAATAGAGGAATTAACATTAAATAAATAATAAATATTTATTTATTATTCATAGCCAATTTTGAGTGTATACATTTTGCCCCTCTTTGAAATATTATTGGAACAACATTGTTTAAAAGAAAATCAAGTCTCAATATTTTTGCCCCTGTTGGTGGTAAAATGCCACTAGTGTGCCCCCTCGGGAGATTAATCGTGAAATTTTGAAAATTTTTGATTGAGCAATGAATCTTGCGATAAAATGATGAAAAGGTTTGATTAAAAAGCCCCTAGCAATTAAATTTTATTTTTGTAAAATAAAATTGCCCCTCAAATTTTTATTTAAAATTAATTACCCCTTTAATAAATCAAAAAGGTAATTATATAAATCACATTGGGCCCTTTTCCACCTCATTTGCATTTTGTCTTTTTTGGGAGTGAAAGTAGGAGAGCTGACTTAGAGTGTTGAATTGTCACCATGGTGGTCCCATATGCTAACCATCGTTTCGAGCGAGTGCGGAGATATCAGAGACCCACTGTGTACAGACCCCCGGTAGGTACCCTGAACTTGACCTTGTGTTTTTGATTTGCATGATTTTTTTTCCAATTTTTTTGCATGTTTTAACTAGGTTTGAATTTTTCCATTTTATTTTCCTCATTTTAGCACTTTTGTAAGGTCTTTTAGCACATTTGTGTGTTTTTTTCACGCTTTTGGTTTTGTCACGCATATGTTTAAAGTTGTCTCGCTTTTATGAATAATTTTCACGCATCCACATTTTTCAGCGTATATGCCTAGGGTTTTCACGCGTTTACATGATTTGATAGCGCTTTTACCTTGTTTTGCGCATTCACTCGATCTTTTCACGCATATGTTAAATTGGATAGCACTTTTGTTTGTTTTGGTGCATTCACACAAAGTTATCACGCATTTGTTAGGTTCTGTAGCGCTTTTGTTTGTTTTGGCACAATACATAAAGTTCTCAAGCATATGTGATTTAGTTTAGCGCTTTCACATTTTTCCCTTGTATAATTATGTCTTAAGTCAATTTTTTTTTATGAATTGATGATTTTTTATCTAATTTTGATAAAGATAGATTATATGGTTTATAGATTGATAACCATGATTGATGGTTTTAGATTGGATAGAAAGCTCTAAGAGACCAATCTAGTCTCTAATGAAGAGATGATAGGTTAAACAACCAATTTTGATCATAGATTAATATCATGGATTCCTTGATAGATAAGATAGATGAATTGATGAATGATGATTGACTTAGACAACATTGTTTGCATAAACAGGAGAGATTAGATGTTCTTCGGTGTCATGAGCAGTTTCCCTGTATGAGGCATTTAGTTCTTGAGTTAGATGTAGCAGTCATGAGTCATATTTATACATGTGGTTTGAAACATCTCGTGTATATGTCTGATATCAAAATAAACAGGGGATTATTGAAAGCTCTTGTAGAGAGGTGGCATAGCGACCACAACTCCTTTCACCTCCCTCCTGGCGAGATTAGCGTGACATTGGAGGATGTGTATAGGATATTGTGCATTCTAATTGTTGGTGAGCTTGTATAGTATGATCATCATGAGATGGATGGGATAGCTATGTTGCGGACTATTTTTGGTGATGATTTTATTGATGGTCCTGGGATTAGATGGGAGGACATGATGTATTATGATACTCTCCTTTGCATTCTAGCTGGATTAGTTGGCAGTTTCATTTGCCAAGACAAGAGATCACATGGATTGACAATTGGTTGGGGTAGGATTCTGTTGAGCATGATATAGCATTGGATGAGATATGCTTGGGGAGTTTGTATGCTATCTCATCTATATTATGATCTTCACTAGGTTGTCTATGATGGTACAGTCAGTCTATCATCCGAAGTCACTCTCCTATAGGTGTGGTGCTGGGAGCACATTGCTATCAGCAGACCTATTCATGATCGAGTGCGAGGAGATGGACCGCCATACATTTATTTGTATTGTTGCATTCTTACCCAACACAAGCTAGGTAAGCTTGAGTACTGGAGTTGGGTTCTTGATACCATAGACGCAGTTATTTGGAGACCCTACATAGATTGCGAGCAATGGATGGACGACTCAAGGTCACTAACAGCGATCATGCATAGTAGATATTTGATTGGTCGTACTCCATTTATCATTGAGAGACAACTCATTCAGAGAGTGCTTAGATAGTTTGGTAGGCCACAGGGTGTCACCTTGTATACACGGACATATAAGGATAGGTGAGATTGGGGTCCTTCTCTTTTCTTTGATGCAGCATATGCACAGTTTATAGCCATGCCACTTGTTCCTTTTTATTTACGACCACATGTTTTAGATGTCAGGACTACTGAGGAGTATGCACGATATCTATCAGCTCATCCATTCCCTTGTATTACAGATCCTGCAGATCCTCCACCTAGATCAGGGGATGAGGATGATGATGATGATGACCCTCGATGAAGGAAGAGATGGAGATGAGAGAGATCATGAGGGGAGTGTGGAGATGAGGGGGATGATGGTCTAGGAGGGAGAGGAGGAGGTAGGAGAGGTGGTCGGGCTCGAGTACGAGGTGGACCATTTGGGCTTAGAGGGAGACACCTTCCACTACCTATTGGAGGTAGGGATGCAAGCAGGGGCGAAGGGCGAGGTGGTTTAGATAGAGGACCATTATTACATGTTCCAGGAAGAGGTGGTGGGAGAGATGGAGGAGGAGCAGATAGGGTCCGAGGGAGTGGTTCAAATAGAGGCCGAGGGAGGAGAGAGGGGAGAGGTACACCTCTTGATTTTGGGCAGGTTGTTCATGATCCAGGTGTGCTAGCAGCCCATGGTGGTTTTCATGAGGAATCTGAGGATGATGTGTCATTGATTAGGCGCAGGATTACCAGGGTAGCATAGGTGGATGCCCCAGCAGATAGAGGCACAACAGAGGGACAGGCAGCATGTGATGACAGATGCATGATGATGCACCTACGATTCAAGATGATACTAGAAATTTGAGGGCACTGATAGCACAAATCTAGGCACAGATCCAGGCTCTCACCTTAGAGAGAGACATTTCTATCGAGAGATATGGGTAGGCAGAGAGCAAGCTTGAGCACATACAATAGGTTGGCACTGGGGGACTTATTGCTAACATAGTGAGGGAGATGATACATGCTAGGAAAATCACCCACTAGCGCAAATTATATGAGAGTGTGGTTCCTCCTAGTCAGAGAGCAGGCAGCTATGTGTCCACCACATAGTGATTAGGCCGACAGTGTCAGACAAAGAGTGGTGTTGTCATGGGATCAGCTCGCAGGGACCTTGATCCAAGGATAGGACCATCTGGTGGTGCACAGCCCTCCTATCAGAGACATACATATTCCAGTGGCAGTGTTACATGATTTGAGACTTGATATTCTTTGATATTATATCATGGGAATTTGTACACTATTTATGATTTTCCTTTTATATCATTGTGTACTTGGAAATTTTTATGCTTTATGATGATATGCAAACATTGATGGACTCTATATGATGCTACTCTATGATGTTTACTTTGATATTCATGCATGATGATGTCATTATGATGATTTTACATGAGCTATATGATGATGATTTATTCTCTCCCTGCATTGATTATATGGATGATTCTTTTATTATGATGTCATGCTTCTATATGTGATGCGTTGATGATTCTATGATGAATAACTAAAATGATGATTTAATGTCTATTATATACTTATGATGATACTTATAATGTAATGCTTATAAAGTTGATGATACTAATGTGATGTCTTATTTCTATGAATATATATGTATACGATGATGTAAAATGATATGATAACATAAAATGATGATAGATGAAATGATGCTTATGCAATGGATATAATGCAATACTATCTGTAAATGCAAATGTGCTTAATGAATATGATAATGAACTAGATCAATGATAAATAAACCTAAATGATTAATGAAATGTTTGTAATGAATGAATGAATGCAAATACTATGATAATGAAATGAACCTAATGAAATGAATGCAACTAATGCAAATGTTTTTATTCATCAAAGTATACTCAATCATTATTTGTTATCCATTGATCATGAGTGATATGGATTCTTATAATGCAAATGATAATGAACACTTACAAATGAAAATGAAAATGCAAATGCAAATGCAAATACCTACCTAAATGATATTGTCATCTTTTCCATATTTTGGAATAGTGCTTGATTTCATCATTGAGCTTTTAAAATGTTGTAAGAAAATACAAGCACCTGGGTACAATTACACTAAGATGACCTGAGTATTTCTTACATGGGTTTTGATTTATCAAGTTAATACAAGCTTCTAGGTATAATGAACCTAGATGACCTGAGTACTTCTTGCATCAATAGACAAGGATTATCCCCTTTCATGTATGACTCGGCATGTCCTCGATGATATTTTGTCGATCATGTCCTTAGACAAGTACATACATTACTAATAGATAAACCACAAACAATAGACAAAGAAAAATAACCATGACCCATCATAGCTCCTCTAGTCTCATACATCGTCAAGTTACATATGGAACATGTTTAACAAAAATCAAGATACAAACATTAAATCATGCATGTCACACATATGTTCTCTTAGTCAAAATAGATATAATCATCCTGGTTAATGATTGTTGGTATGTATTGTTACTTGTTTGTTGAATCTCTGAATCCCGAGTTTCACGATTTAATTTTGTTTACGTCCTGATTTTGTTTTGCTTTGGCGTCTTACTGCTTTTTGTCTATTTTCAAAATCCAAATTATTTTTGGCTTTTCCAAAATTTTCAATGTTTTCTACTTTTCCAAGTTTTCAATGTTGCCCCCAGCTAAGTTCAAGATTTTGCCCTCAACTAGAAACAAACTTTATTACGGATATACACCAATGATCAAAACATGGCGAGATGGCTATGCCTGATAGAAAGATAAACTCATAGATAGAAGAGCCAACTGACAGATAACGTCTGTTGCCAGGTTTTCACCATCTGTTTTTATTGCATTTTTCCTCATATTTGATTTTTTTCAATGTTTTTTTTTTTTTTTTGTATTTTCTCTTTTTCACTTTTTTTTGGATTTTCTACTTTTTCACTTTTCTTTGGATTTTCTACTACTTCAAAAATAGAACTTTTTTAAGTGCATGGTATTGATTGGTTCTTCGAACCATTCATCCTCTAGTGCAGATAACTTGTAAGCTCCATATCCATATGTAGCTACTGTGATATAAGGACCCAAACAGTTTGGTTCAAACTTTTCCTTTTCCTCTCTATCTTGTTGGTTGTGTGGATTTTCCCTGAGAACAAGATCTCCGAACTGAAATACTCTAGAGTTAACTTTGTGATTATAGCTTATCTCCATTCTTTGTTGATATGCTTTCAAGTGATCTAAAGCATTCTGGTAACGTTCTTGTAACAATTCCAATTCTTGCAACCTTGATACTCTTTGTTCTGGAATAAGTCCCTTTAGTGACACACATAGAGAAGGTATCTCTACTTCAATTGGTAAGATTGCTTTTGATCCATACACAAGGAAATATGGAGTTTCTCTCGTTGGTGTACGAATGCTAGTGTGATAAGCCCATAGAGCAGGATTCAACTGAACATGCCAGTCCCTACCAGCCTCATTAATTGTTTTCTTCAAGATTTTGAGGATTGTTTTGTTGGATGCTTCAACTTGTCCATTCTTTTGAGGATAATATGGTGTCGAGAACCAATGTTGGATTTGGAATCTTTCACATAGTTCTTGCACATCTTGATTTTTGAATGGTCTTTCATTATTAGTGATAATAAAAATATGAATATCATAGCGACAGATGATGTAATTAAGGATGAAAGGTGCAATTTGTTGTCCTATCACTTTTGTTAAAGGCATCGCTTCAATCCATTTAGTGAAGTATTATGTTGCAGTCAAAATGAACTTATGTTCATTTGAAGGAGGAGGATTATTCTTTCCTGCCAGGTCCACTCCCCATTGAGAAAACAACCATGATCCTGCCAAAGGATGCAATTCTTGTGTTGGTGCATGGATTAGATTGTCGTGAATCTGACATTGTTTGCACTTTTTAACATATGTGACGGAATCTCTTTCCATAGTGGGCCAATAATACCCCAATTGAATAAGTTTCTTAGTCAGTGTAAGACCACTTGAATGTCTGCCACAAATACCTTCATGGACTTTTTTTAGATCTTTTTCGGATTTTTCAGGTTCGAGACACCTTAGGAGAGTGTTATGTAGACCTTGTCTATAAACGATATCGACAATAATGGTATAATGAGATGATTGATGGATAAAGTTTCACTTCTGATTGCGGGATAAGTTTTGGGGAAGGTGTAATATCCCCTTCTCCGCAATGATTAGTTTTGTTGTTTGTTAGCCTAGTTTGGAGGCTCGTAGGCTAGTCGAGGGTAGAAATTAGGGTTTCCTATTTTCTAGGAGGATTCTTTGGTGTTTTCAGGGGGTATATGTGGGAGTCTGATAGTTTGGATTTTGGATTCCTTTTGGGTTTTCAGAGAGCTTCCAGATGGTTCGACATGCATTTGCATCGAGTGACTTTTTCCAGACTTACTATTTTTAGTAAGTGTGACAGTTGCTCAGAATATGGTTAAAATCACTTTGGAAACACTTACTATTTTTAGCAGCATGCTATTTTTAGTAAGTATTATTTTTTAGCAATTCTATTTTTAGCAAGATGTCAGCAGGCCTATTCAGATGGCTATTTTTGGCAAGTCAATTTGAGCAGTTGGTCTTCTAGCATTTTTTTGGTGTTATTCTTGGCAAGGATTCTATAGCTCAACTCAGTGGCTATTTCCGCAAGTATTATTTTGGCAGGATCTTGTATTCACTCAGATGACTATTTTTAGCAGTTCAGATTAGAGCCCCAACTCAGTTCAGCTTTGGTGAATTCTAGCACTTCAGTCTTCGGCTCGATTTGGTAATAATCAATATTTGAGAAGGTATTTTTAATATATTAATACCTTAGGCATGAGGTATTAATATTTGATTATTTTATGGATGGGTGACTTAGGAAGGGAGAAAATATTAATTTTGTCGTAAGTCTTTTTGGGTGAATTATTTCACCTTCTTTTTCGATGCCAAAGTGCAATTTCATGAATATTATTTTTTAAGCATTATATTTATCAAAAGTGGCGATATGGATGAAAATGTGCTTAAGTTATAATGTTTTTATGTTGCAAAGTGTGGACCAAGGGAAAAGTTCGAACTTGAAGACTATGTGGTGGATTTTCATCTTGGGCGCCATATACTTGAAGGAAATGAAATGAAATAAATCGACAAAAGTGAGTGGAATGAAATGACATGTGATTTGGGTGAATTTGGAGGCATATGCATTTGAATTTGAGCCTTCAAAATTTATAAATGAGAGGCTTGGGCTTCTCATTCATCATCTATGAAGAAAATTATAACAAAGTGTTGCCAAAATTCGGAGTGAAGCTTCAGGGAATGCATACCTCCTAGCTACCACTTGGTTTCTTACTTGCAATACAACAACTAATTGAGCTTGTGATTGCTCTTCATCTAGAGGAGTAGATTTGAGGAACAATGTTGCAGATTTGTGTATGAGTTTCAGATATTTTGGAGTTTTTTCTGAGCGTTCATGTTGCTAGTCGCGGTGTGTGTTGAAGCGTGTTTTCATTCGTAGCTCCTTGTGTGTGCGTCAAGTCATTCTGGGTATTCGCTCATTCATCTCCTATGTCATGGATAATTCATCTTGTAAGTTTTTGTTGGTATTCTTGGATTATTGAATTTTATTATGCAAGTAGAAGTTTTCTGTTGTAAACACCTTATGTTGGGAGTGCTCTGGGTTGCATGTTGAGTGTTTGGGGTCACATTGTTGTTGTTTTCTAGTTCGTACTTGGTCGCTCAATGCTTGTTGTTGGTTTGGGTGTGTTCTTGGGTGATTTGAGTGGGTTTTGAGTGAGTTGGGAGATTTTTGGTGTGGATTAGTGTTGTTGGTTATGCATTTCTAGCCTGATGTCATATATATCAGATTTCCGAAAGTTGGATTTTGGGTGTGTTGTTTAGAGTGTAAGTAGATTGGGTGGTTAGGTGATAACTGGAGGTGTTGTTGCATTTGTCAGCTCATAATAAGCACTTGATTATCAAATTCCATATTTATTGTAATGTTAGTTAGTAGTACTAACAACAACATTTTGGCTTTCTGTTGTCCCACTGCATAAGTGGAAGAGGGTGGCTTAGCCGCCTTATTTAGATTAGTAATATTTCTTATATTTAGAAATCATTGTAATGAATTTGTAAAGCTGATTAGTAGTACTGATAGCTATCTTTCATATTTCTTATTGGGTTCCCACTGCATAAGTGGAAGAGGTTGGCTTGGCCGCCTATCTTGAGTTTGTAATCATGTCCTCCCACTGAATAAGTGGTGGACTTGATATTAATTTCCATTTCTTATCCTCCCACTGCACAAGCAGTTGAGTGATTGCATTCTTCAGTTATTTGGCTTGTCCTTGGCTGGTTTACCACCAAGTGATTGCATTGTTTTAATATCTCGTTGTATAAGCAGAAGGGGTTGGCTTGCAGCTCGAAGATTGTAATCATTTTCAGGTATTGGCATCTAATGATCCCCTCGACACTGTATGCTCTCACCCTCCTAGATTGGGCTCTCGGTGATTAGAAAGTGGAGGGTTACTTTCAGCAGCATTTGGTTTTCATTTCCTAACATTAACAAGTGTTGTGTTGAATGTAACTTTGTGAAAAAAATTAACAGGTATATTACAGAAGGATATTATCTTTTAAGTACAGATAGGTTTGGCTATATAGTGAGGCATCAATTCTAGATATATTGTAGACGATTTGGATATTATGGTTTTCAGGAGCAGGATAAAAAAATTATTCCACCGGGAATTCATAATGCTCTTGATTCTCTTGAGTTTGTATAAGAGATGTTATTGTCGCCATGGAATCTATTGCTTTATTCTCATGTTCCTTGGAATTTGAACAAATCTGATTTTAGTAAAAGTATTTCTTGAAATCTTCTACCAGTTTCTTGTAGGGCATTAGTTTATCATCCTTGGTTTGGTATTCATCGTTTATTTGGTTGCTAACTAGCTATTAATCTTCATAGGCATGTAACTCTTTGATATATGATTCAATAGCCATCTTGATCACAATGATCAATGCCTCACATTGTGTAGTATTATTTGTACATGGGAAGCATAGTCTATATGATTTAGGAATAGTGTGACCCTAAGGTGTTATGAATAAAATTCCTACACCTGATCCATGTTGTGTGTAGGAGCCATCAAAGAATAACTCCCAAGCCTTCATGTCGACAATGAGAACATTTGCATCAGGAAACTCAATATGTAAGGGTGCATCATCATGCAGGGGCACTTTAGCTAGTTGATCTACAATCACTTATTCTTTTATGGATTTTTGATCAACATACTCAATGTCAAACTCACTCAACACCATCACATTTAGCTAGTCATCCTGTCAATGTTGCCTTGCTAAGAAGATATTTTAGAGGGTTGATCTTTGCAATTAGCTTAACAGAGTGTGTGAGAATATAATGTCGCAACTTTTGAGTTGCGAATACCACTGCCAAGCATGTTTTCTCCAGTGTTGTATAGTTTAACTCATAGCTAACTAGGGTTCTGCTAATATAATATATTGCTCTCTCTTTCCCTTTAGTGTCATGTTGTGCCAGGAGAGATCCTAATGATACATTTGTTGCTGAGATGTAGAGTAATAATGGTTTTCCTTTAATCGGTGATGTCAACACTGTTGGATTTACCAAATATTCCTTGATTTTTATAAAAGCTTCCTCACATTTGTCATCCTATCTGAATGGAACATTTTTGTGTAACAAGTGAGTAAATGGATGAAATTGATTACCTAACTGAGATATAAACCTTCTTATTGATTGTAACCTCCCTTGCAGAGAACGTAATTGACTGATATTCTTCAGAGATTTCATTTCCATTATAGTTTGTACTTTCACTGGATCAACTTCTATGCCACGAGCAGATATGATATACCCTAGGACTTTACTTGATGTAACTCAAAAAGAACACTTTTTCGGGTTCAGTCTCAAGTTATATTGTTCCAGTCTACCAAAAATCTTGTCTAGGATCTCCAAATTCTCTTCTCTATTGTGTGATTTTGCTAATATATCATCCACATAATCTTCCATGAAGGTGTGCATCATATGATGAAAAATGGTTGTCATAATTCACTGGTAGGTAGCTTTGGCATTTTTCAGCTAAAATGGAATGATGTTCCAACAGAAAGTACCCCAAGGGCACATGAAGGCTATTTTCTCTTGATCCTCAGGGGCTATCTTAATTTGGTTATAACCCGAGAAGCCATCCATTAAAGAGAACATTTGATGTCTTGATGTGAGATCTACAATAATATCAATGCTTGGTAATGGAAAGTAATCCTTTAGACATGTTTTGTTCGGGTCCCTAAAATTTGTGCATACTCTGATACTTTTATCTGGTTTTGATACGGGTACAATAGTTGACACCCATTCTGGATATGCGATTGGTCGTATGAACCCTACATCCAACAGTTTATTCAATTATGCTTTGACAAGAAGAGCAATATGAGGGTGCATCTTTCTGATTTTCTGTTTAACCGGTTTAGTTCCTGGAGAAACATTGAGATGATGCATAATGAGATCTAGGTCAAGTCCTGGCATATCAATGTATGACCAGGCAAAGTTGATTTTCCTCTTCTTGAAAAAATTGGTAAAATCATGTCTTTCTTGTTCTGATAAGGATGCTGCAAGATGAAGAATTTTAGGGATCTCTAGAGTACCAATATTAACTAGCTCTATAGGTTCTATCAGAATAGACGATCTCTCTTGAAAATATTCTAGGAGAGTTTCAAATCTTCCGTCTTATGGCGCCTCAAGGAGGTTTTCACCATCAGATGCACCCTTTATTTTATCTTTTGACTAATCTAATGTTTCCATAAAATGGTTTTCAGCATTAGACCACCTTTGTTTTGTTATTTTACTTTTGCGACTGGAAGATTTGGCACCCTCTTGACTATAAGAAACGTTATTTGATTCACTAGTGGAAGCTCTTCTTGGTGTTACAAGCTCAACAGTGTTAAGGTATACAGATATAGCATGGTCATTAGGGAAGGTATCAATTTCAATGAGTTCATTATTCTCGCAATCAATAAGTTCTGGGTGGACTAAGGGTAAACTGTTTTCTTGATCAGTCTCAAAGGTCTCAATGATCACTACGTAGTTGTCAAAGTTTTCGGGTATGTTAGTTGAGTTAAGGATATCGCTCTCTTCAAGATATACTCTCTTGATCGCTCTCCAATTAGTTTTGGTAAAGTTAGAATAGGTAATTTGTGATTCACCCTCAAGTGGTCTATTCTCTAACGTTTGTCCCTCAAACGAATGGATCATATCAACATGTATATCTTTTGGGTAACACACCTTTACAGAAGTTATTTCAAAATTTGAGTCAGTTTCACTTCTAACTTGTAATCTACATATTTGGGTAGCTTATGCTTCTTTTCTTGCCATTTATTTCCTTCTTTCATACTCTGCTTCTTCTGGACTGATTGTTTCTTCTGTTTGGCTTGCTATCAGTTCCTCCTGACTTCTTCCCATTTTTGGTACTTGTTGACTAGGGGTAGATTTGGATTTTGTACCATTTTTTCTTTCTGATTTCTGATTATTGCTTGCTTATGTTACTTCTTCAAGTTTTCTCTTGTTTTCTACCATGTTCATCTTTTTGTTTGGTGGAAGATGTTTCTTTCTCTGTAGTAACTTTCTTTTTCCCTAAGCTTGTTGTATCTTCATTTTCTTCTCCTGACAAATTAGATGGTAAGATTAGATCCCACTCATGCTCACGTGAGTCTATTTCAGAATCACTCTCTAAAATTATGCCACTATATCTGACATGGATGTTATATGGCGAGAAGAGTTTGATGATAATTGAGACAAGTTTTGTTGTCTATTCTGATTCAAACTCCGTACTTGCTTGCACTCTTTGGATCTATTTATAAGAAGTCTCTTCTCTTTGAATGGAGATTCCTTCTTGTTGTTCATACTCTTCTTCCATTTTTTTTCTGATTGCTTCTTCAACTACTTGTTGTTGTGCGACTTCTTGTGATGATTGTTCCTTTTGTGTTGTTTTCTTTTTATGTTGATGATGTTGGTGATCTTGATTTGTTGGCAATATGCTAGATTTGGTTAAGTATTGTCCTTGATGTCAACATTGTATCCCAGTTGGAGGTTATCCCAGTTGGACCTATCCCAGTTACTCTCAATGATCATCTTGGTTTTGGCTATGATTCTGATCTAGTATGATCAGATCTTTGGAATCGGTTTTGGATGCTTATTCTGGATGGTTATATGCTTCCCACATTCTGTTGGTTCATGATTTGTTTCTCTGGTTGCTATCGCTCTTATTCCCAGTTGATATTTTCTAGTACCAATTAGCTTTACCAGTAAGTGATATTTGATGATTTGGTTAGACAATTTTGGTCTAGATTATGGGAATGGTTTCTATTGTGTTGAAGGTTATTTTTTATCGTGTCCTAGCTGTTTTGTGGTGTTGCATTGGTTGGCATGCTATTATGATGGACCTATTTGGATTTGGTTGGACTTTATGTTATTTCACTAAGGGTTTCTACCGGTTGGTAAAGCACGTTGGATTTTGGTCTTAGCAGAATTTTCGGTGGATGTAATTGTTTGCTTACTTGATTTAGGTCCATGCTATGTAATGCAAATCATAATATTGGTCTGGTGGTATGTGTGATGTAAATTTTTTAATTATGGGTTTATGGGTTTAGGGTTTAGTCGACCTTTTCAATTGAATTGATGATTTGTATTTATAGGTGACTTATTCATGTAATTGGTATCATGGATGGTTATGGGATGGTTATGTCTGCATTGTCGGAGAGTGATTTATGTGCGAACAAGGTTATATCATTTAGTGAAGGTTTGAGAAGGTTTTGTATTGCAGGGAAGACATTTGTGCTTAATCAGAACTGGATCAAGCATTAGTAGAATTAGTGGAGAAAGGGTATATACCTCATGATCCTAATTCTAAAACACCGACACCTGCTGATGAACAGAAGAGAGCTGAAAATGATGTTGAGCAAAAGAAGCATTGTTGAGTGCCCTATCTGATGAAAAGTTGTTAAATGCTAAGTAGATTTGGTTGAAAATTGAGACTCTTTATGAAGGTGACCAGGCAGTAAAGATTGCAAAACTTGAAGGTTTCTGGGTAACATATGAAACTTTGAAGATGGAAGAAGATGAGAATATTAGTTCTTTCATGGATAGATTGAATGAGATTGTCATGGGTATCAAATGTTGTGGCAAATCATTTAGTGAGGATGAGATTGTGTCAAAGGTTCAAAGAGTTCTACATTCGGCTTACAAGATGAAGGCTACTACAATCAATGAACTTTGAACAATGTCAAGTACCCATGTTACCAGAGATACATTGCTTGGGAAATTGACTGCTTTTGAGATTGAAGAACTTAGAGATCAGAGTGCTACTAAAATTGAGACTATATTTAAAGCATCTGCCTACGATAAGCAGAAGATAGATTGGAAGGAGATGTGTGCTAAATATTTGGAGGACATTGAGAGAGAAGAAAGAGAACTTGAAGAGCTGGAAGGCCTGATTGCTAGAAGAAATCCTAAAGGACCAGCTGGAAGTAAGTATGAAGGAAAAGTCCCTTTTAAATATTTTTCATGCAATAAGATTGGTCATTATGCTTCTAGATGCCCTAAAAGAGCTGTTAGGAATCATGAAATATTTGTGAGGAATTATAAGCCTAATCCGGAATATCAGAGAAAACCTAGATTCAGAAGGAATAAGGATAAATCATGTTATTACGTTGATGATGATGATGATGATGATGAACCTGTGAGTGGATCTAGCAATGGAAGCTCCAATAAAGACTGGATTTTTATTGCTATCAAGGATGATTCTCTAGAACCTGTCATTGAAGCAACTCATACTGAGGAAAAGGCTTTGGCTGCTAAAATTGAAGAAAAGGATGAATGGGTTATAGACAATGGTTGTTCACATCACATGACCGGTGACAAGAGAAAATTTCTAACATTACAAGAATTTGATGGCAGACTAGTCAGATTTGGAGACAACAAGGTGTAGCGTCATAAAATTGCAACCTTGCAATTTTCAACCGCATTTGGGTCTTCACATTGGCGAATAAATCCATAAGCCTGACTGGAGACCTGAGACATTCTCATACCTCCTGAAACTTGAATTTTCTTGCACCCCATACTTTCTACTCTCACTTCCTATCCTAAATTAGGGCAGTACATGGGCGTGGCGCCCCTATCAACCATAGGATAGGGGCGTGGTGCCCCTATCCTCCTAGGATAGGGGCATATTTCCCCTATCCTTGCCCTATTTTGGGCCCCCTCCACTTAAATCTTGCATTAGGATTGTCAATCATGAGCGGGAAAAGGTTCTCCTATGTCAGCCCATGACGGAAAATACGTTAGAAACCCTAATTGACAAGTATATAAGGAGCATTTTCCCCTCCTATTTGCATGGGATCAATAAATTCAATAGGCGAAATCAAGCGTTCAAGTGTTCAAGCATTCAAGCATCCAAGCATTCCTTTCAAGTATTGAGCATCTCAAGTCTCCTTTCAAGGCTAGGTGTTGCATTCAAGACAAGGATTCAACCATTGAAGAGGAGATCTCTTTCAACATTCAAAGCATTCAACTTCACATAATTTTTCAAACAACTCTATCTATATTTCAATTGCATCCTCCCTTGAGGTTAATTCTAATTCAAATATTTCCTTTCATTTACATGTAAGTATTTTTCATCATTTGGTTAATTCCAAGACGGGGTTTGACCTAAAGGAAAACCCCTAAATCCCAACAACATCTCCTCTCTTTTATGTGTGTAGGTTGCAGGTGCGCAACTGTAATTGCGGGTTTAGACTTCATTTTCAGAGACGGAAAAACCCTTTTCAATGCGCGGATTTTTTGGAGGACCAAGTACACTTTCAACTCAGTCCTGACAAATTTTGCTCAAATTTTTAGGGGAGCTTCATCTCGACATTTTACTAATATTTACAGGTACACAACTTCATCCCGCATCTCTATCTCAAGATATGATCACTTTTTTGTCATCTTCATACTCGGTCTCAAATTGCTTAATTCAACTTGTCTATTTTAAAAGAGGGTTACTTTACTTTCCAAATTCATTGTCAATTCACTTAGCATTCAATCTCTTTCCATTGAGATTGGATCTAGTTAATTCAACCCCCTCTTTTAAATGTAATGTGCGTGAGAGGTTGAAGAGAATCATTTGTGAAACTTCTGCTCCTTTCTTAAGGAGGGTAAATCTTTCCATGTGATCTCCTCATCTTCCTTTTCAACATGTTACATTTTGGTGAACCCAATGTCCTACATGTTTTACATTCAAAATTATTGCATATTTTTCATTCACAAGTTTAATTTTATTGCAATTTACAAAACTTAGTGGTTAATTTAATCAAACCCTAGTGGTTAAAATTGAAATTGAACTTGTGTCTTGCAAATATTGCTATCTATTGTTTTAGATCTGAAAAATTACATTACTTGTCAAATTCAATTTCTTCATTGTCTTGTTCAATTTGCAAATCAAATTTACAAAATTAAGTGGTTAATTGTTAAAACCCTAATTTTCAAAAATCAACTTGAACTTGTACAAAAATTGGATTCACGTTTAATATTTTAGATTTGGAACTATTTTCAGATTTTTCTTCTTGCCTAAAATTCAAATTTTCAATTTCTCTCTGTAGCATCATAAAATTGCGACCCTCGCAATTTCAACCACATCTTAGGCCCTCACCAATGCGACTTCATCTCTCTACTTGATTGAGACCCCTCTCTACACTTTCATTATGAACCTCTCCCATCTCAGCCTTGATGACACCTCAAGACCTTGTCCATGCCCCAAAATAGGCAGAACAGGGGTGTGGCGCCCTTGTCCTCCCTCTTAGGGTGGCCCTAAGATAGGTCTATCTGTCTCTTGAACTTCAGGGACTTAAACCTTCCTTTGTCAGCCTTCGATGGGATGAAATTTAATCCTCTTAGGCATGTATGAAAGGAGATTCAATTCCCTCATTTGATATACAAGCATACAGAAGAATAAGCAAAATTCAAGCGGAAGGTCTCCATTATCGTCATCAAGCATTCAAGTCTTCAAGCATCCATCAAGTTCTCTTCTTTGTGTGTCTTCTTCATTCATCCATTGGAGAAACATTACAACATTCATTTGCAATCATGTGTGTGTGTTAGGGTTTTGTCATGTTACATGCCATTTCATACAATATTTATGATTACATGCAAGAAGCAAAGCAACAATCATCAATCAATTGCAGATCTATAAGGTATACATTTCCATTATTTACATTTAAGCATTAGCAATTACTTTCTTTCAAGGTTGATTCCTTAATCTGGGTTTGACTAAGGCAAAACCCTATCCACAACCCTTTTCCCCTTCTTTTATGTGTGTAGGTTGCAGGTGTGTAGCTGTAATTACAGTTTTAGGCTTCATTTGTAGAGATGGAAAAACCCTTTCAGCACAGAGATTTTTCAGAGGACCAAGTACACTTTCAACCTGGTCCCAACAAATTTTCTCCAAATTTATAGGGCAGATCCGTATCAGTCTAAATATCTCAGATCCAAAGTTACAGCACGATCCTAAACCAGTAACTCCCTATTTCATCCTTTTTTATCTCCCTTTTCCACATAGTTAACAAGTCAACCCTTCCATTTACAAAAGACGGTAAATCACATTCCAACCCTTGCAATCCACTTGGTATTCACATCCTTATTCTCCTCGGATTTGGATCTAGTGGATTTAAGCCCCTCTTTTGAATGTAAACTATCTCCCAAGTGAAAATCATCCTAGTGGTTTCCTTTCTCTCTCCTAGGTGGGGAACCACTAGGATCCAATTTTCCACTTTACATTTTGGTGAACCCGACGTCTTTACATCTTAATTCTGATTTCTTATTATTAGATCTGAATAATTGTAATTGTAATTTCAAAATTTTATCTTTTTGCGAATTTTAGAGGTTAATTGCATAAAAAACCTAATTTTGCATTTTGAGAAAATTGAGCTTGTGAAGTGTAGCATTTTAGTTGCTTGTTTCAAATATGATTTCTATTTCAAAATTGCAATTCACATTTGTCTTTTCATTCTGAAAATTAAGTGGTTAAAAAGTAAAACCCTAATTTTTAAGAATCTCTATTTCGACCTTTGACTGCTAATTTGACCGATCTAGACATTTCCAAATCAGCTGTTTTTTAGATTCTGCAATAAAATCATAATTTCTATAATCCCTGAAAAATTTGGAAAATTTTGGTCAGACCGGGTACACTTTGCTCTCGATCCCTAGTTTTTTATCCGAAATTTTGAGAGACAAAATTGATTGTATTTTTCTTCTTAAATCCATAAAATTAGCGCACTTTATCAATTTTAACACCTCTTAAGGTAAAAAACAAATTCAAATTTCCACTCTTAACTTTTAAATTAATTTTCATAAAAAGGTCCTAATTTTTAGATCTTCTTTCCAAGTAAATTAAGCTTTTAATTAAGAGACTTTCAATGGCAATTAATTGACTAGATTTCTTCGCTATTTCACATATGATTACATTGTCTTTAACATATCTCTATTACAATCATGTGTTGGATAATGGCTTCGTTCATTTCCTATTGCTTCTTTTCATTCATAGCACTTGGTCATATTGTGTTGTTAGGGTTTCAAGTTCATTTCCTTTTCAATTTGATCTCGAAGCTTTTATGTATCATTTATGTTGCATTATGGTGATGTTATTAACAAAATGAATTTCATATGTCAATCACCTTAAGGCTTTTGTAGATCCCAATCTTAGAGATCCTAATTGTTGCACCTCTCCTAGGGTATCTTGTGTGAATAAGATGAGAGCTACTATATCAACCAATGATCTTTTTGAAAAAGAGCAAGCATTGGAAGACAATATGGGGCCAACTTCTTCTTATACATGTACCCTTGAGCAAGAGGGGCAAAACCAAAGTATCAACATTATTACATCTTTAGACCCTCCTCATTCTCCTAGGACTTATCTTCAACATCAAAATATATGTAGAGAGTATGATGTTATGCATTTTATTCATGATCTTTCCCCTCACATAGAATTAGGTAAAGATGAACCTTTAGATGATGAAATTGTTCATTGTCAATCTCCCAAAAAGGATAAGCATGACAAATGAAAGAAGATTATCCTTTCACATGATGTTCCTTCTTCATCTAAAAATCCTTTTATTCCCCCTTACACATCAGATTTCAAAGAAATTCATGATCCTATTCCCCAAACTACTCATTTTCAACATTCTTATAGTCGTGGCTTCCATATAATAACAAAACAAGGTTTTCAAGGACAAGGACTCGGGAAATTTGAGCAAGGAATTTGTGTCCCTCCTACGCAACCTACTACATAAGGCCTAGGAAATGAGACTCATCTCTCTATGGATGAACTCCTTAAGCTCCAATTTTCAAAAACTATCTCCAAAGGCAACAAATCAAAAGAGCCCGCAAGAATCTTTTTTCTTTAAAACGTCTTTTTTGCTCATTTCATCAAACCCATGATCATAATGTTGATGATTGCCCTGATTTTCAAAAATCTATTCAAGATGGGATAGATAGTGGCCTAGAAGAGAGGAATAATCGGACTGTGGTTGAAGCAGCTAGAACCATGTTGATCCAAGGAAAGGTTTCTCACACCTTTTGGAGAGAAGCGGTGAGCACTGCAGTCTACACTATGAACCGGGTACTCATCAAAAAGGGTAAGGACAAAACTCCTTATGAGTATTGGACCGGTAAGACACCTGTGGTTAACTACTTTAAGGTATTTGGTAGCAAATGTTACATCAAGAGGAGTGAACATCAGGGTAAATTTGAAGCTAAACGTGATGAGGGAATATTTCTAGGATATTCCACCAAGAGTAAAGCTTTCAAGTGCTACAACAATAGGACTCAGAGAATTATGGAAAGCATCAATGTAAGAGTTGATGAATCCTCTGAGAAGACTGAGGAAACCGGCAGTGAGCAAGCTGTAAATGAACCGGTTGCAACCTTCTGGGAACCAGTTGTCAGTCAACCGAGTACCAGTAATAGTGTTCCTGAACCAGTGAATGCTGATACTGATGAAGATGAGGATGAAGAAGAAAGGGAAGAAGAACCAATTAAGACCATTCCTTAGTATGTCAAGTTGAATTATGATCCCAAGCAGATCATAGGTGATAAGGATGTAGGAATCCTTACCAAAAGAAAGATCAGAGAAAACTCATGTATGATCTTTGAATTTGACCCTAAGTCATTCAAAGAGGCTCATAAAGATGAAGACTGGATCAAGGCAATGGAAGAAGAACTTAACCAGATAGAGAAAAATGGTACATGGTCCTTGGTACCCAGACCAGAGCATAAAAATGTCACTGGCACCAAATGGGTGTTCAAAATTAAGTTGAATGAGGATGGCACAGTGATTAGGAATAAAGCCAAACTGGTATGAAAAGGATATGCTCAAGAAGAAGGAGAAGACTATGGGGAAACCTTTGCTCCTGTAGCCAGATTGGAAGGAGTTCGTATGCTTCTTGCATATCCAGCTTTTAAGAGGTTCAAGGTATATTAAATGGATGTAAAATCTGCATTCCTAAATGGTGTACTTGAAGAGGAGGTGTATATTGAGCAACCAGATGGGTTTGCCCTATCTGAAGATAGTGACATGGTATGTAGGCTACATAAAGCATTATATGGTCTAAAACAAGCACCTAGGGCATGGTATGAGCGCTTACATTCCCATCTTGTGAAGATTGGATTTGAGAGAACAAGTGAAGATAGCAATATCTACTTGAAGTTTGAAGGAGATCACATCCTGATCTGTGAATTTTTTGTTGATGACATCATCTTTGGTGGAGATGACAAGATGAGTCATGAGTTTACTGATGAGATGAAGAAAGAGTTTGAGATGTCACTTATAGGGGAGATTAAGTTCTTCATTGGACTGCAGATCCAGCAGATGGAAGATGGAATCTTCATCACTCAGTCCAAATATGTCAAAGAGGTGTTGAAGACTTTTGGCATGGAAGATAGCAAACCGGTTGGTACACCGAGGGTGACCGGTTGCAAATTGACAAAAGAGGATGATTCCGCACTAGTTGATGAGAAGGAATACCGATCAATGATTGGTAAGTTGCATTATGTAGTGCATAGCAGACCGGATATTGCACATGCAGTTGGCATTACTGTAAGATTCCAAAAGAGTCCAAGAGAATCTCACTTGATTGCAGTCAAGCGGATTCTTAGGTATCTGAAGGGAACAATTGACTATGGATTGTGGTACCCATACAGCAATAATTTCAATCTGAAAGTGTTCACAGATGCTGATTGGGCAGGTAATGTGGATGACCAGAAAAGCACAATCGGTGGTGCATTCTTTCTTGGTGGTAGACTGGTCTCATGGATGAGTAAAAAGTAGAGTTGTATCTCTCAGTCTACAGTGGAAGTGGAGTATGTTGTAGCTTTCATGAACTGCACTCAGACAATCTGGATGAAGCATGTACTGGAAGGCTTCAAGATCCCTGTATCTGAACCGGTAAGTATATTTTGTGATAACACAAGTGCTATCAATATATCAAAGAATCCGGTTTTACATTCTAGAACCAAGCATTTTGAGCTTAAGTATCATTTCTTGAGGGAAAAGGTTCAGAATAAAGAGATTGCACTGGAGCATGTGTCCAGTAAGGAGCAGTTAGCAGACATATTCACCAAGCCTCTCCCAAAGACAACATTTGTGCATTTGAGAGGTGAATTAGGGGTATTGCCCCTTCAGGAGGTGAACTAAAAGTGATTGTTCCACATCAGTCAAGTACTGGAAAGAAAAAATTTTGGTTGATTGGTGTGTTGAAGGATGCTACTCCTCAGGGGGAGCAGCATGATGAAACAGAGATGATTGTACCTCCACTTTGGCATTGTTGTCAAAGGGGGAGAAGGACTGAAGTGAAAAGATATCTGTAGCAAATGAGGAGAATATGTAAGCAGAGAAGATATCTTTTGTATATTGCCATCAATGCCAAAGGGGGAGATTGTTGGCATTATGTGAACCGGCATGAAGACATAATGATATTGTATGTTGTCATTGATGTCAATATGAGACATGGTGTGACCCGGCACATGTGATAGGTGAATAGAGAGAGGAACCGGCATATGTATGTTGTCATTGATGTCAATATGAGACATGGTGTGACCCGGCACATGTGATAGGTGAATAGAGAGAGGAACCGACATATGTATGAACCAGTTTATATGCCAAAGTGAAGCAGCATATTTGTTCAAGGTGAACCGACATGTAGTTATGGGAACTGGCACATGGAAGCATTGTATGACTACCAGTTGGTAGGTAGCTTCCACTTCGGGGTTTCTGGTTGGATTACCTCAAGTCTATGTGACTCAATCGGTGATCTCTGTGTGATGAGTTAGTAGTATGATGGAGGATAGATCGTGTTGCCACATAAGCTTCGTGCGCGTGAAGGATCTTGCATGAAGAAGACTATTCCTGTCTACCTTGGGAATGTGCGAAGTTTGTCAAATGGTGATAACGCGTGATGAGTTATCAGCCGCCAAGAAATTGGTGGATAATGGACGATGGAGAATGTCTTGAGATCGATTCAAGATTGTTGCATTTAATGCAGTATGATTCAACGGTCAGGATTGAACCGCTTGAATTGCTTAACCTAACAGGTTTAGGGTTTAGGGTTTTTGCTACCGACCTATATGTTTCCTATAAGGTCGATGTTGTGTTTCTTTATAAGGTTGTTGGCAAAAGTTGTGAGTGTGTATCCAAGGGAAGTGATACGTGATTCTTGCCAGACCAAAGGAGAGAAGAGATACCTGCAAAGTGAATGTGCAGAAGGAAAAGAGGAGCCTAAACGGATCTGCATTAGCATTGAGTGTTGTTAACAAATCATTGTAATACCTGTTGATCTCTAACCACTTCAATAGTTGTAAAATCCCCTAACAAGGTAGCCTTAACTAGCTTGATTCAAAATCCATTAAATCGGGTAGTCTTAACCGGCTTGATTCAAATCCCTTAACCGAGTAACTCGAGGCTAATGAGTTCTGAGAAGCTAGAGAAGCTTAGGAGATCCTTTCAGCTATTGAGTTCTTGAAATCCTCTAACAAGGTGACCCTACCGGGTATCCCTAACAGGATCGGTTCCTACCAGAACCTATTGTAATGTCCTCAACCGGACAAGGCTCCTAACAAAGCGGACTTCTAAAGAGTTCAAAAAGTAGCTTGTGGGTATTCATCCCCACCGTGGTTTTTCCTAGTTGGGTTTCCACGTGAAAAATATGTGTGTCATGTGAAATGCTTTTGTCTTGTGATGCTTTGTTTTACCTATTAAGCACATGAAGGCTCTATGTTTTATGCCTGTCTATAAAACATATTGAACTCACTGTTGTGAAGATCTGATGGTTAAGTTTACTTGTTTATGCATGAGAATATAATGATATTGTAGTATTGAGCTAAGAGGAAAGCTTATTGAGTGACCGGTTCATGACTGATTGAGCTGTACCAGATGTTACCGGTTGCACTCTGTTTTACCGGTATCCTTGTTTGTCAGTCATTTGGAGTATTTGCTGTCAAACCAGTTTTGGACTGTATTTGTGTTTGTACTGATTCACCCCCCCTCTTAGTACCGGTTTGGTACTAGTGGTTCATCATTGAGTTATCAAAATGTAGCATCATAAAATTGTGAGCCTCACAATTTTGACCACATCTTAGGCCCTCACCTATGTGATTGCATCTATCTACTCGATTGAGACCCCTCTCTGCACTTTCATTATGAACTTCTCTCATCTCAACCCTGATGACACCTCAGGACCCTATCCACGCCCTAAGATAGGGCAGGACAAGGGTGTGGTGCCCCTATCCCCCCTAGGATAGGGGTGTTTTACCCTTGTCCCCCTTGGACAGGGGCGTAGCGCCCCTATCCTCCCTCTTAGGGTAGCCCTAAGATAGGTCTATCCGACTCTTGAACTTCGCGGACTTAGACCTTCCTTTGTCTATCTTCGATGAGATGAAAGTTAATCCTCTTAGACATGTATAAAATCAGATTCAATTCCCTCATTTGATATACAAGCATATAGAAGAATAAGTGAAATTCAAGCAGAAGGTCTCCATTATTGTCATCAAGCATTCAAGTATTCAAGCATCCATCAAGTTCTCTTCTTCATGTGTCTTCTTCATTCATCCATTGGAGAAACATTACAACATTCATTTGCAAGCATGTGTGTGTGTTGGGGTTTTGTCATGTTACGTGCCATTTCATACAACATTTATGATTGCATTAAAGAAGCAAAGCAACAATCATCAATCAATTGCAGATCTACAAGGTATACATTTCCATATTTACATTTAAGCATTTGCAATTACTTTCTTTCAAGGTTGATTCCTCAATCGGGGTTTGACTGAGGCAAAACCCTATCCACAACCCTTTTCTCCTTCTTTTATGTGTGTAGGTTGTAGGTGTGCAACTCTAATTGCAAGTTTAGGCTTCATTTGGAGAGACGGAAAAAACCCTTTTCAACACGTGGATTTTTTGGAGGACCAAGTACACTTTCAACCTGGTCCCGACAACTTTTCTCCAAATTTGCAGGGCAGATCCGTATCAGTCTAAATATCTCAGATCCAAAGTTATAGCGCAATCCTAAACCGGTAACTCCCTATTTCATCCTTTTTTGTCTCCCTTTTCTATATAGTCAACAAGTCAACCCTTCCATTTACAAGATAGGATAAATCACATTCCAACCCTTGCAATCCACTTGGTATTCACATACTTATTCTCCTCAGATTTGGATCTAGTGGATGCAAGCCCCTCTTTTGAATGTAGAGTATCTCCCAAGTGAAAATCATCCTAGTGGTTTTCTTTCTCTCTCCTATTTGGGGAACCACTAGGATCCAATTTTCCAATTTACACTCCTTTTTCCAAAATTCAAAATTTTTAAATTCAGTGGTTAGGTCCTAAAACCCTAATTTTCAAATTTAGTTGGATTTTATGTAAATTTCAATCAATTTCAACAAATCTTAGTTTTCTAGATATTATTAAAGGTGGCCCTATCCATTAGGTTTGATCTTTTTCAAATTTACAATTCAATTTCTTATCTTTTTCAAAACCCTAATAAGGTTCTATTTTGACATTCAAACCTTAAATTCGCCTATCTAAACTTCGTAAAATCAACCATTTTTTGGGGGGTTATCTCTAAAATCATCGTATCTTTCATCCATCAAAATTTCCGAAAAAGTTGGGCGAACCAGGTGCACTTTCAACCTGGTCCTTGACTTTTTTCTCGAAATTTCTGGATTGTTATGGCTGTATTTAATTGCTTAAATCCAAAAAATTGGCTGATTTAGTCAAAATTTGATCCCTCAAAAAATAAAAAATACTTCCCAATTTCAACATCACAACTTTCAATGAAACATTTAAAATTAAGTGGTTAATTATAATCTGCCTCAATTTTAAAAATCTTAATTTTGTCAATTTTAATTTTGAAATTAAGTTGTATCCCATTGGCCCTAATATTAGAATTTCAATTTCTTTTTATCATAAATTTTCTCAGAGATTGTGTCATTTTCTTATTTCCACAAATTTCAAATTGTATAATCATAATTTTCTTGGATTTTTGCAATATTCAATTTTGTAAACTTTGTTCTCAAAATTAAAAATTCAAATTCTCCCTCTAGTGCATGAGTTTTACCACTATTAGTCCTACCTATACTATCCACGTTAGACGAAGCATTAGAATTAAGGTTTCCCAAGGTTTAATACCCGAAGACATGGAGCATAATTTGGGTGACTTCTTCAATGAGGATAATGCTAATTCTTCCCATCCTAATAACATCCCTATCTACCCAATTGATGATTCCAATGATGAAGAAGAATCTTTGACTAGAGTTTCCATAGATCAACTTTCAAAATTGAACAATCAATTTGAAAGCTTTCAACAATGGATGTCCCAAGAATACCCTATAGTGAAGCTCTTCCATTAATTGAAGGTCTAAAGCGCATGATTCAAAGTGATAAGAATGGAATTGATATAATGTGTGGCATTTCTCATATTGTTGATTCTAACGTCACGCCTATAAAGAGTAGTGTTGAGAACTTAAATTATTCAAAACCTTTTACACAAATAAATCATTCTATTCCTTTGACCACTTCAATGACTAGTATTCCTACTTTCAGTTCAAACATCATGGCTACATCAACTCAAAATGTCATACCTACAACCATTAGTCATGGGGGCAATCCCTCTTCCTGAATCAATCTTCCATATTCATCTATGCCTTGAATAAGTTTTCCTATTGTCTCTCAACCAATCAATGTGACACAAGGGGGCAATTCATCTAATCATGTTATTCCTCCTTTTAGTCTCCCAGTTCCTACTCAATCATCGCCTATGCCTAATTACCATAGTGATCCTCCACCTTATTCTTAATCAATGTCTTTATTCAATAACATCACACCACCTTCTCAATAAAACATATCTAGCATAAATTCCTCAACCGAAGAAACCATTAATAACCTTCATCAAATTGTGTCATCATTGCAACAACAAATCGCTTCTATGAGTCAATCCAAGATTAGTGTGCCCACATTTGATGTTGTGAGCCCACTTTCTCTTGATATCATTAGAGTTGTCCCTCCTAAACATGTTGAAGTCCCTCAATTGGAACTCTATAATGGAAAAGGTGATCCTTTAAAACATGTCAAGACATTTCAAACTTTGTGTACTGACTTTGCTTATGATCAAAGATTGCTTGCCAAATTGTTTACTAGAACATTAAGAGATGTGGCTTTATAATGGTATTTCTCTTTGCCTTCTTATTCTATTACTTCTTTTCAACAATTAGAAAATGCTTTTATTCAACAATTTCAAAATAACATAGGTCCTAAAATCACTTTGACTGATTTAATACATTATAAATAAGGTGTTAAAGAAAAAGTGACTGATTTCATTGGTAGATATAAGCATTTGTGTTCTCAAATTTCTTTTCAAGTTCCTGATAATGATATTCAAAGAATTTTCATATCTAATTTACAAAAAGACATTAGAGACAAACTTCTCCTTTCTGAGTTTACTTCATTTCTGTAGTTGTGTGCAACACTTCACAATTATCAATTGACTATGAGTCAACTGGAGCAATATACTCCAATGGCTTTGAGTGATAATGGTGAGAGTGCTCAACAACCATTTGTGAAGTTCAAACCAAGCAAAGGATTCATCAAATTCAATGACACCATCAACAATAACAATGTGAATGCTACAACAGGTGTACCTCCTATTTCTAAATTTTTCAAAAGAGAAAGACAACTTACTCCTTTGAATGAATATTTTCATAGCATCATGTCTCAATTGTTACAAATAAATGTTATAAAACTTTCTCGAATAAAACCAGCTAGCCCTTCTAAGAAAGCCTCGCCTTACTTTGATAATAATTATTTTTGTCAATTTCATCGTCAACCTAGTCATGATACTGAGAAATTTTTTACCTTAAAAAGTAATATTCAAGACTTGATTGATAATAATACTATGTTTTTGGCAGGTGTGAATGTTAAGGGAAACAAATTAGTAGATCCTCCTAATCAAAATCTTAAGATTTTCATTGATCCTTTACCCTCTCATACCTCTAATGTGATTGAGATTGAACATACATCTTTCTCTCCTTTTGATCTCACTACCATGACTCTGAATTTTGTGAATATGGTAGAGAAACAAGAAATACCTAAGGATCCATGCATCACATTTGACCCTAGCGAGACCATTACAGCACCTGATGGCCCTTTATACATAGTTACAAAGATTGAAGACAAACCTTATCATGGTGTGCTTATTGATCCCTCTTGCATGGTTAATGTCATCACTGAAGAACATCTTTATACTTTACATTTACATCAACCAATCTATGATGATACTAGTGTGGTCATTAAGTTATTTAATGGATTTTCTTGTCCTACTATTGGTTCTATCACACTCCCTATTGAGGTTCACACTAAATTTACGGATGTCAACTTTTTTATAATTACTTCATCTGAACAATTTAGTGTGAAGTTAGGCTATCCTTGGCTATCTTCCATGAAGGTTATTGCTTCTCCAATCCATGTGTTTGAAATTTTCCCACAATGGAGAAATCATAATTGTTAACCATAGCTTATTTCAACCAACTGAAAGAAGCCCAGGTGTTCATATTGATTACTTTTGGCCTCAACAATTTCAATCTCTTCCACCAAGAAGCGATGCTCTCTTTCAATCTTATAAAAAATGGAAAAAATATATGATCTTATCCTCAAGCCAACCTAGGACTCCAACACTTGATATTCCTATCATTCTTGAAGATGAAGTTCTTCCCTTGATGGATAGAACTATTCTACCTCATAAGGAAGATTCCCAACCTATCCCTATGGATGAAATTATGCCTTCTCTTAAGAAGAACAATAATATTATTCCTAAGGTTAAACCTGTACCTCCTCCTCATGATGGACCTAGTCTCCTTCCTACACCAATTATTCCTCATTTATATGGTGCAGTTCCACCTCATTGCTCTTATAGAGAGAAGAGACCTACCTCTCCTCTTTTCCAACCTAAAAGACCTCAACCTAAACCTCCAACCACCAAAGATGAGAATATTCCTCCTCCAACAAATATTCCTTCTTCTTCTCAGCCTTCCACTAAGACTTGACGGAATCGTTGTGCGAGAGAATGTCAGTGAAAGAGTCTTACACGAGCCCGTGATGTTGTTCCTCAAAATATTCAATCTCCTAAAACTCCAACAGATGACATGATTCCATTTTCTCCTCAGCAAGATGTTGAACCTAAATCTCCAAAACATAAGTTGCAAAAAACATGTGATGATTTTACTTCTATTCATGTTCGAGCTCCTCTTTCTATAAATCTTGATGAAGAAATAGGCAAAAATGTTATTCATGATGGCAATACAACTCCTAATGCTTCTGATGGTGAATATGAATATGTTGATGTGGACAAACATTTATCTACAGAATTTTCAAAAGCCTTAATCCTAGCTCCTAGAAATGAACAAAGTGACTTAGCACATGAGCATAGTCTTTGTTTGGATCTTGTGATAGCTCCATTTGTTGTGCTTGATGTCACTCCTCTAGCATATTTATTGCCTTCTTGAAATGGTGATTAGAAAGATCAAGAGGTAGATGTCATGCTAGACTAGCTACACTAGCACTGTAGATCAATGTCTCCTCTCTCTCTTTTCTTGCTCTTTTGTGACTATTCTTCTGTGTGTATCCATATTCTTTTATTTTCTCTAGTAATTTCTACTTGAGGACGATGCAAAGAATTGAGATCTATTTTGGTCTCTTTCATGTTGACACAAAAGACACCTGTATTGCCTTTCTTCCAAGGTAGCTTCCTTTCTTTGGGGAATGATGATTATTCAATGAATATATATACATGATATACATGAGTTATCATACAACATAATGACCCCAAGGAAAGTGAAACTACCTCATGCTTTGTGTTTTATGTTCATTATCCTTGGGTTTATTCATCGATTGGGGGCTAAATCATTGCGATAACATTCTCTCTCTCTTTCTCTCTCTTAGGTGTATCCTACCTTAAATAAATCGCTCCCGATAAGGCGTGCATGATCACTTTAATGTGGGGGCATACACTCCGCTCATATTTTCCTTCTTGATACTTAAAGTTACTTAGTGAACTTGGCTTTGCTTTGTAATTTTTGGTAGCCTTTCTTTTTCATGACTCATAGTAAGGGAAACCTTTCTACTTGCAGTCATGGTTCCTCCCTCTTGGTCTTCCCTTTTACTTTTTTTAATCTAAGTTGTAAGATATTTAGTCCACTAGGGGCTTGGTGTATCTTGCCTCCTTGATGTGGTGAAATTCTTTCAATCTTGTTTCCTTGTACTTTATCGGTAGTATTGGCATACGCTTATACTCCCACTAAAGTGGGGGCTAAATGTAGCATCATAAAATTGCGACCTTGCAATTTCGACTGCATTTGGGTCTTCACATTGGCAAATGAATCCCTAAGCCTGAATGGAAACCCGAGACATGCTCATACCTCCTGAAACTTGCATTTTCTTGCACCTTGCACTGCTTGCTCTCACTTCCTATCCTAAATTAGGGCAGAACAGGGGCGTGGTACCCCTGTCCCCCCTAGGACAGGGGTGTGGTGCCCATGTCCTCCTAGGATAGGGGTGTGGTTCCCATGCCCTTGCCCTATTTTGGGCCCCCTCCACTAAAATCCTGCATTGGGATTGCCAATCGTGAGTGGGAAAAGGTTTTCCTATGTCGGCCCATGATGAAAAATCAATTAGAACCCCTAATTGGCAAGTATATAAGGAGCATTTTCCCCTCCTATTTGCATGGGTTTAATAACTTCAATAGGAGAAATCAAGCATTCAAGCATTCAAGCATTCAAGCATCCAAGCATTCATTTCAAGTATTGAGCATCTCAAGTCTCCTTTCAAGGCTAGGTGTTGCATTCAAGTCAAGGATTCAACCATTGAAGAGGATATCTCTTTCAACATTCAAAGAATTCAAATTCACATATCCTTTCAAACAACTCTATCTAAATTTCAATTGCATCCTCTCTTGAGGTTAATTCTACTTCAAACATTTCCTTTCATTTATTTGCAAGTATTTTTCATCATTTGGTTAATTCCAAGTCGAGGTTTGACCTAAAGGAAAAACCCCAAGTCCCAACAACATTTCCTCTCTTTTATGTGTGTAGGTTGCAAGTGTGTATCTATAATTGCAAATTTAGACTTCATTTTCAGAGATGGAAAACCCCTTTTTAGTGCACGGATTTTTTGGAGGACCAAGTACACTTTCAACCCCATTCCGACAACTTTCTCTCAAATTTGTAGGGGAGCTTTATCTTGACATTTTACTGCTATTTCCAGGTGCACAGCTTCATCTCGCATCTCTATCTCAAGATATAATCTTTTCTTTGTCATCTTCATACTTCATCTCAAATTGCTTAATTCAACTTGTCTATTTTAAAAGAGGGCTACTTTACTTTCCAAATTCATTGTCAATTCACTTAGTATTCAATCTCTTTCTATTGAGATTGGATCTAGTGAATTCAACCCCCTCTTTTAAATGTAATGTGCGTGAGAGGTTGAAGAGAATTCTTTGTGAAACTTTCACTCCTTTCTTGAGGAGGGTAAATCTTTCCACATGATCTCCTCATCTTCCTTTTCAACACATTACACAAGGCATGTAGGATTAAAGGCAAAGGAATAATATCATTGGATGGTAAGACTAATACTAATAATGTTTATTATGTTGAAGGCTTAAAGCATAATCTTTTAAGTGTAGGTCAGATGGTGGATAGAGAATTTCATTTACAATTCAAGGATGGAAAATATAAGATCATCAATATATTTGGATTGGAAATTTCTTCTAGAACTCAAACCAAAGGAAACATATTTCATTTGAACTTCAGTGAGAAGGGTTGCTTGATTGCTCAGTTTGATGAAAGTTGGTTATGGCATAAGAGGATGTGTCATGTAAATTTGGATTGCATAGTGAAGATCAGTTCAACACAGGTTGTAAGAGATTTGCCTAAGATTGTTAAACCTCATAATCCGATATGTAAAGAATGTCAAATGGGTAAGCAAGTTAGAACTTCTTTCAGAAGTATACATGATAAATCTAATGAAATTCTTGATCTTATTCATACTAATTTGTGTGGACTGGCAAGGACTAAAAGATTTCAAGGTGATAGATATTTCATGTTACTTATTGTTGATTATTTTAGGATGATGTGGGTAGCATTTTTGAAAGAAAAATTTGAAGCTCTTGAGAAATTCAAAATCTTTAAAGCTATGGTTGAGACTGAGACAGGACTGAAGATAAAGTGCGTAAGATGATATCAAGGCGGTGAGTTTACATCCAGTGAATTCAACAAATTTTGTGAGCGAAATGGAATCAAAAGACAACTTTCTGCACCTAGGACCCCACAACAGAATGGATTAGTGGAAAGAAAGAACATAACCATATTAGATGTTGCAAGGACAATGATGACTGAAGCTAGATTGTCAAATATTTATTGGAGGGAAGTTGTCAATACGGCTATATATACTTTCAATAGAGTACACATTAAAGGTGATACCGGTAACTCCTTATGAATTATGGTTTGGTCATACTCCTACTGTCATAAATTTCATAATTTTTGGAAATAAATTTTACATTAGAAGAGATGATGCAATAGGAAAGTTTGATCCTAGAAGTGATGAAGAAATATTTTTGGGTTATTCTTCTAAGAGAAAAGCATATAGATGTTATAACAAAAGATTGAATAGGATAATTGAAAGAATAAATGTCAAGGTGGATGAGTAGGACAGTAATCATATCAGATCATATGACTATGGACCGAAAGATGAATTTATCAAACGTGAACCGGTAATGCAAGAATTAGTTCATAATGGTGAACCAGTCACTCCAATAACATCATAAAATTCAACAATGATAGATGAACAACAAAAAGAGTCAAAAAATCAAGAAAATTCAAAGACTCCTACGTATGTGAGGAATTATCATTCTGAAGATTAGATTATTGGAGATAAAAGGAAAGGTGTGATGACTAGAAGAAGACAAGTTGTTGAAGAGGTATGTTTAATTTCTCAAATTGAACTAGAATCATTTATTGAAGCTAGTAAGGATGAAAATTGAATCAAAGCAATGGAAGAGAAATTAGATCAGATAGAAAAGAATAAGACATGGGAACTAGTTCCTAGACCTAAAGATAAGAATATTATTGGAACTAAATGGTTTTTCAGGAATAAATCGAATGAGGATGGTTAGGTTGTGAGTAATAAGGCTAGAATGGTTTACAAAGGTTATTCATAGGAAGGAGTTGATTATGGAGAGACTTATGCCCCAGTTGCAAGAATCAAAATGGGAAGACTTTTTCTTTCCTATGTTGCACATAAGAACTATAAAGTATATCAGATGGATGTCGAATGTGCATTTTTGAATGGATATCTTGAGGAGGAAGTCTACATTGAGCAACCTGATGGATTTTCTTTATCAGAAGACAAAGACATGGTTTGCAGACTGAAGAAAGCTTTATATGGACTAAAATAGGCCCCTAGAGCATGGTATGCTAGATTGGATAGGTATCTTTCAAATCTTGGTTTTAGCAAAGGTAGTGCTGATAGTAACATATTAAAAAATTGAGCATGATGACATATTGATCATTGAAGTCTTTGTGGATGATATCATTTTTGGAGGAGAAGATAGTCTGTGCATGAGATTTTCTGATGATATGAAGAATGAATTTGAAATGTCTATGATTGGTGAAATGAAATTTTTCTTAGGTTTGCATATTACTTAGACTAATAAAGGAATTTTCATTTTTCAAACTAAGTATGTGAAGGAGTTACTTAAGAAATTTGGACATGAGAATTCTAAACATGTCGATACTCCTATGATAACCGGTTGCAAATTGTCAAAGGATGATGAATCTCCTAAAGTGAATCCAAGTAGATGCAAATCAATGATTGGTGGATTGTTGTACATAACTCATACTAGACCCGATATAATGAATGTTGTTTGTATTGCTTCTAGATTTCAGTTAGATCCTAGAGAAACTCGTGATATTTTTGTTAAGAGGATATTCAGTTATGTGCCTATATAGATTTTGATTGGGCAGGAGATGTGGATGACAGGAAGAGCACTACTGGTGGTGCATTTTTTCTTGGAAAGAAGTTGGTTTCATGGCTTAACAAGAAACAATTGTGCACTTCATTATCTATTGTTGAAGCGAAATATGTAGTTGTTGCTACCAACTGTACTTAGATTTTATGGATGAAAAATATGTTGAAATATATAAGGATAAGTTATGATGACCCTAATATTAATCATTGTGATAATACTGCTGCTATTGATATGTCAAAGAATCTGGTATTTCATTCCAAATCAAAACACATTTCTATAAGGTATAATTTTTTGAAGGAAAAGGTTGAAGCAAAGGAAGTCAAATTGGTTTAGTGCCTACTAAGGAATAGATTGTCGATACACTAACTAAACTATTGCCTAAAGATACTTTTAAATATCTCAAAGATCAGTTGGGGGTTACCAACCCGTCGAAAGAGACTTAGAGATGTAGGGATGCATCAATCCAGTGAGCCTATCGGACATACTTCCCTGATCCAGGTTGATGAGAAGATGCTACTACTCAGGGGGAGTAGTGAGTAGTTTGGTTTTGTATTCTTGGTTTGGTATTTGTCCTTTGTCATTGATGTTAAAGGGGGAGAGATGGTGTTCATGTGAAAAATTGTTAATTTTAGGGGGAGTTATATATTTCTTATCGGTCTTTTAGAGATTATTGGCTTTCCTTGGCACTTGGATGTTTTTCACATTCAGTGTTGCCATCAATGCCAAAGGGGGGGATTTTTGGCAATATGTTAGATTTGGTTAAGTGTTGTCATTGATGTCAAAACTGTATCCCAGTTGGAGGTGTTTGCATTTGCATGAAGATTGCATTAATGAAGTTTAAGTGTTGTCATTGATGTCAATTGCAACCAGTAATAGAGTTGTATTGCAACCGGTAGTGATGCAGTTACGCAACCAGTAGTTGAGCAGTGAAGGAAACTGGTATTACTATTGAAGTAGTGAGATCAACCGGTAACCCTAACATGTTGATATGTCAAACCGTAACCGATGGAGCTTGGTGAATCGGTTGTGTTGATCTATGATCAAATGGTGATTGAAGATGACTATGCCACATATGCATGGTGCATGTGATAAGTTTCAAAGTGGTTTTAGTGTGTAGAGATAACTATTTTATCTTGGGAATGAGCAAGTGCATTGCATGAAGTGGAAAACGCATGATGAGTTACACGATCCAATGTGTGGTGATCCGAGAGTGGTCGAGGTTATCTTGGAAAATGTGCAGTTGATTTCTATGTTATCCAACGGTCATGTTTGAACCGATTTGTTTGTAATCTCTATGAGATCTTAGGTTTTGTGATGTGTTACTGACCTATTGTTTTTCTTATAAGGTCGATGAGTTGTTTCGTAGTAGTGTTGGCAATTTTGGTAAGTGTTAGTGTGATTGATTGCTGAATCAGAAGGAATATCTGTAGAATGTGTGAAGGTAGATAGGAGAATAAAAAGGATCTGATCAAGTAGAGTAGTGCTATTACCATATCAATAAAAACCCTGTTGTTCTCTAACAATTACAACAGTTAAATTCCTTAACCGAGTAAGCTTTAACAGGCTTGGTGTTTTCTAAATCCTCTAACCAGGTGACCCATTATCTTGGATTTGAAATCCTCTATTGAGGTTACTCCTAACAAGGTATTGTCTTTAACATGGTATTGTAGTCAATCCCTTAACCAGGTGGTCCTTAACCGGATTTGTTCCTAACAGGAAATTTTTATAAAGCTTCTAACAAGGCTTGGCTCCTAACAGGGTGAACTTCAGAAAAGTTCAGAATAATTGTGGGTATTCATCCCCACTATGGTTTTTCCCATTTGGGTTTCCACGTCAAAAATCATTGTGTCAAGTGGTGAATAGTTTTTGTGGTTATGTTTTGATATGGTTAATCTGTTTAAATGGTAAAACCACTTAGATGTGTTAAGATGACCAGAAGTGATCTAAAATGTGCTATTACTAATGTTAGTAAAGTATTTTGATGTTTTGGTTAAATGGTTTGAAAGTTTCGGATCTGTTACACTATTATTTTAATATTCTAGTCAACCAATAAACTTGACAGTGTAGTTGTAGTTTATAGTACAATGTTTAAACCGGTTAGTTCAGTGATTGATTTATGAGTTGGGTTTGAGTTTGGTGAAAGTTTTGTTTATTTTATATCTACTGATTCGCCCCCTCCTCTTAGTAGTTGTCTAGATCCTTATTGATTCATCATATCATCAATTGGTATCAGAGCATTTCAGGTCCTCTTTTGTCTAAGCCTAACAGCTTGAGGTAAAGATCTAGAAGAACATGATGAAGAAAGAAGGTTTGAAGTTCAATAGGGAAAATTACAAAATCTGGACTGATAGGATGAAGATCTATATCAAAATCTTAGGAAGTCAATATTGGGAACATGTTATCAAATATACCTTGCCTAGTGGGATTTTGTCTGATGATCAAAAGAAGGAACAACAGGAGAATAATCAAGCATTGCAGGCCATCATCAGTTCCTTGTCTGATTCAGAGTATGTTGATGTCCATGGTTTGGAGACTGCTTATGATGTGGAAGAAACTTGAGGATATCTATAGCAGTGATGAGCATGTGAAGATTTCTAAAGAAGAGAGTCTGAGAGGTAAATTTGATGACATGCGGATGGTTGAAGGTGATAATATTCAAAAGTATGGTCAGAGGATCAAGGAGATAGTCGGTGAGATCAAAAGTGCTGGTGGTAAAGTGGAGGATACCACAGTGGTTATAAAGGTGTTGAGAACCCTTCTACCGGTATAGGCTATCCGAGTTGCAGCCATTCAGGAACTCAAGTCTATTGATAAAAAAAGGGTAACTCTTGAATCCATCATTGGTAAACTAATTGCATTTGAATTAAATAGTTTTGATGGAAGTGTTTAGAAATTGGAATTTGCATTTAGAGCTTCAGTTTCTAATACACCAGTAAGGAAAAGCAAAGAAGCTAGTCATAGTCATGAATCAAGATCCAACAGAGAAGTTAATGATGAAGACAGTCTGATTGAGCTTGAAGCATTGTTTGCCAAGCGGTTAACCAGAGGTACCGATAAGTACATAGTTAAATTAACTTTGAAGTGTTTTGCATGTAACCGGATTGGACATATTGCAGCTAACTGCCCAAATGGAGACAATGAGCAGAAACATGAGAAGTATAAGAAGTATAAAGGAAAAGGTAAAAGAGATTGCCTCATTGCAATTGATGGAGGAATCATAGATGAGGAATCTAAGGGAGATGAAAATGAGGACATTGTCTTTGTTGCCATTAAAGAGGAGACATCAAATCAGAAGGCATTAGTTTCTCGTATGGATAGTTTTGATGATTGGATTATAGACCCATATGATTGGTGACTGGAGCAATTTTCTTACTTTGAAGGAATTTGATGGGGGTGTTGTGAGATTTGGAAATGACTCACCCTGCATGGTAAAAGGAAAGGGAACCATTTCTATTAATGGAAGAGCAATGCAGATGATATCTACTGGGTTGAAGGATTGAAACACAATCTTTTGAGTGTTTCTCAACTCAATGACAGAGGTTATCCACTGGAATTCAAGAATGGAATGTGCAAAATTTATGGAAGCAAAGGTGAACTGATTGCAACTGACAAACAGACAAAAGGTAACTTGTTTCACCGAAATCCTAAAGTCAACAATTGTTTAATTGCTAAAGTAGAAGATAGTTGGCTTTGGCATCAAAGATTTTGTCATGTAAATTTTGATAACATTGTCAAAGTCAGTAAGTCCAAATCGGTAAGAGGTTTGCCTCAGCTGGACAAACCAGTGAATGCTCTGTGTAAGGAATGTCAGTTAAGGAAGATGACATCCTCAACTTTTAAGAGCAAATATTTCTCAGCAAAACATTTGCTAGATTCGGTTCATACAGACCTTTGTGGACCAATAAGGACTAGGAGTATTCAAGGTGATCGATATTTTATGATCTTCACTGATGATTGCTCAAGAATGATGTGGGTCACATTCTTGAAGGACAAAACATAAGCCTTTAGAAAGTTTAAGGCATTCAGGGCCTTAGCTGAAAAGGAAAGTGGAAAGAAGATAAAATGCCTAAGAACTAATCAAGGTGGCGAGTTTACTTTAGAGGAATTCACTAAATACTGTGAAGACAATTGAATCAAGAGGCAGGTTTCTGCACTTAGGACACCACAACATAATGGTATTGTAGAGAGGAACAACTAGTTAGTTGTTGAAGCTGGTAGAACTATGTTAATACAAGGAGGTGTAGCTAAGACTTTCTGGAGAGAAGTTGTCAGCACAACTATGTACACTATGAACCGGATATTGGTTAAAAAAGGTAAGGATAAAACTCCTTATGAATATTGGTATGGTAGATCACCTAATGTCAGTTACTTTAAGATTTTTGGCAGTAAATGTTTTATCAAGAGAGGTGACTATGTTGGTAAGTTTTATGCTAAGAGTGATGAAGGCATATTTATTGGTTACTCTACCAAGAGAAAAGCCTACAAATGTTACAACAACCAGACAAAGAAGATAATTGAAAGTGTTGATGTCCGAGTTGATGAGTGTCCTAAAGATATAGGAGAAACCAGTGAGGAGAAGAAGGAAGATGAACCTTACATTTTGATTTTGGATCCAGAACTGGTGAAGCCAGAAGTTGGTGAAATGAATGTTGCAGTAGTACCAGTTCAACTAGAACAGGTAGATTATGTAGAAGATGAAGATAGTGAGGAAGAAGAACCTGATGATCATGATCATGTTATTCCAAGGTATGTAAGACTCAATCATAATCCTGATCAGATTATTGGAGAAAAAGATGTTGGTGTGTTAACCAGAAGAAGAATAAGAGAGAATTCTTGTATGATCTCCACTATTGAGCCTAGAACAACAAAGGAAGATTTTGGATATGATCACTGGATCAAGTCTATGGAATAGGAGCTTGACCAGATTGAGAAGAACAATACATGGACCCTAGTACCCAGACCCCTAAACAAAAATGTAATAGGTACTAAATGGGTATTCAAAAATAAACTGAATGAAGATGGAGTAGTAGTCAGAAACAAAGCCAGACTAGTATGCAAAGGTTATGCACAGGAAGAAGGAGAAGACTATGGCGAGACATTTGCACCAATTGCTATATTGGAAGGTGCCAAAACTCTACTTGAATTTGTAGCATATAGGGGATTCAAAGTATATTAGATGGATGTGAAGTGAGCATTTCTAAATGGAATACTGGAAGGGGAAGTCTACATTGAACAACCAAATGGTTATGCTTTGACCGATGCAAAGGATATGGCGTGTAAGCTACACAAGGAACTATATAGTTTGAAGCAAGCACCAAGGGCATGGTATGAAAGACTAAATTCACACTTGGTGAAGATAGGTTTTTAGAGAACCAGTGAAGACAGCAATATATATCTCAAGACTAAAGGAGATAAGATACTGGCTAGTGAGGTATTTGTGGATGATATCATTTTTAGAGGCAATGATGACATGAGTGATGACTTTGCAAATGAGATGAAAAGTGAATTTGAGATGTCTCTGGTAGGAGAGATAAAATGCTTTATAGGTTTGCAAATTCAACAAATGAAGAATGGTATATTTATCACATAGTCCAAATACATGAAAGAAGTATTGAAGACATTCGGAATGGGAGACTATAAACCAGTTGGGACACCAATGGTTACAGGTTGTAAATTGTCTAAGGAGGATTATGTTGCATCCGTGGATGAAAAGGAGTACAGGTATATGATAGGGAAACTGCATTATGTTGTTCAAAGCATACCGGACATTGCTCATGTAGTTGGATTAGTGGCCAGATTTCAGAAGAACCCAAAGGAAACACGTGTCGTAGCAACTAAAAGGATATTTAGATATCTGAAAGGTACTATTGATTATGGATTATGGTATCCATATGCAGGTAACTTTGATTTGAAAGTCTATACAGATGCAGACTGGTCAGTAAATGTTGATGACAGGAGAGTACAACTGGAGGTGCATTCTTTCTTGGAGGAAGGCTTGTATCTTGGAGCAGCAAGAAGCAAAGTTGTATATCACAGTCAACTGTTGAAGTTGAATATGTTGCAGTGTATATGAATTGTACCCGAACAATCTGTATGAAACACATTCTGGAAGGATTCATGTTGAATATTATAGAACCGGTAAGGATTTTATGTGATAACACCAGTACAATAAATATTTCAAAGAACCCGGTGTTGCATGCTAGAACCAAGAATATTGATCTGAAATATCATTTCTTGAGAGAGAAAGTGTAGAGTAAAGATGTGTTACTGGAGCATGTATCTACTAAGGAACAGCTAGCGGATATCTTTACTAAACCTCTGCCTAAGGCTACTTTTGGGTATCCTAGAGGTCAGCTAGGGGTTGTGCCCCTACATGGGGTCAATTGAACTGATGTGGAAGACATCAGTCCTGAAGCTTATTGAAGATCTTGAATCAATATTGGTGTAGAGTGGAGCTACTCTACAGGGGGAGCAGCTAGTTGCAGAATAGTGAAGTATGACACTGTATGTTTTACTTCCACTTTGGCATTGTTGTCAAAGGGGGAGAAGAACTATATGATTGATAGAGAGAAGTATTGTAGCCAATTAACAGCTAAAGACATGGAGACTCAGTTGAAGGAGAGTACATGAAAAATGTAAACCATGATTCCTATACCTGTGTATGTGCATTACTCTCAATCATCACAATCTAAGGGTATTGATATTTGTATTGTCATCAATGCCAAAGGGGGAGATTGTTGGCATTTTCATGAAGATTGCATTAATGAAGTTTAAGTGTTGTCATTGATGTCAATTGCAATCGGTAATAGAGTTGTATTACAACCAGTAGTGATGCAGCTATGCAACCGGTAGTGATGCAGTGAAGGAAACTAGTATTACTATTAAAGCAGTGAGATCAACTGGTAACCCTAACCTGTTCATATGTCAAACCTTAACCAATGGATCTTGGTGAATCAGTTGTGTTTATCTAAGATCAAATGGTGATCGGAGATGATTATGCCACATATGCATGATGCACGTGATAAGTTTGAAAGTGTTTTTAGCGTGTAGAGATAATTGTTTTATCTTGGGAATGAGCAAGTGCATTGTATGAAGTAGAAACCGTGTGATAAGTTATAGGATCCAATGTATGGTGATCTAGGAGCGGTCGAGGTTGTCTTGGATAATGTGTAGTTGATTGTTATGTTATCGAACGGTCATGTTTGAACCAATTTGTTTGTAATCTCTATGAGATCTTAGATTTTGTGATGTGTTACCAACCTGTTGTTTTGCTTATAAGGTCGATGAGTTATTTTCTAGTAGTGTTGGAAATTTTGGTTAAGTGTCGGTGTGATTGATTGCCAAACTAGAAGGAGTATCTACAGAATGTGTGAAGGCAAATAGGAGCATAAAAAGGATATGATCAAGCAGAGTAGTGTTATTACTAGATTAGCAAAAACCTTTTTGTTCTCTAACAATTACAACAGTTAAATCCCTTAACCGGGTAAGCTTTAATAGTCTTGGTGTTTTATAAATCCTCTAACCAGGTGATCCATTATCTTGGATTTGAAATCCTCTATCGAGGTTACTCCTAACAGGGTATTGTATTCAATTCCTTAACCAGATGGTCCTGAACCAGATTTGTTCCTAACAGTACATTTTTGTAAAGCTTCTAACGAGGCTTGGCTCTTAACAGGGAAAACTTCAAAAGAGTTCATAATACTATTGGGTATCCATCCCCACCATGATTTTTCTCATTTGGGTTTCCACGTCAAAAATCATTGTGTCAAGTGGTGAATGGTTTTTGTGGTTATGTTTTGATATGGTTAATCTGTTTAACTGGTAAAGCCACTTAGATGTGTTAAGATGACTGGAAGTTATTTGAAATATGTTATTACTAATGCTAGTAAAGTGGTTTGATGTTTTTGTAAAATGGTTTAAGATTTTCAGATCTGTAACACTGTTATTTTGGTATTCTAGTCAACCGGTAAACTTGATAGTGTAGTTGTTGTTTATAGTACAGTGTTTAAACTAGTTAGTTCAGTGATTGATTTATGTGTTGGGTTTGAGTTTGGTGAAAGTTTTGTTTGTTTTCTATCTACTGATTCACCCCCCACCCTCTCAGTATTTATATGGAGCCTTATTGATTCATCATATCATTAGGAGGCTATCATGGTTCGACCTATCCCGGTTAGTCTTGATGATCATCTTGGTTTTGGCTACAATTATGATCCGGTATGATCAGATCTCTGGAATCAGTTTTGGATGCTTATTCTAGATGGTTATATGCTTGCCACATTCTATTGGTTCATGATTTTCTACTCAGGTTGCTATTGCTTTTGTTCCCGATTGATATTTCCTAGTACCGGTTAGCTTTGCCGATAAGCAATATTTGATGATTTAGTCAGACGATTTTGGTCCATCTTATGGGAATGGTTTCTATTGCATTGAAGGCTCTTATTGGTTGTGTCCTAGTTGTTTGGTGGTGTTGTATTGGCTAGCATTTTGTTATGATGGTCCTGTTCGGATCCAGTTAGACTTTTTATTATTTCATTGAGGGTTTCTACTAGTTGGTGAAGCGTCTTGGATTTTGGTCTGAGCAGAATTTATGGTGAATGTAATTGTTTGGTTACTTGATTTAGGTCAATGTTATATAATGTAAATCATAATATTGGTCTGGTGGTATCATGTGATGTAATTTTTGTAATTATGGGTTTATGGGTTTAGGGTTTAGCCGACCTTGTCAATAAGGTTGATAATATGTATTTATAGATGAGTTATGTAATTGGTATCATGGATGGTTATGGGATGGTTATATCTGTATTATCAAAGAGTGGTTTATGTGTGAACAATTTTATATCATTCAACGGAGGTTTGAGAAGGTTTTGTATTGCAGGGCAGACATCTGTGCTTAACTGAAACTATATCAAGCATTAGTAGATGCTACTTTCATAGTTCACTATTTCCGGATTGTAGTTTGATGTTTTGTAAGCCAGTGAGACTTCCCTTTGTGATGAACAGTGCACTCTAGGCGGTTGGCCTAATTTCAAGTGCAATCCCCATTGTAATTATTTTATATACTGTTGCAGAAGTATTATCTAATTGTGGGTAGGGTTTCCCACTATTTTTTTCCCTTTACTGGGTTTTCCACATCAAAAATATTGGTGTTGTGTGTACTGTTCTTTCATGGTCTACTTTCATTGTGGTGTTTTCTTTATGCTCCGCATCAAAGGTTTTGATATGCAATAGTTCTGATTTCTATTAGTAAACTTATTCACCACCCCCCCCTCTCAGTTTACTCTCAGTATCAAATCCATCTAACATGATTTTGTGTAGTTTGAGTATGCTGGCCATACCAAAGTCTAGATTTGTCATAAACATGTTGAGAGTGAGGCTAGATAGGTTTTGTGATGCCTTCTTGATGCTTGCCAATAGGACCTTTTCCTTTGTATGCCATTCTTTGCATGATTCTAAATCCATTACCATTCTTCTCTATGGGAATAGTGACATCTAAAGTTGTTTCTCTGATCTCTTCTTCATCCTTAAATAACCAATTAAGGATGTCTTTATCTTCAGTTTCTTCAAATAATGTCCCAGCTCTAACAAATTCTCCATCAAATTTTTTAAGAGATTTTTGTGGGATTTGTAATTGTGAACTTGTGGGTTTTCCACAAGATTTTGGAGAAAGTGGTGAAGTTTGTAAAGAATACATTCCCAATCCTTCATCATTAAATTTTATCTTTTTATCAAAAATTTCTAAGGTTGATTTGAATGATGTCTCTTGATATGACACAATAGGAGAGATTGCTTCTCTATTATAAGGAACTGTTGCATCCTAAGCTGGCTTCAAATTGTTGCAATATTGAGTTGAATCTACTGAAATTGTTATCTCTTGTCCATTATAGGGAAATTTTACACATTGATGATATTGTTATGGGACTTCTTGCATATCATGAATCCATGGTCTTCCCAAAAGAATGTTATAGAATAAATTTAAGTCCAAGACTTGACAAATTGTATCTTTTTGAACCGGTCCTATTTTGATTGGTAAAACCACTGTTCCTTTGGAGGAATGATCTTCTTCATCATAGGCTTTGATTAATATCATCTTCCTAGGGTCTACTGCATTTTCTAAAAAACCCGAATCTTTTACTAAACTCAATGCACAAATATTTAAGCCTACTCCTCCATATATGAGAACACGTTTGACCCGTGTTTTATGAATAAGCACTTTAATGTGGAGCAGAGCATTATGAGGATGTTGCATTGATATGTCATAATGTTCTGTGAATGATAAGAAATGAGGTGCTATGATATTTCCCACCATGTTTTGAAATTGATCAACATCCAAGTCTTTAGAGACTGTTATTTCTACTAGATCTTTTTCCAAAATTTCCTTATGCATTGGTGAGATTTTTAGGAGCTCTAAGATTGATATCTATGCCGGTGTTTTCTACAATTGATCTACTAAGTTGTATTGCCTCAAGGTAGAGGTTGTCTCATTTGTTACACCCAAGAATGTTACCTTAGCCTTACTTCGAGTAATGCAATGCAGTAGTTCTAAGGGTAATTTATCCTTAACAATGATGATGTTTACCACATTGTCGTAGGTGTGAGCATGATTTACCATTGCTTTTCCTTTGTTGTCTTGTGTATTTGAGGGTCCACCCTTTTCATAGTTAGGGAGTGAAGTTTTTAAGGCTAAATGTGATTCATTTTTTTTGTGACCATCCATTGTGATAACTTCATTGTCAATTAAATCTTGGATAAGATGTTTGAGCCTTTGACAATCATTAGTTTGATGCCCCTTGTTTCTATTAAACAAAAAAATGGTTTTCATTCTACCAACTAGGTTAAATCTTGGGCTCAAAATATCTTTCTTCAGGTAATGTGATTAACTTCTTTGCAAGAAGATTTTTAAAGCCGATTCCAATGGTTCCCCAATTTTGGTAAAAATTATGCGATCGTTGGAAAATAAAGGTTTTGGTTTATTGATATCTTGGTTATTCACTGGTGCTCAACTTGAGAGATTGAAAATAGGTTGTTGTGGTTTAACATTCTTGTTATCAGGTACTCCCTCATTAGCGACATTTTTGTTCTTTGTCCAAAATTTTGGCTTATCGGTGTGGTTGTGATTGTTGTTGTTAGAGGAATTACTTCCCTCCTTGTAGAGTTTCAACTCTCCTTTATTGACCATAGCGTCCTCTATTTTTAAACCATTTTCAATCATCTTTAAAAAACTAGGAGGACATGAGTCTATAACTCATTTCACTGGTAAGACTATCAATGAAGATGTCCATTTTCTCCTGACCTGGCACTGGTCTAGGGTTCCAATTAAACAATTGTCTACATCATTGTAGGAAGACCATGAAAGATTCCCTATTCTTTTGCTTGATGTTACACAAATACAACATTGTTATCTGATGTTGTATGTTATATGAGTATTGTGATGAATTTGTTCACAAGCTCCTCAAATGATCTAATCCCAGGTGGTAATTTATGTGTATGTGTAAAATTCATCTTAAACAAGTAACCAATTAGAAGCAAAAGGGAAATCACGAATCCCTATCTAATCAATCAATTTAACAAACAAGACAATGAAATAATGCAATATCAAATAGGAATTAAAATAATTCAATGAAACTCCCTATTCCAAGATTGCATATCGCTTTCATTGCTCTTCGCTTCTCTGTGGTATGATGGCTCTCAGATATTGCGGTGGTAACCTGCAAGTGACACAAAGATTCAAAGTTCGTGATTATTGAAAATGGAGATTGGATGCTCAATTTATAGATTTTTGGAGAAGATTGATTGAAAGGTGGAACAGATTGATCAAGAGGTGGAACTTAGGTGAGCTCAGATGAAAATTTATAGTTGAACTGCTGATTGTAGGAGTGAAACTCAATAGATTGAATAGATTAATTGAGTTAACTGATTGAGAAAAAGTTGACTGAAGGAAGAAAAAGAATGATTGGTGGAAATAAAGAAGATGACACAGAGAGCTTAATTTAGAAAAAGCTAACTAAAAGATGGAAATAGAAGTTGAAGAGATAAATGATTTAATTAATTAATTAATTTAGCATGTGCTTGCATTTAGATTTAGATTATCAATTTAATCTTTGCATGAGATTTATTCAAATAATTGAATTTATTTTAATTCAATTTAGTATTTGAATATATTTAGAACTTAACTTTGATTTTCAATTTGGTTTTTGAAATCATGCACATGTAATTGAATTTGGAAGAAATTAGAAGAATATGAAATTAAATGAAATTAGAATTTGGGGATTTGGAAATGGAAGAATTAATTAGTTATTTAAATAATTTAAAGAAACTATTTAATTATTTTAGACATAGAATTTAATTTAATACTATATGCGGGAAAAGTGGGTGAATAAAACTTAATATGTGAAAATTTAGTTAAATACTAGTCCACACACACACACAGGACTTCTTGGTGCAAGCTATGGAGTAATAACGTATTACTCAGCTTCCCAAGGAGGGTCCCATGGTTCTCTATCTCACAATGTCCCTCAAACCAATGTTTTTGCTCTCTAAAGATTACTGAGCAAAATGGTTCAGGGATGGCAAATGCAAGAACGAGGGATGCACTGATAGTTTTTAGGATGAGATGTGTTAAGCTATGTATGATCTTTAGAAATGCAATAAACTAAATGATAAGATGACAAGATTAGTATGAATACTATCCTAGCATACTATATTTAATCTATGATTGAGCTAAAATGATAAAGAAATTATTCTAAACATGCATATTAGTCTAATTCCTTATCTAAAAGAGGCTAAATGAGGAGCATATATGAAATGAGAAAGCTTGAAAGAATTTGAGCATAAGTGTAATGCTTCAAATTTGAAAGATGATTGTTAAAAATGGAGGAATGAGAGCTCTATTTATAGCATAAACAGGGCAATGGATGGTCAAGATTGAATGGTTTAATCAAGGGTTGAGTTTGAAAGTTGGGGATCCATGTGCACAATTGGCACCAATGAAATGGTGACAAGTGTCAACATAGGGTTGGGTTAAGAGAAGAGGTTGGAGGCATTAAAGGCCTGAGAAGACCTCATGGTTATCTAAAGGCTAAGGGTCAAGTCTAAGTTAGGCTTACCCATTGGATTAAGAGTTAATCCAAGGATAAACCTTTGTGCAAATGATTAAGAGATAATCATGGTCAAAGAATTAAAGGCCTGATGAGACCCTTGGGTTAGATAGAGGTTGAGTCAAAACAAATGTTTTAACCATGTAGGAGGGTTTGAGTTAACCATTAATGGTTATTGGAGACTTTGGGAATTAAGTGGTTGAAGGTTGAAAGCCTTCAATGGTTATCAAAGACTTTGAGCCATTTAGTGGTTGAAGGTTGAAAACCTTTAATGGTTATCAAAGACTTTAAGGGTTTTGAGAAGTGACTTCCCTTTGCTTAGGGATGTGACAAAGTTTAGAGGAGGGGTTAGGTTAATTAGAAGCGATTAGAAGATTCTAGAAGGGATTAGAAAGGGGTTTGGGATTTTGCAAGTGGATGGAGAGATAATAGGATTTAATTGAAATAAAGTAATTTAATTCAATTTGGTTGCAATTTGGGGAAATTAAATAAATTAGATTTATTCAATTTAGGATAACTATTTAATTAAATTTGAATTTAATTAAAAGTGGATAGGGGGGATTTAATTGAATAAAATGATTTATTCATTAAATGGGTATAGTGAATTTAATTTAAATAAATTGAGTAATTTACTTAATTAAATAGAGGAATGTGGATAATTTAATTAAATTGGATTTAATCAAATAGAGAAATGAACATAAAATATTCATTTAGGAATATGGTCATTTTTATACGTCTACAAATACTAAAGCTTATTTAATTTGAAAGATTGAATCATAATTAATTAAATAATAAATATTTAATTAATATTTAGAAGAGGGTTAATGATTGAATGATGATTAGAGATAGAAATGGAATAATCAGTAATTTATTTAAATAATAAAGATTATTTAAATTGGGGAATTAATCATAATTAATTAAATAATAAATATTTAATTAATATTAGAAAATGATCAAATGATCAAATGATGATAGAATAAGAAAATAGAATAATTAATAAGATGATGAAGAAATATGAAATTAGAAGAAATAGATTAATTAAATTAATTAAATAATAAAGATTATTTAATCAATTAGAGGAATAATTAGTACATGATCAATGAGACATTTTTAGGTGTCTACATTTGCCCCTCTTTGAGACAATGTCGAAATGATGTTGTTTCAGACAAAATAAAAAAATTTGCCCTAGTATGCCCCCTTGGTACTGCTATATAGTGTAAATATGCCCCCTCGGAAAAGTTGGTCGAAAAATTCCAAAATTGAGACCATGTTTTCGATATCAGTTTAATGAACAAGTGTGTAAAATTTCATGCGATTTTGAGATCATTTGAGTAGGCTACAAGGTGTTTGAAGCTGACGAGGACCATGGGCGGTGAGGTTTCAAAAAACCCTAATTTTGAGCTATAAATAGAGATTTTTAGGTTTTCATTTGCTCATTTGCAAATTGGTAATCCCTGGGTTTTCTCTGTAATTTGTGTGCTTTTGTCTGAGTATTTGATTGTCATGGCTGGTTATAGAGCTCGATTGCACATGTCTGACCGTGTACGTTCATATCAGAGACCTCCTGGGACTGGCGGCATGGTATTTTTCCAAAAAAAAATCCTAATTTATGCCTGTTTTATGCTAGTTTCCAAAAAAAATTCCATGATCAATTTTTGCATTGTGTCACGCAATCGCTTGTTGATGTTTACGCATTAGTATTAACTGTACCGCAAACGTTCTAAATGCTCTGCATGCATCGTAAGTGTTACATATGAGTATTAAACATGTCGTATTTTCTCAATTCTTTATGCATAAGTGTTTATTGTTACGCAAGAGCTCATTTCATTACATATTAGCTTTGAACATCACGCAAGAGTCATAATTGTACCGCATTAGTCATAACTATCACGCATTTGTTGTATATGTAATTTTTTGTCATGCGTTTGAATTTTATTTTTTTTAAGTTTCTCGAGATCTGATATCTGATGTTTTGAACATTTTCTCATTGCAGGAGAATATTGGAGTGTTATACTGCCGACAGAGCAGACCTAGTGGACTTGATCTTTAAGCTGACTTACCGGATGAGGAGATCGAGCATATCCGACAGCTTGGTCTATATCATGTTTTACATTTGCCAGAGGTTATGGCCAATAGGGCCATGATTACAGCTTTGATAGAGTGGTGGCATTCTGAGATCTGTTCTTTTCATCTTCCAATTGGTGAGGCATCGATTACTTTAGAGGATGTATGGCGTATACTGCGGATTCCCATTCATGGTGAGAGAGTTGTATATGACCATGATGATGGCATTGTTGGACTATGTGCACTTTTTGAGTGTGAGATTCAGGACTTACAGATCAGTGGTCGTTACGACATCCCTTGGGCTCGTTTAGACTATGATGACCTGACTATTGTATTATGCGGTGTTGTCGGTGGTTTACTAATACCTGACAGGTGAGGTCATGGGTTTCCAGTTGGATGGGGCAAAGTGCTCCATGATATGATTGTTCATCGTCAACTATATGCTTGGGGTCCTTGTCTACTAGCCATGTTGTACTATCAGTTGCATGGTATTGTGTATCTTGGATACCGTTCTATTAGTTGTGGTGTTACTCTTTTGCAGACATGGGCATGGGAGCACATTTCTATTTCGAGGCCTGTTATTCATGTTGATTTGCAGCCTGGTGAGCCTTATGCTTATAAGTATACAGCAGGTATCAGACACAAGGGTTCGGGGATCACCTTGTACTGGAGACATCAGTTTGACATATTGCAGCATTTTATTTGGAGACCATACTTAGATTGCCCCAGTTGGGAGGACAATGCAGTATACTTGCCTTTCTTCCGATAGCAGAGATATCTTATTGGTAGGACCTTTGAGACCCAGCAGATTATCGAGATGTATCTTCCAGAGCGGGTTCTGAGACAGTTCGGAGAGGTATAGGTGACACCTGTCGTTACTGCTTATTTTGCTTGTGTATCTCGAGAGGTATCTGATTGGGGTGTGTGCATACAGCCACATGTTGCTTCTACTGAGTTTGATTCTCTGTAGCCATTACTCTAGGGTTGGGGTAGAGGTGCTGTTGGGACTGATTAAAATTGAGCCAAAGTTTAGAGGCCCATTTCAAAAAATTTCTCTGCACGTCAGAAAAGTACCTAAATAAGTCAGTTTGAATGGCCTAGCTAGTAAGGAGGTAAATGAAGCCAGTTGATCTTCAGGGGGTAAGGCTCGGGATTCATATCCTACACCTTTCATTTGGCCTATTCAGTGATGTGCAACTTTCAGAATTCAATTTGGATAAGTTTATGAGGTACCCAGTTTGAGGGGTGAGCTGGAAGTGCATTTTAGGCACAAATGCAGTTTTTATTGAGTAGCCTACTTTGAGCGATTACATCTTTTGCCCTATTGATTGTCATGGAGAATTTAAAAATGGATTCAATTCTATGCATTAATGTGAGTCAGTCTGCAAAATTTCAAGTCTTGACAAATCCATTTGTTCAGTTTTCATAGCCAAATCCATTTGCAGTTTGTGTATTTTGGCAAGTCCCTGTTTCGACAGCTAGTCGGAGCCCTGTTTGGCATAAGTGTAAAAGTTGTCTCAGTAAGCGTCATGTCAGAATGTTTGTTCCGAGCTAATGTTGGTATAAATGGTGAGATACATTTCAAATTTCAAGCCTTTATCAATCCGTTTGATCGGTTTTCAAAAGAGCTCATTTTGCCATCATTTTTAGTTATCCGCACTCCAGTGTTATATTAGTTAATGTAGCCATTTTGGTGAGTGCACCGTTTGTATCCTGTTAGTCTGGTGATCGAACTGAGAATTCAAAGATTTAATATGTACTTTAAGGTACCTATGTTTCAAATTTGAGGGCCTACAGAGATCATTTGATATTTTTGAGAAAGGCGTCATGTCTTGCCAGGACATTGACTTCATCAGGTCCGCAGTGTCGACAAAGCCAGTTGGGTATTTTCAGAAATTAATATCTCTTCGCTCGAGACTCATCTTGAGAAACCGTTTGGTAGAAGTCATCCTTGTATATCAGAGTACACGTCTGTCAGATGGCGAGCTCTAGAAAGGTGTTTTGATAGGTTTGAAAATTACGTCTTCGCGATTAAATGCGAAAATTGTGGCGTAATTGCCTGAAGGTTGTAAAATGCGGATTAATGATCCGAAAACGATGTCGATCATTTCCAGAGGTATGTTTGAGATCCGTGAATTTTTTCAGAGGTCAGTTGCTTGAAAACGAAAAAAAATTTAGTCAGACCCACTTTAGGTCCCGGCCTGGCCCATGCTTGTGCACTAATTTTTGTGGTGAATTGTTCATTTTTCATGGTATGCAATCTCCCTTTTTGACAAATGATGATGCTAGAGGAAGTTGCAGATTAGATGTTTGTTAGTCTAATCATTGTGAAGAGAAGATAATGAAGGTATGCCTTTGATGAGAAAATGGGAATTTTATGTATGCTTAATTACCAGCATGTGCATAATTGAGGCAAGACAAGTTATTGCCAACCAGAAATCTCCCTCCACGTCTATGGTGAGTTTGCAGAGGTAAAGTGTGGATTATTAAGTGGGCATTCTATTTTATAAACAATCAACCAAATTCTTTTGGCAAGCGTGAAGCCCAACCAACACCCATTTCTTTGACCCACGTGGCAAGTGACAACAACAGCAAACAATGAAGCATAATGTGTTTTGATAGAGCTGAAATCAAATGCAAGTTTCAGCAGGCAGCGTGGTGGTCAAAGGAGCAGCAATCAAGAGCAAGGCAAATGCTCATGTGGTTTTGATGTCAGTAGAGATCCCCAGCCAATAGTAAATAGCAAATCCAAATGGCAATAAAATTAAATCTTCAGCCTCCCTCCTTGCTGTGTGTGGCATGGTGACAGCCAATGTTGAAATTCTCAAGCAAATACAAGTGGTTGTTTGAGACCACATTCAATGTGCAACTTATGGAAAGTGGCATGTTGAAGCAATCATGCCAACACCCATTTCTCCCTTTGGTAGCAGCTACAGCAGCAAACTAAAACATTTAAACAAATGCATTGGCTGCCATAAGACCCAGCCAAAATCCTCCTCTCCCTGTGCGTGGTGCATGAACTGTGAAGCACTGAAGAAGGCATTTAAAATCAGAGCAAATCCAACATGGCTATGGCAGCAAAAGTTTTTTTTAATAAAAAAATGAAAATGCAAAGTGGCTGGTGTAAAGCCATCTTCCCAAGCTCCTCCCTGATGGAACGTGGCATGGTAAGGAGGCAATCAATAAAAACTTTCAAGCAAATTAAATAGCAAGTGTGTAGCTATTAATCCTCCCTTGCTGTGCGTGGCTTTTGGTAGAAGCTTTAAACTCCAAGCAAATTACTCTCTGTTGTAGCATGGAACAATGAAACAAATGCAAATTGGCTGGTTCAAAGGCATAAACCCCTCTTTCACGTGGAGCATGGTTTTGGCAAATACATTTGGGGGTTTTTCAAAAAAAAATTAAAAACTCCAGATTGACATGGAATTGGCAGCAACATGAGATTTCCAAGTGAATTCTAGTAACTCCTCCTTCTGTGGCATTGAAAAGGACCATCAAAATCTTCAGCAACATCCAAAATCGCCATTGAAAGTTACAGAGAGAGTTTTAACATGTAGCTACAGGCAAATCTCTTTATCCCACATGCACTGGGAAGTGGGATATTTTAATGTTTATAAGCAAATCCTTACTATAGTAATATGTATAAGCCATAAAGGCTTTTGACACAAGGTGCCTATGGGCGCCCAAGGTGGGCCCATGTGCGAGCATGCATCCTGAGGTGACAGAGGAGGTGACTGAGCGGCGACCAAGTGGACCCCACGTGGGCACGCTTCTCGAGGCAGATAGACAGAATTTTGCAGAGAAAGGTCGAGTTAACAAGTGAGCAGGTTCGAGATGGATCAACGGTGCACGCTATTTCGCGAAGGGAAGATGGACACTGGATAAACCCTGCGAAATTGCGAAAACCAGGTGGCACACAGGTGGCGGGTACAGTCAGCGATCCAGCAGGCGGGTCCCGGTGAAGTGGCGATGACGTGGTGATGAAGTGGCGTACAAGCAAGCAGCCCAGTGGCGGTGACGTGGCCGACAGGTGGCAAAAGATGAGGTGTCATCTCAGGGGGCATCCGGTCAACCCCATCGACCAATTGGAGGCCACCACATGGCAAAGCGTCAGAGCACATATGGAGGCAAAAATTAAAATTAAAATTGTTTATTATATAGTTTAAACTATATTAATAAATGAAAAATTTAAATGATGGTGCACATTGGGGAATTAATTCGCCCAGGACTCAATTTTTGGCCAAGGTATAAAATGTTATATATTTTCGGAAAGCTCTCGGAATGAGGAATCTGATTATGAAGTTAATTTTGACAAATGTGGGATATTTTGGAATTTTTTTGGCCGAGAGTAAAATTTAGTTAGAGAGAAGATATTTGATTTTTTCAGTGGTAGATTTGATTTTCTTCCCTCCTCTTTTTATTCCCAATTCTTCTCAGTTGTAAGGGTTCCATAATTCTGTGAGAATGGCTCCAGTTTTGATGGCTTCCAATTCTGAATATTCTTCCAGATTGTACAAAGAAGGGTTATCCTTTCAGTAATGGAGTTCGATTCTTTGCTATAGGTGTTCTTAGCTGCAGGTTCTTGTGTATGTAAGGCATGCACAAATTCACACAGAAGTTATCTCTGGATTTATATTTTCATTATATTCAGATCAGATCCTCAAGGAGGATGAGATTTGTTATCTCAAGGAGGTAATTGTGATTGTTTGCAGGGATTCTTCAAGGAAGAATTTAAATTCTGTAATATATCATGAATAATGGAATATAGTGTTTGGATTTGATATTTTCTGTGAGTGAGCTGAGTAATGCATTTATGCAAGGCATTAAATGCATGAATATTTAATAATGAAGATGGATTTGCAGAATAAGGTTTCATTTATAGTTTGATGTGTGACTCTGTTGCCCTTGGATAAGGCACTAATCTTACAAGTTTGGGGATGTCTTTTAGATCAAACAATTTAAAAGATAAATCTATTTCCCTTTATGTTTAGGGGTGTGTTCTTCTTATTCCAAGCTCTGTTTTCATTTATGATTTCTACAGATCTAGCCAATCTGTAGTGTGTTCCTAATTTGGTGAGCTTGTGGAATGGTTTGTCTGCTCATTGTTGATGCAGTCTTATGTTTGTGATTGTTGTATTCAATGCATCAAAAGGGTGTCCCCCCCTAGGTCTAGCAGAACCTGAAGTGCAGGAGGATCATTAGGATCCTATGTTATGTTGTCCAAGCTCTGAGGTGTTTCATTGATTGAGATCGGCTATCTCATAGATAGATTTGTAGGTGTCTTGGGTTATCACTTTTGGTGAACAACAGGTGCAGCGGATCCAGGGACGACGATGGAGTATGATGCATGGTTTGCTAGGCATAGGCCAGTGCCTTTGACTGATCCTGTTGTTCCGATAACAGAACAGCAGATACGACATCCTAGACAGCGGTTGAGGATAGACGCAAGGGAGAGAGCTGGAGGAGATAGAGAGGGTGGATCTTAGAGAGGAGCTGAGGATGATGAGGTAGGAGGTGAGGGAGATGAGGGAGATGAGGATGTAGACATTGGTGGAGACACCGAGTCTATTAGAAATGAGGATAGCGATGATTCTTCTAAGTCATCGAGTAGCAAGGATGGAGATGATGATGAGGATATGTCGGAGCTAGAGGACGTGTCTGTTGTAGAGGGTGGGAGAGGACAGGTTGGTGAGGAGGATGAGTTGCAGACTCTTAGAGCACAAGTCTAGAGTTTGGAGGATGAGGTCGCTAGACGAGATATCGAGCGAGATACTTATCGTGCAGATTATAGTGCCCTTGAGGCTGAGAGAGATCGTCTCCAGAGGGAGAGAGATGAGGCAGTGCAAAGATGTCAGATTACCATGGATGGCTTTGATCATCTTTTTCGAGCAGGTATAGATGCGCGCGACCAGGCAGATAGATATTTCACTGCTGCGCAAGAGGTTATTTATTATAGACAGGCATATGAGCGAGCCATCCCTTAGGGTCAGAGAGAGCCTAGCTTTAGTGCATTTATGGGGAGGAGATCGAGTAGATCTACTTCACGACGGACTAGCAGTGGTGGCATTATGGGACCACCTCGACATCTTGGGGCAGGATCTAGTGGACAGGATCGACCTACTGACAGAGGCAGTGTTGGTTGATCATGTTATCTGAGCCTTCGGGCTTTATTTATTGTATTCACACACATTATCATTTTTGAATTATATATATATGACATGCGGGTTTTGGTAGTGATCTATTTATGTTTTGCTTTTCATGTATGCTTATATAATGCTATGAGTTTTATGATGCATATCTATTTTATTCTATATGATTCTAAATGCAATGGTAATGGATTTTTAAAAATGAATGCAATGGATCTATATAAAATGCTATGATGAATGAAAATTAATCTATAATGAATGCCAATGAATCTATATGAATGGTTTTTTGTATGATAATGGTTGAACCAATTTTAACTTAGATACACCTTGAAGAAATGTTAGTTAGATAATAGAAAGAAAAATTGATGGTAGAAGGAATGTTAGAAAGAATGTGATTTAGACAGAGGATGAGAAATCAACAAACTATCAATAAGCAAATGAGATGAGAATGAGAATGAAATTGAAAGAATCATGAACCTGTGTCACATATTTATTGCGTCAATATATATTCATCACTGAGCCTTATTATTGAACAATGAAGCTTAGCACATCAGGGTATAAGGAACCAAGATGCAAAGATATCTCATTGTAGAAACAAACACGTAGCAGACAAGGAGTGAACCCTCCATTCTGGGAATTACGCTAGGGGTCGAGGTATGTGTGGCGATTTCACCTTGATGTGAAGGCTCTTATCACAGACACCCACTAGAGCAATTTCCCTAGAATTTCATCGGTTTACACCACAAACAACAAACAAAGAAAAATATAATGCCCATCATAGCTCCTTTAGTCACTTGTAGACATCCTTGAGTAGCATCGGAACAATATCTATCGCCAAATGATAAAAAGATAAAGACTGGCCCGAATAAAATTCAACAGCTATACTAACCTTGTGCCTTTGTTCTCAGTTGTTTGATGTGATGGTTGATAATATCTGATCTCAAAAAGTTGTAGACTCCGTTTAAGACTGACCTGTCTGATTTCAAGTGTATCCTCGTCTGTTTAAGACAAGATAATGATCACGTTGATACAGATATGATAAGATTGATAAGACAATTTGATCAGTTGATTGCAGAAGTTTGACTAGATAGTCGTATCCTTTGTTAACTTTGTGTGAAGTGTTTGTTGGATATCTACTAGGGTATTTGTTTCTCACAAGACATTTTATTGCAAGTTTTTCTGATTGATTGATTTTCGATTTTTTAGTTATTTTTCAAGAGCTTTTTCGATGTTTTTGGATTATGTAGATCGATATTTGAATGTTTTTGGTTGATTTTTTCAGGACATTTTCTGATGTTTTTGGTTGATTTTTCTGGACATTATATGGATGTTTTTGGTATTTTTTGGTTTTTCACTGTTTTTGAATTTTAAGTTTTTCACTGTTTCTGGATTTTTTCAGGACTTTATCTGATTTTTAGGATTTTTTCAGGACTTTATCCAATTTTTTGGATTTTTTCAAGACTTTATCCGATTTTTTGGATTTTTTCAGTTATGCCCCCAGTTTGCAGACCTGTACGACATGATGATCTACATAATGTATGTGGAGACAAATGAATTTTTGACATGACCTATGTGAATACAATATGCAGAATGAAGATGCATTTCCTATTCGAACAAGGTTGACTGTGTTTGTTTTTGCATTTATAATACACCAATTGAAATGGAGGTGCAAAACATTTCATAGATAAGCGGTCAATCGATCCCTAAGGTCCCTTGGAACATTCATCTCAACACACTTAGTGACTAGGATTCACAAATGGAGACGCGGAAAACTTCCCCACTGGTTCTTGAAACTTCGATCTTCTTTTGCCCATGTGTGTGCAAATGAATTAATTCTTGCTCTTGTGTTCATGAAAGATCCTTAGCATCCTATATGACTAGCTACATGGTTTATTCTAACTTCAAAAGCATCCCAAATAGAGCCTCGCTGCCAGCAAGCCTTGAGAGCTCCGACGAGGTTATAGACTGTAATTTCTCAAATATTGCTCCATTGCCAGTAGGCGTTCATAGTCTCGATGGAGTTACTTGCATGTTCCCCTAGTCAAGCTTTTTTATTGCATTTGTATGCATGATATTTCAATTATATATCATTGCTCTTTTGCCTTGAGATGGATATTTGGTACAGCTTTTTTTTTCCTTTTTATTTTTATTTTTGCCTTGACTTGTAAGTAATGAAACCTACTTGGGTATGACAATTATAGAGGCGCTGAAGCAGAATTTTAGATTTTTCACTAGTCATATGATCAACTAGGTGTCTAGAATGAATTAGAGATCTTCTTAATGTGTGAGATATAGCAATTGATAGATTGTGGGTTAACAAGTCTCAAATAGTGAAATTGCTACCCAACCATAAGTAAAGCATCGTCACAGGGTAATGTTGAAAATGAATGACCTTAGGACCTCATAGACTTCATGTCTGAATATCTAAGAAAGGAGATGACCCTTGTTTTCCTTAGATGCAAACAGATGATAAACTTGGACAGTTGCCTTGTTTTGTTTTATTGATGCTGCTATATGTAATTGCCGAAAATTTGAGAATGTGATGCATCTAAAAAAGAAACTATATGTAATGCAGTGTTTTAAATGATATGATATGCAATACAGAAAATAAAACCTAAACTATACAGCCCTTAGGTATAATATTGATTGAGGTGTATGTTGTTGTTCATAGGGTCAGAGAGTGGATCTCCCTCCATGGTAGTCAAATTATATGCTCCATTTCCTATGACCCTTGTTATAATGAAAGGACCTAGCCAGTTAGGTTTGAATTTCCCTGACCTTTCTCATTCCGCTAGGTTCCTTTGATTCTCTTTAAGTACTAGATCTCCCACTTGAAAGGTTCATGGGAGGACCCGTTTATTATAACTTCGTCTCAGTCTATTTTGATATCCTTGTAGATGGTTAAACGTTGTTTGTCTTTTTTCATCAAGGGTTTAGAGTTCTTGTAACCTTGCTACCCTATAGTCTTCCTCTGAAATGATGTTCTGTAAGGAGAATCTTAGAGATGGTATTTCTATTTCAATGGGGAGTATCACTTTTGTACCATAGACCAAGGAATATGGTATTGCTCCTATAGGTGTGGTACTCCTATTCTGTAGGCCCAAGGAGCGGGATTTAACTGGAGATGCTAGTCTCATCCTATGTCAGTGACTACTTTCTTAAGAATTTTCAGTATTGTTTTATTTGTAGCCTTTGCTTGTCCATTACTTTGTGGATAGTATGGTGTGGCAAATCTCTATTGTATATGAAATTTGTCACACAACTCTTTCACTTTCTCATTTTTAAATGGACGTCTGTTATCTGTAACAAAGCACATTGGAACTTCTTATCTACATATAATGTAGTTGAGCATGAATTTTGATATCTGCTTTCCAGTAATGTATGTTAGAGGAATTGCCTCAACCCATTTGGTAAAGTATTCAGTGGTTGTCAAGATGAACTTGTGCCCAATGGAAGAAGTAGGGCTGATTTTACCCACTAGATCTAGTCCCCATTGTGAAAATGGCCATGGTGATGTGATGGGTTGAAGATCTTGTGCTGGTGCATTAATAAGGTCTCCATGCATTTGGCATTGTTTACACCTCTGTACATACTTGTAAGCGTCCTTTTCCATGGTTGGCCAATAATAACCTATTCTCAACAATTTCTTTGACAATGGTGGACCACTTTGGTGAGCCCCACAAATTCCATCATGGACTTCTTTTAAAGCAAGGTGTGCCTCATTCTCATCCAGGCATCGGAGAAGAGTTCCATCAAAACCCTTTCTATACAAAGTATCAGCTATAATGGTGTATCTAGATGCTTGACGAATAAAGGTCTTCTTTTGATTCCTGGACAGATTCGGTGATATGTATTGAGTATGTAAATATGTATATATTTCATTGTACCAAGGTGATTCTGGACCCACAATTGCACATACATAGTCCGATAGGGGAGTCTCATATGCAGGTAGCATCAATTGTTCTATGATGAACTCAAATTGAGTTTCATTTGCATGCATATTGAGAAGAGATCCTATGGTTGCCATTGCATCTGTTGCCTTGTTTTGTACTCTTGGGATTTGTTTGAAGGTAATTTTGTTGAAGTGATCCTTGTAATCTTCAACCAACTTCTTATAAGGCATGAGTTTGTCATCCTTCGTGTTGTAATCATCATTGACCTAGTTTACAATCAACTGTGAATCACCATAGACCTGTAACTCTTGTATTTTCCATTGTACAATTGTACGAAGCCCTATGAGGAGAGCTTCATATTCAGCCATATTGTTGGTTCATTGGAAATTGATCCTAAATGACTTAGGTATAACGTCCCCTTGAAGAGTAATGAAGAGAATCCCTACTCCAGATCCATGACTTGTATATGACTCATCAAAGTATAACTTCCACATTACAGAGGCAGTTAATGTAAACACGGATTCATCTGGAAAGTCTATCAACAACAGGTGACTGTCTTATATAGGAGCCTCTGCTAATTGATCTGCTATAATTTTTCCTTTGATGGCTTTTTTGTCTATGTATTCTATATCAAACTCACTCAGGATCATAACCCACTTAGCCAATCGCTTGGTCAATGTTGCTCTGCTCAATAGGTACTTGAGTGGGTCAAAGTGTGCAATGAGTTGTATCAATATGTAATGTCTGAGCTTTTGGGATGTAAAGATTACTTCTAAGCATTCTCGCTCTATGGGGGTATAATTAAGTTCATAGCCAATCAGAGTCCTACTTATATAATAAATGGCTCTTTCTTTTCCATTTTTGTCATGTTGTGCCAATAGAGATCCTAGAGCTGAGTTCGTTGTTGATATGTATAATAATAGAGGTTGTCCTGGAGTAGGAGATATTAACACTGGTGTGTTCAAAAGATAGTCTTTCAGAGCTTGGAAAGCTTCCTGGTATTGTTCTGTCCATTTAAAAGTAACTCCTTTCCTGAGTAAATGCTGGAATGGGTGACACTTATCTGCCATCTGTGCTATGAATCTCCTTATGGATTACAATCTTCCTTGTAACCCTCTGAGTTGTTTAAGTATTGACGGAGGTTGCATATCAATGATTTCCTTGACCTTGGCAGGGTCTATTTCAATTCCTCTGTTTGACACTATGAACCCTAATAGTTTACCTGTTGTTACACCAAATACACACTTCTTTGGGTTTAATCTGACATTATACTGTTCCAACCAATCAAATATTTGTGTAAGAACTGCAAGGTGACTTTCTCTTGTTTGTGATTTAGCCAATATGGCATCCACGTAATCTTCCATTATGTTGTGGATCATGTCATGAAATAATGTTGTCATGGCTCTTTGGTATGTTGCTCCAGCATTTTTTAGACCAAATGGCATCACATTCCAGCAGTATGTTCCCCATGGGCATGTAAAGGTCATTTTATGTTGATCTTCTGGTACAATTTTAATCTGGTTGTATCCTGAAAAACCATCCATTAAGGATAGCATCTCATTCCAGTTGTTAGGTCAACTATCATGTCAATATTGGGTAGCGGAAAGTCATCCTTAGGACAAGCTTTATTTAGATTCTGAAAATCAGTACAGATTCTTATGCCTCCCGTGGGCTTAGTCACAAGTACCAGGTTGGATATCCATTCCGCGTAGTCAATAGGTCTAATAAAACCTACATCCAACAACTTTTGTAGTTCTATTTTAACCAGTAATGCAATACTAGGATGCATTTTTCTCAATTTTTGCTTGTAAGGTTTGACTCTTGGTATCAAAGGTAAGTGATGCAACACTAATTCAGAGTCTAAACTTGGCATGTCTGAATAGGACCAAGCAAAGTTGATAGGTCATTTCTTGAAAAAATTAATGAATCTATCTTTTTCTTCTTTGCTTAGTGATTTTGCCAGATGGATGTTATGTACAACCTCCCCTTCTGCTATGTTTACTTCTTTTGTTTCCTCTGTAAGTAATGTTGACCTTTCTCTTTCCATAGGAAGATTACCCAAGTCACTCTTGTCATTATGAGTAGTTTGATATTTATCTTCTATTGCAGAAGTAATTTCTTCTCCAAAGTATTATGTTCTATTCAGGTCTATGACAAATCCTGCTTTATGATCACCTTGTGGAAATCCCTCTCTGACTCCTAGAAATTCTGAAATTGCTTCATCATTTTCAAACCAATCCAGCGTTGGTTTTCCTTCTTGCCCCCAATCAATCAAGTGTGCATGCACTAACGGTAAATCATTACTCCCTTCTGTAGTAGACTCTGATAACATGAAGACTTGATTGTCTGACTGACTTTGTGTATCTTCATCCCGTATAAGCCTTATTTGATTCCTTAATATTAAACTTTCGAGTGGGCTAGAATCATGGAGTGATAAGAATTAGTAGTCATGAGAGTCTGTCTCACTTTCAATATATGTTTCATCATATGAGCTATCATCACTTATTTCTTCTTGTTCCTGTCCCTGATTCTGTTGTAGATTGTCTGGTCTTCTTTGGACATTAGTTACCCTTCTTAAGCCTGGTATAAGCTTTTGCAATCTTTCTTCATCTATTTCATCAAGTTGAGCCTGAGTAGCTTCTCGTGGTAGAAGTAGTGACAATAACCATGGGTGGGATTTGGGTGACGGTGGTAAACCTGTATCTGTTGCCACATTAGCCTGTACTGTTGTGTCAACAACTGCATCATTTTTTAACTCAGTGGTAGGTTCTTGCAGGAGTTGTCTCATGTCTTCTGCATCTGATTTTGCACTAGGTGATGTAGGTACATGATTACTTGTTTGAGATGAATATGGGAGTGCCTGTGTGGACAAATTCCTTTGTGATATGAAATCTGATGGTTTCCTTGGTCGATTTATCAAGAGTACGTTGTTTGCTTTGGTGATATGTTGTACATGCTTGTATCCCAATCCTTGATTCCCTAGATTATCATTAGAAACAACAAGTTCTAGTCTTCCTTGTTTCTATAACCCAAGGCATGTGGTACTATCATATCCATGTCTTTGGAGTATTTTGAATCCATTGCCATACTGATCTGTGTGTATTCTAGGTATTGGCATATGATCTTCTTCTCTATATATCCAATGGTTAACATCTTCGTTCAGGGATTCCTCTTGTAAGTCACCCCATCTAATGAAAGAGCATGAATCTGTATATCTAACAATTTATTTTCCTTTGTCCTGTTTTTTCACTATAGTGTGAGGTTTCCCAAAGGACTTAGGAGAAAGAGACAATTGTTTCCCACTTAAAGTATTTGCAATAGAATACCCTCCACAACCCATATCTTTTATTTGTAATGAGGATGTTGTAGGCATTTCCTTTTTTGTTTCTGTGATCTTTAATGTTTCCAGCTGTGTAGTGAGAAGTGCGGCCTTGATTCATAGGTATCTAATTATCCACGCTATCTTTTAGGTAATTGCAATGTTGAAATGGATTTGGATCACCCTTTATGGTGATTTCAATGCCATTGTATGGGAATTTGACACATTGATGGAACGTGGATGGTACTGCTTGCATGGTGTGGATCCATGGGTGGCCCAATAACATGTTATATCTCAGCTCTCTGTCCAAGACTTGAAAAGCGACCTCTGTCATTATTGGTCCTATTTGTACAAGTAATTTTACAATGCCTTTAGATGGACGTTCTTCATCATCATAAGCCTTGATATTTATCCTCTTGGAAGAATCAATGTGAAGTTCAGAATATCCTAGTGCTTTGACCAGCTTTAAAGTACAAATGTTGAGACCGGCTCCCCATCTATGAGTACTCTTCTGATTCTTCTCTTATGAATGTAAGCTTCTAGATGTAGAGGGTCATTATGAAGCAGTATATCACTAGGAATATCGTGTTCTGTGAATGCAATACGTGCGCCTTGTGTCATATTTCCCACCATAGACTGGAAAGCATTTTCATCTATATCTCTATTCACTATCGAATCTTGAAGTGCTTTGTCCTGTATAGCTCTATGAGTGGGCGAAATTCGTAATAGTTTGAAAAATGATATTTGTGCAGGAGTTTTCTTAAGTTGCTCAACAAGATTGTAAGTTCCTACTGCTGTTGGTTGATTTTGTGGTATTCCTTGTAAAGTTACCTTTGATCTGCAAGTAACTACTGCATAGTCTCTGTCTCTGGGAGTTATGGTGATCGTAGCGATTGTATCATTTGTATCATAGGCTATTTTATCAAGATTTGTGTTAAATACCTCTTCATAGTATTTATGGGTATGTTTGACATCCATGATATGTTCTATGAGTTCATCTTCAAACAAACCTAAATGAGATGGTTGATCATGCCCCATGTCTCTGAGACAAATATTTCTATCATCATCGTACTTTAGTACCTCTAATATCATGTAAATTTGGTTATCATTTGTGTGAGTGTTTTGATATTGGTCATCATGATCAAGTGTTTCTTGTAAATCATTGTTTGCTACATCTCCTGAGCTAATTGCATGAATAGTGTAGTCATATCAGACCTTTGTGTAGTTAGCGGTATTGTCTTGGGTACCTAATGTGGTAGATTTCCCCTTGTCATGCTTAACAAAAGGATCCTTAAAAATCGTATGATTTGTGTTTCTTGAGGTTTTATCGGTATCAATGGTGATGTCCCCTTGGTCTATCATATCTTGGACCAAGTTTTTCAATTTGTAGCAACTTGTTGTTTTGTGACCTTTAGTCCGATGATAATCGCAGAAATCATTATCATTCCACCATGTGGGTTTGAAAGGACTTGGTTCATACACTCTTACTTCAAGTAAAGTGATCATGTTTTCTGTATTAACTTTTGGAGCGCTGACTCAATGGGTTCTCCTAGAGGTGTGTAATTTATTTTTGGAGCATTTACCTTGGGGTATCGTGTGTTCATGTTTTGTGTAGCATTTACATTTGTTGAGGTTACATTATTCCCTGTATGTGAATTAGATGACATACTCGTTCCCAAAGATAAAATGGGTTGAGTTTTGTTTATCATTCTGGCGTCTACAATACCATCATGTTGGTATTTTGGTATGGTCTTGTCATTGATGTCAACACCTACTAAATACACCTACTTTGGAGATCCAGCAACATTCCCCAGCAAACAGTTACCGGTATATGGTTAACCGGCAGGATATAATGTTCATCAGTACCTGCACTGACATGGAAGACACTTGGTAATGTTGAAGACATCATGTGGACACTTTACTTTGAAGTAATAATCATTGGTATATTCTCATTTGCATATTTGCTTTTACCGGAAAATAGGTCCAGGTTATCTAGGGTTACACCGGCAGGTTTATCTTTTCCAGATCAGCATGGTGCGCTATGGAGATGATTTATTATTGTTGTAAATGCATTAAGCTGACATGTTCAATCGGTTATTGCATCGGATATTGTATTATTTGTAAAATGTTTTTATTGCAATATCTTGTAGAGCCAACCTACTAAAATTGGTCTTAGGGTATGGTATAAATGTAAGATCTTATTTGTAAGATCAAGTGTGGAATGCGAAAAAGATTTAAGGAAGGATATATGCGAGATCAAGCAGGGATATACACGAAGACATCATTTGAAGGTGAAGTTAGGTTTTTGTAGAAGCATATCAGCATTACACCGGTACTGAATCCAGCATATGAAGATGCTATTTTGTGCAGTACATTCTCATTGGATTTAACCATCCAACTGTAGTCAGTGTGACTCCCATTTGTGATTGAGCAGTGAGCTCTAGGCTGTTGACCTTTCTACATGTGCAGACCCCTCTTTGTACACTTACTATCTGCAGTAGTATCATCTGATTGTGGGTAAGGTTTCCCACCGTGGTTTTTCCCCTTACAGGGTTTCCACGTACAAATATTGGTGTCATGTGTTGTGGATAACTTTGTGCTTATGTTTCATGCATTAATTCTTACCGGTACAGCAATTCTCTGTTAACACTGTCTACCGGCATACTTAACTGTCTTACCGGTATTAAGCATTAAGTTGGTTAATAAGTTTTTGGTTTGAATTTATTAGACAACTGATTCACCCCCCCCCCCCCTCTCAGTTGTCTCCGGGACCTACACATCATTGGTCACATTTTTGTTTTTCGACCAAAACTTAGATTTGTCATTGTTGTTGGTATTGCCATACTTAATAAGACCTCGTTCTACTAGTCCCTTCTCACATTTGAGAGCTTTTTCCGTGATTTGTTTGAATGTGGTTAAACATTGCATTTGTATCGGATATTTAATCTTAGGAATCAGTTTATCTATGAACATATCCACTTGCTCTATTTTTGGGATAACTGTCTTGCACCTCCTATAGAGAGCCCACCATCATTGTATGAAGGATGCAAATGTTTCATTCTCATATTGTTTAGTGGCACATGATTCCATCAAAATAACTGGGGTGTCAATATTGTGTGAGAAGTTTGCAATAAATTGTTCAGCTAATTCTCCCCGTGATGTGATGGTTGGTGGTAAATGTGAAAACCACTCTAAAGCTGGACCTCCCAGACTTTTCGGAAATAATCTCATTAGATAAGTATCTTTTGAGGCAACCTCTATACATGTCGTAAAAAATTCTCTGATATGATCTCTAGGATCACCCTTCCCTCGATATCTATCAAATTTTGGCGTTTCAAAATGTTGTGGGAAAGGTGGCATGTATAATGTATGATCGAATGGATAAGGACGTAAGTCCTGCATTGTGTAGCTCTTTTTATTGTTACCGGTTTGCATAGTCGTCATTTGTTCTTATAAATTCTGTATTTGTTGTGTCAGAATATCTATTTGTGTCAAAGGTATACCTTGTGTTTGTGTATGTCCCACATAAGGATTCATGGTTGCATAACTAGGAGGTTGTTGGAAGGTACCAAGATAATAACCTTGTGTGTTGTGCATTCCACTAGGTATTGTGAAATAGCTGATATGCGAACCCATGTTTGGTTGAGTTGTACTTGTTGTATTGGCAAGACCTAAATTTGCATTTTGATAACTATATGTGGATCCCATAGAATAGGAAACTGGAGGCTGGGTTGCACTTGTTACTTGTGTTTGAATAGGTGCTGAGACACTTGATATTAGCGGTATGCTTTGTGATTGTATACTAGCATTGATCGTCGAAGATGACACACTTGTTTGAAAGTTTGTGTTTGTGTTGACATTTGTTTGGATAGGTACGTTTTGAAGAAAACTGGAGGTTGTTGCTTGCATTTGTGTCAAGGGTGGTGTTTGATTGTTATCTTGACCTAAAGTTTTTCCTGGTGGTAAAATCTTTGTGACATCAAAATCCTCGGGTAGTTTTGCCCCATTTTGTATTAACAATGAAAGACACTTGTCCCTATCGCTATGTATAAGTGCATCTAGGATCATGAGGACATGTGGGTCTTATTGTGCGGATTCAATTTCTTCTTTTGTCAAATGATGTTGTAATTCATTTAGGGTGGATATTGTCTATGTACCTGAGTGTTGACCTGTTAACATGTCTAAATTCCAAGTAGGGTTTACATACTGTGTGTTGTTCGGGTCCATTATTCCTTTCGCTTTCTGCGACCTTGTGACGGGCATCTAAAATTTCTTACATGAAGGTGGTTCTATTCAAGACGACGACTTAACACTAGACTGTAGTAGTAAACGCAAGGCTATACTAGACTCTCTATTGAGGATTTTGACATGAGACCTTTTGAGCAAACCTAGATTTCTCTAATGCAAGTCTTTCCATTTGTTGACGAAGTTGTTCAGCCTCAATCTCTCTATCAATTATACAAGAAATCCTAGACTCAATGTTTATCTCGTGTATGACTCCTATATATTGAGGTGCGATTCTTCTTAAATCCCAAGATAAGTTAGCTAGACCATCAATGATTTCTCGTTAACCGTCGTTTGGTACTAGATTAGGTTGCTCGAAGGGGAGCAAACCATCACCTGGGAGACCCTTGAAGGCACATGCTATGAACCTATAATTGACAATGAATGCAGACGTATGTGAGGTCTAGATGAAGACGTATATGATAATGTAGGAATATGTAACTAATATGGATGATAATGCAAAAGACTTAGGACGATAATGAGGACGTAAGTGGGACTATGTGTAGGATGATAATGAGGATGTAAGTAGGACTATGCAAAAGACGTAGGACGATAATGAGGACGTAAGTGGGACTATGCAAAAGACTATGTAAAAGACTGCCTAGGGTCACAAGTATGTAAGGACTTTTGAGTTTCGGTTTCAAAATGGACTTTGTTTTCTGTAACTTTGTGTGTAGGATAATGTTTTGTAGTTTTCCAAATCTGATAACAATTGCTAGTAGGTATGTATAGCTGGCTGACTCAATTTTCATACAATCTCAGAAAATTCAGAGATACGTGGGATAGGGCCTGAAATAGCCCAAGGGACTAACGCAATACTAGTCTAGCACATCGATACATAAAAAAGCACAGAATACAATCTTAGGCTAGATAGTGGACACCATTCAGTGAGGCCCCCGCAGCAAAATACCGAAACAAGATGGACAGATAGAGAGTCTGGCAGCACTGGCTCCACTCCACGGCACACACTTCTTGGGCATGCCAGTCTTTCTTACCCCGAAGATCCAAGGATCTTATCACTGAGGGATTTTTGTCTCATAATGTAAGGTACATGAGGGGTATCTATGGGGTACGATCCGCACTCCTGGAACCACTGAATGTAGGATTTTTGGCAACTAAATTGGTTCTTAGTATTAGGTTTTGAGGGGTCCTGATCCAATGATAGATTCTCAGATAAATCCACTTAAGGCTTTAGTTGAGCTTATCGGTGTAGGGAAGCCCCCCACATACGTCGAATTCACTCAACACTCTAGCCACCTGACCAGTATATTTATATAGCGGCTCGAAAAACCCGCTCGAGAGTACGTTGGGAGAGATGATATCCCCAACACATCCCAATTTGAAGTACCTCTATGGGGTGATGAAATCCCCAGTCAAAGATACCCCTCACTACGTAGAATAAAATAAAAATTGGATGTCGTTGTCACCTTCCTTCTTTCTCCCAAGACCCCGAAGGTGGGTGGAAAGTCAGTTAGTGCAACAGTAGGTCCACCCCAGACACAATAAAAAGTTCTTTACCTTAAGAAAAAGAAAAATGATCTAATCTAATGCAGCCCGATTCATGTTCATTTTATAGCCCAAATTTAGGTGTTAGATACGCATGTGCATGTCCATTTTAAACACCAAATCAAAATATGAAGGCATACATGTCAATTTTAACAATTTGTTGATTTTAAGCACCAAAAGACCAAGTGTGAGATACATGCATGTCAATTTTAGCCCATGTTCATTTTAAGCACCAACAACGAAGTGTGAGATTATCCATGCATGTCCATTTTAACTGATGTTGATTTTAAGCACTAAAAATGAAGTGTGAAGTGTGCATGCAAAAATACTAATCTAATCCTCTCTGCAAATCCACCATAGGTTGTAAACAGAAGAATAGTAGTAAAACCAAACTAACAGAAAATAGAAACTCAAAACTTGATAGAGACGATTGCGTAATTTTACCTGTGCGATTGCGTGATACTTACAGACTAAATGCATGAATCTGATAGAGCGAATGCGTAAATCTGACAGTCTAAATGCGTGATGATATCTAGTCGATTGCGTAGCACTAACAAGTTGATTGCATGATAGAAGGCAGACAAAAAAATAAGGTGTATGCGGGAAAAGCGGGTCAATAGAGCTTAAAATGTGAAAAATGAAGCCTAAGGAGCCTTGCTCACACACCCACAGGACTTCTTGGTGCAAGTTATGGAGTCATGAAGAACGACTCAACTTCCCAAGGTTGGTTCCATGGTTCTCTATCTCACAAGGTCCCTCAAACCAATACCTTTGCTTTCAGATCACTGAGCAAAGTGGTTTAGGAATGACAAATGCAAGAACGAGGGATGCTTTGGTTGATTTTAACATGGAATGCATCCTAAGTTATGCATGATCCTATGAATGCAATAAACTAGATTATAAGATGACAAGATTAGTAGCAAGACTATCCTAGCATGATATACTAGTCTATGATTAAGCTAAATGATAAGGAAAATACTCTAAACATGCATATTTAGATTAATTCCTATTTAAAAGAGAGGATAAATGATGAGCACAAATGATATATCAAAGCGTGGATGGATTTTAGTATAAGTATGATGCTAAAGACTTGGATCTATGAAAATAGAGGAATGAGAGCTCTATTTATAGCAAAAATAGGGCAATGGATGGCCAAGATTGAAAGAGTTAATCAAGGGTTGAGTTTGAAAGTTGGGAATCCATGCTTGCGATTTGCACCAATGAAATGGTGACAATTGTCAACATAAGGTTGGGTTGAGAAGAGAGGTAGGAAGCATTAAATGCTTGAGAAGACCTCATGGTTACCTTAAGGGGTAAGGGTTAAGGTTAGGTTAAGGTTAAGTTAGGGTTATCCAATGGATAAAGGTTTTACCCAAAGGATAAACTCTTGTGCAAAGGATTAAGGATTAACCATGGTCAAAGCAATAAATGCTTGATGAGACCCTTGGGTTACATGGAGGTTGAGTTTAGAGAAAGTCTCTAATCATGCAAGAGGGCTGAGTTAACCATTAATGGTTTGAAGACTTTGGGGACAAATTTGTAAGTCCTTCCAAATTTGGGGGCATTCAACAAGTTATCTTGTTGAATGGATAAAGGCTTTAATGCATTTGGAGGACTTTCCTCCAAATTTGAGAAGTGACTTCCTTAAATTTAGGGAAAGGGGATGATGGATGAGTTTAGGCTAATTGATTAAGTTTAGAATAATTTACAAGAATTTAGGAAGGGGATTAGGATGCAAGTGGGAGATGTAGGAAAATACAAGTGGATGGAGAAATAATAGGATTTAATTGAAATAAAGTTAATTTAATTCAATTTGGTTGGGATTCCCTATTTAATTAAATGTAAATTTAATTAAAAGGTTTAGAAGAATAGATTTAATTAAATAAAATGATTTATTCAATTAAATGACCTAAAAGGGGGTTAATTGAATTTAGTTAAATAAATTGAGTAATTTACTTAATTAAATAGAGGGATGCAGATAATTTAACTAAATTAGATTTAATTAAATAGAGAAATGAACATAAAATATTCATTTAGGAATATAGTCATTTTTATACGTCTACATTTTGCCCCTCTTTGAAGTGACGTGTGTGCACATGTTAATTCAAAGAAAATGATGTGTCGCTAAAATTTGATTATGATCAGTGTTGTTTTTAGATTTTCGTGTCATGCCCCAGATTCGATGTGCGATGCCCCAAATTTGATAAACGATGTTTGATAATGCCTCCTTGGGAGATGAATCAAAATTTGGAAAATTTGATTTGATTTGATAATTGTGTTTGCATTGTAAAATTTTGGCTATGTTGAATGCTAAAATTGATTCATCTCCCGATATTGATGTATGCGAGGATACGAGGAAGACCACGAGCAAATTACATGCTCAATCCCCTAACCCTAATTTCATTTTACCCTATAAAAGGGGAAAAGTGCATTGTTTTGTCTCATTTGTGTTTGTTCACTTTGGAGAGAGAGACTTTTGGAGAGAAGACAAAATACCTATTCCATATTCTACGCATCGATTCGAGCGCGTTCGGAGGTATCGAAGGCCTGCCACGTATGGACCACCGGTAAGTCAACCTGTTTCCCCTTTTTGATTTTTTATTTTGTCATTTTTTGTCACAGTTTGGATTTTAGCATGCGGTTTTTTTGTTTTAGCGCATATAGGTAGTTGGTTAGCGCATACAAAAACTTTCGTAGCGCATAGGGTTTTAGATTTTGGGTAGCGTCTGAAAACTTAGGGCAGCACATAGATTTTCTAGGTTAGCGCATAGTCGTAGATTAGTGCATTAGGGACATCAAGTAGCACAGAGTGTTGAAAGGGTAGCGCATCGGGTAAACCTAGCGCATTGGGTGCATAGGGGGTCGCATGGGTAGGGGTAAGTAGCACATAGGTCTGACCTAGCGCATAGGGTTAGATAGGTAGCGCAGGCATGGGCTAGGTTAGTGCATGGTATAGGTTTTAGCGCTTAGGGTAGATTAGATAACGCATTGGAAGGAACAGGTAGCGCATAGAGTCAATCTAGCGCGTGGGGTAGATAAGATAGCACGTGGAGAAAATAGGTTAGCGCATAAGTAGGATTTCAGCGCATAGCCAAATTTAGTTAGCGCATGTGGTAGGTTTTGTGAGATAGGATGATTTGTGAATAAGGAAAATTTGTAGGATAAGATCAGTTTTGTCAGGATGAGTGCAATTTGTTCGTTTATGTGTCTGTTGTCATGGTTCTGATAGTTTGTCCAATATGAGTGCTGATATAACTTGGTTTGGTTTGTGATTTTCAAGTTATTTATAGATATTAATGTGGAATTGATATGAACTTGATTTGATTTGCATTGTTTCAAGTTGATATATGTGGAGCTTGAATTGTGTTACAAGCTGATATGATTGTGGAACTTGAGTTGTGTTACAAGTTGATATGGGTTAGAAACTTGAGTTGTGTTACAAGTTGATGTGATGTGGAAACTTGAGTTGTGTTACAAGTTTGATATGATTTTTGAAAACTTGAGTTGTGTTACAAGTTGATATGGATGGATATGATGTAGAACTTGATTAGTTTTTTCAAAATTTTCAAGTTTTTGATGTGATTTTGATTTTGATATCTATGTTTTGATGAGGAAATTGATATTGGACTTTTTTTTTGTTTGACAGGAGCGATTGGGAGTGGTTCAGTCATGCAAGCAGTTCCCTAGACCATGGGCATTGATACCACGGTTGTTATAGGCTAATCTAGAGATTATTGATAGATGCGGCCTGTCTTCCCTTCTAGATATGCCTCGGTTTACTGTGAACTGGGGTTTACTTACAGCGCTGGCAAAGAGATGGCACAATGACACGAATACCTTCCACTTTGCCACAGGGGAGATGACGGTGACCCCGGAAGATTGTTACCAGATCCTGCACATACCTGTAGTAGGTGCACTACTACATTCTGAGTAGTCAGAGGAGGGCAGGATAGAGGCACTTCGTCAGATATTTCATGATGACACAGTATGTGGATATGAGATCCCGTGGCAGGAGTTTCTGGATTTGGACTATGCGCCTCTTCCATCGGTACTGGCAGGCTTTAAAGGTGGTTTCCTATGTCCCGACCGCGAGTTGAAGGGACTATCTATAGGATGGGGACTGGTGCTGGAGGAGATGGTTACACAGGGTCACAGGTTCACATGGGGATTGGCTATGCTAGCCTATTTGTATAGGGACTTGCATGAGGTAGTCTACCTGGGTTACGATAGTTTGTCAGCTGGCGTGACACTTCTACAGGTACGGTGTTGGGAGCATATTCCCGCAACTAGGCCACTGGTGGATAGAGATAGGCCTGTGGGGCATGCATACGCATATGGATACAAGGGGTTAGTTGTCCAGCAGAAGCTGGACAAGCTGGAGCATTGGAGGAGGATATTAGATGACATTGATACGGTCGTATGGTGGCCGTATATAGGTTGTGAGGTTTGGGCTGAGGATGGGCTGGAGATGCCATACATCTTTATGACTCGATTTTTGATAGGGTGGACCCCATTTGTGATCGAGAGATTCTTGGTTACTAGAGTTTTGCGGCAGTTTGGTCGTCAGTAGGGGATACCATAGGGGACCTATTTGTATGTGCGTCGGAGGTAGGATATACCGGATTGGGACCCGACTATTGACAGTGCGGCGGCTGTAGAGGAGTTTGTGCAGTTAGCAGGCCAGATATGGGACTATGCCCCTGAGATACTAGATGTTGGCATGACGGATGAGTTTTCCAGATAGTTTGCAGCTCGTGTTGTGGTGAGGATATCAGATCTAGTGGAGATGCGGCCCGCTTTCGATGATGATGAGGATAAGGGAGGTGGAGATGGGGATGAGGGAGATGATGGATGAGGTGGAGGAGGATGATGAGGGAGAGGATACCAGGGGAGGAGAGAAGACAGGGGTAGAGATGGTGGTGATAGACAAGTGGAGAGAGCAGTTCAACGAGCTATGATGGATAGAGGGAGAGGAGGATTGGCGATTGGAACAGGGGGTGAGGGGAGAGTAGCAGAGGTGATAGCAGCGGTGGGAGGGACTGATGAGTTGATACGACTAGCGCAGAGGAGGAGGACTGATGTGCTACCTCCACAAGCACCGAGGACGTGGGGAAGGACGTGGAGTGCGTCATCCCAGGTACCCCTTTAGGTTCGGGTTCCGACGCATCGAGAGGATGCTCATATTAGGACCCTATAGGTGACAGTGCAGTAGCTGCAGGCACAGTTACTGGTGCAATAGCATCAGATTACATAGCTGACCACCGAGCGCGATACTGAGATAGAGCAGCAGGGTCGAGCAGAGGAGCTCGCAGCGAGTTTGTAGAGAGCGGCAGCAGGTGGTCCGATGAGAGACACCTTCAGAGAGATAGCTTTGAGAGCCAAGGAGGCAGAGTACTACCGGTGCCATTACGAGGATGCGGTGCCTAGGGAGCGTCAAGTACAGAGTTTCACGCAATCGATCTTGAGAGACTGGTTCACAGTCAGAGAGTAGAGGCGTGACGGGGCCTCATAGATAGGATCCACCTGGAGATCCAGGGGCTGGGACATCGGCGTCGAGACCATCTCCTTCAGGAGATAGTCACTCTTGAGAGACATTGTCTCCATTGTATTTTGATCATTGTTTTTGTTGTAATGGGCATAGACATGACAGATATTGTACATTAATCATTTGTTGATATATATATATATACGACACCATTTTCTTTGATCATGTGAAGTGTTATGGATTTATGCTTTTTATATGCTTGTGCTTATTCTATGATGATGCAATGCTTAGATAGATGTATGTGATGTGAATGCATGATGTTATGAGATGTATCTTGAAATGAGAGGAATTCTATGATATGATGTGAGATGTATCTTGAAAATGAGATGAATGATATGATATGTTGTAAGATGTATCTTGAAAATGAGATGAATGATATGATATGTAACTAATTGTAAAATGATATGCAACTAATTGTTTTTGGAGCATCCTCATTCTGCATTTGTCATCCGATATAGCCACATGTTATTTGCTTTCGATATATATATCATCATTGAGCATTGATTGATCTTGGGATATGTTGAAAATTTATACAAGCATAATGGTATAATTGAACCATGATGACCTGAGAAAAATTTACATGATGTTTGATTTTGCAAGATAGCACAAGTGTCAAGGTATAATTGAACCAAGATGACCTAAGTGTGGATTGCATATAAACAGACAAGATTAAACCATTTGTATGTGCAAAGTGGAATCATGTCTTCAGTGATATTCGTTGAATCACATCTCAAGATAGGTCTTCATACAGTACAAATGATCACCTCACAAACAACAAACTGACAAAACATTGGAGTTTCCCGATGTTTCTTTAGCCTTGAAGCATTGTGGAGAAAATATAGAGAATCCAATAATTCAAAAAAAGTTTTAGATGCAAGAATAGTCAAAACTTTATGCAAAATGCAACATGTGATACTTCAGAAAATCATCCATCGTATTTCTTTTTGTGATTCCTTGTTTGATTGATCAATGTTTTGCTTTGTGTGAGCCTTTGGTTGTTGGATATGATGCTCTAGGTTTTGCAAATAGTTTTAATGGTTTGAACATGCTATAAGTTTTAGACGATTATTGCCCCTAGCTAAGTGTACCTCTCGATGCAGGTATGTACATTGATTACCAAGCCATGGTGAGATGTGGTGAAAGGCTAGATGGATAAATTAGGATAGTGACTACGCTAAGTATGTCCTGAATGGATATTTGTGATAAAATGTTGGGCGATGGCCAATAGTGCTTTACTGCGGAGATAAGGATATGGATATAGATAGAGGAGTTGTTCTTTCACAATAGCATCGGTTACCAGGTTTTCACCAGTTGCTTTTATTGTACCTTTTTATTTGCTTTTTCTTAATTTTCTGATTTTTTTTTACTTTTCCATGCATTAGACTACTCAAGTGTAGTATTTCTTCAGATCGATTTTGTTAGTTGGTTCATCGAGCACATCTCCTTCTGAAGTTGTTAGCTGATAAGCACCTGATCCGTAGAATAATATGATGACATAGGGACCTAACCAGTTAGGTTCAAATTTCCCTTTCTTTTCATGATCTTGTTGATTTCTAGGATTTTCCTTGAGTACTAGGTCACCAACTTCAAAAATTCGGGGAATGACTTTGTGGTTGTAGCTTCTGCACATGCGTTGCTGATATGCTTTGAGATGAGTATAAGCACGTTGGCGTCGTTCATCTAATAGTTCAAGTTCTTGCAGTCGGTTAACTCGATACTCTTCATCTGGGATTAAGCCTTTTAGAGAGACTCTGAGAGATGGAATTTCTACCTCCAGTGGTAAAATAGCTTCTGATCCATATACCAATGAGTATGGTGTAGCTCTGGTAGGTGTGCGAATGCTAGTTCTGTATGCCCAAAGTGTTGGACTAAGCTGTACATGCCAATCTTTGCCTGCATCATTCATGGTTTTCTTTAGGATTTTCAATATTGTCTTGTTGGATGCTTCCGCCTGACCATTCCCCTATGGGTAGTAAGGTGTAGAGAAACGATGTTGGATTTTGAATTTTTCACATAGTTCTCGAACATCTTGGTTTTTGAAAGGTCGTCCATTATCAATGTGATGGAACTCGGGATGCCATATCTGTAGATAAGATAGTTAAGGATAAAAGAGGCAATTTGTTTCCCAATCACTGTTCTCATGGGGACTACTTCAATCCACTTGGTAAAGTACTATGTTGCAGTTATAATGAACTCGTGTCCATTTGAGGAGGAAGGATGAATTTTGCCGACTAAGTCCAAACCCCACTGACAAAAGGGCTAGGATGTTGTGAATGGCTGCAGTTCCTGCATTCGTGCATGTATCAGATTGCCATGGATCTGGCATTTAGGACACTTCTTTGCGAAGTGGTAAGAATGTTTTTCCATTGTAGGCCAGTAGTATCCCATCCTTAGAATCTTTTTAGCAAGATTAGTACCACTAGAATGTGTGCCACAGATACCTTTGTGAAGCTCATGTAAAGCGGAGTCAAATTTGTTATGATCAAGGCAACGAAGAAGAGTACCATCTAGACCTCGATGGTACAAAGTATCAGCAGTAAGGGTATAACGAGCAGCTTGTCGGATAAAGTTACGTTTTTGGTTTCAGGACAGGTCAATGGGTAGGATATTGTTCTTAAGATACTCATATATATGTCCATACAATGGAGAGTATAAACTAGTTAAGGCATAGATAACCTGGGATTTTGAGTGGTCAGAGGCTGGGGAGAACAGTTGCTCTACCAGAAACTCATAACGACTCTGTTGTTCTGGAATTTGTAGTAGTGAAGTGATAGTAGCCATTGCATTGGCTTCTTTGTTGTTCAATCTTGGTACTTACTCAAAGGTGATGTGTGTGAAATATTGCTTGAAGTCATCCACCATTCGCTTATAGGGTAGCAGCTTATCATCCTTTGTCTGATAGCTATTGTTGATTTGATTGACAACTAATTGTGAGTCTCTGTAGACCTTTAACTCTGTGATTTTCCATTCTACGGCCATTTTGATGCCTATAACCAATGCCTCATATTCAACCACATTATTTGTGCATGGGAACATAAACCTATATGATCTTGGTATAGTCTGTCCTTCCGGAGTGATGAATAGAATGCCAACACTTGAACCATGTTGTGTGTAGGATCCGTCAAAGTATAGGGTCCATTGTTTTGTAGAGATAGCAAGAACATCCCTGTCTGGAAATTCAATCTCCCTAGTTTGTTTTCCCGGTAGTGGTGCTTCTGCTAGTTGATCTGCAATTGCTTGTCCCTTGATAGCTCTTTGCTCCATATAGTGGATGTCAAATTCACTGAGAATCATGACCCATTTAGCCAATCGGCCTATAAGAGTTGCCTTGCTGAGTAAATATTTGAGAGGATCAATTTTTGCAACTAGCTTGATTGTGTGAGCTAGCATGTAATGTCGGAACTTTTGGGAGGCGAAGACTACAACCAAACAGGCTTTCTCAATAAATGTGTAATTGAGCTCATAGTCGTTCAATGTCCTACTGATGTAGTATATTGCTCGTTCCTTTCCTTGTTGATCGTCTTGTGCCAATAGTGCCCCTAGTGAAATGTTTGTTGTGGAAATGTAGAGAATGAGTGGCTTCCCTACTATCGATGGTACTAGAATTGGTGGGTTCATCAGATATTGCTTGATTTGATAGAAGGATTTGGCACACTTGGCTTCCCATCTAAATGGTACATTTTTATGTAGCAGATGATTAAATGGTAGGCTTTTATCTGTTAGCTGGGCGATGAATCGCCTGATTGATTAGAGTCGTCCTTGTAGCGACCTGAGCTGGCTGATGTTCTTTGGTGGTGGAATCTCCATAATGACTTGTACCTTTGCTGGATCCACTTCAATTCCCTTTTCTGAGACTATGTAGCCTAGTAACTTGCCTGATGTAACCTCGAAGACACACTTCTTAGGGTTGAGCCTGACTTGAAATTTCTCCAATCGATCAAAAATCTTTGTTAAGATGCTTAAGTGTTCTGCTTTGGTGAAGGATTTAGCTAGTAAGTCATCCACATAATCTTCCATGAAGGTATGCATCATGTCATGGAATATTGTTGTCATTGCTCGTTGATAAGTTGCCCCTACATTCTTTAAGCCAAAAGGCATGGCATTCCAACAATACATTCCCCAAGGACAGGTGAACGTTGTTTTATCTTGATCCTCTAGAGCAATCTTGATTTGGTTATAGCCTGAGAAACCGTCCATTAGTGATAGCATTGCATGGCCTACTGTGAGGTCTACAATTATGTCAATACTTGGCAAAGGAAAGTCATCCTTTGGATAGGCGTTGTTGACATCTCTAAAATGTGTGCATATTCTGATACTGCCATCTAGTTTTGAAACTAGTACGATGTTGGAAATCCATTCTGCATAGTCAATGGGTTGGATGAATCCGACATCTAATAGTTTCTTTAGTTCAGCTTTGACCATGAGTGCCACACCGGGGTTCATTTTTCTCAGTTTTTGCTTAATTGGCTTAGCTCCTGGAGCCATAGATAAGTGATGCATGATCAATTGTGGATCTATCCTAGCCATATCTGCGTATGCCCAAGCAAAGTTGATTTCCTTTTCTTTAAAAAATTTGGCAAATTCTAATCTTTCTGCTTTTGTCAAAGATTCTGCAAGGTGTATACTTTTGGTTGCTTCTGTAGTACCAATGTTGATTGATTGAGTGGGCTCAATCAATATGGGTGATCGCTCATGAAAATGTTCAAGAAGAGTGTCAAGTCTCCCATCTTTAGGTGCCTTAAAAAGGTTTTCACCCTCAGATGCGTCCTTTATTTTTACTTTTTTGTGATCTAGAGCTGCCATTGACTAGTTTTCAGCATCAGATCTTTTATTTGGTTTATTTTTGGGACTGAGAGACTTGGCACTCCCTTGGTTGTAGACATCATTACTTTGTTCACTGGTAGAGCTTGTTTCCGGATCGACGGTACATAGTTAGTGAATAATAGATTCATCATTTGGCAAAATCTGCATATCATGTATTTCAGGTTCGTCCCAGTCGATGAGGTCAAGAAAGACAAGTGGTAAGGAATCGTTTGGTGGATCAAGTTCTACTGCGGTAAGTGTCAGGATAGAGGTGTCATTATGATTGGTTCGGGTGCTAAAGAAGTCTAGGATTCCGTCGAGGTCTTCGATGGTATCATCCTTCGTATAAACTTGTTCATAATGCTTATGCTCGCTTTCCTTAGCGTCATAGATACTCTATGGTCCAAATTCAGGTAGTCTAATTTATGCGTTATGCTCTTCTTGAGAAAGGGATATGGAGCTAGTATTTTCAGCGGCATCTTCAGTAGCATTTGAGAAGCTACCCCATTCATATTCATTGGAATCAGTCTCAGAGTTATCATCCCAGATATTTTTAGTGTTGTAAACAGGTATGTTGAATGGTGAAAATAGATCTTTGATAATTGATACTATTCTGCTGGATTTTTCTGATTCTGCATCAGATCCTGCTTCTATCCTTTGCATTTGTTCATAGACTGTTTCTTCCCAGGGAGGAATGATGTTGCCCTGAGGTGATTCTACTTTGTTGGATATTTGTTTGTGAATATGAGCTACTGTCGTATATTTTGCCTTCTTGTGAATGATGGGCTTCTCCTGATGTTGCTTCTTCTCTTGAAGTTCACGTTCCTTACGGATTGTCTCTGCTGACTCAAATAGTGCTTCTTGCCAGGATTCTTCTTTGTACTTCTTCTTTTCTTTCCACTGGGGTTTCTAATATTTGCATGGTATTTTCTTTGGTAGTAGAGTGAATTTAAAGCCCAATCCTTTTTTGTCTTTACTAAATTGTGAAGGAGGATCCAATGGTTCGGTAACACCTTCCTGACGCTTACCAATAGGTCCTTTGCCATTGTATCCCATTTGCTGCATGATTAAGTATCCTTTTCCATATAGGTGTGTGGGTATAGCTATTTCCACAGTAGCTGCTCTGTCTTCTTCCTCCTCTTTGTATAGCCAACTAAGGATATCTTTTTCCTCGGATTCATGTGCTAAAGTGTCGAGTTGAATGAATGTGCCATCGAACTTGGTGATGGGTTGAGTTGCTTGATGTGTTGATGCGGTAGGTAATCCATGAGATCTAGGTGATGTGGGTAAGCTGGTCAAACACATGGGTTTCAAAGAGTATTCCCCCATGCCCTATTCTTTGATTTTCATTATCTACTTGAAATCTCCAGGTAATGATTTAGGCTTCGCTTGTGGAAGATCTGGTGCTACGGGATTCTATTTCTCTCTATTATGCGGGACCAAACTATCCTGGGCTGCCCCCATTGCATTACAATATTGAAATGCATTGTGATCAGCAGATATAGAAACCTCCTGCCCATTATAGGGGAATTTGACACACTGGTGATATGTAGAAGGTACTGCTTGCATTTCATGTATCCAGGGTTGACCCAATAAGATATTGTAGGTGAGGTCTATGTCTAAGACCTGGCACATAGTATCTTTTTGTATTGGTCCGACTTGAATCGGCAACACCACTGTTCATAGTATCATTTTTATACGTCTACAAAAGGAATCTAAACCCGATCAGGAACTTGCAAAACCAATGGTGAAGCCCTAGCCAAATCTCTCATCATCCATTCAATATTGATTAGATCATATTTAACTGTATAAGAAAGAACTAGGCTATTGTATCTATCTAAGGCCAGTTGCTCTTCCAAATCCTATATCAATTTTTCTGCCTAGAGCACCTTTTGATAGCGTTTGGATTCTCTCCTTTATTGCTTTGTCCTCCTTGCACCTAAAATCCTGAACTGAACTTTTCTTCCCATAAACTGTTATAATCAAATCATAAAATAAAAGCAATTTGATCCCAGATTAACCCAATTTACGACAGAATTAAATAGAACAAATAACAGATGGAAGAAAGAATTAAATAGCAAAGCTTCCTGCAAATATGTGATGCAAAAAGGGCGATTGCTATCACAGTTTGACCTATCCCGGTTAGTCTTGATGATCATCTTGGTTTTGGCTATGATTATGATTTGGTATGATCAGATCTCTGGAATTAGTTTTGGATGCTTATTTTAGATGGTTATATGCTTGCCACATTCTGTTGGTTCATGATTTTCTGCTTCGGTTGCTATCGCTTTTGTTCCCGATTGATATTTCCTAGTACCGGTTAGCTTTGTCGGTAAGCAATATTTGATGATTTAGTCAAACGATTTTGGTCCAGCTTATGGGAATGGTTTCTATTGTGCAGAAGGTTCTTATTGATTGTGTCCTAGTTGTTTGGTGGTGTTGCATTGGCTAGCATGTTGTTATGATGGTCCTGTTCGGATCCAGTTAGACTTTTTGTTATTTCATCGAGGGTCTCTACTGGTTGGTGAAGCGTGTTGGATTTTGGTCTGAGCAGAATTTATGGCGAATGTAATTGTTTGGTTACTTGATTTAGGTAAATGTTATGTAATGTAAATCATAATATTGGTCTGGTGGTATCGTGTGATGTAATTTTTGTAATTATGGGTTTATGGGTTTAGGGTTTAGCCGACCTTGTCAATAAGGTTGATAATATGTATTTATAGATGAGTTATGTAATTGGTATCATGGATGGTTATGGGATGGTTATATCTGAATTATCAGAGAGTGGTTTATGTGTGAACAATTTTATATCATTCAACGAAGGTTTGAGAAGGTTTTGTATTGCAGAGCAGACATCTGTGCTTAACTGAAACTATATCAAGCATTAGTAGATGCTACTTTCATAGTTCATTCTTTCCGGATTGTAATTTAATGTTTTGTAAGTCAGTGAGACTTCCCTTTGTGATGAGCAGTGCACTCTAGGCGGTTGGCCTAATAGCAAGTGCAATCCCCATTGTAATTATTTTATATAGTGCTGCAGAAGTATTATTTAATTGTGGGTAGGGTTTCCCAGTGTTTTTTTCCCTTTACCAGGTTTTCCACGTCAAAAATATTGGTGTTGTGTGTACTGTTCTTTCATGGTTTATTTTTCATTGTGCTGTTTTCTTTATGCTCTGGATCAAAGGTTTTGATATGCAATAGTTCTGATTTCTATTAGTAAACTTATTCACCACACCCCCCCTCTCAGTTTACTCTCGGTATCAGATCCATCTAACATGATTTTGTGTAGTTTGAGTATGCTGGCCATACCCAAGTCTAGATTTGTCATAAACATGTTGAGAGTGAGGCTAGATAGGTTTTGTGACGCCTTCTTGATGCTTGCCAATAGGACCTTTTCCTTTGTATGCCATTCTTTGCATGATTCTGAATCCATTACCATACTTCTCTGTGGGAATAGTGACATCTAAAGTTGTTTCTCTGATCTCTTCTGCATCCTTATATAACCAATTATGGATGTCTTTATCTTCAGTTTCTTCAGATAATGTCCCAGCTCTAACAAATTCTCCATCAAATTTTTTAAGAGATTTTTGTGGGATTTGTGATTGTGAACTTGTGGGTTTTCCACAAGATTTTGGAGAAAGTGGTAAAGTCTATAAAGAATACTTTCCCAATCCTTCATCATTAAATTTTAGCTTTTTATCAAAACTTTCTAAGGTTGATTTGAATGATGTCTCTTGATATGACACAATAGGAGAGATTTCTTCTATGTTACAAGGAACTATTGCATCCTCAGTTGGCTTCAAATTGTTGCAATATTGATTTGAATCTGGTGAAATTGTTATCTCTTGTCCATTATAGGGAAATTTTACACATTGATGATATTGTTATGGGACTTCTTGCATATCATGAATCCAGGGTCTGCCCAGAAGAATGCTATAGGATAAATTTAAGTCCAAGACTTGACAAATTGTATCTTTTTGAACCGGTCCTATTCTGAATGGTAAACCCACTGTTCCTTTGGAGGAACGATCTTCTTCATCATAGGCTTTGATTAATATCCTCTTCCTAGGGTCTACTGCATTTTCTGAAAAACCCAAATCTTTTACTAAACTCAATGCACAAATATTTAAGCCTGCTCCTCCATATATGAGAACACGTTTGACCCGTGTTTTATGAATAAGCACTTCAATGTGGAGCAGAGCATTATGAGGATGTTGCATTGATATGTCATAATGTTCTGTGAATGATAAGAAATGAGGTGCTATGAGATTTCCCACCATGTTTTGAAATTGATCAACATCCAAGTCTTTAGAGACTGTTATTTCTACTAGATCTTTTTCCAAAATTTCCTTATGCATTAGTGAGATTTTTAGGAGCTCTAAGATTGATATCTACTCAGGTGTTTTTTACAATTGATCTACTAAGTTGTATTGCCTCAAGGTAGAGGTTGTCTCATTTGTTACACCCAGGAATGTTACCTTAGCCTTACTTCGAGTAATGGCATGCACTAATTCTAAGGGTACTTTATCCTTAACAATGATGATGTTTACCACATTGTCGTAGGTGTGAGCATGATTTACCATTTCTTTTCCTTTGTTGTCTTGTGTATTTGAGGGTCCACCCTTTTCATAGTTAGGGAGTGGAGCTTTTAAGGCTAAATTTGATTCATTCATTTTGTGACCATCCATTGTGATAACTGCATTGTCAATTAAATCTTGGATAAGATGTTTGAGCCTTTGACAATCATTAGTTTGATGCCCCTTGTTTCTATTAAACACAAAAATGGTTTTCATTCTACCAACTAGGTTAAATCTTGGGCTCAAAATATCTTTCTTCAGGCAATGTGATTAACTTGTTTGCAAGAAGAGTTTTAATGCCAATTCCAATGGTTCCCCAATGTTGGTAAATTTTATGCGATCGTTGGAAAATAAAGGTTTTGGTTTATTGTTATCTTGGTTATTCATTGGTTCTCAACTTGAGAGATTGAAAATAGGTTGTTGTGGTTTAACATTGTTGTTATCAGGTACTCCCTCATTAGCGAAATTTTTGTTCTTTGTCCAAAATTTTGGCTTATCGGTGTGGTTGTGATTGTTGTTGTTAGAGGAATTACTTCCCTCCTTGTAGAGTTTCAACTCTCCTTTATTGACCATAGTGTCCTCTATTTTTAAAACATTTTCAATCATCTTTACAAAACTAGGAGGACATGAGTCTATAACTCATTTCACTTGTAAGATTGTCAATGAAGATGTCCATTTTCTCCTGATCTGGCACTGGTCTAGGGTTCCTATTAAACAATTGTCTGCATCATTATAAGAAGACCATGAAATATTCCCCATTCTTTTGCTTGATGTTACACAAATACAACATTGTTATCTCATGTTGTATGTTATATGAGTATTGTGATGAATTTGTTCACAAGCTCCTCAAATGATCTAATCCCAGGTGGTAATTTATGTGTATGTGTAAAATTCATCTTAAAACAAGTAATCAATTAGAAGCAAAAGGGAAATCATGAATCCCTATCTAATCAATCAATTTAACAAACAAGACAATGAAATAATGCAATATCAAATAGGAATTAAAATAATTCAATGAAACTCCCTATTCCAAGATTGCATATGCTTCCATTGCTCTTCTCTTCTCGGTGATATGATGGCTCAGATATTGCGCTGGTAACCTGCAAGTGACACAAAGATTCAAAGTTCGTGATTATTGAAAATGGAGATTGGATGCTCAATTTATAGATTTTTGGAGAAGATTGATTGAAATGTGAAACAGATTGATCAAGAGGTGGAACTCATGTGAGCTTAAATGAAAATTGATAGTTGAACTGCTAATTGTAGGAGTGAAACTCAATAGATTGAATAGATTAATTGAGTTAACTGATTGAGAAAAAGCTGACTGAAAGAAGAAAAAGAATGATTGGTGGAAATAAAGCAAATGACACAAAGAGCTTAATTTAGAAAAAGCTAACTAAAAGATGGAAATAGAAGTTGAAGAGATAAATGATTTAATTAATTAATTAATTGAATTAATTGATTTAGCATGTGCTTGCATTTAGATTTAGATTATCAATTTAATCTTTGCATGAGATTTATTCAAATAATTGAATTTATTTTAATTCAATTTAGTATTTGAATATATTTAGAACTTAACTTTGATTTTCAATTTGGTTTTTGAAATCATGCACATGTAATTGAATTTGGAAGAAATTAGAAGAATATGAAATTAAATGAAATTAGAATTTGGGGATTTGGAAATGGAAGAATTAATTAGTTAATTAAATAATTTAAAGAAACTATTTAATTATTTTAGACATAGAATTTAATTAAATAATAAAGATTATTTAATTTGAAGGATTGAATCATAATTAATTAAATAATAAATATTTAATTAATATTTAGAAGAGGGTTAATGATTGAATGATTATTAGAGATAGAAATTGGATAAGCAGTAATTTATTTAAATAATAAAGCTTATTTAAATTGGGGAATTAATCATAATTAATTAAATAATAAATATTTAATTAATATTAAAAAATGATTAAATGATCAAATGATGATAGAATAAGAAAATAGAATAATTAATAAGATGATGAAGAAATAGATTAATTAAATTAATTCAATAATAAAGATTATTTAATCAATTAGAGGAATAATTAGTACATGATCAATGAGACATTTTTAGGTGTCTACAATTAACATAACCATTCCATTGATTGTCCACTCAAACTTCTGGGAAATCAATGCATGAGATAGGTTTCATTATGTTAATATTTCGTACTCATGGTATAGAAGTCCCTAATGTGATCTTGAGGATCCATTTTCCCATCACATTTATCCTATGTTGGGATCTCACAATTTTGTGGGAATGGCACCATATTCAAACTCTTGTCAAAAGGATATGGACAGATATCCTCCAAGGAATATCTTTTTGCACTTGTTCCATTTTGCATATCTTGTATATGTTCTTGCAAATTTTGCATTTGTTGAGTGAGAGTTAAAAGAGGATCACCAACACGGGTTCTCCTTGTATCCTCATGAGTTATTGTGTCATCTCAATTCCTTCTTGTTTCATCTTGGTTCTTTGTGGTATCATCATGGTTTCTTGTTTCATCATCATTCCCTCTAGTATCACTATTCACTTGATTTATGTTGTCATCATCTTGGTCATCGTTGTGTTGAGTATGACTTGATTCGGTATTTTGTCTTAGGATTTAGAGATCAAAACCTTGGGGTAATTTAGCTCTTGATCTTGCTAACATCAAAAAGTACTTTTGTTTTTGGGCTTCTAACATTCTTTCCATTAGTTTGTCAACTTTAGGATCTTGTTCACATTAATTTTTGCCTCTTCATTATCTGTGTGTCCAAATTGATGATAAGTAGGATTTTCCTCCTCCATTTGTTGTCTTCTGAGTTGCTCGTGTTGAGATCTAGTCCAAACTGGCATTTAATAATTTGATTTTAGAGATGTGAATCAATAGGTGATCAATTGTTCACGTAAATATGCTAAGTTGATTCTACCACCTCTTTTGGTACGTTGAGATAAAGCATCTCTTTGTGTTGGCAATTGACACTCATCCGGTTTAGTTGTGTTATCATTGATGGAAACACATATCACTTTGGGTTGGAAACTTAACCGATACTCACTGGTATTCATGATTTGGCAATCGACATTCAGGGAAACTGGCAAACTAGGAACCGATATATGAGGACGACACAAAAGATTGATCTAGCAGGTCTACACGGTAGCAATCGGCAGCATCGGTCATGAAATTTAATGTATTTATTTTTGTCTAGGCCGACATGTAAATAAATTGTAATATCATTGTAATCTGACATAAGGCATTTATGTTTATGTTTGAGAAGGGTATTTAAGTCACTCTGGTTAGGATATTTTGGATATGATTGAGAGATACATATGATGCGAGATATAGTGATGTGATATTGTGTGAACAATATTGATCGAATGTATGCGAATATAATATTTTGTAGCCGGTTTTGGTTATTGGTTTAAAGGTTTGGCATGCAGAGCAAGTTACCGGTAAACGACACAGTGGAAACCGATATAGACAGTGATTGAATCGGAACTCATCCAACATAGCAGATGCATTCTCTGAGTTCAAAAAAAAATTGTAAACCATTATTTGGTGTTTTTAATCAATGAGGATCCTTTTGTGATGAGCAGTGTGCTCTAGGTTGTTGGACTTCCTGCATGTGCAGGTCCCTATTGTAATATTTATTCATTTGGCCAATGGATAGATATTGTGGGTCACCAATCCCACCATGGTTTTTCCTCTTTGAGGTTTTCCATGAATAAATCTTTGTGTTATGGTGTATGTTCTTGTGGTGGCATTATTTATACTTGTTTTTTATATTCTTTTATGGTTACCGGTTACTAAAACACTTTGTTAATAAGGTTAAAATTTATCTTACCAACAGAATATTGATTCACCCCCCCCCCCCCCCCCCCTCCTTCTTAGTGTTCTTGGATTCCAACACTTTGTTAAAAGGCACAAGCTTGTAAGGTTTCTTAATCAAACTCGGTTCCACGACCATGTAGATATTTACAAAAATGGTGTAGGAATATGTGATGTTTCAACAGAAGTTTGTGGTTTATGTATAGAAACTTTCTATTTTTCAAGAGTGCTTTATAACTAAGTTTCCTCTTTTTGAGACGATACGAAATGGTCATACAAGTAATGTGATAATTTGCAAGTTTTTTATCCTAATGAGAATGCAAGTTTTGTGAGATTTTGATGTAACCAAGTTCAAAGAGCAACGATATATCCAATGCAAAGAACAAGGTTCATCTGATCAAGTTTTGTAATTTCGTGATAAAGGATGATAAATCCTGATGAGAAACTATGTTTGTAAGATCAATTTATCAAAGATGAGCTATTATGCACTTTGAAATGTTGGATCTAAAACTTGTTGAGATGAATACTTGTAAAAACCTTAGGTGTGATCTAGCTTTATGTGTCAAATATTCAAGAACCCTATTTGTTTGACTAGTTATGAAATCTATGACAGTTGAAATGAGATCTCCTCGAAAATGGGTATCGAAATCTGTTTTCAAAAAATTTTGGTGACTAGTGCAAGTACCCTATGTTGCAAATGTGCTAGAACAAATGTGTTGCATGATTAAAATGCACTACAAGAATGGAAAAATTTTTTGCACTATTAAGTGTATCTGTGACTCTGCAGTGTATATGCGCTGCCAAATATTGTAGATGTGCAACTTCCAAATAAATGTGTTGCATTGTTTCAAAAATGTGCAACAAAATATAATAGATGTGTTGCACTGTTACTCAAATACGTTGCCAAATTGTGTATATGCACTCTGCGTTTTATATGCAGGACTTTGTGTTTTTCCTTGCAAATTTTCATTTTTTTGTTGTTTTCAAAAGGGATGATTTTTTATGTTTTGATTTGAGAATGTACTGCAAACACAACAGACACAATGTTTGGAAAATAGAACTGAAAAGACAAGCACAATCCCTATGGTAGGCTAGGACAGTAGTTGTTGAATCTCATGTGTATTTCCCCAAGGCTACACTATTCAAAGCAGATACTTATATACTTGACCCCACTGGCTCCACTCCATGGCACTCACTTCTCCAGGGCAGCCAAGCATCAGTTCCCATGAAAAATCCTCATGGAAAACATTGTATCTCTACTAAGAACCATAAGTGTGTGAGTCTCATCAGAGGTTCGACCTCTTGTATCAACAACTAGAAGGATTTTGGCTTCTATACAAGATTTTTTAGTAAGGCCATCTGGTTGAGTGGTCATACATGAAGTGTGTTACGATCCATTAAGGAAGGCCTCCCAGCCTATAGAGGGTGTGCTTCATAGGGTATATGGGGAGTCATAACGTCGGTATGAAATAATCAGCATTCGTTGCCTGTAACTTTCATCACAAACACAATTTATTTATAGTGGATTGGAAGAGCTTGGCTTTAGCCCGTTTCCACTTGGGTCATTCCCTTTCACTGGCCCTAATGGCAACTCGGGAGGTAGGCCCTCTAAAGGTTACACATTAAAAATGGGTTTGGCTTTCTAATCACCTGGTTAAGGTGGGAGCATACTAACCTACTACTTTGAAAATACAATAAACACTTGATTAATTAACCCTCTAAATTAGTCAAGTGGAACTATTCTAAGAAGACAAAGATGCAAGTTGCATGTTGTTAATTAACCACCTATTTAAGCTATGTGAAGCAAAAAAAATGATCAATTATTGAGCCCCTAGTTAAACTAGATGTGAAAATGCATGAAAAGCACCTACAAAACCACTAGTTAGATGTTTGAAAGATTTTGTCTTCGACAGTCAAAAAGCTGCAAGTGTTAGACAAACAATTTGTTTTGAAATTTTTTGCAAACTGACATAACAAATACGTTGAAACAACACATGCGTTAAAACTTATTGCAAATGCACTACCAAACTTAACAAATGTGCTACTATGTCATGTAAATGCGCTAACCTGCATGCTAAATGTGTTAAATCTTAACAAATGTGCTGCTAAAACTAACAAATGCACTACCCTGCATAACAAATGCGTCATCGAATATAACAAATGCGTTGTAGAAAGCAAAAAATGTGTGAAAAGGAGTTATAAATGCGTTAAAATGTTAAGAAAAAGTGTCTCACTGTTAAAAATATGAGAATGGAAGACAGAAAATAGAAAGTGAGGGGCTAGGCCCCACGATGGGTGCCAAAATGTGTAACCTGTAAATATACTTCAAAAGTGAACCTGCAAGATTGATTATTTTTCACAAATAACAAGAGAATCCTACAGAATAGTCCAAAAGTTACCAATGAAACAAATAAAAGATTTAAAACTTTTAACATTATACCTTCACTTATTGTCCCATTGTGTCCTATCAGCATTTCAACTTGGTTACAGATATTTGCTCTCAGATTGCACTATAGTTCCTTCCAAGATGATAATTTGATGAATAGACTAATAACTGGATGTTTGATAAAAGCTAAATGATTGTGCAAATTTAAATATGCAACTATATGAAAGATTAAACTAAAATGTCAAAGACACACTGTAAATTGCTAAAATGCTTAGATGCTCAAAACTCACGTGAATGCAAGATAACTACTAGATGACTATTAGATCCAAAATGCTTAGGAAATGCCCTTTTTATATATTTTCATAAGCAAAAATCCCATATGGCAGAGATCAATGGTTGAGATTAAATCTTGTAATATTGATGGCTATGAAGAGATAGGTTGGAATGTGAGAGAAAAAGGGGGAAGATGTTCCTCCTACACATGCAAGATGGAGGAAAAGGTGGAAGAAAAGTCCAAGTGGCAAGATTCTCACCTTAACTAAAGATGAAGACTCCAAGAATATAGGATGGTTGGAGAAGATTTCGGAAATGTGCGACAAGTGGAAGTTGACTAGGATGATGTGGACACAACTTCCTCCAAAGATGTAGGAGTGATGGAGAGAATATAGGGAAGTTGAAAATGTGTGTACGTACACATTATTTTATTTAGGAGATGGAAGTTGAAAATAAATATGGCTATTTAATAATTAAAAATTAATAATTTGTTTAGCCAAAAAATTGTGAGTTGGCAAGATTGAGTGATGTGGAGATGAGTTGAGATGAAAAAGAAGATTAAATAATTGTAGAATTATTTAATTAATGGAGACTTTAGAAAATTCATAGTGCGTGATTAAATGTTAAATATTTAATTCGATTGAATTAGAAGAATGAGTAAATTAATTAAATTAATTAAACTTTTCAATTTAATTATTTAATAGAAGAATAAGCATTAAAATGAATTAAATTAATTAAACTTTTCACTTTAATTATTTAATAGAGGAATTAACATTAAATAAATAATAAATATTTATTTAATTATTCATAGCCAATTTTGAGTGTATACACCTATAAACCATGCTTTTGAGGCCCAACAACACATGCCAACCGAATAGAAGTTAGACATTAACAACTTAACTCCAAAATTGCAACACCAAAATCCGTAAGGTGGAGAAATGTGGAGCATGCATTTCACATAGAAACATTGTCAAACATCATCACACTCTTGTGAATGCAATTTCCTTAAAACTATAAACTAGAGCACCAAATCCAAAACATATCAATTCTAAACAATTATTAACAACATATCCAAACCACATGAATAGATGTGCAATATGGAAGATATATGAATCAAATATCTTAGCTCAACTACACAAAAAAAAAATATCAGATATACCAACCAATCACTAATGACAACCAAAGCATGTTGACATCAATGACAACACAACAATACCTAATTTTGTCCAAACTCGCAACACTTTGCACCATTCAATAATTAGATCTTCTTCATCATTAGTGAGGATTGTTGGGGGACCTTTCTTGGAGGTGTTTATGAGACCACCCAACCATTGTGAGAGAGTGGTTGTTAAGATGCGCCATTTTTTTAAGCAACCCTTACTGGCATTTCATTTTCCTCAACATCTTTGATTGTCCTTTCTTTTCATCTATAGACTATGTAGCTTTAGTTGCATTGTAATTTTTGGAGGCCTCTCAAGTGTAATGACCTCCACTAGTAGTGTTATGGGTTGTGTAATTTTGACAATGGGAGGCAGGGTTTCGATCTCTCGAGGGAATCTAACTCCTCTTTTATGAGCAGGTAACCTTGTGGATGCTCTTTTCTTTGCAACATGAGTCATCATCTGATCTCCCTTCCTCGTCTACAAACAATAAGTAAAATAAGCATGTTACCAGTGTAACCATGAAAATAAAAAGTTCACTAGCTTCTTAAGATAATGATGCTTGAGATTATAAAATTTCATATCTGCGTTTCCTTATTGAAGTATGGTAGAATATGTGTAACTATGAAATGGAACAAACTTTACATGTTTATTTTCTAGAGTGATTCTTGGTAATCAATATTAACAGTGATGCTCGATGAGTAACTATTATGCATTTTGATATTCAATGACAATATATTGTGTAAGATGAAAGTGATGCTTGAACAAAAGAATTATGGTTCCCTTTACATAATGTGTTTTTTCTTTGACAGTGATGCATTGACATGTTATTTGTTAACTTGTTTGGACAATAAAATAGTAAGGATGTATAACAGTATACTAGTGAAATGGTAAGGGTTTAAGGAACAAAATAAACCATGAGGATGTAAAACAATAAGGGTATAGAAAACTGAAAAATAAATGAACATCAAGAAAACAATAGAAAGAGTGTTTATTGAAGACTGTAAAACTGTCAAGATGTGAAATAGTAAGGGTTTAAGAAACAAAATAAACCATGAGGATGTAAAATGGTAAGGGCATAAAAAACTGAAAAGGAAATGAACATCAAGGAAATAATAGAAAGAACATTTCAAGAAGACTATAAAACTGTAAGGATGTGAAATAGTAAGTGTTTAAGGAACAAAATAAACCATGAGGTTGTAAAACAATAAGGGTATAGAAAATTGAAAAGGAAATGAACGTCAAGAAAACAATAGAAAGAACATTTCATGAATAATATAAAACTGTAAGGATGTGAAATAGTAAAGGTTTAAGGAACACAATAAACTATGAGAATGTAAAACATTAAGGGTATAGAAAATTGGCAAGGAAATGAACATCAACGAAACAATAGAAAGAAGATTTCATAAAGGCTATAGAACTATAAGGATATGAAATAGTAAGGATTTAAGGAACAAAATAGACCATGAGGATGTAAAACCATAAGGGTATAGAAAACTAAAAAAGAAATGAACATCGAGGAAACGATAAAAAGAACATTTACTTGAGATAGTAAAAAAGTAAGAAATGGTATAACATACAAAGTATAACAGTCAGTAAGGGTTTAAGAAAGAAAACAAAGCAAGAGGATGTAAAACAACAGGGGTTTAGAAAATTGAGAAGGATATGAACATGAAGGAAACAAATGAAAGAACTTTCCTTAAGACCATAAAATTGTAAGAAAGGGTTTTAAGACTATATAACCGTAAGGGTGTGAAACTATTAAGGTTTAATATAGTAATCAAAGCATGAGGATATATAACAATAAGGGTTTACAAAATTGAGAAGGGTATGAACATCAAGGAAACAAAAGAAAGAACATTTCCTTAAGACTGAAAAACAATAATAAGGGTTTAACAAACAAAGACTGTAAAACAATAAGGATGTGAGACAAACAAAGACCAAAAAACAATAAAATGTGAGACAAATAAATATTGTAAAATAGTAAGGATATGTGATAGTAAGACTCTAAGAAACTAAATAAAGCATGAGGTTGAAAAATAGGAATTGTTTTGAAAACTGACAAGGATATGAACATCAAGGAAATAAAAGAAAGAACATATTCTTAAAAGCATAAAGTCGTAAGAAAGGGTTTAACAAATTAACATGTATAAAATGGAAAAAGATTAATACCTAGTGTAGGCATCTAAAAATGTTCAACGCTTGCAATGCCATACTTTAACATGTCTGTGTGGCCTTATTTTAGGGTTTTCACATCTTATTAACATTTATTCTATGTCTCACATTCGATATTTATCATTTGTCGCTATTTTGTCATTCTTCTGCATTCTTTCCTATTCGATTTCAATTATGTCGCATTTCAATTGGGTCTTGTCAATATCATTTTTTGAATTGCAATCATTGGACATGATCAGCCGTATCATTTCAATGGGACATTGTCAATCCTAATCGGTGTCAAATTAGGGTTTTTCCCTAGATCTCAATCGTTTTTAATCAGTTATCAATCATCCTTGATCAATTATCAATCATTTTGGATCATTTGGAATCCCTTTCAATATTCAATTGTCATTATCGTCAATCTTTTGTCAATTTGCAATCAATTAGTCATCAGTCCTTGTTAGTCTTTATCAAAGGCAACCTTAATCAAATCGACCTTTTATCAATCTTTGATCGATTTGTCATCAATCTCAATCAATCATCAATTCTGGTCAACTTTGGGTCGATTAGTCATTGATCCTCATCAATTGTCGTTTGTCAAATCAATCTTATTGACCAATTTGTCATTGGTCTTTGTCAATCAATATCGGTTTCATATCATTATCAAATCTTTGTCATTTGTCCTTAAATTGTGTCAAGACCTTAATTCATTTCTAGTCCTTTTTCCTAGGGTTTTATGATTTAATTTATTTAATCCCATTAACATTTCTTCCCTTTAATTTAAATGAATTTATTTATTTATACTAAGTGTCCTTTCTGAGTCACAATTAAATAAATTATTTAATTGTCTAATTTGTTTCCTCTTTTGTGAATTAATTAATAAATGAAAATTTATTAATTAATGCCACCTAATTTCCTAATTTTCTTTTCCACCTAATTTTCTCCTAACTTTTCCCACTAATTTCTCCTCTATTTTGTCTCCACCTTTTCAGGCTAACTTGTCATAAGTTGAAGGCTATTTTCATTCCCATTTTGTCATCCAATTAATGAGCTATTTTTTAAGCCTAATTTGTCATAGCTGAATGGTTATTTTTCATCCTAATCATGACATAATTAGTGAGAACAATTTGCTCTCAATTTGTCACTATTTTGACATAGTAGTTTGTCTTCCAATTTTTCATAATCATGCCAATTTCAAATTTAGTTGCCTCTTTCGAATTGCTCAATCCAATTTGATGTCTTCACCATTTCATCTATAAATTGAGTCCTTTTTCTTCGATCATGGCTAACCACAATTTGAGTAACCTTACACTGTCACTTTCAAATCCATCTTTTGCAATCCAACTTGCTCTCATTTTCACTTGCATTTGTAGGTGACACCCACATAATTTGAAGGAGAAAGAATGTCAATGGAGGTCAATGAAAGAGATTTATACAATATTGGTTTGCTTGTGCTTGGAATCTTGTCTTTCATTCCTTTGTTTAGTATTAGGACTTACTTTCATTGCAGTTTATGTTTTGTGGTTGCCTAATCCATTGCTTTGATGCTTATTCCCGAATTCCTAGTTACACCTGGAACAAATATGTGTCTTCTTCCTCCTTTTCGATGCCCATTGTGTCTTATTCCTCATCTTTAATGGTTGTCTTCTTCTTGACTCAAATGAGATGATTTCATGTCTATTTTTATGTGTGAAATATATTATTTGTTATTGAGGCCTATTTAATGTTTGTACTCTTTCCAATTTTAATTTTGAATGTCTATTGAATTTGAAGTGCCAATTTGATTTCATCATTATTATTCTGAGTTGACTACTCTTCAATGAAAAATGGTGGCCTTACATATATTTTGCGATGGATGCAAGTGGGAATGGTGCTGATATGACCAATAGATGTACGATGAAGTGAGAAATACTTGTATGATTGAGCTAGACAGATGGGATGGAAGGTGCAATAATGTATTAACTTGGTCATGTCTTAGTAGGCATGCATGGTCTTACTAGTTGTATTACGTTACCTATGATGATCCTATTTTGAGTCAATGGACTTTCATGTGGTCGTAAACTATTAATACGGTCATTTATTAGTAAGGTGGCAAGCCTCAGATGACTATCAATGTTTAGGTTGATTTTGGTTGATTTTGATAGGGTACATGATACTTAGAACAGAGCATATTCGATGACATGTGGTCAAAGTTTTATAAAAAATAGTTGGGTGAGGGTATTTTCACGTGCACAGAAAAGTTATCATAGTCGTTTAAGGCAAGTACGTGCATATAAAAATCATCGTAGTCATTAGGGAAGTGTTTCAAGAATAACTATAGTGACATAATGAACTTAGTTCTAATCTACTCAATATATTAAATTGCAATTCTAAATTGCAATTAAACAATTATAATAAAACTAAAAATAATCAATTTAAATGATTTTAATAATTTTATATTTCAATATAGATTATATTTTTTCTACCAATGATAATAAAATAAATATATAAATTAAGTTAATGAATTTTTTTATCAAACTATTGTCTCTCTTGTTTGTGGTTTTATTTGTGCCCTTGATCTTGGAAAATTTTCACATGGTATCAAAGCCATTGGGACTTCATTGATTAGTATTTAAGAGACATTTTGGAAGGCTTCTTTTTTGGATCTGAGGAGCTGCACTTTTGGGGGACCTTGTACATCAATTTCGACCTCACCATTGAGTTTGGGAGGTCGTTTCATAAAAATAGAGTATAAATTCACCTATATTTGACGAAAGTGTTTTTTGGGGCATTGGAGGAATTTTTTACCCAATTCGGGCAATACGGTACAGATTTTGTAAAAAAAATTAAAAAAAAATTCTGCAAAAAATTTCAATTTCCATTTTAAATTTACAGTTTTTAAAAAAAATTGTTTGTAAAAGTTTTTTTGAAAATTTATTTAAATTATCAAAAAATATTTTTAGCGCGGGGGGGGGGGGTTGGTGGTGTCCTCTGACCACCCTACCCCAACACCGTACCATTGCTACGATTTTTTGCAGGTTGTCGACTACTACACACTATACCTGCACCCTCCGGTCGTTGCCACCATACTGCCCCATTGTTCCTTCCAGCAGCCCCGACCACTGTGCAGATTCCCCCCTCCTGCTCCATCGGGCTCCTCCTACCGCAGTGCCTCCCGCAACGGCCACCATTTTTCTGCATCTGACCACTCTCGCTGCCCTAGCAGAACCACCGACTCATGCCTCAATTGGTCGCCAGCCACCCTGCCAGCTTAGTCACTGACAAATACCTCACGCAGTCCACATGGTGCCCTCACATAAGCTCCATGCGGTTGAACCACTAATCCTCTCTGTTTACACACCTGCCCAGTCAGCTCACACACAGGTTTCCCTCCCTGCCACGTGGTAGAGTAGGATTTGTCGTCTTTGTGCCCAGTCAGGGTACGAAACACACAATCAAACAGACATGTGTCACCGTGTGATTTTCCAAGCACCGCCAAGTCAGCACCCAGTTGGCACCAACTCACTGTGCCACGTAGTCGTACACTCTACACAGTTAGCAAACACGTCACCCTACCACATCACCCTACCACATCAGCATCCATACAATCAGCAAAAGGGTTGTGACGATTTGGTGACGGTCATACGACTATCAAATTTTATACAACAAATTGCTAACGTCGGCACTACATCAACACTTTTTGAAAATTTTAGATCCCCTCTCCACTCGAGTTTTTGAATTTGTAGTCCAACTTTGAAGGCTCATAACTTGTTCATTTTGAGGCCTTTTTCAATGCATTTTTTTATTTGGGCTAATTTTTCATGCTCTTCGTAATGGTGTAGTTATTTTTTTATTTTGGTGAATAATTTTTTCAAAATTTATAGTTTCTCCCAACTGTACCTGTCCAATCCTCAATTTTGCAACTTCAAAGGCTTCGTTTGGGCTCATACGACCTCCTTTTCAAATGTTGTTTTTTTAAAGTGCATAATTTTTTGTCTACTTTCATGTGTTGCTATTAGTTTTTCACCAAATTGGGTAGAAATTGTACTTAAATAAATTGGTCTTTTTGGCCTACTTCGTACTTGTAATTTCCTTGGATCCTAGTTTAGATCTCTTGCATTATAAGTTTGAGTTTTTTTGGCCTGTTTGAGGTAGTTGTAAAGTTGAAATCAGAAGTCCACTTTGCCATTTTTTGCAAGTGTCTCATTGTACATGCACTAAGTATAAAGTGTCAAATCATCATTTTAGGGGGCGGAGGGGGGCGTTCTTTGATTGAGTGAATTTGGGGGGTGTCTTGTGTGATTGTGCCACTTTTTTCCTTGTGCTCTTTCATTTTTATTGATATGGGTCCTCCTAGATTCTCACTTTTAACTCCACATAATTATGCATCATGGAAAATTAAAGCATGGAGTAAAGTAATGGAAAAAGGACTCACGCATTACATAGATGGAACAATAACAACATCAACATATTCTAAGGTTGATACTAATGCTCAATTAGAATGGCTCACTAAAAATTGTATGGCTCTTGGAACTTTGAGAAATTATGTATCAGATGACCACATTTTTCACATTGAGAAGTGTACTACAATCAAAGAGGCTTGGGATATCTTTCAGAAATTGTATGGTCAAGTTGATGAAACCAGAGGCTACAAGATTGACAATGAACTTACCAATTTGGATCCCAATAATTTTGATACAATCCAAGACTATGTCACGAAAGCAAATGAGCTAAGAGAAAAGCTTAAGGATTGTGGTATTGACAAAAAGGATGCTCAATTGATATTCAACTTGTTGGACAAGCTTCCATCTGAATATGCAATGTTTGTTTCTAGCTTCCAAACCCATCGCTTGATAGTGGGAAGTTCCTACACTATGCCTTCATTTGATTCATTCACTGAATGTTAATGTTGAATCAATCCACGTTGTTGAACATGGGGATTCTCCAGCCTTCAAAGTCCAAGGATGTGGCGGCTAATCAAGGGAATCAAGGCAAAGGTTCCAAAAAGAAGCAGAAGCAGTCTAAGTAAAAAACACAGCAAGAAAAAGGACAATCATCCTCTCCATCACAAGGCGATTCTCCATCCTCTTCCAAGAAGGGGAATACACCTAAGAAGGAGCAACAAACTTGTTCTTATTGAAAGAAGTATGGTCATGATGAGCATCATTGTCACGCCAAGCAGATTGATGAGTTGACAAATCTCCTTAAGAAGAACAACATCAATTTGTCATCCGCCTACAAGAAGAAGGAATCATCTCCTTCCCCTTCCTTGTAGTCAAAGGGAAAAGGGCAAGCATTTGTGGCTAAAGAATGTTCTTCACAGTAGTGGATACTTGACTCAAGTGCCTCTTATCACATGGGTTCTATAAAGGAGAATTTTTATTCATTGGAGCCATCTAAGGTACCTCACATTTACATAGGTGATGATACACAAGTTGAGATAGAAGGGAAAGGTTAGGTTGTCATGGATGATGGAACATTTCAGAATGTTATTTATTTTCCTAACTTGACCACCAACCTTCTCTTTATCTACCAAATCACTCACTATGGGAATGGGAAGAAAGTTGAGTTTACACTTGATTTATTTGTGGTAAAGGAACTTGATAATGATGTCTTGGTATCAGTGGGGAAATTCAATCACAATTCAAGACTTTATTCATTCTCCCACTTTGTGCCAAGATCTCCTTCTATGTACTTGCTTACTCATTCAAATTCAGAAAGTAAGCTATGGTGTGAGCGGTTTGTTCACCTCAACTACCACTATCTTCAGCAAATTAGCACTAAAGAAATGGTCATAGGTCTACCTCAAATCAATTTTTCAATGTTCCATGGACAAGCATCTCGAAGAGAAGTTTGATAAGGGGAAATCTTGGAGAGCTTTGGAAGTTCTTCAACTTGTTAACAGTGATGTAGCAGGTCCATTTCCATCACCTTCTTTTAGTAATGCCTGCTATGTCCTCACCTTCATTGATGACTACTCCTGCTTCACTTGGGTCTACTTTCTTGTTCACAAGAGTGAAATGTTTGACAAATTTCTAGCCTTCAAGGCTCATGTGGAGAAGCAATTAGGGAAAGTGGTCAAGATCCTTCACACAGATAATGGAAGGGAATATGTGAACAATAGAATTGAGGAGTTTTGTACACTTGAGGATAGTGATGAGAGTGATTCAAATGGTGAGACTCATTTAACTTCGACTCCCAGGGTTACACCTTCGCAGGGTCCACTTGATGTTGAGCAGCCTCGTCCTTCATCTCCACCTAGACCTCGTTGGGCTTGATAGACACTTGAGTCTGCGGGTTCTCTTGTTGGGGATCCTTCAGACACATGGAGGACTCGATCATAGCATCAGGAGTTTCCACATGCATGCATTGCTATTGCTTTTGATCCATAGACATTTCAAGAAGCATCAAGGGTTCTCGAGTGGGACCAAGCTATGGAGGAAGAGTATAGTTCCTTGATGAGGAACAACACTTAGGAGTTAGTCCCTCTCCCTAACGAGAGAAAGATGGTTTGATGTAAGTGGATCTATCGGTCTAAGTTTGCAATGGATGGTAGTGTGGATAAGTATAAGGCTCGACTTGTTGAGAAAGGTTTCTCATAGGTTCCAAGTGTTGACTATATTGAGATCTTTACGCTCGTAACAAAGATGAACTCCATTTGCTTGACACTTGCTATTGCCGTAGCTCATGGTTGGGTTGTACATCAGATGGATGTGAAGAGTGCTTTTCTTCATGGGGATCTTAATGAGGAGATTTTTATGGAGCAGTCGCAGGGGTTCATCCAGGATTCTTTATTGGTTTGCCGACTGAGGAAATCTATTTATGGCCTTAAGCAGGCCCCTAGGGCTTGGTATGCCAAGATGGATTCCTTTGTTCTCTCAGTAGGGTTTACCAAGTGTCATTCTGATCCGAATATCTACATTTTGTGATAGGATGACTCACACTTGATATTTATGCTCTATGTTGATGACTTGATCATTACAGGGAGCACCTCATCCATCATTAGCAGTGTCAAATCTGCTTTGCGTGATAGATTTACCATGACTGACTTGGGTCTTTTGCACTAATTTCTCGGGATAGAGATTTCACAGTCACCTTCCGGGATTACACTTTTGCAACCCAAGTATGTTGTTGATCTACTTGCACTCTTCAACATGGTTGATTGTAAGCCTGCGTTTACTCCCTTTCTTTCAGGAGTGAAGCTTGAGGTTAAGTGTTCCACTCCACTTGTTGATGCCACATTGTATCGTCAACTTGTGGGTAATCTAATCTACTTTACTCACACACACCCTGCCATTTCATTTGTGGTTGGCATGATTTCACGCTTTATGCAGGAACTACAGGAGCTTCATTGGAAAGCAGCCAAATGCATCTTGCACTACATCCAGGGTACACATCATTATGGGATTCATTATGCAACAGGCACAGGACTTCACTTGGTTGGTTACACAGACTTCGATTGGGTTGGCGATCTTGATGATCGTAAGTCTACTTCAGGTTACAGCTTCCATCTTCGTTCGGGCCCCATTTGTTGGCAGAGCAAGAAGCGGCATGTTATTGCTCTCCCTTCGACAAAGGCTAAGTATCAGGGGGTTGTAAATGCAACGACTGAGGCTACTTGGCTTCAGCATATTCTCATAGAGTTTAGGTTCTCCACTCCACAATCGACAGTTCTACATTGCGACAATCAGAGTGCTATTGTGATCTTGAAGAACGGGGTCCAACATCAGCGGACCAAACACATCAAGATACATATGCACTACATCAAGGAGTTGATTCAAGCTTAAGTCATTGATTTGTAGTATTGTCCTACAGTGAAGCAGGTTGCGGACATATTCACCAAACCCTTCACTAGGAGTGTGTATCGTCAGTTGCACGCTCTCTTGGGAGTGCGGGACATTTCACCAGGGGGGTCAGCTGACTTCTCCTTCCTCTCTTATGGGAGGACTTTTTCCTCTTTGAGGTTTTGTCCTTCTTTTTGAGTCTTTTTGTACATATATCTCTATTTTTTTTTTTGGGGGGGGGGGAGTTTTTTCCCACTAGGTTTTCTCCCTTTCTCCGTTTGTGAGAGATTACATTACATAGGCGTGCTTGCATGTGCATTTGTACATGGGTACCTAACATGGCCTAGTAGTCGGGACCCATCTTCCATTGGTTAGCTTGAATCTACATTCCCCCGAGTTACACTTAAGGGGGGGTGTTGGTGTAATTATTTACTCATATAGGATATAATTACACTTCACTTAAGTTGAATTAGGATAATGCATCTCATCGTAATTTGGATATGAGACACTTAGGGAAGTGTGCACATAGGATTGATGTATGTAGGAGAAATTCTACCTTCTGTGGTCTTATCTTGTTACATTCCACCTTCAATGGGTGATCCACCTTTCGTGGAATATTTTATTATTTCCCCTACCTACCCTTACCTACCCTTGTTTCTCATTGAGCCACATGTCGTGATTTTGTGCTCACATATCCATTTGGCCTTGCCTATATAAGCAGGCTCATCTTCTTTGTGTTGATTAATCCAACCGATCATATATCCATATTGATGAGAATACAGTTTGTTCTTGTCAAACTATTCTCTCTTATTTGTGTTTTTCTTTGCACCCTTGATCTTGGAAAATTCTCACATTAATTTTATTGCTTCATATTTAATATTTATAATTAATACATATAAAATTTACATAAATAGCGTTCTAGTAGATTAGTGATTGCTTATTTCTTAAATAATAAAAAGCGTTTATAGTGCTTGATGTTAAAATCAATTGACTTCAAAAGTGCTACACGTATCAAAACAAAAACTCACTTAAAAATATAGTGATTAAAAAGTAATACACATTCACTTAAAAAATATAATAAGTATATATATTAAAAATGATGAAAACTTTTATTTATAATTGTTTTAAATATCATATAAAATAACTTAAATTTTTTACATTTTTATTAGATATTACTTTTTTCAAGTATGAAAAATTAATATAATTATAAATAAGTAGAAGCAAGCATTTAACATTTTTAAGAGAAAATTTTATCATGTTAATATTTTTTTAAATAATAATACTGATATATTATTAAAAATAAATATTAATTAATTATACATAGAGTTAAATCACCTTTTTTGTATTTCATAAAATTTGGTTGATATAAAAGTAATACACATTCACTTAAAAAATATAATAAGTATATATATATATATATTAAAAATGATGAAAACTTTTATTTATAATTTTTTAAATATCATATAAAATAATTTAAATTTTTTACATTTTTATTACATTACTTTTTTTAAGTATGAAAAAGTAATATAATTAAATAAGTAGAAGCAAACATTTAACATTTCTAAAAGAAAATTTTATCATGTATATTAATTAATTATATAGAGTTAAATAGCCTTTTTTTGTATTTCATAAAATTTAGTTGATATAAAAGTATTTTTAAATTTGATTGTATTGCAATTTAATTATATTGCATTAATTGTAAAATTTAAATTTAACTTTTGTATATTAAAAAAATTTAAGTTTGAAATTTATCTTTTTAAAAGTTTGTTTATCATTGAAAATTATTTTTTAATTTTTTTTAAAATTTATAAAAAAAAATATTAATAATAAAATAAAAAGATAACAAAAATAAATATACACATTAAAATAATTTAGATGTGAAATTTATTTTTATTATTTATATCTTTATATGAAAATTCATAATGATAATAAAAGCTATTGAAATTGATATAATTAATAAATATTTATCTTATCAAAAAAATCATTATTATGTTCTAAAAATTATATATTTTCTTTTAATTTTAACTTATATAATAACTTCAATTTCAACTTTTCTTTCACTTTCTCACCCCTATCTTTCTCTTCCTTGCTCTCTTTTTCTATCCCTATTTTGTTTAGATTAGAGGTGGGGTTAGTTTTAGAGCTCAACTAAAGTTACAGTTAGTGTTATTTAAATTTAATTCAATTATAATATATTATATTATTGTAGCAAGATGTATGTGTGTATGTATATAATTTTATTAATATAATAAAAATTTTAAAAAATTACAAGGAATCTTAATAATATTTTCACCCTCAATTATCATATAGCGTTCTGCAAATACAATAAATCAGAGATTATTCACCTATATTTACCAAGCCTATATTCCTAAAGCTGTATAAACTGAAAGTATATTCAAACCTTGCAGAGGGATTTTTGCAAAGGGAAATAATTATTGTAGAACAAAACTGCAATGCTAACCAGCTGCCTTAACTTCCACACTTTTAAAATTTTACTTGTCTCATATCCTCCAGTCCTTTTGACAACCAACACATGTACTATTGTAGCAATAGTCAATCTTTGAACGCTAGAGTAAGCTTTCACTTTGAACTAAGAATTGTATACAAGAAAACATGAAATTAAGGTTAGTTACACCTAAAAGAATTCTGGCCCATTTATCAGTTGGCCAACTTATTCCACATCAGGGCCATTTTAGCCTGTCTTAAGTCCACATCAAAAGATCGAATTTCAAATCTAAAAGCCTTCCAGCAGAAACTTCAAATTCTTGATATATCAAACCCACTTTTGCCCATGCATTTCCACCTTCAAATGGCAGAAAACTAATGGTCATTTTTACAATTTCATATTGCTTATCTTCTTGAAAATTTGGATAACAGATAAAAGAATGAAGAAGATTAACAAACCAAAGGTAATCACATACGCTACATGACTAGAACCATGCTGTATTATGCTTCTATTTAATCTTCTCATATTGTTCTAAACTCCAGCCTGAGCTTTGATCATTGTCATTTCCTGTGCCAACATATTACTACTTAATTAGGCTCAAATAAACTTTACAAAATCATCAAAAATAAATTCACAAATTATCTAAAGCGCCTATGTGAAGAATTACAAGCACTGTCCAGTGAATATAGAACTTTGAGTTAATTGTGTTGCTTTTCCTGCAAATAGAATATGTACAAGTAACAGCTTCTTTCTTTGACACAAGATAAAATGTATTAGTGGAAAATAAAGGAAAAATATAAAGAATGGCAGTACTAAGGAGCTATATATTGTCAACAAAAACAAAGTCTATTATAAACTTAGAACTAGAAATCAGTCCTCCAGAAACATGCATGGAATAGAACAGCACATCTTCAGTCTGGTAATTGAGGGTGAAAATATTTCGTCTTGGTGGATCCAACCTAAAAACAAAAATCTCACTGCAACTGCTACACATTCTCCAACATTGTGAATCCATCCAATCAGGTGAATTGAACTTCCACCATTTGATTGATTATTAATATGATATGGCTTGTAGTTTAAGAGCAACCACACTTTTAAATCAAATATGTTTTTAAGACCAACAATATTCATTCATAAACATGCTGCTATATCCTAACAACCCAACAACCATAGATCTTTTGCTCCCCAAAACTCTAATCTACAGTTTACCGAATCCTCTCCTGAATCATCAGCACAACACAGCATATCAAAGCCCAGACATTCCCCTTCATCAAGGTCAACCATAGTATCACATCCTAAAGAATTCAACTTGATGCCTCGATTGGGGATAAAATGACAAGCAAATATGTTGGTTTTGTTGAACTTGTCCACAATGAAGATGTCCAACAGCTAACCAACCAAAATGCAGTGGACATGTAATTTCTTCAATTCAACCAAGTCCTAGCCCAATTGGTCCTTATCGCTTAATTGAGATTTTAAAGAAACAATGTGCAACATCTCACTCATCAACCTCTTTAGAAATTTTCCACCCCACCAGGCAGCACTGCTGGAAACTATTTTTTTAAAATACCCAAACCATTAACCCCACCTCAAGAGCAAGTGAATCACATGGACTTGGATCTTGACCCACCAAAATCTGACTTGCAAGATCCAAGCTTCTTTGAATTCAAGTAAATGCTTTTCAAGGTCCAAATGACTAGAAGAGAAGACCCTACCTTGCATTGTGTTGTGCTTTGCACACACTCCCCGTCTCCGATAGGGACCCCCTCCCTTTGTTCACCTCGTCAAGGTCCTGCAATAATTTCTGTTTGTCTGAGATAGAGAGGGAGAGAGCTTAGAGCTGAAACATGATAAGAGCCAAATGAAGGCATGCCCATAGATCTGATGTCTGGAAATTTGAAGCTCACCATAAGGAGAAGACGAGCCTTCAAAGGCCAAGCCTGAGCTGAAACTTAAATTTTGAAGTCTCCCCCAAATTCTGGAAAGCATCCCAAGAGGTTAAGTTCTGACAAAGATTCGAAAAGTCCGGTGAAAGCCATGATATTTGCCTTCCAGTTTGGACCTGGCTTATTTCAATCAACCCTCCAAGCATCAAAAATAGCACTGAGTTTTTGCCTTGAAGCGTTTAAAAAGCCAATGTCTAAAACACGTCACTCCGAAATTCAGTGAAATATAGGCAACACGATGAAAGTGATTTATTGCTAACGTGGTTGAAAACTGTAGTGTCATAAAATTGCGACCCTAGCAATTTTCGACTGCATTAGGGTCCTCACGTATGCGAGTTCGAATCCTCTAGCCTGATCGGAGATCGGAGATTGCTCAGCCCTCAAAAACAGCTTCTTTCTTGGCCTCTGCATCACCCCGTCCACACTCTACCCTGGAGAAAGGGGTAGGACAGGGGCGTGGCGCCACTGTCCCCCCTTGGACAGGGGCGTGGCGCCCTTGTCCTCCCGGGGTGTGGTGCCCCTATCCCTACCCTATTTTGGGGCAAGTCCCTTCCTAGGGTTGCATTGTTGGTTGTGCATTGGGCGAAAAACTCCTCGAATGTCGGCCTGTGACGAAAATCAAATCTACCAACATGTATTTAAGGGGCATTCGTCCTCTCATTTGCATAAGTTGGATAGGTCGAAGTTGGATAAATTCAAGTTGCACAAGCGATCAACTATTCAAGAGCATTCAAGCATTCAAGCATTCTTTTCTAGCATTGAGCATTCTCAAGTCTCCCTTCAAAGCTAGGTGTTGCATTCAAGTCAAGGATTCAACTATTGAAGAGGAGATTGATTCCAACATACAATTTCACACAAACATTTCTATCAACATTGCTACTACAACCTCCCTTGAGGTGATTTACAATTCAATCTTTCATTTACATCTACTTGCAAGTACTTTCTTTCAGTACTTGGTTAATTCCAAAACTGGGGTTTGACCTAAAGGCAAACCCCCAATCCCAACCCATTTTCCTCTCTTTTCTGTGTGTAGGTTGCAAGTGCGCAACTGTACTTTTGGATTCGGGCTTCATTTGCAGAAGCAGAAAAACCCTTTTCGTTTTGCGAAGTTTTTAGAGGACCGTGTACATTCCCGCCACGGTCCAGGCAACTTTTCTTCAAATTCGCAAGGCAACTTCGTCTTGACATATTACTGCCAGATCCAGGTGCACAGCTTCATCCCATATTCCAATCTCAAGTTATAATCAGTTCTTTGTCACTTTTACACTACATAAATCAATCAATTCCTTTCCATTTCAAATAAAGAAGAGGGGATCAACTTATCATTCTCATTTCATTCAGAATTCAATCTTCATCCTTGAAGGTTGGTGTAGTCACATAAATCTCTCTAATTTAATTAAATGAATATTCCCTATTTATTTGATTAAAAATCCACTAGCCATCGATTAATTAAATTAACATTTAATTAATTCATCTTCAAACATTCTCCTATTAATTAAATAAATTATTCAATTTATTTTAATTAATTCATTAAACCAAATTCAAATCAATTAAATGAATAAATCATATTTATTTCATTTAACCCTTTTCCTCTTTTAAATAAATTAAATAAAACATTTATTTAAATCATTTATTATCCCCCCCACTTGCATTTTCCTACAAATGCAACTTGCACACATTTATTGAAATAAATGAATTTTTATTTTAATAAAATCCTATTTTTCCTCACCCACCAAACCCACTTGCAAATCTAATCCCCTTCTAGATTCTTCTAACCCCTTCCTAATTAGCCTAATCCATTCCCTAATTATTGTCACATTCCTAAGTAACTTGGAGTCACTTCTCAAAGACTTCAAAAGTCTTTGAAAAGCATTTAATGCTTTGTGTGTTCAACAATTTAACTTTCAAAGTCTTCCAAAACCACTAATGGCTCTTACATGACCATTAATGGCTCTTACATAACCATTTATGGTTATTTCAACTTGCACTCATGTGTCTCCTCAAGCATTTATTGCTTTGACCATGTTTATCCCTTTTGCCTTTGCACAAGAGTTTATCCATTGGATAAAAGCTTTTATTCTTTTGAATAAAGAGTTTATTCATTCAACTAACCTTGACCTTAACTCCCAAGGTCATGTCAAGCATTTAATGCTTATTCCCTCCTCTCTCAACCTATCTCACATTGACACTTGTCATCCTGGGATTGGGTTGAAAGCCTTCACATGGATCTCAAATCATTCAATCCTAACCCTTGTTGAGATTACTCAATCTCAACCATCCATTGCTCCATTTTACTTATAAATAGAGCTCACATTCCTCATTTTCAAATCCTCAAGCATTTAGCATTCATAATCATAATCCTGAAAACTTGTATGCATTTAAGCTATAGTGAATTCTAGAGAGCATTTAGCATAAACTACTAATATCTTGTCATTTTGGTTAAAATAAATCATTTTAGTATCAATAGCTTAGTATTAGCTTTTTATTCACATTTAGAGCAAATACTTCAATCTCAAACCTCCATAAGCATCCATAGTGCAAAAAGTTGTTGAGAGCTACACTAGTTTGGAACTTGGAGAGGAGAGGAACAAAGGAGAAGGAGCCAAGAGTATGGTAGAAGGCATTTGGAGATGTCTTCTTGCATTTACATTCGTAGTTAAATGTTTTACTTTGTTCCTGGTGTCTCTTTTGATATGCCTGCTTAGGTTGATCTTTGGTTGAATAACACTAACCTTAATACTTGTTTCTTGTTGTTTGTGTGTTATACTACCACAGGTTTTTGATCTAACACTTGCCTTTTTTGCAGAGCATCAGTTGGATCTAGTGAATTTCCTCTCCTCTTCTAAATGTAACTTGGTGAAAAATGTTTGAAGGGTAATCAATAGTAGAACTCTCATCATTCTTTGAGGGAAAGGGTAGTTTTCCTCTTGATCTATCATTCACCATTTTCACCACATTACATTTTGGTGAACCCGACGTCTTTCATGTTTTCCTATGAACAAAATTGCATATTTTTCATTTGCAAGTTTCAAATTTCTGCAAAGTTAGTGGTTAAATCATTCAAAACCCTAGTTTTTAATTTTAAAATTGAACTTGTAATTTGTAAAAATTGCTTGTGATAATCTTAGATCCGAAAATTGTCTTGTTTGTCAAATTCAATTTCCTCATTGTTTTGTTCAATTTGCAAATAAAATTTACAAAATTAAAAGGTTACTTGTTAAAACCCTAATTTTCAAAAATCATCTTGAACTTGGGCAAAAATTGGATTTCCATTTGATTTTCAGATGTCTTCATTCCTACAAAATTCAAATTTTCAATTTTCCCCTTTTTTCCCAAAATTCAAATTTTAAAATTAAGTGGTTAGTTCATAAAACCCTAATTTTTAAAATTAATTGGATTTTGTGCAAATTTCGAATCAATTTCATTCCAATTCAGATTTCTAAACATTTTCCAAGGTGTCCCTATCCATTAGGTTTGACTTTTTTCAAAATTGCAATCCAATTCCTCTTTTTCTTCAAAACCTTACTAAGGTCCTATTCTCACATTTGCGCCTTCACGTCGCTCATATAGAGGTCATAAAATTCATCAATTTTTTGGGATTATCTTTAAAATCATCGTAATATCCATCCCTGAAAAATTTTGAAAAAAGTTGGTCGGACCATGTGCGTTCCCGCTATGGTCCTCGACTTTTTTCCCGAAATTTCGAGAGACAATTATGCATATATTTAATAGTCTAAATCCAAAAGATTGGCCGATTTTGTCGATTTTTGATCCCTCTAGAATGGAAATACCTCCCAAATTCAATATTTCAAATTTCAAGAAAATTTTTAAAATTAAGAGGTTAATTATAGTCTACTCTGATTTTAAAATTAAGTGGTATTCCCTTGGCCCTAATTTTAAAATTTCAATTTCCTTTCATTTTTGGAAATTGTGTCATCCTCTTCTTCCAACAAAGTTCAAATTGTTTAATCAGTATTTTCTTAAATTTTGCATTAATCAATTTTTTGAGCTTTGTTCCAAAATTCAAATTTTCCCTCTAGTGCATGAGTTTTACCACTATTAGTCCTACCTATCCTATCCCCATTAGACGAAGCATTAGAATTAAGGCTTCCCAAGGTTTAATTACCGAGGAGATGGAGCCTAATTTGGGTGACTTCTTTAATGAGGATCATGCTAATTCTTCCCATCCTAATCATGTGCCTATTCACCCCATCGATGAATCCCATGATGAAGCAGAAGCTTTAACTAGGGTTTTTATAGATCAACTTTCTACATTGGACAATCAATTTGATAGCTTTCAACAATGGATGTCCCAAGAGTACCCTAATAGTGAAGCTCTTCCATTAATTGAAGGCCTTAAGCGCATGATTCAAAGTGATAAGAATGGAGTTGATATATTGCGTGGCATTGCACATATTGTTGATTCTAATGTCATGCCTATCAAGAGTTGTGCCGAAACCCTAAGTTATTCACAACCTTCAACACAAATCAATCCTTCTATTCCTTTGACTACTCTTATGACTAGTATTCCTACTTTTACCTCCAACATCATGGCTACTTCAACTCAAAATGTCATTCCTACAACCATTGGTCATGGGGGTAATCCCTCTTCTTCATTTAATCCTCCATCGTTACCTATGTCTTCCATAAGTGTTCCGACTATTCCTCAACCAATCAGTGTGACACAAGGGGACAATTACTTCAACAACTTTATTCCTCCCCCTTTTCCTACCCAATCATCATCAATGCCTACTTACCATAATGTCCCACCACCTTATTCTCAGACCATGCCTTCTTTCAATAACAACACACCACCTTCCCAATCACCTATGTCTAACATCAATTCTTCTACCGAAATGACAATTAACAATCTTGCTCAAACTGTGTCTTCCTTACAACAACAAATTGCTTCCATGAGTCAATCCAAGTTTAGTGTGCCCACCTTTGATATTGTGAGCCCACTTTCTCTTGATATTGTTAAAGTCGTACCACCTAAACATGTTGAGATCTCTCAATTGGAACTCTATAATGGAAAAGGCGATCCTCTTACGCATGTTAAAACATTTCAAACCTTGTGTACTGATTTTGCTTATGATCAACGATTGCTTGCAAAATTGTTTACAAGAACACTAAGAGATAAGGCTTTACAATGGTATTGCTCTTTGCCTTCTTATTCTATCACCTCTTTTCAACAACTGACAAATGCTTTCATCCAACAATTACAAAATAACATTGGTCCTAAAATCACTTTGACTGATTTAATGCATTGTAAACAAGGTGTTAAAGAAAAAATGATTGATTTCATTGGTAGATATAAGCATTTGTGTGCTCAAATTTCTTTTAATGTACCTGATAATGGTATTCAAAGAATTTTTAATTCTAATTTACAAAAAGATATCAGGGAAAAACTTCTTTTGTCTGAGTTTGTTTTCTTTCTGCAGTTGTGCGCAACACTCCACAATTATCAACTAGTTGTGAGTCAAATGGAGCAATCCACTCCTATGGCTCCGAGTGATAAGGGGGAGAGTGTTCAACAACCGTTTGTGAAGTTCAAACCAACAAAAAGTTTCATCAAGTTCAATGATCCAATCAACAACAACAATGTGAATGCTACAACAGGTGTGCCTTCTATTTCTAAATTTTTCCAAAGAGAAAGACAATTTACTCTTTTGAATGAATCTTTACATAGTATTATGTCTCAGTTGTTGCACAGAAATGTTATCAAACTTCCTCCTATAAAACAAATTGATCCTTCTAAACTTGCATCCCCTTATTTTGATAACAATTCTTTTTGCCAATTTCATCGTCAACCTGGTCATGATACTGAGAAATGTTTTGCATTGAAGAATAAGATTCACGACTTGATTGATAATAATACTATATATGTGGCAGGTGTGAATGATTAAGGGAATAAATCAGTAGCTCCTCCTAATCAAAATCTTAAGATTTTCACTGATCCATTGCCATCTCATACCTCTAACGTTATTGAGATTGTGCCTAATTCTCTCTTTTATGAAGAATTCACCTCTATGGCTCCAAACTTGGTTAATATGGTAGAAACACAAGATACGCCTAAGGATCCTTGTATTACATTTGACACTAGTGAGACCATTAGAGCACCCGATGGCCCTTTATACATAGTTGCAAAGGTTAAGGATATCCCTTGCCGTGGTGCCTTGATTGATCCCTCTTGCATGGTTAATGTCATAACTAAAGAGTATCTTTTCACTTTGCGATTGCATAAACCACTATATGATGCTTCTAATGTGGTTGTGAAGTTATTTGATGGCTTCTCTTGTCCTGCCATTGGCTCTATCACTCTTCCTGTTGAAGTTCATACTAAATCCATGGATGTTGATTTTGTTATCATACCCTCTTCTAAGCAATTCCATGTGAAGTTAGGCTATCCTTGGCTATCTTCCATGAAGGCTATTGCTTATCCAATCCACAAGTGTCTGAAATTTCCTCACAATGGAGAAATCATAACTGTGAACCATAGCTTATTTCATCCATCTGAAAGAAGCCCCGGTGTTCCTATTGATTTATTTTGGCCTAAACAATTTCAATATCTTCCATTAAGAAGTGATGCTCTTTTTCAATCTTATCAAAAATGGAAGAACGATATGATATTATCCTTAAGTCAACCTAGATCTCCAACACTTGACATTCCTATTATTCTTCAAGATGAGGTTCTTCCCCTCACGGATAAAACTAATCTCCCTCCTAAGGAAGATCGTCAACCTATACCTATGGATGTGACTTTACCTTCTCTTAAGGAGAACAACAATATTCTTCCTAAGGTTAGACCTATACCTCCTCATCATGATGGACCTGGTCTCCTTCCTACACCTAATATTCCTCCTTTCTATGGCGCAGTTCCACCTCCTTTCTCTTATCGAGAGAAGAGGGCTGCTTCTCCTCTTGTTCAACCAAAAATACCTCAACCTAAACCTTCCACTATCAAGGAGAGAAACATTCCTACTTTTCCAAGTGTTCTTCCTCCTTCTCAGCCTTTCACTAAGACTCGACGGAATCGTTGTGCGCGAGAACGCCAACGAAGACGCCATGTTCGAGCTCGTGAAGCTATCCCTCAAAATATTCAATCTCCTCAGACTCCAACAGTTGACATGATTCCCTTTTCTCCTAAGCAAGATGTTCAACCTACATCTTCAAATCATAAGTTGCATAAAACATGTGATGGTTTTACTCCTATTCGTGTTCTTGCTCCTCTTTCTCTAAACTTTGATGAAGAAATGGGTGAAAATGTTATTCATAATGGCAATACAACTCCTAATGCTTCTGATAGTGAGTATGAGTATGTTGATGTGGACAAGCATTTATCGGATGAGTTTTCACAAACCCTAATCCTCGCTCCTAGAATCGAACAAAGTGACTTACAACATGAGCATAGTCCTTGTTTGGATCTTGTGATAGCTCCATCTGTTGTGCTTGATGTCGCTCTTCTGGAATGTTGCTTGCCTTCCTGAAATAGTGATCAGTGAGATCGGGAGGCGGATGTCGTGCTAGAGATTAGCAATATTAGCACTGCAGATCTTTCTCCCTCTCCTTTCTTTCTCTTTTGTGACTATTCTTCTATGTGTATCCTCGTTCTTCTATTGTTCCCTTAATGTCTTCTTGGGGACGATGCAAAGAATTGAGATCTTTTTCTCTTTTATGTTGACTCAAAAGGCATCCTCTCTTCCCTTTCTTCTAAGGTAGTGTCCTTTGGGGAATGACGACTATTTTATGCATATACATACATGATATACATGAGTCATCATATAGCATACTGACCTCGAGGAAAGCGACACTACCTCGTGTTTTGTGTTCATTATCCTTGGGTTTATTTCTCGATTGGGGGCTAAATCCTTGCAATAGAGTTCTCCCTCCCTTCTCTCTCTCTTGAGTGTATCCTACCTTAAAGCAATCACTCCCGATAAGGCACGCATGATCGCTTTAATCTAGGGGCATACAATCCGCTCATATTTTCCTTCTTTGATACTTAGAATTACTTAGTGAACTTTGTTTTGCTTTGTAATCTTTGGTATCCTTGCTCTCATGACTCATAGTGAAGGGAACTTTGCTACTTGCAGTCATGGTTCTCCCCTTCTCGATCTTCCCTTTTACTTTGTCAATCGAAGTCGTAAGATCCTAAGTAGGGTTGCATTGTTGGTTGTGCATTGGGCGGGAAACTCCCCCAATGTCGGCCTGTGACGAAAATCAAATCTACCAACATGTATTTAAGGGGCATTCGTCCTCTCATTTGCATAAGTTGGATAGGTCGAAGTTGGATAGATTCAAGTTACACAAGCGATCAAGCATTCAAGAGCATTCAAGCATTCAAGCATTCTTTTCCAGCATTGAGCTTTCTCAAGTCTCCCTTCAAGGCTAGGTGTTGCATTCAAGTCAAAGATTCAACCATTGAAGAGGAGATTTATTCCAACATACAATTCCACACAAGCATTTTTATCAACATTGCTACTACAACCTCCCTTGAGGTGATTTACAATTCAGTCTTTCATTTACATCTACTTGCAAGTACTTTCTTTCATTACTTGGTTAATTCCAAAAGTGGGGTTTGACCTAAAGGCAAACCCCCAATCCCAACCCATTTTCCTCTCTTTTCTGTGTGTAGGTTGCAAGTGCGCAGCTGTACTTTCGGATTCGGGCTTCATTTGCAGAGGCAGAAAAACCCTTTTCGTTTCACGGATTTTTTGGAGGACCGTGTACATTCCCGCCACAATTCGGGCAACTTTTCTTCAAATTCGTAGGGCGACTTCGTCTCGACAGATTACTGCCAGATCTAGGTGCACAACTTCATCCCATATTACGATCTCAAGTTATAATCAGTTCTTTGTCACTTTTACACTACATAAATCAATCAATTTCTTTCCATTTCAAATAAGGAAGAGGGGATCAACTTATCATTCCCATTTCATTCAGAATTCAATCTTCATCCTTGAAGGTTGGATCTAGTGAATTTCCTCTCCTCTTCCAAATATAACTTGGTGAAAAGTGTTTGAAGAGTAATCAATAGTGAAATTCTCATCTCTCTTTGAGGGAAAGGGTAGTTTTCCTCTTGATCTATCATTCACCATTTTCACCACATTACAAAAACGCCGAAGAAAATACTAAGAAAAATTATAAGTTTGGTGAATCAAAGGTCACGTGTTAAAAAATGACTCCAAAGTTCGGTGAATGGGAAAATAAAACAACGAAATGCTTTTCCTCTTTGACCTTCCAAAGCTTAAAGAAATACCGAATTTCGTCTTAAAACCCTTTTAAAAGGCCAAAGTTTTGAAATAGAAGCCAAAGTTCAGCCTTTACAAACCGAAAGTGACTTGAGACTTTTTTTCTTGTCCCTTCCTAAGCCGAAAATAACTCGAAACCTTGCTTAAAGCGTTTTAAAGTCAAAATTTGAAACTCCAAACTCGATGTTTTTACAACAAAAGGATGAAACGTCTTATTGCTGAAGTGTTTGCAAACATCGAATCAAGCACTGAACTTCCCTTAGAGCCATCAAAAGTCAAAATCTTATAAAACTAAAACAAAACTCAGCTTTAGTAAGCAAAAGTGACTTAAAATGTTTTTCCCTCGATCGTTTCACACACCAAGAATAACCCCGAACTCCCCTTAATGCATCAAAAAGCTAGATTTTAAACCGCCTAGAGAAAACTCAGCTTTTACAAGTAAAGTGGATGAGATGTATTCCCTAAACGACTGCCAACGCCTACATAAACAACGAAAGCATGTTTGTCAAGAGCTTTTTTTTTTCAAAAGACGTGTTCTCCAAAATCACCCAAGCTAGGCCATGCGAAGTCGTGGCAAGGACAATGCATAGATTAAAATGCAGCAAAAGGGAAAATCGCTTCATTAAGTCTGGAAAACACGAGGAAGGGGCAGGTTAATTCAAAACGTTGTAGAGGAGAAAAATGATTTCTAGAGCCACCCAAAAGGGGGGAAAACATTGCAAGAATAAGGAAGCAAAACATTGCTAGGAAGGAGTAATTAAGAGAGATTGAAAAGGCAGGCTCATACACAATCATTGCAAAAGAGGAGAATGATCTCCACAGATGGCAAAATTGCACCACAAAAAAAAACGCTACTCTTCATAAACATGGCAAGGAGCACAACGTTGCTTGGACATAGAGAAAGGCATTGCAAAAGAACCATTTTCATAAAAGGGAGCAAGCTCTCTCCCATTTTTGTAAGAAGTTTCAGGATTGTTGCAGAATCTCTGTCAAAATTAATACAAAAAATATTTGCAGAATGGTCTATGCATGATTTCATGTGAGTGCATGGTTCTCCTTCTTCCATTTGTTTATTTTTATTTATGGATGTTTAAGTGAAATGGTTGCTGATTTAGTATCTAATAAAGTCTTTGTTCATACAAATAGAAACTAGCTGAATGTTATTTCCTATGCATGGTTAGGCTGAACTTATATGAATTTTATTTCGATCATTGAATGTTGTATTGGAATGCTATGTATCTTTTCAGAATTCAATATATGCATCTTAGTGGTTTGAAAATCTGTTTTAATCCCCTTGAAGATTGCACCAGCCCTTGCTAAGTTGTGTTAGACTAGCAAAGCAAGGCTTGGTTTTTGAAGACTGTCTACTGACTTGAAAATTGTTTCACCTAGGACAGATTAGCTTTCTTAACCTTCCTTTTGCTATTCCTTTTCAAAATCTGTTGTAAAAGCATTTAAAAAAGCATCATGAACATTGAAAATCTAATGATATTAAGGCCTATGAAGTTGTAAAGTTGTCTGTAGAACTTGTTCTCAAAGTCTATCCATAAAGCAAGCATAATTCCTATTGTGACATTTTCACACATCACCCCATTCCAAATAGTTGTTGTCTTCAAAATCTGATTCCCTTTAACATCCTTAAAATAATATGATTAAACTCGGTGCAGAAGAGACATCAAAGATAAGGAAATTCTCAAGACGACATATGACAAGGTTTGATTGAACCTTCTACACTTCGGACTTACTCAGAGCCTAAGTGGGTATACCTTTGTGAATTGAATTCACACTTTCAAACATAAACCCACAACAAACTAGTCCAGAAAACCAGTGGATCTATTCACCTTGAAATCAACTGAAAACAAAGAGTGGAAATTATACTTAAATTCAGCATTTCGATCAACAAAACATGCAATAAACAACTTCAATCAATACCAGTGCCTTATCCAAGGTCACAGAGTCATCTAAACTCAGATAATACTCCTCAAACAAAACATCTTTATGCGTCCCGTTGGCTTGGTTTCTATTAATCCTTGTATATGCCTGACACCTACAAGAATTTATGCATTCCAAATTAAGCTATGATCATCAAAATTCAAAGTCTCTTCCAAAGAGTTTACTGGTATGAGTGATCCCCGCATCTTTAATTTCCCTCCTAAAGAGAAAAGCTAACGAACACTTCTACTAAAATTGCTTTGCAATTCCATTCAAACAGAACAACCCTGGATTATTCAGAATGAAAACAGTAAACAAATTGTAAACACACTTGAAGACAACACAAAGCTTCACTCAAAACCGATGGTCTGTATATTGATATTTAGTTCAAGAAATATTACAAGAAGTTTTTGAATATTCCCCATAAGACTTAGAAAAGCTCAGATAAATTTCTGCAGCGTTTTCTTACAATTCTTTGCGATCCCTTTTCCTTTAGTCCTGATATCCATTTATAACAACATGGATGCACAAAGCTTCGGACTTCTCGAGGAGAGTTTGTTACAATCATTTTTTTCAAAATAAAGAGGTTACAAGCTTTTCGCAAAAGCAGTTACAAGCTCTTTTCGGCCTCTGCAGTTTCTTCAACAGGTTGTTTGGTTGCAACCTCTTCTACCTTTTCAAGGGCGCTTTCCAACTGTTCCGGATCATGGGTGGCATATTTAGTTGTCCACTCATCATACACCTCTTCTGTCGGCCATGAGAAATTAATCACTTTATCCTTAGTTTTAGTCAACCTTTTCCAAGAATTTCTCATTTTGTTGACTTCTGAATTAAGAAAACCATAATGTGACTTAATTTTCTCTATCTCTTGTATTGTCAAAACAAAGAAAGAAGCATCATCTAGATCAATAATTCCTTTAACTCTTGCTGACAATTTAGCTTCTATCTCCTTAAGCCACATTTGTTTGTCCTTTAATTGATCCGGGCTAGCAAAAACTCCTGGGAGCAACTCAAAAACTTGATCAGTGTACTCCTTTTTGCACAAATTTACCTTCCTATCAACATTATCCACTTCTGCTGCTAATTGTACTAAGACTTTAGCGACATCAAAAGTGGATTTAATGATGGGATTGGCCCTTGCTTCATCGCAGGATACACACATAAACTCTAAATCTTGCTCCCTAGGCCTCCATTTGTCAAAAATAGGTGTCAAAATGGCCTTGTCTCTCCTGAGCTCATTCCATATATCCATAATTTTACCTACATTGTTGTAGAGCAATGAGGCATTTATTGTATCTGCAAAACTGGAAATTGTAGCTCTTACTCTCTCCTCATACTTCTTTGCATATAACGCCTGAGCCTGTTTCAAGTTTTCTAATTCTTGAGGAGTAATTTCAACCATTTGAGAGCTGGAGGGTGTTGGAGATGGTGGAAACTCAATGATAGGGCTAGTAGGTGGAGGTCTTGCAGGAGAAGAGGAGATCATCAGTGTTGAAGACTCACCTTGATGGTATTGTCCAGTCAACTGGCTCTGCAGCTTGGCAATGATGCTATCCTTACCTCTTACCTCCTCCTTGGCATTGTTATAGGCCTTCAAAACTGTTTCCAACTTGACTTGGAGGGCCTCTTTCTCTTTGGCTTCCTTCTCTACTACTGCAACACTAAATTTTGCAGTCTCTAACACAGTGCTAGCAGCTTCCACTACCCCTGTACTCTGCACTCTCTTCACCATCATCCCACCAAGGTAACTTGACCCTGGGGTGTCTTTGCTTTTCTTACTCTCATTTCTCTTGAGAGACCACATGACGAGTGCAGCATTGTCCTTATTGAAAGTAATCCCCTCCATGGGTTTAGTCTCTTTTCTCAATGCATCTAGTACCAGGGCATCTGCTATATCCCATTCGGCTAAAATAAGCACTCTACCTTGTGCTACCATATCTCTTCCCTGCTCAGGGGTGATGGTTTTGAATTCTTCCATCATCTCTTGCTTTATTTCCTCTTCTACCAGAGCTGGATCTTTATTGGGCTGCTCAGCCTTTCTCTTTTCACATCTAGCATTATATTTATCTATGTGCTGTTTCCATATAAACTGCATAAATGCTTCTGATGTGACAAAATTGTTATCAGCTAAGAAGGCATTACTTGCCTGCTTTATCTCAGGATCCCACTCCTGGCCTTTGAGTTCAGTGGTAGTGATATCCATTTCAGCAGCAATGGGTTCTTCTGGCATTCCTTCCTCCACTTCATCATAAGTGTAGGCAATTTCCCCTAGACTACCTAACTGTAGGAGTTGCTCAGCTGCTGCTTGCTCATTTCCTATATGGATAGGGGATTGGGATGGGGAATACAAAGGTGTATCTAATTGTACTTCTTTATCCACCCTTTGCTTCTTTGGGCTTTCTTGGATGTCAATGACATCTTGTATCTTCCTCTTTCCTTTGGAGGTAGAGGGCTCCCCTGTTGTAGGCATCAACACACTATAACTGGATTTCTTATGCAACGTATAATCACCAGGAGGGATTACTTTGCTGGAAGCTGACCTACTTAAGATCATTCTCGCCTTTTCAGGGTTGCTTTTGATTACAGCTTCCCTCTTCTCCTTCAGGGTCTGCATCACATCTTCAAAGCAAACAATTAAAAACTTTATTTTCTCCTCCAGAGGGAAAAAGCTAGACAATGGGTCATAGCTGGCATCAAACTGATGCACAAAATCCAAGGCTTTCTTATAAGCCACCCACTTCTCTTTCCTCAGCTCCTGCTCATCTAGATCAAACTTATTTCTGATGAGGTCTTCAGGAAACTGGAATTGATGAGGCCTACCTCTGCATGCTGCCTTCTTTCTAAACATACCGTTGAAGAAGTCTTCTGGATTAGCACACCTGGACACTGCAGTGGACAAATGATAAGGCTTGAGGAAATCCTCAAAGCAATTCCAACCTCCCTTTGTTATTACAAATTGGTGGGCTATTGTAGCTGCAGGGAAAATAGTCCCTTTACCCCTGCCTGTCAACTCTACCTCTTGTAAACCACCAATTTGTCTAAGGATCTCTGCAATTCCCACTTTGAGAGGGACCCGGTAAGGTAGCAAAAATGGGGTGCCTCTGAAACCAAACACTCTGAAAACTGTTGAGACTGGATACAAGTAAATGTCACCCCAGTTATGAACAATTTTTATGTTCTCTGCGAATTCTTTTGGTCTTATGAATTCCAGAAGAACTTTGGGGATTCTTGGGTTCTCAGAGCAGAGGAGAGTCCTTATCTTGGATGCAAAATATTTATCAAACTTCAAAAAACTGGCATCCTCTCTATCCCATGACAACACAGTACTCCATAATTGTACCGGCATTTTTTCTACTTCTTTCTCCTTAACAAGGTCTAGTCCACTGGCAAAGTAATCACCACCTTTGAAGAGAAAAAGATGCATCAGGAGTGAGTACCATCCGAAAGGCCTATCCACCTTTCCATTCTTGATTCCTGTTAACCCTCCATGAATAGCATCAGCAATGAAAGAGGTATAATCAAATGTAATTGCAAGAGAAGGATTCAAAATCTGAGCAATCATTAACAGGTAATGATTTGGCATATTTGCTTCAGCATCTTCTCCCAAAACTTGGCAAAGTGCCCAATACATTCCTTTAGCCCTCAGGGTGAACATACTTAATGAAAAGGGCTCTTGTGTGTTGGGTCCTACAACTGTTAACCCTCCTATCTTCACAAAAAACTCCTTGAGAGGCCTGTTCGTGAGATGACTCCTCTGTGCACCGTAAATTTGGGCTAATGATGTGAAATTTATAGGTTCTAGAAAATTGGTGAACTCATGAAGCCCAAAAGCTTTCTTGAATTCTTCAGCATTAATCTCAACAAGGGTTTTCCCATTTATATCCCGAATGCTTTTTGTGACTGGATCATAGTTGAGCGCAATTTGGGTCAACAGATTTATGTCCATAAATACCCCTGGGACTACCAGTTTCCCAACATCTAATTCCCAAATACTGTTTTGCGGGGCCGGAGAATTTCTCATTCCAAATCCAATTTTAAACAACCCCAACCCAGACAATCCAACCTGTGGGTCTCTCAACCAGTTACCCTTGTCATATAGTCCTTCTCCTATCTTTAAACGGGGAGCCTTGGGCACTAATTCTTTTCCCTTTGATGCCTGATTAGTTGACAACATCAACTGTTCTAAAAAATCATCACAGACACTCCTTTCTGAATAGTTAACTTTGCCAAAAAATTCTCTTTGAGGAGCCATTTAGAAAACGTAAGAAATGAATACCACTCGTAGACAATCCTATAACAAATCAATTATCTTATCTAAAACACACCACACAGGAATTGCTACACAAGAATACGAGAAAACCTGTTTTTGTCTTGAAGGAATTTGCTCTGCAACTGAACTGACTTGCTCTGTACCTGAAGAAAATAGCTCTGCATCCACTCCTCTACAAAATTCTTTAAAAGATATCTTCACCCGGTTGATAGGAAATCAAATATTGTACTCAGGGCTTTAACTACAACATTGATTCCGCATGCTTCGGTCGTCCCTTCAAAATTGAATTCATACGAGAATTCGTATTTTTCGTTCCAACGGGTCACAACGTTCCGGCAAGTGTTTCATTTTGCTCTTTTGCAACTTCGCGAAGCATAACTATCGGGCAGCTTGGTCCTGCGAAATAGCGCCGACCGTCCGATCAAAAAAAACTTGATCGAGCGTTAGATTAACTAACAACTTTGGCTTCACGCTGGGTCCCGCTTCTCTATTGGCTATATGATACCATGTGGCGCCCAACCATTGGCCTTGAAATTTCCTTCGCATTCGACTTAACGCTGGCCGCGTGTCTTTCTTCTATACCGCCGGTTCCACTTTGGCGGGCCCACAACTTTCTTCTTAGACCATGTGTCGCCGGACAAGTGGACGGCTCTCATTCACTCTCGCTATTTCGCGGGGTATAAAGAACGAGCATCTTACCCTTGCGAAATAGCGCGGGCCATCAGATCATCTTTTAAGTTGATCGGCATTTAACCGTCTGAAAAGGCTTTCGGGAGGGGTGGGCCCCCTGACTCACTGTGAACACCTGGCGTCCAGTCACCTTCGGAGCTGACTTGTCACTTTGTTATACGCCGAAATAAAACCACGGGGCCTTAATTTATTCTTGACAGCTGTATCCGCCAGGTTATCTGTCACGACACATAGACGACTCTCATTCACTCTCGCTATTTCGTGGGGTATAAAGAACGAGCATCTTACCCTTGCGAAATAGCACGGGCCGTCAGATCATCTTTTAAGTTGATCGGCATTTAACTGTCTGAAAAGGCTTTCGGGAGGGGTGGGCCCACTGACTCACTGTGAACACCTGGCGTCCAGTCACCTTCGGAGCTGACTTGTCACCTTTTTATTTGCTGAGAGAAAGCCACTGGGTCCCAACAAACTTTTGACAACTGTAACAGCCAGGTCATCTCCCGACTGCGACCTGACTCACCTCTGGGGCCCACCTTTTAGCCTTTGATCCTGACCCGCTGATTGTTGTAACTTATGCAGCGTGCCGCCATTTTACTTGCTATCATCAACCAGCTAGACCGTCTATGTGGCATGCCACGTCATTTTCGCAACTTCACTGGTTTTAAATTACGCGCAACTTCGCCTAGCGAAATAACGCGAGCCGTGGATCCACCCGCGAGATGCGCACTAGTTACTGGGCCCGACAACTTTAGGAGAAAAACATGAGGCATAAATTTTTCGATTAATTAACATGACCGCCTAGGCAAACAACAAGGGGGAACACTTCCTACGACCCCATGATCCATTACTTAAGTGAATAAAGTAACGAAAGATTAGAAACCAGAGGGTTTAAAACAAACGCAAGAGAATCTAAAATCAAAAACCCTTAAACCCTTGAAGTCTAGAACAAAGCTGAAGCATTTGAAACTGCACCCTATTCAAAATTTCAACAAACCATAGCCAATCATGGGAAAAGAAAAGCCCATTTTTAATCAGTGATAACAACGGCTCTGACTGGGGATGGTTGACCGCAAGGTCAACACAAGAAAACTCAGAAACTCTGGAAAAACAAACCAAAACACAGACCAAAACAGAAAAGCAGGAAAGGAACAAAATATGTACAAACAAAGGACCTACGGTGCATGGACATTAAGAGAAATAGTGCTTCAGGAATTATCCATGCACTGAAAATTCCTACATTTCATCATTCATATTCTTCAAGAAATATGAATCCTTACCATTTAAATCACAAACCACAAAAGGGCCAATCCATAGTGATTCAAATTTCTTGTGCTTTCCCTTATCCTGTCCTTTTACATTCCACTGAAGAACCATGTCATCAATTTGAAACTTCCTTAATGATGTCCTTTTATCAAAAAGATACTTTGACTGCAACTGGATCTTCTGATTTTTCTTATGGGCAGAAGTCCTAAGCTCCTCCATTTCTACAATTTGGATCATTCTGTTTTCCTTTGGTTCAGATACCTCCATGTCCTCATTTTGCAAAAACTTATACACTGGAAGAAGGTTATTTACCGGCAATCTGGCTTGGGCACCATAGACTAATTCAAAAGGTGACATTCCAATGGATTTCTTAACTGTTATTCTATCTGCCCACAAAGCTAACTTCAGCTTTTGATCCCAAGATCTTTTATTCTCTTCTAGGATTTTCTTGATGATATTCAACAGGCTTTTATTGTTGGATTCTGCTTGTCCATTCCCCTGAGGGTGATAAGGTGAAGAGTATGACATGAGTATACCATGACTAGTACAAAAGCCTACAAATTCTTCTGATCTGAAACACTTGGCATTATCCATTACCAATTTTGCAGGTGTTCCAAATCTAGTTACAATATTATCCATCAGGAAATTAATGACAACTTTACTAGTAGCTCTTCTTGTAGGGATAGCTTCTATCCATTTGGTGAAATAATCAGTGGCCACTATGATCCATCCATGACCTCTCAACAATCTCTCCAATAAAATCAATGCCCCACTGGACAAAAGGAGCTTCTACAAAGACTGGATTTAGGGGTAATGCTCCTTCATACTAGAGCTTGGATGAGAATCTCTGACATGGGTCACATCTCGGAACATATGCATGGGTATCTTTAAATAAGGTGGGCCAATAATACCCAGCCCGGATTATCTTACCAGCAGTAGTCTTAGCAGAATAGTGACCTCCACATACTCCATCATGCATTTCAGTCAACACCTATTTAGCTTGAAATTCATCCAAACGCATTAGTAACTCTCCATCTCTTTTCCTCCAGAAAAGATCACCCCGAATGAGCACATATTTTTGGGACTTGAGTTTCAGAGTTCTTTTCTGATTGTATGTCATTTCTTCTGGGAGTGTATCACCTCTCAAAATTTGGATTATCTCTGTGTACCAGGGTTGCCTCTCAATACTTGTGACCAAAGCATCTCTAACCTCAACATTGTGTATTTCTACATTCATGAGATTCGACTCAGTCATGAGCTTAGCCAAACCTAAACCTCTCACCAATTTGGTGATCTTTATCTCCAAGTTGAATTCCTGAATTCTATTAATCCATCTGCATCTCTTCCCAGTAACCTCAGACTGAGACAAAATATCTTTAACTACAGCATGTGGGACATAGGCAATGATATTTGCATTCACTAAATATGGCCTAAAAGCCTTAACAGCTTTAACTAGGGCATAAGCTTGTTTCTCCATGGTTTCATATTTTAGTTCTGCCGCCTGCAAAGACTTACTGTAGAAGGCTATGGGATGTTCATATCCTTCATTGTCCTTTTGTAGTAATACTGCAGCCACCGTATGATATGAAGCAAAAGAAAACAGAGAAAAAGGCTTACTATAATCAGGAGATTTCAACACTGGTGCCTCCTGGATTGCCTTCTTAATCTCAGCAAAAGCTTTTGAAGCTTCTTGATCCCAATAAAATTTTGTATCCTTCTTAAGCAATTTGACGATAGGCTTCACTATCTCTGCGAAGTTTGCAATGAATCTCCTGACAAAATTTACTTTACCTAAGAAAGATTGGATACCTTTCACATTTTTAGGTTCAGACACCTTATTGATTGCTTCAATTCTCTCAGGGTCTATCCTTACCCCCTCCTTAGAGACTATGTGTCCCAATAACTTTCCCTCAGTGACCCCAAAATGACATTTCTTGGGATTCAGTGATACACCAAATTCCAAGGCTTTATTGAACACCTTCTCTAGATGTCCACAATGATCATCAGCTTTTTTAGAGAAACAAGTTAGATCATCTTGATAAACCACCATGATGATGTTTATGAATTCTTTGAAAGCTACATCCATAGCTCTCTGAAATGTAGCTCCTGCATTTTTTAATCCAAATGGCATTCTCACATATACATAAGTTCCCCATGGAGTAGTGAAAGCTGTCTTAAACTGTTCAAACTCCTTTACCAACACTTGATTATATCCTGAGAAACCATCCATCATGGATAAAAGATCACATCCTGTCACTCTCTGTAGCATGGCTTCCATATTTGGGGATGAGTAGTTATCTTTCAAGGAAGCAACATTTAAATTCCTAAAATCTACACACAATCTGATGTCTCCATTCTTCTTCCTCACTGGGACCAAATTGGAGACCCATGAAGAATGCCTTATTGGTTTGATAATTCCCCCTTCTCTCAATTTGGTCAACTCTTGTTGCATTTTAGTTTCTAACAAGGGATTGATAGGCCTCTGTTTCTGTCTAAAAGGCTTAGCATCTGGAAGTAAAGGAACTTCATGCTGAAACAGATCTTGTCTATATGCCTTTAGGTCTTCATAAGACCAAGCAAAGACATGCTTATACCTTTTCAATAAATTAATAAGGTTAGTCCTGACATGAGGGGGTAATTTCTTTCCAATATATACCAACTTAGGAGATGATTCTGTCCCCAGGTTTACCTCCTCTAACTCTTCCAACTTGGTGGTAGATTGCTGATGTAAATGACTATCATTATAACTAAACATGCTCTCCAGCTCCACTAGCCCTTTAGGTATCTCATTGGTTTCCAACTGGACCACATCATTTCCAAACACTGTCTCTCTATTGTCTACCACTTCCACCAATGCATTACAATCAATCTTTTGTCCATCATAATCATCAACACATTGGATAAACCTAAGAATGTCTTCATCATCAGCAAAAACTTGCCAATTGTACACATTATCAGGAATAGCAGGCCTAGATTTTATTTCCACAGTGGAAATACCGGTTAGCGTTGCATCATCATTTTTTAAAGCAACATTAGCTAGAAAATCTGCCATAATATTTTTTGCTCGCTCTATCCAATTAATAGAAAATGCATCAAAATGCTCAATAACATCCCAAACAGCATGCTTATACTGCTTTAATCTATCATTCTTAGATGCATATTTAGATCTCACCTGAGAGACAACCAATTCTAAATCCCCCATTACCTTCAACAGTTGGATTCCATGCATTTTTGCAACCTCAAGTCCTAGTAACAGGGCTTCATACTCTGCAGTATTATTTGTGCACTGGAATGCCAATAAAAATGAGTATTTAAAAGTTATACCTGACGGGGACACAAAAAGAACCCCTGCTCCAGATCCTTCTTTGGAGCAAGCTCCATCAAAATACATCTGCCATAACCCATACTGTTGTGCTTGTAGCTCGACTACAATAGGGTCAGTATTCTTCAATTGAGGTGAAATTGGTTGAAGTCTAGTCCACTGGCAAAGTAATCACCACCTTTGAAGAGAAAAAGATGCATCAGGAGTGAGTACCATCCGAAAGGCCTATCCACCTTTCCATTCTTGATTCCTGTTAACCCTCCATGAATAGCATCAGCAATGAAAGAGGTATAATCAAATGTAATTGCAAGAGAAGGATTCAAAATCTGAGCAATCATTAACAGGTAATGATTTGGCATATTTGCTTCAGCATCTTCTCCCAAAACTTGGCAAAGTGCCCAATACATTCCTTTAGCCCTCAGGGTGAACATACTTAATGAAAAGGGCTCTTGTGTGTTGGGTCCTACAACTGTTAACCCTCCTATCTTCACAAAAAACTCCTTGAGAGGCCTATTCGTGAGATGACTCCTCTGTGCACCGTAAATTTGGGCTAATGATGTGAAATTTATAGGTTCTAGAAAATTGGTGAACTCATTAAGCCCAAAAGCTTTCCTGAATTCTTCAGCATTAATCTCAACAAGGGTTTTCCCATTTATATCCCGAATGCTTTTTGTGACTGGATCATAGTTGAGCGCAATTTGGGTCAACAGATTTATGTCCATAAATACCCCTGGGACTACCAGTTTCCCAACATCTAATTCCCAAATACTGTTTTGCGGGGCCGGAGAATTTCTCATTCCAAATCCAATTTTAAACAACCCCAACCCAGACAATCCAACCTGTGGGTCTCTCAACCAGTTACCCTTGTCATATAGTCCTTCTCCTATCTTTAAACGGGGAGCCTTGGGCACTAATTCTTTTGCCTTTGATGCCTGATTAGTTGACAACATCAACTGTTCTAAAAAATCATCACAGACACTCCTTTCTGAATAGTTAACTTTGCCAGAAAATTCTCTTTTAGGAGCCATTTAGAAAACGTAAGAAATGAATACCACTCGTAGACAATCCTATAACAAATCAATTATCTTATCTAAAACACACCACACAGGAATTGCTACACAAGAATACGAGAAAACCTGCTTTTGTCTTGAAGGAATTTGCTCTGCAACTGAATTGACTTGCTCTATACCTGAAGAAAATAGCTCTGCATCCGCTCCTCTGCAAAATTCTTTAAAAGATATCTTCACCCAGTTGATAGGAAATCAAATATTGTACTCAGGGCCTTAACTACAACATTGATTCCGCATGCTTCGGCCGTCCCTTCAAAATTGAATTCATACGAGAATTCGTATTTTTCGCTCCAACGGGTCACAACGTTCCTACAAGTGTTTCATTTTGCTCTTTCGCAACTTCGCGAAGCATAACTATCGGGCAGCTTGGTCCTGCGAAATAGCGCCGACCATCCGATCAAAAGAAACTTGATCGAGTGTTAGATTAACTAACAACTTTGGCTCCGTGCTGGGTCCCGCTTCTCTATTGGCTATATGATACCACGTGGCGCCCAACCATTGGCCTTGAAATTTCCTTCGCATTCGACTTAACGCTGGCCGCGTGTCTTTCTTCTATACCGCCGGTTCCACCTTGGCGAGCCCACAACTTTCTTCTTAGACCACGTGTCGCCGGACACGTGGACGACTCTCATTCACTCTCGCTATTTCGCGGGGTATAAAGAACGAGCATCTTACCCTTGCGAAATAGCGCGGTCCATCAGATCATCTTTTAAGTTGATCGGCATTTAACCATCTGAAAAGGCTTTCGGGTGGGGTGGGCCCGCTGACTCACTGTGAACACCTGGCGTCCAGTCACCTTCGGAGCTGACTTGTCAGTTTGTTATACGCCAAAATAAAACCACGGGGCCTCAATTTATTCTTGACAGCTGTATCCACCAGGTTATCTGTCACGACACGTCGACGGCTCTCATTCACTCTCGCTATTTCGCGGGGTATAAAGAACGAGCATCTTACCCTTGTGAAATAGCGCAGGCCGTCAGATCATCTTTTAAGTTGATCGGCATTTAACCGTCTGAAAAGGCTTTTGGGAGGGGTGGGCCCACTGACTCACTGTGAACACCTGGCGTCCAGTCACCTTCGGAGTTGACTTGTCACCTTTTTATTTGCCTAGAGAAAGCCACTGGGTCCCAACAAACTTTTGACAGCGGTAACAGCCAGGTCATCTCCCGACTGCGACCTGACTCACCTCTGGGGCCTGCCTTTTAGCCTTTGATCCTGACCCGCTGACTGTTGTAACTTATGCAGTGTGCTGCCATTTTACTTGGTATCATCAACCAGCTAGACCGTCTATGTGGCATGTCACGTCATTTTCGCAACTTCGCTGGTTTTAAATTACGCGCAACTTCGCCTAGCGAAATAACGCGAACCGTGGATCCACCCGCGAGATGCACACTAGTTACTGGGCCCAACAACTTTAGGAGAAAAACATATGAGGCATAAATTTTTCGATTAATTAACATGACCGCCTAGGCAAACAACAAGGGGGAACATTTCCTACGACCCCATGACCCATTACTTAAGTGAATAAAGTAACGAAAGATTAGAAACCAGAGGGTTTAAAACAAACGCAAAAGGATCTAAAATCAAAAACCCTTAAACCCTTGAGGTCTAGAACAAAGCTGAAGCATTTGAAACTGCACCCTATTCAAAATTTCAACAAACCATAGCCAATCATGGGAAAAGAAAAGCCCATTTTTAATCAGTGATAACAGGGACCCCCTACTTTTTAGGTCCTCTTGGTCTTTTGGTTTTGGTTCTTTGGGTTTTCTTGCAACAATCCCTTTAGTCTCCTCGGTTTGCAAGTATTTTTGATAAATTTTGATCAGGTCTGCAAGCGTTTTGAGCAAATTTGACCAAGTCTAGAACCTGTTGTTCCCATTTTAGGGTTTTTCCCCTTCACACTTAGGTTTGAGGTCTTTTCCTTAGGGTTTTGGAAAATCTGAACATTGCAATGAAGTCAAAGCCTTTCGAGGAAGCTACTAGTGAGATTTGAGCGAATTTTGATCACTTCCTATTTTTGGTAAGTTTCATTGCATCGTAGATTGGCTTTATTTTGCCAAAAATCAAACTTACTATTTTTAACAGTTTCTATTTTTAGTGTCAACTTATTATGTTTGGAAGTACTTACTATTTTTAGTAAGTCTATTTTTGGCAGGTCCATCTCAGGCAGTGGCCACTGAAGACAGAGCATTCCTGAAAAATCCATGTCTAAATCTATCAAATTGAAAAAGTAGACAGGTGATCAGAGAAAAACAGCTAAGTATGAAATTCTTTCCTAAAGTGGAAAAAGAATGAAAATCTTCGAAGGCACAAAAAATCCACTTCATTCTGAAAATGGCTAAGAATTCCAGGAGATGAGCAAAAACGTTTAAGGCAAGGAAGAATTCCTAACTTCATCAAATTCCTTTACCATGGCAAAAATCCACCCAAGCAAGAGATGGGGCGCTAAATGAGAGTTAGGAAGAAATTTCCTTCCAAGGGACGAAATCCTCCTCCTAGTGGAATTAGCGCCCAAGTCTAGAGAAGGGCACCAAAATGGCATAATGGCATATAGGAGGAATTTTCCTCGGAGTGTAAAAATCCTCCATAGGGTCAAAATTCTGCCCTAGCAAGAAGATGAGTGCCAAAACAAGATGCAAGAGGAATTTCCAAGCTCAAGACAAAATCTTGTTCTCGGAGAGGATGGGGCGGCAAAGTGAGTGGGTGGAGGAAAAGCAAGAAAATTCGAAAGTTCCTCCACTAGGTCGAAATGCCGCTCAAGACTAGGAATGGGTGCTAGAATAGTGCCATGGAGGAATTTTCCTCCAAAGTGAAAATCCCTTCCCTCATGAAGAAATGCGCCCAAGCAAGGTAGAGAGCACCAAGGAGGTGTTAGGGAGGAAAATTCCAAATTTCAAAAAATTCATCTCCTTCGCTCAAGATACACCCAAGGATAGGGGAAAACTTGAAAATCAAGTTTTAGGAGTAAAATTCAAAATTCAAAATTTTCTTCCTCCATGTGCAAATTATGCACCAAAGTATACAAAATTCCAAGAAAATGAAAAATTGGCTTGAGTGTTGGAAATTCCTTTCATTAAGGACAAAATTCTTGGAAATAGTAAAAAATTAGCTAGGGTGTTAGTGTTTTATAGCTTCGGGAGCTATTTTCCCCTTGTTTAAGGCAAGTCGGCCTTCTTGTAAACAATAATATTTTATATCTTTTATTCTAGGTCGGCCCTAGAAGAGAGGTCACATAACTTGCTATATAAAGAAGAAGGTGTCTCCACATTTGGGCATAAAATTCACTCACTCCAATTCCCATCTTCTAGCAGCAGCAGCAGTTCGCATCCTAGTAGCAAATCCAATTTTGTAGAAGAAGTGTGATCATCCATTTCAAGGAGAAGTGACATATCTGATTGTATAAGACTCGGCCTATTCTAGGGCATGATTTTGTATGCAATCTTCTGCACTTATTCTTTTGATTTATAAGAGAATATTATTTGCTGGGTTTTTTTTTTCTCCCTAGAGTAGGAGGGTTTTCCTAGGGTATCTATTGTGTTCATTGCTCTATGTGTTGTTGTATTTCTGCTTATTTCATTTATGATCCTAAACTAACATGGTATCAAAGCAGGTCTAAGAAAAGATCCGATCAGATTTGTCTAAGCAGTCAAGTAAACTTTTTATCTAGGGCAGATCTTGAAGGCAAAGTATTGCAGATCTAAGGTTGCAAATTATTTCAGACTTAAGGGCAGATCTTTGAAGGAGAATTTGTGCAGAAAAAAAAGATAGTGAACGGTGTCAAGGTAGAAGATAGGCTTGATGGAGCCTCAAACTTCAACTCTTGGAAACCCAAGGTACTCATTGCATTAGAGGAGAATGGTCTTGATTTCGTGGAAATTGTTATGCCCGAGCCTTCCGATGATACTAAGAATATCAAGTGGAAGAAAAATGGCATGATGGCTAGAAAGATCATGATAGACTCTGTGATGAATCACTTAGTACCAATCATCTCCAAGTTGAAGTCAGCTAAAGAAATGTTTGATACTCTAAAAGGATTGTATGAGATCAACAATACCAGCAGAGCCCTTGCTTTGAGACAATAGCTTCACCATGTAAAAATGGATAAGGAAGATTCAGTCATCTCATTCTTTATAAAGATTGCTGATTTAAGAGATCAGTTGAGCGCTATTGGGGACATAATTGCAGATAGAGATCTTGTTATGTTGGCACTAAATGATCTTCCCCAATCTTGGGAGCCCTTTATCCAAAGCATCAGTGGGAGATCTAAGTTGCCCAAGTTTGATCGTCTTCGAGCTAATTGTATTCAAGAAGAGTCTAGGTTGGCAGCAAGAGGAATTGAGTGAAACTATCATGATGTAGAAAATCAAGTTCTTGCTACACATACTTCTAGAGAAAGAGGCAAAGGACAAAAGAAGAATAGAGACAGAGAATCAAATTCTGTCCCAGAACCAAAGAAGAAGAAGGTGTTAGAATCTCTAATACTAATAATAAACCGGAGGAAAACTAAGAGGGCGGGGGGGGGTGAATCAGTTTTCCACAAGTTAAACAATTAATGCAGATTATAACCATTTATTGGAGCATAATATAAACAGCACAGTGGAAGATAAAGCATGAAAGCACAGACCACACAACACCAATATTTTTGACGTGGAAACCCCGGTAAAGGGAAAAACCACGGTGGGAAACCCTACCCACGGTCAGATAATACTTATGCAGTAGTATGTGAAATAATTACAATGGTGATCGCACTTGCAATCAGGCCAACCGCCTAGAGCTCACTGCTCATCACAAAAGAAGTCTCACCGACTTACATAAACATCGGACTACAATCCGGAGAAAGTGAACTATGAAAATAGCATCTCCTAATGCTCGATACAATTCCGATTAAGCACAAATGTCTGCGCTGCAACTCTAAATCCTTCACACCATTTGCTAAATGGTATATCTCTGTTCGCACAATTACCTCTCTCTGATAATGCAGACATAACCATACATACCTGTTGTGACGTTTTCACACATCGCCCCATTGCAAATGGGGACCCATGTTTTTTGCTTTTTAGGGTTTGTTTTTTTTTAGGTCTTTTAGGGTTTTGTCAGTTGGATTTTGCATTTTTTGAGTGCTGTCGGGGAGATCAATAGGATAGCAGGTCCTGCTGGAGTGAAGTCCTGATCCTGAAATTTGGCTAAGTCTGGAATGTCCTGATCCTGAAATTTGACTAAGTCTGGAAACTGAAAAACCTCAAAAAACTAGATTTTGCAATATAACTCCTGGAGGTCTGAAACCACTCTCAAACATCCTGAAAGTATATATGGAATATAACTTAAAGTATAAGAAAACTTATACTTAAATGTTATATTCCATAAAAATTATCCTGATAGAGAGTTCAAAAAGTCAAATTTCGCTCCCGTCCTTCACTGAGGATCCAGAGCGAATTTCGCTCCTGTCCCTCTCCAAGGGACCAAGGCAAAGCGCTCCTGTCCCTCACCAAGGGTCCAGGGCGAAAAGGCTTATTTGAGTCATTCCTGACCTTGTTTGGTCAAATTGGAACATCAAAGGCATGGTGAAGGATGAAATGAGCATGATAGAGCATCCAGACTTGATCAAAGACAATGAAATGATGGAGTTTTTGTCTACAAAGGTAAAAGCGCTCCTGTCCCTCACCAAGGGACCAGAGCGATTTTCTTTATATACACATTTTTAGACCTTTCTTAGACTTGAACTCTTATTCATGGCGTGTAACATGATGATATCTTCCTTAGCCAAGACATTTCATGGTGAAAAGTGAAGCATTTTGGCCTAGAAGACAAAATTCGCTCCTGTCCCTCACTGAAGGACCGGAGCTTGAATTTCAAATTTGCACTGTTCTTGCAGGATCAAGACAATTTTATGATTTGAAGAGACCAAGGAAAACATGATTTATCCATTGAATATAATTTGTAAGGCTAACAAAGGACAGATAAGCTTGGATTTGCAAAATCGCTCTTGTCCCTCTCCAAGGGACCAGGGCGAAAAACCTAATATCCAGTCCTTCTCGCCATGTTTGGACAAATCTAAGCCAAGGCGCGAATTTGAAATGATGTTTAAAATGCCTTGAGGTTGATATGATCAAGAATTTGCGCAATGGATGCAAAAGGCGCTCCTGTCCCTCACTAAAGGACCAGGGCGATTTTTACAAAATCAACAATTTCCCTCCGAGATTATGCTAAGCCAAAGTTGAGCAAGATTGGAAAGGTCTTCTAAATCATGATGAACAAAGGTTTGACTCCAAAAACTTGATGATCCTAGGCCAAATGCAAAAGGCGCTCCTGTCCCTCACTGAAGGACCAGGGCGAAAATCTCTAGAACATCAATTTTGCCTTGCAAAAAACGAGTTGAACATGCACTGAAGGGACGAAAGAGATCATTGCTAGCCCCACAACGTGAATTGGCATTTAAAAATTTAATAAATTAATTTTGAGCCTTAGAAAATCGAAATTTTTATTATAAAGGCATTTAAAATTAATTATTATTAAATTAAAATTAAAAGATAGAGCGTTTGAGGTATCATTTTAATATTTTGTCAAGTCGGCCTTCTTCTTTTATTAATTTTTATTTATTTTTTTGGCCTATTTTCATCAAGTCGGCCTATGGGGAGGTAAAATGGTGAGCGCTCTATATATTTGGGTGTGTTTGTTCATTATTCAAATCATTCACTCATTATTTCAAGTGCGATTTGGAGGGCAAAAAAAAGAAGTGCGAAAGCTGGCCTATTTGGAGCAAATTTTCCTCAAGTGTTGAAGACTTAAGGTGGTGGAGTTGATGCTTGTGAAGACTAAAGGAGGCGCATTTTGCTAAAGGGAGTCTTGATCTACATTTTGCCTAGCAAATTCACCTTATTTTTGCATCTTTTTTTAGAATTAATTCTCAAGTGGAGGTATGGCGAGATCATCCTAGTCCCAATGTTGAAATTTTGAATTTTGAACTTCAAGTTTTGAAAATTGCGTAGTTAATTAGGAAATGATAACTCAAGATTTATCATGAAGTTTCCTAATTAAAATCTTGAATCTTCCTTTTAAAGTTTAATTTTTAGATTTCAAGATATATTACTAATTTTGAAATGTTGTGTAGGTATCAAGATGGCGACTCCAAAGCCCGGAGGATCTACAAGTCGGCAGGTTCTCATCAAGGACGATCAAGCAAGGACAAGGGCGACCTCCTCCAGTCTAGCATCGACAAGGACGACCTTCTTCGATCCAGCATCATCAAGATAAGGGCGACCTTTTCCAATCCAGTATTCCAAGGCGAGGTACATCAATCATCCTGCACATCAAGGACGCAAGAAGTCAGAACAAGGGTTCGTTGAAGAAGCAGATAGTTCCAGATGAATTAATTAAAGCTAGCTTCTCAACAACATCAAGTTGAATATCTACCAAGTTACAAGTGTCAGACGAGGTGGCATCCTAGTCATCACTTCTCCAATCAGTGTGGTCCACCTCAGCATTTCCAGATTCAATGTACCTAACTCATGGAAGGTGGCACAAACTCCAATGTACCTACCCCAGCTATCCATTGGTGGAATTTTCTAGAGAGGACATGTGTCCAAGCAATACAATTTTATCATTGGTCAAGCATTAAATGTTATGTAATGGTTGTAACAAACCCTAATTAGGGTTTTCATTGTTGAATCTTGGCCGTTGATCTCGAATTGATCTAAGCCATCGAATTGTATTGAGGGCACTATATAAGCCCTAGCGTTTCATTTTGTAAAGGTAATTAGAAAGAGTTAGAATATAGTTGGAAGCAGTTAGTAGATAGAGAGTAGTTAGAAGGTGATTAGCTAGTTGATAGAATAGCAATTAGAGTAGAGTAGAGAGAGAAGGCAAAGATTGTTGCCAAGATGTTGTTGTAAAAGACTTGTAACTTCATTGAAGAAATGGTGAAATTTATGGGTCGATTCGACAATTTGCATGGTCTCTATACTTCTCATATTTGGTTTCATGTTATTAGATGAGTGGAAGAAATGTGCTTGATTGATGGTGGAATTCGTATATCCATACTACTAGCAATTTGTTGATTGCAGACTTGCCTTGTGTAGTCAACTGGAATCATTCAACTTAAGCTTAACTTCAATTGTCGCTTCTTCATTGATATGCATCAACCTGATGGTGTCTATGCCTGCAGTGATGATTTGAACATCATAAAGCTTTCCTTCGAAGATCGCACTAACCTTGTGGAGATGTTCTTGTGATGTCAAAACAAGACTTAGTTAGAATTTCATCAAAGATCATTCATTGTTCTTACATTCTTAGTATTAGAATTAGATCCTTTCCTCACCCTCCTCTTTTTTCCTTTTTCAAGTCAAAGCTAGTAAGAGCCTGTGTTCCAGCAATATTCAAAGCAAATCAGAAGTTCAGGCATCAAGTGTAAGTCCCCTTGTGATTCCAGCAAATCACATCATACCACAGAGAGCTTATCCACACGTAGAGACCCTACATACAAGAACCTTGAAGTCATCCCGATTGATCCTTTTCGCGACATCTTCAGCATTCGGAGGCTTTATTCAAGAGAGGATAAGGTACCCTTAGGTATTTTATTCTGTGTTTGATAGTGTACAAAATACACGTCAACAATACCATACCATACCCAAATTACATGAATAAGTCACCTATAAATACAGATCATCAACCTTGATAACAAGGTCGGCTAAACCCTAAACCCATAAACCAAAATTACAAAAATTACATCACATGATACCACTGGACCAATATTATGATTTACATTACATAGCATGGACCTAATACAAATTCCCAATCAATTATATCCACAAGAAAATTCCGCTCAGACCAATATCAACACGTTTCACCAACCAGTAGAAACCCTTAGTGTAATAACACAAAATAACCAACCGGATCCAAATAGGATCACCAAATCATCACGCCAGTCAATGCGAAGCCACCAAACAATTAGGACACGATCAAGAACACCTTCAGTACGTTAGGAACCATTTCGGTAAGCCGGACCAAAATCACTTAATCAAATCATCGAATATCACCAACCGGTACTGAGAATATCAACCGATAATCCAAAACATAAGCGATAGCTTTCGGAGCACCAAATCATGAACCAACTGAATGTGACAAGCATATAACCATCCTGAATAACCATCCAAAACCGAAACCAACGATCTGATCATACCGGATCAAAATTAGGCCAAAACCAAGTCCAACCGGGATAGCAGCAACCAACCGGGAAAGAACCATATCCAACCAGAGCACAGTGTTGACATCAATGACAACACATGATCACCATTGCCAACAATCTCCCCCTTTGGCATTGATGGCAACACTGAATGTGAAAAACATCCAAGTGCCAAGGAATGCCAACAATCTCCCCCAACAATCAAGAACCAAAAAAATATCTCTCCCCCTAAGATTTTTTGTTCGCACAATTACCTCTCTCTGATAATGCAGACTTAACCATACATACCATACCATACCCAGCTTACATGAATAAGTCGCCTATAAATACAGATCATCAACCTTGATAACAAGGTCGGCTAAACCCTAAACCCATAAACCAAAATTACAAAAATTACATCACATGATACCACCAGACCAATATTATGATTTACATTACATAGCATGGACCTAATACAAATTCCCAATCAATTATATCCGCAGGAAAATTCCGCTAAGACCAATATCAACACGTTTCACCAACCGGTAGAAACCCTCAGTGTAATAACACAAAATAACCAACCGGATCCAAATAGAATCACCAAATCATCACGCCAGTCAATGCGAAGCCACCAAACAATTAGGACACGATCAAGAACACCTTCAGTACGTTAGGAACCATTTCGATAAGCCGGACCAAAATCACTTGATCAAATCATCGAATATCACCAACCGGTAAACCCAACCGGTACCGAGAATATCAACCGATAATCCAAAACATAAGCGATAGCTTCCGGAGCACCAAATCATGAACCAACTGAATGTGACAAGCATATAACCATCCTGAATAACCATCCAAAACCGAAACCAACGATCTGATCATACCGGATCAAAATCAGGCCAAAACCAAGTCCAACCGGGATAGCAGCAACCAACCAAGAAAGAACCATATCCAACCAGAGCACAGTGTTGATATCAATGACAACACATGATCACTATTGCCAACAATCTCCCCCTTTGGCATTGATGGCAACACTGAATGTGAAAAACATCCAAGTGCCAAGGAATGCCAACAATCTCCCCAAACAATCAAGAACCAAAAAAAATCTCTCCCCCTACGATTTTTTGTTTTCACATGAACACTATCTCCCCCTTTGACATCAATGACAAAAGGCAGATGCCAAACCAAACAACTGACTACTCCCCCTGAGCAGCAACATCATCCCATCAACCAGGATAAGAAGATGTTTTTGATAAGCTCACCGGATTAATGCATCCTTGCATCTCTAAGTCTCTGTCGAAGGAGTGGTGACCCCCAATTGATCTCTAAGATATTCAAAGTATCTTTAGGCAATGGTTTTGTTAGAATATCTGCAATTTGTTCCTTAGTAGGCACATAAACCAATCTGACTTCCTTTGCTTCAACCTTTTCCTTCAAGGAATTATACCTTATAGAAATGTGTTTTGATTTGGAATGAAATACCGGATTATTTGACATATCAATAGCAGCACTATTATCACAGTGAATAACAATAGGCTCATCATAACTTACCCTTATATCCTTCAACATTTGCTTCATCCAAATGATCTGAGTGCAATTTGTTGCAGCAGCTACATATTCAGCTTCAGCAGTAGATAATGAAGTGCATGATTTTTTCTTGCTAAGCCATGAAACCAACTTCTTCCCAAGAAAGAATGCACCACCTGTAGTGCTCTTCCTGTCATCAACATCTCTTGCCCAAGCTGAGTCTGTATAGGCACATAATCTGAAATCATCATCCTTTGGATACCATAACGCATAGTTTGTTGTTCCTGCCAAATATTTGAATATTTTTTTAACAGCAATATCATGACTTCCTCTCAGATCTGACTGAAATCTAGAGGCAATATAGACAGCATTCATAATATCTAGTCTGGTCTAAATTAAGTACAGCAATCTACCAATCATTGATTTGTATCTAGATGGGTTCACTCTAGGAGATTCATCTTCCTTGGACAATTTGCAACCGGTTATCATAGGAGTACCAACAGGTTTTGAGCTTTCAAAACCAAATTTTTTAAGCAATTCCTTCACCTACTTAGTTTGGCAAATGAAAATACCTTTATCAATCTGAATAATCTGCAAACCTAAGAAAAATTTCATCTCTCTAATCATAGACATTTCAAATTCATTCTTCATACCATCAGCAAATTTCATGCATAGATTTTCTTCTCCTCCAAAAATGATATCATCAACAAAGACTTCAAGGATCAATATGTCATCATGCTCAATTTTGTAATATAAGTTACTATCAGCATCACCTTTGCTAAAACCGAGCTTTGAAAGATATTTATCTTATTTAGCATACCATGGTCTAGGGGCTTGTTTCAATCCATATAAAGCTTTCTTCAATCTGCAAACCATGTCCCTGTCCTTTGATAATGAAAATCCATCAGGCTACTCAATGTAGACATAACCATACATACCATACCATACCCAAATTACATGAATAAGTCGCCTATAAATACAGAGCATCAACCTTGATAACAAGATCGGCTAAACCCTAAACCCATAAACCAAAATTACAAAAATTACATCACACGATACCACCGGACCAATATTATGATTTACATTACATAGCATGGACCTAATACAAATTCCCAATCAATTATATCCGTCGGAAATTCAACTAAGACCAATATCAACACGTTTCACCAACCAGTAGAAACCCTCAGTGTAATAACACAGAATAACCAACCGGATCCAAATAGGATCACCAAATCATCACGCCAATCAATGCGAAGCCACCAAACAATTAGGACACGATCAAGAACACCTTCAGCACATTAGGAACCATTTCAATAAACTGGACCAAAATCACTTAACCAAATCATCAAATATCACCAATCGGTAAAGCCAACCGGTACCGGGAATATCAACAGGTAATCCAGAACATAAGCGATAGCTTCCGGAGCACCAAATCATGAACCAACTGAATATGACAAGCATATAACCATCCTAAATAACCATCCAAAACCGAAACCAACGATCTGATCATACCGGATCAAAATCAGGCCAAAACCAAGTCCAACCAGAATAGCAGCAACCAACTGAGAAAGAACCATATCCAACCGGAACACAGTGTTGACATCAATGACAACACATGATCACTATTGCCAACAGAAGGATCTCTCTCACCTTCAGTGTTTCAGGTGTGACAAGTATGGTCACTTTGCTCGAGATTGCAAATTAAGGTCTACACAACTTGTTTCTACAACAGAAATTGCCATGGGGACATCTCAGAAGGAGCCAAGCTCTAAAGTTGATTTAAAAGGTTTCTTATTCTAAAGTCAATCAATTTCTTCGAAGAGGAGGAATCAACATTCAGAGGGAGTCTGACAAACCAACAGAGACAACTTTGGACAAGAAGGTCAGGAGGTTGATGCTAGTACTTGGAGCTTCAGAGGGAATCACATCATCATGAAGATTCCTTGTAGTGTATATTTCTTTAAGACGGAGAAATATGAGGTAAAAGCCCTTATAGTGTATATTTCCCTGAGACAAAGAAATATGAGGCGAAAGCTTTTGCAGTGTATATTTCTTTGAGATGGAGAACTATGAGGTGAAAGCCCTTGTAGTGTATATTTCTCTGAGACGAAGAAATATGAGGTACGAACCCTTGTTCATCTCTAAGACCAAGATGAGATGTCATGTTGAGAGACTTCATGACGACATCACGTTGAGAGACTCCGTGATGTACCCTTGTATTTGTTTTTTTTCCACACAAGGGAGTAGCCGTGGTGGACATCATGTTGACAGACTCCATGACGATATCACGTTGAGAGACTCCGTGATGAACACTTGTAAATGTGTTTCCTTCCACACATAGGAGTAGCCATGGTGGATGTCATGTTGAGAGACTCCATGATGACATCACATTGAGAGACTCCGTGATGAACCTTTGAGTTTTTTCCACAAATGGGTGTAGCCATTGTGGGCGTCATGTTGAGAGACTCCATGACGTAGATATCTGGAAAATACCTCCCTAGCTAAGAGGGAGTGTTAGTGTTTTATAGCTTCAGGAGCTATTTTCCGCTTGTTTAAGGTAGGTCGGCCTTTTTGTAAACAATAATATTTTATATCTTTTATTCTAGGTCATCCCTAGAAGAGAGGTCACATAACTTGCTATATAAAGGAGAAGGTGTCTCCACATTTGGGCATAAGATTCACTCACTCCAATTCGCATCTTCTAGCAGCAGCAGCAGTTTGCCTCCTAGTAGCAAATTCGATTTTGTAGAAGTGTGATCATGCATTTCAAGGAGAAGTGACATATCTGATCATATAAGACTCAGCCTATTCTAGGGCCTGATTTTGTATGCAATCTTCTGCACTTATTCTTCTGATTTACAAGAGAATATTATTTGTTGGGTTTTTTTTTCTCCATTGAGTAGGAGGGTTTTCCCAGGGTATCTGTTGTGTTCATTGCTCTATGTGTTGTTGTATTTCTGCTTATTTGATTTCTAATCCTAAAACTAACATAGGGCATAAAGAATTTCCTTCCTCCAAGGCAAAGTAGAATCAAGGTCAAGGTTGGGCGCCAAAATGAGGTTAAAGAGGAATTTTCCTCCACCTCAAAAATTCCTTCACCATGGAAAAAATGTGCTCTAGGAAAGGAATGGACATCAAAGAAGAAAAGTCTAATTTTCCAAAATTCCTCCACTCCCTAGCAAATGCACTCCAGGACAAGTAGAAAATGTAGAAACATGGTCAAGAAGGAAAATGTCAATTCCAAAGAAATCCTTCACCACCTTCAAACAGTACCCAAGGACAAAACAGAATGTGGAATTCAAGGCTAAGGAGGAAAAATTCAGAATTTCAAAAAATTCCTTCCTCAGGGAAGAAATGTGCCAAGGTGAAGAATTTCAAGGCATGAGGAAAATTGGCTAAGTGAGGATTCTCTCTCTCCAAGAACTCAAGATAGGACAAAATTTCCAAGACATGGAAGAAATGGTTAGTTGATGGAAAAATCTCATTCAGAACAAGATGTGAACTAAAACACAGAAAAATTCCTTCAAAACAAAAAATCTCTCTACAAAGATTTTCTCTCTCCTAGAATTCTTGACGTATAGGAATCCTTCAGAAGTGGAGATGATTGTAAAAATTCTTTCAAGGCAGGAAAATCTTCCAAAATGTCTTTTGTGAGCCCAAAATGGAAAGATTCTTGCAAAAGATGAATTGGCGACATGTAAAGAGAATATTTCGTATTAATGAAGCACAACCCGGAAAATTATAAAAGTTCCTTCCTATGACGGCAGGGTCCATTTGCATGGTGAGAATCTATTGAGTGCATGGCAGCATGATGGTACATTTATTGCTAGTGGACATCTTGACCGAGTAGTGGCATACTTAATGCATGGTGGCTACCATATTCCAAGAAGTGATGGCTCATTTATTGCATGTTGGGTGATTTTGGATGTAGTGGTGCACTTAATGCATTATGGCCGCCATTTTAAGGAAAGGATAATTAATGTAAAGTGGGTGAGATTCCTCATTTATGACTCTCCCCATTACTTGGCGTCATGTATTTAGGAATTTATTCGTCAAACCCTAATTAGGGATTGCATGTTCAATCTTGGCCATTGATTGGTTTGTAATATAGGCCGTCCATTTTCCTCCTAGAGGCATATATAAGGGTGTCACCCCTTCATTTGTAAGGGGGGAGATGGTTTGAAATTGTTGCGATAAGCTATTGAAGTAATAAATTGTGATACATTGTTCTTTGATGGTGTACACTTGTGTTATTTCTTAGCTTGCATGGTTTCGCTTTCCTCGCTTAGATTTATTTCAAGCATTTAGGCGAACAAAGTTGATTGCAGTGTTCTAAGGAGAAGATCGTATGCTCATACCTTTTGTTGGTAGATGATTTCTATAACAGTGCAAGGTTGGAATGAGCTATTTTTATGTGTATGCTTAACCTGAATTGGTGGGTGAACATTGTTCTCTGATGATGTTTATCGACGGTTTAGAATCTTTCAAACACATCCCCTAAAGATTGCACCCACTTCATGTAGTTGTCTCCTAGTGGCGAAGTGAAGTGCGGTTGATCCTATCCTAAATTGCTATCAATTGAGTTCATAGTTTTAGAGTAGCTTTTCCTAAACCCTTCCTCATTTTACTTTCAGCATTATCCGATTGAAAAGACCCAAAAAAAGAGCCATTCATAGCCAGATCATTCATGAAAATCTCCTTGAAAGTTATAACTTCGTCTGAATCTTCTTCAAAGTGTGTAAGCCCCCTTGGATTACCAGCAACATCAACCACATGAGCCTATATCCGCATAAAGTCGCTAGTACGCAGTCGGAACCTTGGAGTCATTGTATGATTTTCCTGCAATCTTAGCATACATTTGACTTTGATCAAGAGAGGATAAGGTAGTCATTGGGAAACTTTATTCTGTGTGGGTGTGGTCACAAAATGCACGTCAACAAGTCCCCTTCATGATTACCATCAAATCACATGGATTCTGAGTTGTCCTTAGAAAGTCAAGAACTAATGATATGAACCTTGAGGTTATCTACTATGATCAATCCAAATAGCATAAGAGATTTCCTTATTCAAGAGAGGGTAGGATACATTCAGCATTCTATTCTGCATTGATTGAAAGTGCAGACTTTTGCCATCAACACATTGCAAGTTTGAATTTATGACATGCATTAAGAGAGCTCTCGGCAATGACAAAACCACAATAAATATAATTTCATTCTCTCTTCTACAAAGATTGGGATATGGTGAAACAAATATCACATCCTAAAGTGACACCCTACGCAAGCATGACAACTTAAAAGCCACAACACTATACTGCTCTAACAAGTTTTTGTAATGTCCCCACTTTGAAATAGAATTTAATAATAAATAATAGTAATAGAATCTAAATATTAAAAATTAAATTAAAATATATAAGAATATAATTAAATATAATTAATTAAAATTTAATTAAGTCAATGAATGGTCAAAAGACATGGAAGGAAAAGTTGTGACTCCCTCAACAACGAGATATAAGAGAGAGAAGAGAACCTTATTTGAGAGGGGGATAATTTGAAAATCAGAAGTGAAGATCTGATTATGAAAGGTCGTGTCCCTTTCAAAGGGCAGAAATAATGAAGAGTTGCACTCTTTCAAAGGGTGCTAATGGTGAAAGGGTGTGTCTCTTGCCAAAGGGCATACATGATGAGGATGTATGACCTCTCCCTCACATTGAGAGATATAAAGGGAAGGAATCAAAAGCATCTAGTGACATCACCATCGATCAGATCAGATCGGAGCTGTTATTAAGTTACGGGCAGTAACATCCTTGCTCTTGGTGGTATGCACAGGGATGTGTTTAATAAGTATGCTTAATATATGAAGCCCGGTAATGTTCTTATGCAGAATTAATAGTAATATTAATATGGGCTGAAATATGTATGACAGTCATACTTAATTTCGTATATATTCATAATACATAAGAAATTGGTATACTTATAGTCTCAATCATGTCATTGCTGTCAGTATTTAAGAAGATGGGAATGAGATGTTCCAAAGAGGGGCAGTCTAAATCCAAGCAATAGGTTAAGTCCCAAGATAGGGTGGGGATCAGCGACCCATAAGCCTTGAGGGTATAAACCCAAGATAGGTAAGGGCTTGGATCTATAAACTTTGAGGGAACCTATTGTATTTGGTCTCTAAGTGCTTTGGTAACATGCATAGGCCCTTCTCCCTTAAAACCGAAGTAGTAGCAAAAGGCCTGATATTTATATTAAGAACTATGAATAATGAAATTACTCATCCAATGAGGAAAACAAATAAGCACTTGTTAATAACTAATAAATTGAAGAATACCAATGACTAGCTTCATGATTAGTCTCTCAATCAATTTTAGTATTTTAAAATAGATTAATTATGTTAATCAGGTAGGGGACATTACAGTTTTAAAGAGCAAAAGTGCCACCGTAGATGAGGTTTCAGACACTCCACTTGTCAAAAATAACAATGGTGATAACAATCCCAATTACAACTGTTGGAAAAGGTGAGGTGTACACCTTGCATAAGAATAATAATGCTAATAATGTAAAAATAAGTATTAAATTATGGTGCATCTTAGAGATGTGGATACTACGATGGGTGAGGCATTCTATGGGACACTTGTATGTTTGTATGAGATATTAAGATAAATATTTAACGTGGGTATCACATTGTGAGAATATTAATATTGGGAAAACTTAGTATCAAATATTTAATTTGGGGGTGATGGTTTAGTGAGTACATAGTTTTGAGGGACATGGTTTATGTAATACCACTTTGTGGGTTTATGCAGACTTGTTTCTATAAAAGCAAGCACATGAGTATTTGTTGAGGTTAGTTAGAGGGACATGGTTTATGTAATACCACTTTGTGGTGCAAAAAACTTGTTTCTATAAAACAAGCACATGAGTAGTGACCTATTTCACACATCACCCCATTGCGAATGGGGACCCCCAATTGTTTTATTTTTAGGGCTTGGTCTTAGCATTGCAATTTTGTAAGTCCATTTCTTTGAAAGTTTGGAGTTGAGAGTTTTTGAGAAGTCATCTAGGTCAAGTAGGGATATCAAGCTCGGAATAGTGTTTGGACATCATCAAAGTGCTTAGAAAGCTCGAAGGACGAAAAACGCAATTGTTTAGGGTCAATTCTGACACCTTCCTATTTTTGTGGGATTCTATTTTTTATTTTTATTTTTATTTTGGCACTTTGGGACCAATCTGGGAAACAACTTTTTCGCTTGCTTTTTGCTTTTTTGCTTTTTTCAGCTTTTTTGAAAGTTGACCTAGGACTAGGTCGCTCAGGTCATGGCAACAAGGTTCCTATCTTCAAAATCAAAAAATTGTGTCTCCAAGTACCAAAAGCAAGGGAAAATCTCCAAACGAGGTATTGTTCCAGACAAACATGAATTATTGAGCGAGAAAATCTATCCAAGTGTTTATGGTGAAAATAGAGAAGATCATGTCTTTGGCTGATTCAAAACTTGTCATCAATGGAGTTGGCCATGTCCAAGCCATCATGAAGTCCGCTCAATGGAAATGAAGCCACATCCAAGCCATGTTCAACTTTGCCCAAGCATGGCTAACCATTCACATTGTCCAAGCCATCATGAAGTCCACTCAATGGGAATGAAGCCACGTCCAAGCCATGTTCAACTCTGCCCAAGCATGGCTAACCATTCACAAAGTCTGCCTTGGAAAGAAGCAAGCGATGTGTGCCATGGCTGGCCAAGCCCAAAGTCCACCCAGCCTTGGCATGTTGATCATGAAGTCCGCCCAACCTTGGAAGAATGTCCAAAGGCTCGTGAAGTCCGCCTAGCACTTGATTAAAGCGTCCAAGACATAAGAAAGTCCACCCTCCTTCAAGTAAAGTGGCAAGCCAACAGCAAAGTCCGCCAAGGCTATCCACTCAACATGGCCAAACAAATGCCAACTCTGCCCATGGAAGGAGACAAAAGGAGATGGCATGGCAATGGCCAAGTCTACCATGCTTTGGCTTGCAAATGCTAAAATCCGCCTAGAGGAAGATGTCCAGCCATTCACCAAGTCCGCCTAGGCATGAAAGGCAATGTCTAGAACATGATGAAATCTGCCCAGCACTCGGTATGAATGGCATGAAGTTAGTAAAATTCGCCTTGGTCAAAGTGGCAAAAAGAGTCTAAAGTCCAGCAAGATTGGAAAGTGCAATGTCTAGGCAATCCTCAAGTCCGCCATGGTTTGAAGAACATGGCCAAACAATCATGAACTCTACCCAAGCAATGAACAAAGTGGCACAACAACCATGAAGTCCGCCATGGCATGAAAGAAAATGGCCAAACACTCTTAAAGTATGCCTTGGCACAAGGTTAAATGTCCAACTATGATCAAGTTCGCCAAGAAGAAAGAAGAAGTGACTAGAAAAAGGGACAAAGATGGAATGAAACACTTAAAATCCACCATAGATGGAGGTTTAACCAAGTTTAAAGTTGGAAAAGTTAGAAAAATATTCAAAAATTCAACACTTCTAAAATTTTTGAATTCAAGAAGAATCTAGAAGATTCCATGCCAACTCGTTCAAAGAGAAGATTAAGTTTCCATTTTGGCAAAAATAAAACAGTCTAGGTTCGATGAATCTAAGAGAAAAACATGAAGTTGGTAAAATAATCAAACTCTTCAACTCTATATCAATTCAACTTGTCATTTTCAATTCATTCTCAAGTTTGAATATTGAAGTTCGATGGTGAAAAGGTTTTCTCTCATGAGGTTAAGAAAGATACATTTTGAAGGAAGATTTTTGAAAGAGGAAGTAAGTTTTCTAAGTAAAGAAGAAATTTACAAGAATTTCCAGAAGTGAAGGCAGGTTTTCGCCAAAATCAGTCAAAAGTAAATTCCAGGAGTTCAAAAATTCATGTTTTTGACTGATTTCTTTCATCCTTTTACTATCTTAATCATTTCTCTCACAAAATTCGCTAAGTGGTACGCCAAATTCTTCCACTTTCAGTCTGATTTTTCATAGAAATTTAGCTTTTTGATAGGCTGAAGGTTGAAAATTGGGGTAAAACGTCCAAAATCAGAGTTAAAACTTTAAATTTTCTTGAAAGTAATGTTAGATTTTCATGTTTATTGCAGGTTGAGGTCCAATCGAGGAGGACTTTCAAGAAAAGTCCAGATGAAGTTCGCTAGCAAAGGGTTGCAGCCTGAGTCAAAGCTCAATTCCAAGTAAAAAAATGTTAGAGTCACCAACCTCAGGCACGTAGACTTCAAAGATTTCAAAAGGAGAATACATGGGCACGATGGGCACTTACCTACACCTATTGCTCGCTGAATGATGAGAAATGGTCTTGTCCAAGCAACTGGGTTTCCACCAGCTATGGAATGTGCTAAGTTGATGGTTGAATGTGTCATACATTACAATGCTCAAGAAAGGCAAATCATTGCACCAAATGGGAGAGTATTGGCTAATCTCAGAGAGAGAGCGATTCAAGAAGCATTTGGGATCCCAAGTTACAACCGAACTTCATATAAAACTAAGGAGGAAACCAAAAGGCTCTATGAAGACCAGCTTGAGCTCTACGCAACAAATGTCAACAAGTCGTGGTTGGAGAAGCCAAGGCCTAGCCTCAAGAAAGTGCCAAAGAGATTGCTTCGCACTGACTTCAAAGAGGACTATGGTGATATCATTCTACTGCTAAATAGAGTAATGGACAGCCTTCAAGGTGCGCCATTTGAAACATGGATGTACTATTTTATTGATGAGATCACCTCAAGTGTCAAAATGTTCAATTGGTCTCGAATAATCAGCGACAACCTTGATGAACAGCTGGAAATTTTGGAAAGGAAGAAATCTTTTTACACGAGTTCCTACATTGTTTACTTACTGGCAAGAAACTACAGATATATAGGACTAATTTGAAAGGGTATAGTAGGCAATGGCGAAAATGAGTTTAAGTCCTACAACTGTTACACATCTGCAGCTTAGCGAGAAGGCCCGCTTCAAAAGGGTAAATGATGCATTTTTTATGTACATTACCAAGACATTGCGGGGAGGAACTCATCAGAGGCTCACTCAGGAGGCCAAGAGCTTAATAAGCAAATATGGATCTTGATTTATCCTGGTTTATCCAACATCCAAGATTCACATACATAAGAGTCCAAGGATTTACCGAATGTCCTTTCCGACTTCTGATTTATTCCACTAATCGAATGATCTTGCTAAAAGTCCTTAGACAATTGGGAAACGTATCAGGGCTTCCAAAGAACAAAGAAAAAGGCAGCCATTTCCTTTCCATTTTTCATTGGAAATATGCTGGAGTCTTGCCAAATGGCGCAAGCAGCTGAGAGTGCCAAGTTAGAAATGCAGTGGCAAACATTCACATTTTACCGGTCTTTTGATGTGTGTTTTATGCGCATAACATTTCAGAATAACATACCAAAGTAATTTACCCTCTCTTGAACAAAATCACCTCAGATGCTAAGGGTAAGATCAACTAAAATGATTCCAAGGTTTCTACATGTCAGGTCTTGACGAGTGGGTAACTCAATGGTCGATGTGAATTGTTGTGTTCACTTGGGGACTTACGCAAATGAAAGGCTTATCTTCTTCGATCATGAAATATGCGGAATAAGTGTGCTGACAACTTAGAATTTAACAATGTAGTTATGGACTTAATTCTTACTAAAAAGGGGGCAAAAGGAATAGGGTTCAGGAAATCTATTCTACGCCTCGGAATGTAGGAAATGATGAACAAATTTAGTGGAATCAAACTGGGCAGGGTCTCACAAACAGGTATTGACACAAGCTTAGTGCAATCATCTAAAGTATACTCAGGGATTTTCAAACTATCACCATCAAACGTTGACACCATCCAAGTTGATGCTTGTCAAGGGAAGCAAAATAGTTGAAGTTAAGCTAACTCAAATTTCCGGTCGACCACACAAGGAGCACTTACCAGCAGCAAGAGGCTAGTGGTATGGATTAAGGATTCCACACAAATATATTCAACAAATCTTTCACTCAATCTAACAAACATGAAAATAAATTATAATCTAACTTGGAGGAATTGAGAACCATGAATGCAAAGACAACATTTGAAGAGCAAAATCACCAACAATTGAACAATGATTTAGATTCAAATAGCTGCAGCATATACCGACAATTCTACAAAAACTCTCTCTTACAAATGAGAGACAAGGAGGTATATATAGAATCTCTTACAAAAATGGATGGCCAAGATTGATACAAGATCAACGGCCAAGATCATGCCAACAAAACCCTAGAATTGCCCTAATTAGGGTTTACATAAAAAATGGCACCACCAACATATGGCCCAATAAAAAGATACCTAGTCATCAAATAGGGAATCTTCTAGAAGATTCCTCCCTGCATCTCTCTCTCTCTCTCCTAGCATACTCCAAGAATCTAGCCAATACAGAAGCTAACTCCTCCATGGAAATGCTAGGCAAGGTATCTTGTTGTAAATCAATCACATCCAGTGAATCAGAGCAAGCACCAAAGTGTTCTCCCAATCTGGCATGAGCTTCTGCAAACTATGAACATGAATCAACAAAAAAACCAAGTCATCTATCTAACTCTTCTTCAAAGAGTCCAAATGACAATAATACATAAGTTTCATCTTGTCTCTTAATTTGGCTAAGTGTAAACCACTAGCATCACTAACACCAACACCCAATAATTCCTCAATTGACGCAAGGATCTTCATCTGAATGTCCTGAATCAATCCTTCCATCTCCATACAACTCAACTGGGCGTTCTCATAAGTTGATCTCTTCACGGCCAATGAACAATACGTAATGTCCCCTTCTCGTTGATGACCGCCCAGTGGTCCATTAGCCTATTCCTGAGACCCGTAGGCTAGGTGGAATGAAGAATGAGAGTCCAGCATTGATGAGGCAAGGACTTGTTATTTTTAGTAAGTCAGGGAATGGCTATTTTGGTGATACTGTCCTACTGAGCTCTCCATGCTCTGTCACTGGGCGCGAAGATCGTGTTTTTCGGAGCATTAGTTCTTGACTTACTATTTTTAGTAAGTGGCAGTGTGGCATAATTCTATTTCTGGCGGTGGACGAGATCCTGATCCTGCAACAGTTCAGTGGTCTTCCTGGCTCAGTTTCATCCTGGTTTTGACAGTAATCAGTACGGGAGTCATATGTGACAGAGATAAATATTATTTCCTTATCCTAAGGTTTAATATTTAATTAATCTAATTAATTGCTACTGATTTATTGAATTTGGGATTAATGTCTAAAATCTCCTAAGTGCTTGGCGAAATTTATGTTTAATAAGGGGATGTCGAAATTATCAAGGGAGATGTTATTTTTATGTTTCATCTCTAATGTTTGCCAAGTGAATATCGTGGGTCCATGCTTTTTGGCGTGAAGGTTGACTTGTGAGAATGGCGCCACTCTTGGGGTCCACGTGAGGTGGAATGAAATGCAAATGAAAGAAATTGAGTTTGAAGCAATTTGCATTTGAATTTGATGGTGTGAAGTTATAAATAAGAGCCTTGGGCTCCCATTTTGGATCATCTTGAAAATTTGTAATGTTATGCTGCCGGTTTGGCGACAGAACTTTGAGGCTTCAGAGTGCGTCTCCCTAGTGCTTCCCAGTTTCGTACTTAAAACATAGTACCTAGTTGTGTGTTGTATTCTACTACATTCTCAGAGCATGCCATGGTCATTTTTGGTGTTGGAACGATTTTGAGGACTTGCTGGTTTGCATGTGGCTGAAGTGCATTTTTTATCACACCTCTTTGTTGAAGCGACTGACCGTTATGGGTATCAGCTCTTTCATCCTTCCCAGTAATGGTTATACACTTTGTAAGTTTGTGGCATTTTTAGTTGAGTTTTGAAATTACAAGACAAAATTGAAATTCTAGAGCTAGGCATGGTTTTTTTGTTTTGCATTGGGATGCGTGCAAAGTTAATAAGGGGATTTTGGTATCTTGGTTTTGGTTGGTTGTTATTGCAATTGGTCTAGTGTGGGTTTGGGACTAGTTTTGGGTGATTCGGATGTGTATTGAGAGAGTTGTGAGCTTTTTAGATTTTTCTTAGGCTGCTGGTTTTGCAATTCCAGCCAGCAGAAGTGATATTAGCAGAAAATTCATGTTCATTTTGGGATAATCAACATTACTCTCTTCTCATATCTTCTATTTTTGTAAGGTGAAGTAGTAGTACTACTAGCCAGTTCTATGTTGTAATTCTCATCCCGCTGAAAAGTGGAAGAGGCTGGCTTGCCGCCTATTATCAAGCAAAATTGTAATTTCAGTCCTCCCACTGCATAAGTGGTCGAGTGATATCTAAGTGTAATGGTCCTCCCACTGCATAAGCGGTCGAGTTGAGATTGTTATGTAGCTGCAGTCCTCCCGCTGAAATATTGCGGTTGAGTGATTCGTACTTTTGTGTATCTCACTTGGCTGGTTCATCGCCAAGTTTTCTTGTCTTCCCGCTGGATAAGCGGAAGGGGTTGGCTTGCCGCCCGAGCACTGCATTGTTTTCAGTTAATCAAACTAATGATCCCCTCAACACCGTATGCTCTCACCTTCCCACATTGGGCACTTGGTAATCAGAAAGTGGAAAGGGTTACTTTCCCAGCATGTTTCAGTTTATGATTTCTAACCTTTACGGGTTATCTTTTTGTCGATGTCTATTGTTGGCCTTAAAAATCAGAAAAAAAATAACTGGGATATTACAGTGGTATCAGAGCTGGTTTTCCTGCCAGCCTGTGGGTTTCAGTGGGTTCAGAAGTCTCCATGAGTGACAGAAACTTCAGATAATACAACAAAAAGTAGAAGAGACAGCAATTTCAGATTCTGATAGTGCCGGAAGAGGACACATTTTCAAAAGTACTGAGAAACAGAGGGAAGGATTTAGATTCTTCAGATTCAGTGGATTCAATGGCAGATAAGACTACAGAACCGAATGAGGCACCTAATAAGAAGGCCGAGAGACAATTCAATGCCTTGATGGACATGATGTCTCTACTGCTGGCCAAGCTTAACCAGAACGTTGTTGGGGTCCCTAACCAACCCAACAATGGACCGGAAGCCAGCACTTCCAATGCTCCTGTAGGCAATGGAAACGGGAGTAACAATGGAGGTTCAGCCCCAAGACCTTTACAACCTGTATTTCTACCAAGAGAAGTACAACAACCTGAAACAGAAATACCCACAGCTAATGAAATAAGAAACAGCTACATGGAGTATGCTTCTCTTCCTGGTGAGATCCGAGATACCTAACTCTGGATTAGTTTATGAATCAGAAAATGGAGGAAGGAGGAATGACTATAAGTCTGCTACCCCAAGAGATTATCAGCAAGCTCTTGGAAGAGTGACCTTAGCACACTTTGATGGAAGCGCAAAGAGTACCGCTAGAGCATGGGTACAGAAGTTGGACAATTACTTGTCCTTGAGACCTATGCCGGAGGAGGATGCCATCAAGTTTGCTACTTTGCACTTGGATGGAGTGGCCCACGAATGGTGGTACCATGGGTTGGTCACCCTTGGTCATATCTTAATCACCACCTATGCTGATTTCACCAACAAGCTGATTGAGAGATTCGACACCAGGGATCCAAAGGTGAAGTTTAGAGAACTTGCACAACTCAAGCAGTAAGATTCGTTGGACACTACCCTGGCAGAAGCTATTAAAAAATCTCGAAACATGGAGTTGGCTACCCCAAGGAGTAAAATTCAGTCCAAGCCTTTTCCTTTCAGAAAGGATAAGAAGAAGTTCACGAATCAGACCAAAAGGTTCCCTCCGCGTATGAATGATGAGCTCCGTCAAGAGCTCCGGAGGAAGAATCTTTGTTACTCTTGCAGAGAACTTTGGGCCCCCGGACATAAGTGTCATGGAAAGGGGAATTTGCATCAAATGGAGTGCTATTCTGTAGATGGATCCAATTCTGAAATTTCAGAACAGCAAACTGAACTTGAGGACAGTGAGTATGAAGAGGCTCTTGAAGGGCCTGAATATGGGTCAAAAGATAGGGGAGTGGTTGCTCAACTCTCAAGCATTCACAAAAATGAGTCCTTTAGAGTTCGGGGTGTGATTGGAGAGCATTGTGTCATTGCTCTCATTGACACAGGTGCAACACACAACTTCATTGATGAGAGGATTGTGGCAAAAAGGGGACTAGTGGCAGAGGAAGTTGAGGGCTTCAAAGTCATGGTAGCAGATGGCTCCACTATATCCTGTAACCGAATGATTTCCAACATGTCTATGAAATTGGGAAATCATGAAATCAGAGATGATTTCTTTGTGGTGAGCATTGGTGGGACTGATGATGCAATCCTCGAGATCCAATGGCTGAGATCTCTTGGTGAGATCACACTAAACTTACAAACCATGGAGCTGAAATTCATATCTGAAGGGAAGATGGTAGTATTGAGAGGAATGTCGCATGGTGGACTTAAAGTGGTATCCTTGAAAAGAATGGAAAGGCTGATCCACCATAATCAAGTGGAGTGGGCAGCAGAGTGTTTGATAATGCCTTCAAATCCATTGGTAGACAAGGGTAGCTATTCCTCAGACATTCAAGCAATGATCACGGATAGAAGCAAGATCATGGTCATGCCCTCAGAACCACAGAAAGAGAATAGGAACTATCCTGAAGACATTCAAGCCTTGATAACCAAGAGAAGCAAGGTGTTCGAAAATCCACCTCCTGGCAGACCCCCCAAGAGAGGTGACGAACACATTATTGAGCTTGAAGGAGCTGAGCCAGTTATGACTACTCCTTACCGATATCCTAAGAAGCAGAAGGATGAGACTGAGAAAGCAATTCAGGAATTGCTTGACATGGGTTACATACGGCCTTGCAAAAGCCCCTTTGCTTTGGCTGTTGTTTTTGTGAGAAAGAAGGATGAGACCATGCGCATGTGTGTAGATTACAGAGCCCTGAATCAGAAAACCATCAAGAATCGGTATCCTATTTCGAGAATTGATGAGCTCATTGACGAGCTACATGGGGCAGTGTTCTTTTCCAAGATTAACCTCAGGTCGGGGTATCATCAGAATAGAATGAGAGCATCAGATGTGGAGAAGACCGCTTTCAGATGCCACTTTGAGCATTTTGAGTTCCTAGTCATGCCCTTTGGCTTGACTAATGCACCCGCTACATTTCAATCATGCATGAACATAATCTTCCAAGAACAGCTAAGGAAGTTTGTTTTGATATTCTTTGATGTCATACTCATATTCAACAAATCTTGAAAAGAACATTTACAGCAGTTGGATGAAGTGTTAAGCATATTAGAATCTAAATCCCTGTTTGCCAAGGAGTCCAAATGTGAGTTTGGGACGGAAGAGTTGCTCTACCTTGGTCACATTATCAGTGCAGGTGGTGTGAAGGTGGATCCTGAAAAGATTAGAGCCATCATTGATTGGCCTACTCCTGAGAACATAACACATTTGAGGGGATTTTTGGGATTGTGTGGGTTTTATCGGAGGTTTGTGAACGGATACTCTCAGTTGGCTGCCCCCCTCACAGATCTTACAAAGAAAGGAGCTTTTGAATGGTCCGAAAAGACACAGACTGTATTTGAGCAGTTTAAAGGGATCATGTGTTCCTGCCTTGTTTTAGCATTGCCTGATTTCACCAAGCCGTTTGAGCTACAATGTGATGCATCTGGAGAAGGTGTTGGTGCAGTCCTCATGCAGGATAAGCATCCTATAGTCTTTGAGAGCAGGAAATTGAGAGGTCCTGAAAGACTGTATTCAATTTATAACAAGGAAATGCTTGCCATAATGCATGCCCTTGCGAAGTTCAGGCAGTATCTGGTGGGGAGTAAATTCATTGTTAAGACTGATCACAATAGTCTTAAACACTTCATGCATCAGAAAGATTTGAATGAGAGACAGCAGAAGTGGGTGAGTAAGCTGCAAGCTTACGATTTCGATATTGAGTATGTTAAGGGTAAAAACAATGTTGTGGCAGATGCCTTATCCAGAAGGCCCCATTTAAGTTCACTATGCGAGCTTACTACTGATTGGAGAGAGTTGTTGCTTGCTGATTATGCCAAAAACCAGTTTGCAACCAGCCTTATGGAAGGTACTTTTCATGATGAAAGGTACAAATTGGTTGAGGGATTGATACTGTACAAGGGAAGAATCTTCATAGTGGCTGAATCTAAGTTAAAAGAAAAGATTTTGAAGACTTTCCATAACATCCCCCTCGCTGGTCACCAAGGTTATTTCAAAACATACAGGCAGATCCAGGAGAGATTTTCTTAGAAGAGACTTAAAAATGATGTTTTGAAATACATTAAGGAGTGTCATACATGTCAGAGGAACAAAGACAGCCCTTACCTATTCCCGGTCAAAAATGGGAAAGTATTTCCATGGATTTCATCACAGGGTTGCCTCGGGCTCAAGGGAAGGATAGTATCTATGTGGTGGTGGACAAACTTACAAAGTTTGCTCATTTCTTCGCCATCACCAGCTCTTTTACAGCAGCACAAGTTGTTGAAGTGTTCTTCCGGGAGGTGTTCAGATTACATGGGTTACCGAAGAACATTGTGAGTGATAGGGACAGCAAGTTCCTAAGTGCTTTCTGGCAAGAGATTTTCAGATTGTGTGGTAATGTGCTCACTCCAAGCACCAGTTATCACCCCCAAACTGATGGGCAGACCGAGATAGTGAATAAGTGATTGGAAGGTTATCTTAGAAACTATGTCTCGGAGCAGCAGAATACATGGGTGAGATGGCTTCACCTAGGAGAGTATTGTTACAATTCCTCCTATCAAATGTCCATCCAGATGTCACCATTCATGGCACTATATGGTTATGAAGCTCCTAGCTTCGCGGACTTGGTATTTGGAGATAGCAGAACCCCTCAAGCAAAGGATATGATGCAACAAAGTCAAGATATTCTGAGGATTCTGAGGGACAATCTCCAGCATGCATAGAATTAGCAGAAGTTGTATGCTAATCAGCAACGAATTGAGCGCACCTTTGAGGTGGGCGACATGGTTTATTTGAGGCTCCAGCCCTATAGACAGTCTACTCTCAAGAAGAGTGGGGTTGAGAAATTGAAGCCACGATTCTATGGACCTTTTAGGGTCAGCAGGAGGATTGGAAAAGTGGCGTATGAGTTGGAATTGCCAGCAAGCAGTAGGATCCATAATGTATTTCATGTGTCTCGCCTTAAGAAGGCTCTAGGAGATAATGTTGTTGCTTCAGCTGAGTTACCTCCCCTTGATGAGGAGGGAGAGTTGGTTTTGGTTCCTGAAGCTATCCTTGAATTCAGGGAACGATCTTTGAGGAGAAGAGTGATCAGGGAATACTTGATCAAATGGAAAAATCTACCAGCAGAGGATGCTACATGGGAAAATGAAGAGATTTTACTGCATCCAGCCTTACAGTTGCTTGAGGACAAGCAATTTTGGGGAGGGCGGACTATAATGTCCCCTTCTCGTTAGTGACCTCCCAGTGGTCCATTAGCCTATTGCTGAGACCCGTAGGCTAGGTGGAATGAAGATTGAGGGTCCAGCATTGATGAGGCGAGGACTTACTATTTTTAGTAAGTTAGGGAATGGCTATTTTGGTGATACTGTCCTACTGAGCTCTCCATGCTCTATCACTGGGCGCGAAGATCATGTTTTTTGGAGCATTAGTTCTTGACTTACTATTTTTAGTAAGTGGCAGTGTGGCATAATTCTATTTCTGGCAGTGGACAGGATCCTGATCCTACAGCAGTTCAGTGGTCTTCCTGGCTCAATTTCATCCTGGTTTTGACAGTAATCAATACGGAAGTCATATGTGACACAATTAAATATTATTTCCTTATCCTAAAGTTTAATATTTATTTAATTTGATTAATTGCTACTGATTTATTGAATTTGGGATTAATGTCTAAAATCTCCTAAGTGCTTGGGGAAATTTATGTTTGATAAGGGGATGTCGAAATTATTAAGGGAGATGTTATTTTTATGCTTCATCTCTAATGTTTGCCAAGTGAATATTGTGGGTTCATGCTTTTTGGCGTGAAGGTTGACTTGTGAGAATGGCGCCACTCTTGGAGTCCACGTGAGGTGGAATGAAATGCAAATGAAAGAAGTTGAGTTTGAAGCAATTTGCATTTGAATTTGATGGCGTGAAGTTATAAATAAGAGCCTTGGGCTCCCATTCTGGATCATCTTGAAAATTTGTAATGTTATGCTGCCGATTTGGTGACAGAACTTTGAGGCTTTGGAGTGCGTCTCCCTAGTGCTTCTCGGTTTCGTCCTTGAAACATAGTAACTAGCTGTGTGTTGTATTCTACTACATTCTCAGAGCATGCCATGGTCATTTTTGGTGTTGGAACGATTTTGGGGACTTGTTGGTTTGCATGTGGCTGAAGTGCATTTTCGATCACACCTCTCTGTTGAAGCGACTGACCGTTATGGGTATCATCTCTTTCATCCTTCCCAATAATGGCGATACACTTTGTAAGTTTGTGGCATTTTTAGTTGAGTTTTGAAATTACTACACAAAATCGAAATTCTAGAGCTAGGCATGGTTTTTTGTTTTGCATTGGGATGCATGCAAAGTTAATAAGGGGATTTTGGTATCTTGGTTTTGGTTGGTTGTTATTGCAATTGGTCTAGTGTGGGTTTGGGACTGGTTTTGGGTGATTCAGATGTGTATTGAGAGAGTTGTGAGCTTTTTAAATTTTTCTTAGGCTACTGGTTTTGCAATTCTAGCCTGCAAAAGTGATATTAGCAGAAAAATCATGTTCATTTTGGGATAATCAGCATTACTCTCTTCTCATATCTTCTATTTTTGTAAGGTTAAGTAGTACTACTACTAACCAGTTCTATTTTGTAATTTTCATCCCGCTGAAAAGTGGAAGAGGCTGGCTTGCCGCCTATTATCAAGCAAAATTGTAATTTCAGTCCTCCCATTGCATAAGTGGTCGAGTGATATCTAAGTGTAATGGTCCTCCCACTGCATAAGCGGTCGAGTTGAGATTGTTATGTAACTGCAATCCTCCCGCTGAAATATTGCGGTTGAGTGATTCGTACTTTTGTGTATCTCACTTGGCTGGTTCACCGCCAAGTTTTCTTGTCTTCCCGTTGGATAAGCGGAAGGGGTTGGCTTGCCGCCCGAGCACTGCATTGTTTTCAGTTAATCAAACTAATGATCCCCTCAACACCGTATGCTCTCACCTTCCCACATTGGGCACTTGGTGATCAGAAAGTGGAAAGGGTTACTTTCCCAGTATGTTTCAGTTTATGATTTCTAACCTTAACGGGTTATCTTTTTGTTGATGTCTATTGTTGGCCTTAAAAATAAAAATAAAAAGTAACTGGGATATTACACAATACTAGCCATGGAAATCGTATTTGTCTCCGCTGTGCACAATGCTCTCGCTGATCAAAGTGGAGTTAGGAATGCTCTTCAAAGCTTTGAGGCGTGGAATAGTCTTCTTCTGAATAGGCCGAAATTCTTCCCATCCAAATACTAGATTCTAAACACGAGCCCTATTGTCCTATCATATGCCTGGACAAACCGAGTAAGGAAATCATCCGCCTAGTTTCTTGCACTCTCAATCCAGTTTTCCACCTCGGAGAGTGTATCTCTCGCTACCTCATAGTGTGAATGTAGTCTATGATCAACCACAATAGGGGAAATAAGGGTGGGATTTTCACGCCTTATCCCCGCAATATACTCTCTAAATCTGATATTCTCTTCTCTGTACTTCTCCTTCTCTTCAATTTCTCTATCTAACCTTGCGTTGATCGCCTTAAGGTTATCACCAATCTCCTGAAACTCTTGCTCTCTCAATGTACAGCCAAGGGCAACTAAAGTAATCTGAAAATCCATAGGAGTAGCAATGTTCGTTGTCACACCTCCAATAGGAACAGCAGCCTACGCAATCCGCATTCCTGTCTCATCTCTAGCTATGTGCGACAAAATCTCAGCTCTCTTGGGTTATTTCTCCTTATTTCTCCTAGCTAGGTAATCATCAATGTTATCAATAGGTTTTACCTCTATCATTCTCTTCCTCTTTTCCATACTTCTCATCAGCCAATCAGGAATAGCGGCCATCTCCATACCATCATCGAGGCACATATCTCAATCAAGTCCTCTCAATGCCATGATAACATCATCATCATCATCAGGATTACTCTTGGTCAAATCATATATCTCATTTCCCAAACTAACCTCCAAAAGGACGGTAGGAGATCCTGGCTGATCATCATTCTCATTTGGTGGAGCATATGTCGCTATGGAATATTCTCTGGTAGTATCACTGTGTTGGAACATTGTTGGGTTTCATTATTTTGTTCTGTTATTTCAATTTCCTTAATTGATGAGACACTGAGAGGTGGTGAAGGGATGATAGGTGGAGGAATGATAGTATTTTGTTTCTTCATCTTCACCTCCTCAATCTTCTTCCCTTTGGCCTTGACTCCTCCTGGCATGTTTTTCCTTTTCTTGGGAGTTTGACTCTCTTCGTCTGCATGAATCCTAAAATCACTGATAGTCCTCTGATCATTTTTGGAAGTAGACTCTTCTGGCTTCATCTTTTCATAAGTGACGGAAACACCCATATCAACTAACTTACTCATCTGAATATCTACCCATGCATGGGAGAAACTGAAGACCTCTCTCATCCATACATTCAAATCAATCTCTTTTGATTTTGACCAATTAGGCAATAAGATTGCCTTCTTCATTTCATTCTCATACTGTGGATATCCCTATCATCTAACACCTAATCAGGAATGAGGAAAAGTCCACACTTTCTCATGAAATCCACTGACATTCTAAACCACATTTGTCTCTTCACTGCTTGCTCGTCCATCAGGTTGGCCCAATAATCTTCTATGTCTACCTTGTGGATGAACTTCTCTCCCCTGATCCTTCCAACTTTCTTATCTAGATCAAATCTTTCTCTTTTCTTGAAGGTTGCAAATCGATAGAATGCAAGCTCTTCACTCGCAGTGCTTGCAGCTAAGGCAGACTGGCAAACCTCCAACGTCTTCCCAACTGAAATAGGGAATGCCATGCCTGTCCTATGCTTCTCTTTCTGAATGGAATCAAACTGTAGAAGTTGTCTCACCACTTCCAACAAGATCATTATGTCGGACGGATACCTAGGAAGCCTATAGGGTTCGGATTGAAACCCATGAATCCTAAGGTACGTGAAAGTGGGAAACGATCCATATTTCACTGTTAGCTCTGTTGCCTCCTTGGACAATCTTCTGTGGATTCCACCTTGCACCATCCGCGTGATGTACATGGTGAATACATCATTCACTCTCTTATAGTCTTCAATTATATACATGTTCAACTGGGGATAACACTCATGACTCCTGAATTGTCCTTGTCCATTCCCAACTTCACCTTTGCATATCAATCCTTTGTATGAAACAAACCGTGCAAGCAGGTATACCAAGTAGGAAGTCATGGCGAATGACTTGGACTGCTCTACATTCCTCAACTAAAAGTCCAGAATGTCACTTATGATTCTAGACCAATTTATCAATGTCCCTCTAAGACAATCCAGGATGAAGTAGAACATCCATCCATCGAATATTGCACCCTGCGGCATCCCCATTACTCTGTTAAGAAGGAATACTAAGTCACTATATTCCTCTTTGAAGTCTGCACATGAGTGTCTTGGGAACCTTGGAATGATGAAGTCTAGGCTCGATCATCCACTCTTTGTTTATCATACTCTTACACGCATCCATCTTCTTCGTGTACCGCTCTTCATATTCATCCTTAGTTGCATTCTTCATATCTGCTCCACGTGGAATTCCAAACACCTCAGCAATCGCATCCTCAGCAAGGTAGGCAATGACAATGCCCTTAGGAGTCTTGATCATTCGTGAGCGAGGATCATAACATCATGCACACTTCAGGATAAGCTCCCTGCATTGTATGGACTATGGAAATCCAACGGCTTGAAAAATACCACTCTTCATAATGTTTACATACGCTGGGGAAGGAATCCGATTTCTGACTCCGAACATCCGTCGTCGCATCAGGTTCAGGCTCAGGAAATGCATGTTTGTATCCGTAATCTCCTTCCATCTGGATGACATCTTAGACTCTGGATCAAAGAAATGGGACTCGGACTCGGCTCGGACTTGGCAAGGCCGACTCGGACTCGAACTCGGGACTCGGCGTCAGACTCGGCTCCAGACTCGACTGGACTCAGGAAAGTGAAAAACTCAAGAAATTTAGAGATTTTTAAAGATTTAAAACTTGTTTCAGACACCTTTTATTGAATACACCTTAAAGACACAATAACATCATCAAACTCGGCTCATTTGATTACATACACAAGTATACATCAATCACATAAGCATAAACGCAAATTGTAGCTGAAGAAAATAACAAACATAGATATATGAATATTGTCAAATGTATACAATATTACAAAACTCATGGAATAAAAAATACATGTCATCATATGATCATCATCAAATGTTTCATACAAATACCAAAGGTAAATACAACTGCAAGCCTATGGCTCAGAGAAGCCTGCACGGCAGCACCCTCCGGCCCCGGCCCCCTGCGAAGGCATCTAAGGTAGGTCCTGGATGATTGGACAGCCATGGCCGCTCCCCGTGACACCATGCCATGCTCACCAACATCAGGAACATCCGTGTCACTATCTGCCTTTGAATCTCCTGTTTGTGCTTGTGTTCTCTGCTCCTCCTCTGCCATGGCTACAGTCTCAGCCTCTATATCTACCTGGTCAATCCAATCAGTGTCAAACTCAGAGGTTAAATTTTCCCTACTTCTATCGACGCAGTTTCCCCCCATATTTTTTGACGAGGGTTTGGGGACAGCGCCCCCAAGGTGGGGTCAAGGGGCAGCACCCCTTGCGCGGTTTGGGGCTCAGGACTCACCGAGTTTGGCGAGTTTGAGCCAAACTCGCCAACTCGGCGAGTCTGGCGATTCGGACGAGTCTGAGTCCGAGCCCCTAGGACTTGCCGAGCATGACTCGTACTCGGACTCGCCGAGTCTGGGCGAGTCTGGGCGAGTCCCGTTTCTCTGCTCTAGATAGAATCTAGTCTCGAGTATCTTCTGTTGTTCTCTTCTTTCCTTAAATCCGGACTTCGACATCGCACCTATACGAAGCTTGAAGTTAGAACTTAGAAAAAAATACAAGAACTCTTAATAGAATTCCTGACTTCTTGATGATTTAGGCTAATTAGGGTATGAAGTCAGGAAAATAGTCCACACTCTAGGTAGATCTTAACAATTTAAATACAAAATGTGAGAAGATTAGGGTATGAAACCCTCAAGAAATCAACACCTCCTTATACTTAGAAATTTCGTGCAAATCATAGTGCAAAAGGAGGCGCAATTGGATAGGACTATTGAAAAGAAAGAGATGCTTGAGACTAAGAACAGGAGACTCAAAGAATATATTGAAGGGATGAATTCCCCAAAGCGTGAGGATCCTACTTTTATCTCACCCATTGCTATTGCTCATGGATCCCCAATTGATCATGAGACGATGAGGAATACATATCAAGAGGTTGGAAAATGGATAGAAGATGTTTTGAAACAAGCAAATGATTTCCTAGCTTAGTTTGTCCAAGCATTTGATAAGACAGTGATGCTTATATTCAGGATACAATACTTGGAAGGAGTTTGGGAAGATTTCCAACCGATGCAAGAGAACACTATTCCTCACCTCAAAAGTGTTGAAGTGAATTCCTATGTCCACATTGACTCAGGAGGGAATTGTTCAGGCAGGCAATGTTTATGATTTTCATGGTTGGCATTGTTCTTTGGCCATGAGGAAATTAGTGTATGATCATGCAAAGCAAGAGTGCATGGAGATGGAAGGATCAATCCAAGAGATACAATCCAAGATCCTTACATCTATTGAAAAGTTATTGGGACTAAATGTCTATGCTTCCAGCAGTTTGAACTCAGCAGAATTGAAAGAAAAGATGAAGTTTATTTACTTCAAGCAGTTGGAATCCTTGAGGAAGAATCAGCTAGATGACTTGGTTTCTCTCATGATTCACATCAACAACTTGCAAAAGCTGATCCCGGATTGGGATGTTAGAATAATATTTCTTTATATTGTCTAATGGTCAATCATATATGTAAGTTCTTGTTAGGTAGAGGTTGTTAGACATCTTAGATGTCTACAGTAGCAAGTAGATGAAGTAGTTAGGCTTATTAATGTTTGCAGTGCTATGCCACTGCTTTATATATTGTGATTCTTCTTTATGTTAAAAGTAACTAAGAATTACCAGTTCACTTTATGAACATGGTATCAAAGCCTTGAAAAAATCTTGGGCAAATTTTTAAAAATATATTTGTAATCACAATTTTCATTTTTCCATGAGATTTTTTCTGGTTTTTTTTTTTGAAACGCATGGCTACCCATGTCAAGATTAATTTCCCGCTCATTATCTGTGGGTTTTTTTCTTTTTCAGTAGCAGCCTCTCAACAAATCACGATTTTCGGCCAACGCAATTTTTTGGTATTTTTTTCATCGTGCAAAAAGGTTTTTTCGTGTCATTTTTTTGACGTGTTCTTGCTGCAAACCCTACGTCCAATATTGAACGTCTGAAATCGCATCTTTTTGTGTTCGTAGCTCGCACGAAGGTGTTTTTTGTGCAGGGTTTTGTGTTCGTTCGATTTTGTCTTCAACTCGCGCGACTTCTTGTGATTTCTATTCTGCGTGATTGTTTTTTGGCAACACAAATATACCTGCAATATTCACATTTTTCTAGCCCGCGACGTTCTTTTTCGCATCCGTTTTTTGGCGTGATTTTCAAGTTTTGCATGACGACAAATTTGTTCACTATTTTTCCCGCAACCTATGATTTTTTTGGCGACGAGGTTTTTTCTACAGATTCTTCCATGTGTGTTGTCGCCTAGGGTTTATTCAAACCCTCGGTAACTTTTCCCACGACTAGGGTTTTAAAAAAAAAACCTCATATTTTTTCTCCAGACTAGGGTTTCTGGGAAGCACCTAAAGTTTTTTTTAACAAACCCTCTGTGATTTTTTGATGCGACTAGGGTTTTCAGAAAAATCATTTTCAAAAATTTGTCACCTAGGTTTTTCTGGGTTTTTCGTAAGCTTTTCTGGGTACCTATCAAATTTTGTTGGGTCTTCTGAAAAACTTCTTCCTCAAAAATTGTGCTAGGGTTTCAGTTTCTGCCTTAAAATCCGACTTGCAGAATTTTTTTTTAAAACCCTTTGTTTTCATCTGCTGGTTTTTGTGCATTGGAATTTGTGCCTTCACCAATTCAACGTCGTGGTACGTGATGGCATCTCTGACAAACATTATGCTAGAAAGTAGCCAAAAATTCAACGCTCGCAACTACAACACCTAGAAGCAACGCATGTTGACAATTTTTGAGTACCGATGTCTTGATGCAGTTGTTCTAGGCACATCCAACTACTGTCGGAAAAGGTTAGGACAAATGGGATGAGCGCAACAGGGAAGCAGTCATGCTCATTAAACTCTCTGTCACCGATGAGCAGCTACCTCAGGTACCATCCGGAAAAACTGTGAAGGAGATATGGGATCATCTGAAGAGTCTTCATGAAACCTCTAACAAGAGCAGAGCATTCTTTTTTAAGAACATGCTCTCTTCGATTATGATGGACAAGAGAACACCTCTGCAGGATCACTTGACAAAGATCAAGGACATTCGTGACCAACTTGAGGCAATTGGTTGCACAATGGAGGAAGAGGACATGGTCGTCATCACTCTGAAGAGTTTGCCAAAATCTTATGAGCATTTCATCGAACCGCTCGATATCACTTCCACTGACATCGATTTGAAGTTTCCCGATCTTTGTAACAAGCTTTTACAGCAAGATCAGTGGCAACAGCAGTTTGGAAGTAGTACCAATTCGACCTCCACCGAGCAAGCATTCTCTGCCAAACCTTCTGCTAAGAACAAAGGGAAGGCTCCATCTTCTCAGCCGAAAGGCTCTGGTTCTTCTCAGGACAACAAGAAGAAGAAGAATGTTCGGTGCAATTATTGTCATAAGTTTGGTCACATGAAGGCCAAGTGTCGAATTCAATTGGCTTCTGAACAAAAGAAGCAGGGATGGTCTCAACAAAAGGCAAATGCCGCAGAGCACTCAAAGCGGAAAGAGTTTGCATTCTATGCGTTTATGGCCAAGAGAACAACAGATCCAATATGCTCTTCTGCCTGGCACATTGATTTAGGGGCTTCGCAGCATTTTACTCATCGTCGGGATTGGTTCACGAAATTTGAACCATTCTCAGATTCAATAATCTTGGAGGCGGAGAAGAGTACACAGTTGATGGTAAGGGCACTGTCCAGATTCACTCAGAAGGTAGAAATTTATTTTTTCTTGATGTCTACTATGTTCCAGGCATGGAACATAATCTCCTCTCCGTCAGCCAAATCATGAGGCATTCTCCTCAATTAGATGTTGTCTTTAGTTCGTCCACCTGCAGCATTGTTGATAGAGAGACTCGTACTACAATCGCTATGGGACTTGAGGATTATGGTTTGTATAGACTTGCTGATTCTGGCGATTTTCAAGAGCATGCTCTAGTTGCTAGGAGTACATCCACTAGAACACTTTGGCATCAGCGTTATGGGCATTCAAATGTGCACTATCTCTCTCCGTTATCTCGGGAGGGTTTGGTTGTTGGTCTACCTGAGATCCAACCTCAAAATCATGAAGTATGTGGAGCCTATCAAGCTAGGGAGCAACGTCGGACACCATTTTCGGATGGTGATTCTTGGCAATCCTCCAAGGTCCTTCAATTGGTTCACGCAGATGTATGTGTGTTGTGACATTTTCACACATCGCCCAATTGCTAACGGGGACCCCCTCTTTTCTGGCTTTTTGCGTTGTTAGGTTAGGGTCTTGGCTGCTTAGTGGGCAATTTTGTGTTTCCCGTGCCAGAGTGGAGTTTTGATCATGCCTAGTGACACCTAGGGTTTTTGAAGTTATAGGATCAAGTTGCTAACATTGATATTTTAATGATCCTAAATTTGCCCAAGTGTTGACCTTTTGAGCGTTAACGTGTTTTTAAACACGTGCATCAGTGATTTTAAAGTGCCAAGGTATTCCCAGACCTTTTGGAGTTGTTTTCTCGCTCCTAAGGTATTATTTAAATTGATTTCGCACTTTATCCCGATAATTTCCTAGCGTTTCGCTCATTTTTTTTGGAAAATTTGTCTAAGTCTAGTCTAATTTGGAAGTTTCTAAGCAATTTTGAGGGGTTAAAATGCCAAATTCCCAAGGGAAATCCATATTCCAAGGGTTAGAAGGTCAAATTCCATGCTAGAGGTGCTTTTCCCCTCATATTCCAGACTACCCACCCCTTTCCCCCACTCAAAATCCACACTACACATGGGTTTCCCCTGAAATCCATACTGGCTATGATTTTCCACCACTGTTTATCCATGCCTGGGTCGTTTTTCCCCTGGAAGTGCTAAAATTTGGCTTAAGTGTCAGGATTTTTTCAGACTGCCATCGATTTTCCACCAAGAGTGCGGATTGGAGTGTGGACTATAATGCGGACAATGTTGAGGATGATTCCATGCCTGGGTCGATTTTCCCTGTTTTGTGACAAGTTAGTGCGGATTTTTGTGCAAACTCTCAGTCCATACCCAAGTCGATTTTCCACTATGAGCATTTTAATGAGTTTTGAGTCCGGATTTTCATCCAGACTGAGGTCGAATTTCCACCAGCGGGTGCTTTTTGCGAGTGAAGTGAATTTGGAGTGTGGATTCCTTGTCCATACCCCCATCGATTTTCCCCTAGCCTGTTTTGTTTGCATTGTGATGAAATTATGCATGGATTTTTATCCAAGTTAAGGTCGATTTTCCCTTATGTGAATTTTTGACGTTTTAAATGATTTTAAATGGGATTTTTCAATCCCAACTCAAGTCGATTTTCCTCTGGAGGCCCAATTGTGATTTAAAATTGCAATATTTTAATAAGTGAGCCCCATTTTAATTGCTTTTAAGTGATGATTGATGATTATTTAAAATTTTAAAAGCAAAATTAAATAACTTGCAATAAACATTTAATATTTTGAACCTTCTAGAAACAAGTTAGTTTTGCCAAGCAAGTATATAAGCAAGTGTTTTATCCCACATTGCTTGTGTGGTGAAAGTAAGAAGCAAAAGCAAGTATATGAGGGGAGTCAATATCATTATTTTATTATTAAATCTGCCAGGTGTCTCCATGCAAAGGCAATTTTCTCCATAGTTGGCGATTTTGGAGCAAGTGTTGAAGTGAAGTGATTGATTGAAGACTCTTCTTGCTGCCATTTATTTTTCCATTGCCATTCCATTTTCCAGCTGGGCGCCATGTTTGGTGGCTGTCATTATTGATTGAATGCCGCGATTTTGGGAAAAATCGCGATTTTTGATGAGGTGGCGATTTTGCTAAGGAGGGCGATTTTTGTGTTTGGGGTGTCTACCCCCCAACTTGGGCAATTTTCCTTGATGCTGCCATCCTTGCTTTCAGACTTGATTTGCAGATCCGAGCTGCCATTGAAGACATTTTCAGACTTGTGTGTTTGACGCCATAGTTGGAGAAATTTCGATTTTTATTTGGAGAGGGTGCCACATTTTGGTGGATTTCCATGCATATTTGGTGGCTGCCATTGTTCCTACTTGCTGTGATCACTTCAGATCTGAGTCTTGAACGCCATTATTACAGTTTGAAAACTCCATTATAAGCGGTTGTTCTCAAAAAATTTCATTTCCAGCCACCTAACCACTTTGGCGATTTTGCTTGGAGCTGATTCCTTAGCTATTTTCTATCATTGTCAGGGATTTTTCACTACCTTGCAAGGTGCTAGTAAGTCTGAAGTAATTAATTTTCAGACTTGTCCACAGAAATTCATTTTTTACCAGCTACACTTACATCCCTGGATATGATTGTTTTCATCATCAAAATTGATTTTTATCGAGTTTGTGCCTATTTTGAAGGATTGCAACATGTTTTTTGAAGTTAATTTATTAGTTGCAGGTTGTCTTCAGATTGGTGACCTCCATTGTTGACTGCGGAAGGTGTCTTTAGACATACCATTGTGTGAAAACACAACCTTTCACACCTTTCCTTAGTCATCGTTGATCCAGTATACTCCTTTGCATTTTCGTTTGCATAATTTCCAAGTATAAGGAGGTATCAATGAATTTTATAGAGGGTTTCCATACCTTAACGTTGTCACATTTTGAACCTAATTGTTAAAATTTACCAAGAGTATGGACTATTTTCCTGACTTTATGCTCTAATTAGCTAAAATCTTTAGAATGTCAGGATTTTTATCAAGAACATTATTTATTTTCCTAAGTCTAACTTCAGGCTTCGTTCAGGTGCGATGTCGAAGTCCGGATTTAAGGAAAGGAAAGAGCTATTGAAGATGCTGGAGACTGGATTCTATCCAGAGCTTAAGATTTCATCCAGATGGAAGGAGATCACAGATACAAACATGCATTTCCTAGACTTTGACCAAATGCATCAGCGGATGTTCGGAGTCGGAGATCAAGTTCCTTCCCCAGCCTATGCGAACATTATGAAGAGTGGTATTTTCCATGCCGTTGGATTTCCACAGTCCATACATTGCAATGAGTTTATCCTAGAGTGTGCACGATGTTATGATCCGCTCACGCGAATGATCAAAACTCATAAGGGCGTTGTTATTGCCTACCTTGCTGAGGATGCTATTGCTGAGGTGTTCGGAATTCCACACGGAACAGACATGAAGAATGTGACCAAGGATGAATATACAGATAGATACACGAAGAAGATGGGTGCATGCAAGAATATGATAAACAAAGAGTGGATGATTGAGCCTAGGTCTCATCATTCCAAGGCTCCCAAGACACTCATGTGCGTAGACTTCAAAGAGAAGTATAGTGATTTGATATTCCTACTTAACAGAGTGATGGGGATGCCGCAGGGAGCAATATTCGATCGATGGATGTTCTATTTCATCCAGGATTGTCTTAGAGGAACATTGGTGAATTGGTCCAAGATTATAAGTGACAATCTGGATTTTCAGCTGAGGAATGTAGAGTGGTCCAAGTCATTCGCCATGACTTCTTACCTGGTATACCTGCTTGCACAGTTTGTTTCATACAGAGGATTGATATGCAAAGGTGAAGTCGAGAATGGGCAAGGACAATTTAGGAGTCATGAATGCTACCCCCAGCAGAGCATGTATAGAATTGAAGACTATAAGAGAGTGAGTGATGCATTCACTATGTACATCACATGGATGTTGCAAGGCGGAATCCACAGAAGATTGTCCAAGGAGGCAACAGAGTTAATAGAAAAATATGGATCGTGATATATTCAGTTTCCCACTTTCACACACCTTAGGATTCATGGGTTTCAATCCGAACCCACTATAAGAGAGTGAATGATGCATTCACTATGTACATCACATGGATGTTGCAAAGCGGAATCCACAGAAGATTGTCCAAGGAGGCAACAGAGTTAATAGAAAAATATGGATCGTGATATATTCAGTTTCCCACTTTCACGCACCTTAGGATTCATGGGTTTCAATCCGAACCCTACAGACTTCCTAGGTATTCGGCCGACAGAATGATCTTGTTGGAAATGGTGAGACAGCTTCTAGAGTTCGATGTCATTCAAAGAGAGAAGCATAGGACAGGCATGACATTCCCTATTTCAGTTGGAAAGACGTCAGAGGTTTGTCAGTCTGCCATAGTGTTGTGACGTATTCACACATCGCCCCATTGCAAATGGGGACCCCTACTTTTTTGCTTTCCGGGGTTTGTTTCTAGGTCTTTTAGGGTTTTGTCTATTAGCATTTGCATGTTGAGTGTTGCCAGAGGGATCACTAAGAGAGCAGGCTCTGTTTTAGCTAAAGGTGAGTCAGTGGATGCTCCGGGTTAGGGTCATCTTTGAAAGTCTTCCTTAGGACAAGGTTTTGCTCTTGTTGCTAATTGTGTCTTGTTTGAGCTTGAGGAGGTCAATGAAGCTTGGTGAGTGAATATCATCTTTGAAGATCTGAGTTAGGTCAAATTGGTGAGTGATGAAGTCTGGAATGTCATCCTGATCTTCAAATGTCCTAAAATTTGGCTAAGTCTGGAATGTCATCCTGATCCTAAAATTTGACTAAGTCTGAAAAATTGAAGAATCCTCCAAAAACTAGATTTTGCATTATAACTCCTGGAGGTCTGAAACCACTCTCAAACATCCTGACAGTATATATGGAATATAACTTATACTTAAATGTTATATTCCATATATGAATCCTGACAGAGAGACCAAAATGTCAAATTTCGCTCCTAACCCTTCCAAAGGGTCCAAAGCGAATTTCAATTTCGCTCCTGACCCTTCCAAAGGGTCCAGAGCGAAATTCTCCATAAGACATTCTACTTTGACCCAAACTTAGAACTAACTCATTCCCAAGCATTATTGAGGGCAAAACACTTGTTTGGATGAAGAAATGTGAGAAATGAAGTCAAGATTTGAGCCTAAATGTGAATTTCACTCCTGACCCTTCCAAAGGGTCCAGAGCGAAATTCTCCCTAGACACTATTTTCTCCCTTGTTCCTTGGACATGGTGGGGGTAGATTGATATGTTCTTGCCTCAGGAAGTGATTGAAAGCATTGAGGAATGAAGATTTTGACCTAAGACATGGATTTCGCTCCCGACCCTTCCAAAGGGTCCAAAGCGAAATTCATATTTCCTCTATTTTGCTCTTTAACTTGACCAAGTTTGGAACTTCTAAGGCATGGTTTGGAAGACTTGGATGCATATTTGCCTTGGAGAGGAGGTTTGAGGCGATGAAATGATGGAAATCAACCCAGAAGGAGAATTTCACTCCTGACCCTTCCAAAGGGTCTAGAGCGAAATCCTCCATTTGACCTTCTTTTTTGCCTTAGAACCTAGGTTAGCCTTGTCTGGAGCTAGTTTGATGGTGGATTGCCTTGATTATGATGAAAGGCCCTTGAAATTGATCAATTTTGTGAGAGAATTGGATAAATGAAGTGGAAAATCAACCAAGAATGAGGATTTCGCTCCTGACCCTTCCAAAGGGTCCAGAGCGAAAAATCTCCATAACTCTCATTTCCTTCCTAGTTTTGGCCAAGTGTTGGTTTCTAAGGCATGTTGGAAGGTGGATTGATGTGTTCTTGCCTTGAGTGGTGGTTGAAAGCATTGGAAGATGAAGATTTTGCCCAAAGGATGAAATTCGCTCCTGACCCTTCCAAAGGGTCCAAAGCAAAATTCATTATAAACCTCATTTGCTCCCTTGCTTAGGCTACAAACCTTGTTCCTTGGGTGGAGAGTGATGTATTTTTGCCTTCTAGAGAAGATTGGAGTTGAAGAGATGAAGAATCAAGCCTAGAGTAGGAATTTCGCTCCTAACCCTTCCAAAGGGTCCAGAGCGAAATTCCATAAAACCACTCTTTTCTCCCAGTTTTGTGCCAAGTCAAGTGTGGGTCAGGGTGAGATAGGATTGGATATGTCCTTAGGAATGACTTTGAGTTGCTAGTGATCAATAAATTTGAAGGAATTGGGCAAAAACTAGGATTTCGCTCCTGACCCTTCCAAAGGGTCCAAAGCGAAATTCCTAAGATCACCTATTTCCCTTGCAAATCAAGTCAAACTTTTGGTTTTTATGGCTTAAGGAAGAATGGAGCACGTTTCCTTGACCTTTGAGGTGAGTTGAAGTGGAAGAATGAAGGAATGAACTCAAGAGCAAGGATTTCGCTCCTGACCCTTCCAAAGGGTCCAGAGCGAAAATCCTAAAACCTATTCTATCTTCCAACATTTGTGCCAAGCCAAGCCTAGACCAAGGTGAGAGAAGTTGGGAGATGCCCCTAGGATTGCCCTTGGATGGATTTTGGCCACCAAAGATGAAGATTTTGAGCTAGGACAAGGATTTTGCTCCTGACCCTTCCAAAGGGTCCAGGGCGAAATCCTAAATAGGTCCTGCCCTGGCCATGATTCTTGGTGAAATTCTCCTTTCTAGCCATTTTGAGGGTCAAGCAAGTTTTGTCATGTTGAGAGAGGGATTCAAAGATGAAAGTCCAGGTATGAAAAGTGAAAGGAGTAGACTTGGGTGCAGGACAAGCAAGTCAAGAATTTCGCTCCTGACCCTTCCAAAGGGTCCAAAGCGAAATTCTCAATTTCACCTAATTTGCTCATGATGAAGGTCGAGGGGTGGATTCCTAAGCTTTGATGGAGAGAAGGCTAGTGTATGCTTGCCTTGAAAGACATTTTGGAGTGGAGAAGTGATAGAACTTGAGCCTAAACAAGAATTTCGCTCCTGACCCTTCCAGAGGCTCCAGAGCGAAATCCTTAAAAACTCCATTTTGCTCCAATTTTGCATCAAGCTTGGTGTTGGTTGAGATTGAGGACATCCTTGGACATGTATCTGAGTAGGTATGGTCACAAAGTGAGAAGAATTTGAGCCAAGAATGCAAATTTCACTCCTGACCCTTCCAAAGGGTCTAGAGCGAAATTCTTAAGTGGTCTAATATTTTGCCTAGGTCCTTGAGCAAAACCTTGTCCTGGGCAATTCTGGAGGTGAATGACTTGATCTTGGTGGAGTAGTGTTGAAAATGAGGTCTGATTGAGCAACTTTATCAAAATTCGCTCCTGAACCTTCCAAAGGGTCCAGAGAGAAATTTTTATAGGGCCTGTCCCTGGAGAGGATATTGAGCGAAATTCCATTTTGATGTCTTCTCATTAATGATTTAAGGTGGAAAATGCTATATTGAAATGAAAAAGTCATATGTGTTTAATCATCCTTTGGTTTATTTTGCAGATGGGAGGAGACCAAGCCAGGACAAGGACGACTTATTCCAGTCCATCCTCATCAAGGACATTCCAAAATCATAAAGGTGGACTCAAGGTGCTCTAAAGCATTAGAAAACTACAAGTGTTCAAGAAGTTGCCAAAACCTTCACTTCACCACACTAAGGAACCACATGATGACAAAGAAAGGAGTTGCCAGCACTTTAGGGAGAGATATGTTGTTGGAGAAGGAAGACTTGACAATGAGGAAGCCTCATCAAGCATATGGGAGTCAAGGAGGTACGCTTTTCATCAAAGTACATCAAGGACGAAGGAAGATCAACCAAGGCACAAACGTCAGACAAGGTGCCATCCCAATCACTGCTCCTTCAGTCGGATTGGTCCACCTCAACATGTCCAGATTCAATGTATCTAATCTATCAGAGGTGGCACAAACTTCGGTGTACCTACCCATGCTTCCTATTGGTCCTCACTTTTGGAATGTAATTTTCTCATTGGCTAGAGGAAGTTTGTTGTATCAAACCCTAATTAGGGTTTCTATCCTGTAATCCTAGCCGTTAATTCTAAGTCAATCAGAGCTGTCAATTTGTAAAGGGGCTCTCTATATAAAGCCTTGGCTCCTCATTTGTAAAGGTTAATAGTTAGCTAATAGTGAATAGTCAGAGAGTAGGAAATAGTTAGAGTAGAGTAGAAAGAGAAGGCAAAGATTGTTGCAAAAGACTTGTAAACTTCATTGAAGAAATGGTGAATTCTATGGGTCGATTCAACAATTTGCATGGTCTCTATGCTTCTCAAATTTGATTTCATGTTATTAGTGAATGGAAGAAATTTGTATGACCAACGGTGAAATTCGTATATCCATACTACTGGTAGTTTGTTGATTGCAGACTTGCCTTGTGTAGTCAACTGGAATCATTCAGCTTAAGCTTAACTTCAATTATCGCTTCTTCATTGATATGCATCAACCTGACGGTGCATGCTTGTAGCGGTGATCTAAACATCATAAAGCTTTCCTCAGAAGATCGCACTAATCTGGTGGAGATGATCCTAGGATGTCAAAGCAAGACTTAGTTAGAATTTCATCAAAGGTCATTCATTGCTCTTACGTTCTTAGCGTTAGAAATAGATCTCGTTAAAACCCTTATCCTTTTTTCCTTTTTTCAAAATCAAGAGCCAGTGAAATTCCACGTTCCAATAATATCCAAAGCAAATCAGACATTCAGGTCGTCGAAAGTAAGTCCCCTTGTGATTCCAACAAAATCACATCATACCGCAAAGAGCTTATCCACACGTAGAGAACCTACATATCAAAACCTTGGAGTTACTCCGACTGATCCTTCGGCGAGATCTTTAGCAGTCGGGAAACTTTATTCAAGAGAGGATAAGGTACCTTTAGGTATTTTACTCTGTGTTTGGTCGTGTACAAAAGACACATCAACACATAGCTGCCAGCACTGCGAGTGAGAAGCTTGCATTCTATAGATTTGCTACATACAAGAAAAGAGAAAGATTTGATCTAGACAAGAGAGTAGGAAGGATCAGGGGAGAGAAGTTCATTCACAAAGTTGACATAGAAGATTATTGGGCCAACCTGATGGACGAGCAAGCAGTGAAGAGAAGAATGTGGTCCAGAATGTCAGTGGATTTCATGAGGAAGTGTGGACTTTTCCTCATTCCTGATCAAGTGTTAGATAACAGAGATCATACGCATCCACAGTATGAGAGTGAAATGAAGAAGGCAATCCCATTGCCTAATTGGTCAGAATCAGAAGAGATTGACATGAATGTATTGATGAGAGAGGTCTTGAGTTTCTCCCATGCATGGGTAGATATATAGATGAATAAGTTAGTTGATATGGGTGTTCCCTTCACTTATGAAAGGATGAAGCCGAAAGAGTCTACTTCCGAGGATGATCAAAGGACTATCAGTGATGTCAGGATTCATGCAGACGAAGAGAGTCAAGCTCCCAAGAGAAGGAAGAACACGCCAAGAGAAGTCAAGGCCAGAGGGAAGAAGATTGAGGAGGTGAAGAAGAAACAGAAGACTATCATTCCTCCACCTATCACTCCTTCACCACCTCTCAGTGTCTCATCAATCGAAGTGATTGAAGTAACAGAGCAGAACAAGGAGACTCAACAGTCTTCCAACACAGTGATACTACCAGAGAATACTCAGGAGTTACATGCCACAGCGACATCTACACCTCCAAATGAGAATGATGATCAGTCGGGATCCCCTACTGTCCTTTTGGAAGTTAGTTTGGGAAATGAGATATACGATTTGACCAGGAATAATCCTGATGATGATGATGATGATGTTATCTCGGCATTGAGAGGACTTGATCGAGAAATGTGTCTCGATGATGGTATGGAGATGGCCGCTATTCTTGAATGGTTGATGAGAAGTATGGAGAAAAGTAAACAAATGATAGAGGTACAACCTATTGACGACATTGTCGACTACCTAGCTAGGAGTGCTAAGGAGAAAGAGCCCAAGAGAGTGGAGATTTTGTCGCACATAGCTAGAGATGAGATAGGAATGCGGATTGCGCAGATTGCTATTCCTATTGCAAGCATGACGGCAGACATTGCTACTCCTATGGATTTCCAGATCACTTCAGTTGCCCTTGGTCATACATCCAGAAAGTAAGAATTTCAGGAGGTTGGTGAAAACCTCAAGACAATCGATGCAAGGTTAGACAGAGAGCTTGCGGATAAAAAAAGGTACAAAGAAGAGAATATCAGACTTAAAGAGTATATTGTAGGGATAAGGCGTGAAAATCCCACCCTTATTTCCCCTATTGCAGTTGACCATGGAATGCATTCACACTATGAGGCATCGAGAGATGCACTCTCGGAGGTGGAAAAGTGGATTGAGAGTACAAGAAAGCAGGCAGATGATTTCCTTACTCAATTTGCCCATGCATGTGATAGGACAACAGGGCTCGCATTCAGAATCCAGTATTTGGAGGGAATTTGGGAAGAATTTCGGCCTATTCAAGAGAAGACTATTCCACGCCTCCAAGCTTTGAAGAAGATTCCTCATTCCACCCTGGTCAGCGAGAACATTGTGCACAGTGGAGACAGATACGATTTCCATGGCTGGTATTGTTCATTAGCCGTGAAGAAATCAACTTATGAGAATGCCCAGTCGAGTTGTATGGAGATGGAGGGATTGATTCAGGATATTCAGATGAAGATCCTTGCCTCGATTGAGGAATTATTGGGTGTTGATGTTAGTGATGCTAGTGGTTTACACTTAGCCGAATTAAGAGACAAGATGAAGTTTATGTATTTTTGCCAATTGGACTCTTTGAAGAAGAGTCAGATAGACGACTTGGTCTCTTTGTTGATTCATGTTCATAGTTCGCAAAAGCTCATACCAGATTGAGAGAACACTTTGGATGCTTGCTCGGATTCACTGGACGTGATTGATTTACAGCAAGATACCTTGCCTAGCATTTCCATGGAGGAGTTAGATTTAGTATTGGCTAGATTCTTGGAGTATGCTAGGAGAGAGAGAGAGATGCAGTGAAGAATCTTCTAGAAGATTCCTTATTTGATGATTATGTATCTATGTTGGTGGCACCATTTTTTCTGTAAACCCTACTTAGGGCAATTCTAGAGTTTTGTTGGCATGATCTTGGTCGTTGATCTTGGATCAATCTTGGCCATCCATTTTGTAAGAAAACTCTATATATGCCTCCTTGTCTCTCATTTGTAAGGGAGAGTTTTTGTAGAATTGTTGGTATATGTTGCAGCTATTTGAATCATAATCATTGTTCAATTGTTAGTGATTTTGCTCTTCAAGTGTTGTATTTGCATTCATGGTTCTCAATTCCTCCAAGTTAGATTAGAATTTTAGATTAGAATTTATTTTAATGTATGTTCAATTGAGTGAAAGATTTGTTGAATATATTTGTGTGGAATCCTTAATCCATACCACTAGCCTCTTGCCGTTGGTAAGTGCGCCTTGTGTGGTCAACTGGAATTTAAGTGAACTTAACTTCAACTATTACGCATCCCTTGACAAGCATCAACTTGGATGGTGTCAACGTTTGATGGTGATAGCCTAAAAATCTTTAATTATACCTTAGATGATTGCACTAAGCTTGTGTCAATACCTGTTTGTGAGACCTTGCTTCGTTTGATTCCACTAGATCCGTTCATCATTTCCTACATTCCTAGGCTTAGAATAGATTTCCTGAACCCTATTCCTTTTGCCCATTTTTTTATAAAGTAAAATCAAAAGCCATATTGATAAATCTTAAGTTATCAGCACACCTATTTCGCATCATTCATGATAATCCAAACATTTGCATAAGTCCCCAAGTGAAAGCAGCAATTCACATCGACCATTGAGTTACCCACTCGTCAAGACTTGACATGTAGAAACCTTGGAATCATTTTAGTTGATCTCATTCTTAGCATCTAAGGTGATTTTGTTCAAGAGAGGGTAAATTATCTTGGTAATTTATTTTGTGATGTTATGTGCCTAAAACACACATCAACAATGTGGCCCAATAAACACTACATCTATTATTGGGTCCAGGTACTTATTCTTTGTTGATGATTTCAGTCGGAAAATGTGGGTATATTTTCTGAAGAATAAATCAGATGTGTTCAATACATTTCAGCAGTTTAAGGCCTTAGTTGAGAAAGAATCTAGTTCTTAGATTGTCACTCTAAGGTCAGATAATGGGGGGAGTTTTGTTCCACTGACTTCTCTACATTTTGTGCTACACATGACATTAAGCGCCAACTCACCACAACATACACCCCTCAACAGAATGGTGTCGTTGACCATAGAAATCGCACCATTACTGAAATGGCTCGTTTTATGACAGAGCATAGAAATGTTCCTAAGAAATACTAGGCTGAAGCAGTTTACACTGCAGTCTACCTCCTAAATCGGTCACCTACACATGTTGTTAAGAAGATGACTCCTGAAGAAGCCTAGTCAAGACGCAAGCCTAAAGTGGGCCATTTAAAAGTCTTCGGTTCTACTGCTCATGTTTGGATTCCAGACGCCAAGCGTACTAAGCTGGATTCAAAGAGCCAAACACTTATGTTTACTGATTACAGCGACAACCACAAGGCCTACTAGTTGATTGATGTGGAGACAGATCGTCTCATTTTCAGTCATGATGTTGTGGTTGATGAGACTACTGGTCCATTTATGCCTTCTACTACTCCTAGTGATGTGACTCAATCTGTGAAGACTTCTGATGTTGGTGTTCATCTTCCTCTTGGTTCCCATGATGGGAGGGCTTCGGAGCATTCTGACTCTGAAGATGAGGAATCTACCGATCCAGCACAACCTAATTTTTCACAGGATTCACATCCAAATGCCTTTGTTTCGGAAACTCCAAGGGATGTTGTTCCTCCAATGCCAAATGTTGGTACTTCTACCCTCAGGCCTAAATGGTGGACCAATACAATAGGAGATCTTCGTGATGATGAGCTTCTTGAGGATAGATCAGTTCGTCGAAAGAGAAAGCAGCAGAATATAGTCAACTTTGCACTTATGGCCAACATCCATAGCATCCATGAGCCCCAGACATTTCGAGGCTAAAGGCATTCTTGAATGGGAAAAGGCTATGGAGACAAAATACCATAGTCTTCTGAAGAATAACACTTGGGTTCTTTCTAATTTGTCTCCTAGGAAGAAACCTATCAGCTGTAAATGGGTTTATAAAGTCAAGTATCATGTAGATGGTACTTTGGATATGTACAAGGCCATATTGATTGCTCGGGGATTTACACAGCGGGAGGGCATTGACTACGAGGAGACTTTTGCTCCTATTGCCAAGATGAGCACAATTTGTCTTCTTCTCGCCATTGCAGCTCAGTTTGGATGGAAACTTCACCAGATGGACGTTAAGAGTGCATTCCTCAACAGTGAGTTGCAAGAAGAAGTTTATATGACTCAACCTCTTGGCTTCAAGGTTCCTGGCAAGTAACATCATGTTTGCAAATTGGTAAAAGTCCTCTATGGCCTAAAGCAAGTCCCTCTGGCTTGGCACTTCAAGATTGATCAATATTTGGTTGAACATGGTTTTCAACACAGTCCCCCTGACACTAATCTGTATGTCAAACTCTTCGGTGACGATATCCTTTTTCTTGTTGTCTATGTGGATGACTTGATCATTACTGGCAATTCAACACATTTGATTATAGCCATCAAACAGGACTTGTGCCAAGCTTTTGACATGACAGATTTGGGGCTTCTCCATTATTGCTTAGGTGTTAAAGTGTGGCAGACTGATGACGCTATCTTTATTTCACAGTCCAAGTATGCTCGTAGTTTGCTTGACAAGTTTCGAATGCAGGAATGTAAACCTACTTCCACACCTATGGAGAAAGGGCTGAAGTTATCAGCCAAGTCTGATTCACCTGCAGTAGATGAGACCGAATTCAGGCAACTACTGCGCATCCTCATCTACCTCACTGCCACTAGACCTGACATCTGTTTTGTTGTCAGCTACATCTCTTGCTTCATGACGGCCCCAAAAGTTGATCATTAGATTGCAGTGAAATGAGTGTTGCGATATGTGAAAGGTGCTTCAGACTATAGTATTTCGTATAGCAGGTGTAACAATCCAAAGCTGATTGGTTATACTGACTCAAATTGAGCAGGATCAATGGATGACAAAAAATCCACTTCTGGGTACATATTTAGTTTGGGTACTGGTGTCGTCACTTGGAGCAGCAAGAAGCAACAGGCCATGGCTCTTTCCTCGACCAAAACTGAATACCGAGGAACAATCAAGGCCGCATGTGAGGCAGTTTGGCTCCGAAGGATGCTTTCTTACATGCAAATGCCGCAAGCAAGTCCTTCTCCCTTGTATATTGATAATCAAGGGGTGCTCAAACTAGCCAAAAATTCAGTCTTCCATGAACGTACCAAGCATTTTGAGCTTCATTGTCACTACATCTGCAAGCTAGTGGAAGACGGATCAATTCAGTTGCAGTATGTTCCGACAGCGGATCAGACTACGGATATTCTCACCAAGTCTTTGAGCCCGGATAAGTTTGTAAAATTCAAGGGGCAGGTTGGTGGTTTTGATAGACTGACCATTAAGGGAGGGTGTTAGAATAATATTTCTTTATATTGGTTAATGGTCAATCATATATGTAATTTCCTCTTAGGTAGAGGTTGTTAGACATCTTAGATGTCAACCGTAGCAAGTAGTTGTAGTAGTTAGGCTTATTAATGTTTGCAGTGCTATGCCATTGCTTTATATATTGTAATCCTTCTTTTTGTTAAAAGTAACTGTTGTCATTTTATGACACCCTTGGTCCATCAATGAGAACCGATCAGAGATATGTTCCATGGACTAGCGCTGCCCCAGTTGATCAAGGAGAAAAGCAATGGAATTATGAAGTGTGAAGTGTTGTCTTGTCAGAAGGAAGTTCCTAAGTCTTCAACTCCGGAAACCCTAGGTTCCCAAGTTCCTTATTCCTCAACCCCGGAACTCTGGAACCCCCAGGTTCCCAAGTTCCTAAGTCTTCAACCCCAAAACTCCGGAACCCCCAAGTTCCCAAGTTCCTAAATCTTCAACCTCGGAACTCCGGAACCCCCAGGTTCCCAAGTTCTTAGTTCTTCTACCTCAGAACTCTGGAACCCCCAGGTTCCCAAGTTCCTTATTCCTCAACCGTGAACTCCGGAACCCCCAGGTTCCCAAGTTCCTAAGTCTTCAACCCCAGAACTCCAGAACCCCCCGATTCCCAAGTTCCTAAGTCTTCAACCTCGGAAATCCGAAACCCCCAAGTTCCCAAGTTCATTATTCCTCAACCCCGGAACTTCGGAACCCCTAGGTTCCCAAGTTCCTAGTTCTTCTACCCCAGAACTCCAGAACCCCCAGGTTCCCAAGTTCCTAGTTCTTCTACCCCGGAACTCCAGAACCCCCAGGTTCCCAAGTTCCTTATTCCTCAAACCCGGAACTCCGAACCCTGAGGTTCCCAAGTTCCTAAGTCTTCAACCCCGGAACTCCGGAACCCCCAGGTTCCCAAGTTCCTTACTCCTCAACCCCGAAACTTTAGAACCCCCCAGGTTCCCAAGTTCCTAAGTCTTCAACCTCGGAACTCCGGAACCTCCAGGTTCCCAAGTTCCTAAGTCTTCAACCTCGGAACTCCGAAACCCTCAGGTTCCCAAGTTCCTAGTTCTTCTACCCCGGAACTCTGGAACCCCTAGGTTCCCAAGTTCCTTATTCCTCAAACCCGGAACTCCAGAACCCCCAGGTTCCCAAGTTCCTAAGTCTTCCAACTTCGGTGACCCAGGTCTCCGAAGTTTCCCCAACTTCGATGACCCAGGTCTCCGTAGTCTTCCAAACTCCTTCTGGCTTGCAACACTTCCGGATGGCGTGATCGACACTTAAGGATTTAAATGCTCCGACAGTTTTGATGACTTATGCACTTTCTTTTGTGGAGCCACAAGGGTGCATTTAATGTTTTTGGCAGAATTTCCATCAAGGGAGGTACGGGCCATGCTTGTTGTAGTGACTTATGTCATGTCTGCATACTCTGACTTTGGAAGGTCAGTCAATCCACCTTCTTAGGGTTGCCTTTTGTGGGTATGGCTAGGTTGCTTGCATGTACAGAAGTCAAGTGCATGCACTTCCCTGCACTCCCAGACTGACATGCAGGGGTCATGATCACTCTTGTAACCATTTTTCTATATAAAGGCTGTTAAGCCTCATTGTAAAGGGTTCTCAATCTGTTGGCATGAGCTATTCTATGCTCCCACTTCTCTTGTATTTATCTTGCATTTATGCAACTGTAAGTTTGGCCATTGGCCTTATAATGAATTGAATTCACCATTCTTGCCTTCTTTCAACTTATGTATGTTGTGTATGTTTCCTTACCTTCATCATAGGTGTGTGTTTTGTGGTTCTTCTCTCATATATGCTATGTTAAATTTATTTCTGAGTATGACTTGTGGGAAACCTTCTCCCCTCTTGACATTCAGCGAATTCTAACCTCCATACATGCATTGGGGTCACTCATACAACTGAAGTTTGTGCATCTCCTGGGTGTTTCAGTTGATTCTTTGTGTCATTTCCGGTTGTTGGTGCATCACCTCCTTTTGTTTTAAGCATTTCTCTCTTCCCTTTATCTCTGCAAGTTGTTAGGATAGGCTTAGGAGTAAGTTTTGAAGTGTTGAGTTGGTTCAACACCTACACCTAGATTGAGAAGGAAGTCGGCCTTCTCCGGAGATTCAACCCCTTGCGCAAGGTCCCACACTTCGGGGTTGTTTCCAAGTTTCACAAGGTTGCTGAGTTGATAGCTCAGCAAGGGTGTGAGCTTTTGTGATAACAGTAACTAAGAATTACCAATTCACTTTATGAACATGGGAAAGCATTTTTTATACTTGCTCAGATGCCTTGATGTGATCGATTTGCAACAGGAAAGTCTACCCAATGTTATGATGGAAGAACTCAACTCAATCTTGGCTAGATTCGTTGAGTATGCAGCTAGAGAAAGGGATGCACACCAAAATCTTCTAGAAGATTCCCTACTTGATGACTAGGCATCATCCCATAACCCTAATTAGGCCAATGTTGGCATGATCTTGGCCCTTGATTCTAAATTGAATCTTGGCCATTCATTTCATTTTGATACTCTATATAAACCCGGTTGCCTCTCATTTGTAAGAGAGATTTTTGAGAATTGTCGCCTATATGTTGCAAATTTGAATTCGATCGTTGAAGTTTGGTGATTTCATTGAGATTTTGAAGCATTTATGGTTCTCATTGCCTCCAAGTTTAGATTAGAATTTGCTTTCAAGTATTTTAGATTGAATGAAAGAGTTGTTTGAATGCATTTGAATGAAATTCATTTAATCCATACCACTAGCTTCTTGTTGATTGTAAGTTTGCCTTGTGTGGTCAACTAGAATTTGAATCGAACTTAACTTCAATTTGTGCTTACTCATTGATATGCATCCAATTGATGGTGTCCATGTTGTCTAAAATGAATTTGAACATCTATACATTTGCCTTAGATGATTGCACTAAGCTTGCATTGAATTGTTCTTTGATGGTGAAACCTAGCATAGTTGAATTTCATTGACTCATTTATTGCCTCTTGCATTCTTGGTTAGATAGAATTAAAATAGAACTTCTAAACCCTCATCCTTTTGCATTTTATTTGAAAATCTTTGTTAAAATTAGATCAAGAGCTCAAATTGCAAAATCTTAAGTCATTGGCAAAACCTATTCCCATTCATGATAAGTTTGAATCAATCTTTAGAACAATTGTGTAAGTCCCCAAGTGAAAACAGCAATTCATATCAAACCATTGAGTTACCCACATGTTAAGAACTAGCTGTAGAAACCTTGGAACCGTCTTAGTTGATCAGATATTTTAGCATTTGAGGTGATTTTGTTCAAGAGGGGGTAAAATACTTTGGTATTTTATTTTGTGTTCAATGAAAACACATTGACATGTCCCCAATGCCAAACAGCTAAATAAAAGTGTTTTTGTAGAAAATCATGCAATTTTTTGAAATTTAGGCTACTAACCCTAACCCTAGTAGTCTAATGTACCCCACACACACCCCAAAACATTCAAAAAAGCTATTAAAACTTCATAGCCTTCATCATTTAGACTAGTAGATTCTTCAGCTTCACTGTTAAGTTCTTTAAATAATGAAGAATTAATTAGAAATAGAGACTTAGTGTGGAGAAAACATTAAGATAAAATTATGAAAATGGAGTGCACCACAGAGGCCTGTGTGGTCTCTAAGGTCTTAATGCTACCCCTGGATCCCATGGAGGGTATTGCACCTCAACCCCATCAACTACCATCCCCTGTTGTCTTCAAATCAAAGTTCTTGGTCCCCCTGCCACCAAAACACATTCCCCCCATCCCCTCATTCCAAAACTCCATAGAACTATGATTCATTTTGAGCTGTAGATAGCACAGTGAATATGAGTTGGTTTTGACAAACTATGGTTTCATCCCAATAAATTGTTGGTGCTCTGTTCTTTTTTCTTTATCCTGGTGGGTTGGTCCTTTTTGGTTAAAAAATATTCAAGAGATGCAAGGATTCGTTTTTCTCACAGTGACCAATTGAATGCCTTAAGGCTTTTACCTTCTCCTGCTTTGATGAACTTGGACTTATCCTAGTTCGGACATCTAGATGCAGATCCAGCTCATGACTACATGATTGTTGCTCTTTTTGGAACCTAATAATGAACTTAACCATATTGAAATTCGTTTCTTGTTCATGCCACTGAAAACCGTTGGTTGACAACAGCTAAGTCACAAGGTTTGAGTTCGAATTCGAATTCGGCAACAATAAAATTCGGATGAAATTCAACAAGGTAAAAACTTCAACATTAAATTCGCCTTTTATTTAATTTAATTTTTAGAAATGTAAATAATATATATATATAATAAATAAATAAATATAATGTCATTTGTAAACCATAATTCAATAAATATATTCTTAAAAATTAAAAAATGCATCATATAACTTTATATACAAATATTTTATTAAATGTTTAATTTTATATATATATAATCATGAATATATAACAATAAAATTTAAAAACATTATAATTTAAATATGTTCAAAACTTTAACTTTAATTTATAAATATATATGTAATAAATTTGATAAATTTCATCTATTAAATGGTGAATTGAACCACACTTTTCATCGGATTTGGCCGAATTGTGAACCGACCACCCTAATTCAACCTTCTCATATTCCTCTTGCTTAGAAACTGATCGGCAATTGGAATTTCCCACTTTCATCAGCGACTTTTATCTTACCCTCCTCCACACTTTACACTTCAAACTCCAACAAGCGTACTTTACCTGTGTCAGGCTTCATTTTGCTAATGTCTTTTATAAACCCTTAAAATTTCAGCATATCTCCTCCTTCGACAATAAAAATCTAGAGGTGATACTGATTTTAGATGTTATAGAAGCCAAAAAAAAGGTCGGCCTTTCGATTGAGATGGAGAGCCACCAAAAATGCTATGTGTGGTGATTCCTGATGAAGAGCCTATGATGCACGTATTTGCAAGTCACGGTGTAAGCACGACTACTTTGTAGATGATCCACTCTTGTGATCGGTGGACGGAGTTAACTGCACTTCATTTGTTTGAACTGTCAACGATTAAAATGACCCTAGTTTCTCACCTCTTCCAAACCCGAACGAACTTAGGGTGAATTTAAACGATTTTTTTTGGATTCTAGTGAAATTCAGAAAAATTCCAACTTCGTTGCCGAACCCTGCGACATAGGACAGCACTATGCCAACATAGTGAATCATGACACAAAAACAAAGAATACACAAATAGGAATCCGTGTTCTTAACCTTTGTCACAAAAGGATTTCACTTTTATTTCTCTTAAATTAAGTCGCACAAAGCATAGAAGTAAAGGATACACAAAAGTTAAAATCTTATTCTAACAAATATTTGAACACCTAAATAATAAAATATTGTTGTCATATAATTAAAAAAAAAATTGATCATTATTCATTTGTAAAACTAAAATAATGAATGTAAATTGAAATTTGCAACAATGTAAATTGTAAACCCCTAAATAATTACTAAAATCGTCAACTAAATAACTAATTACTGATTACTTACTAAATTGAACAATGAAAAGAAAAAATCATGAAGGCAACCTATCTTGAGACTTGAATAATGCTTTGGATCATTTGATTCAGCAATAGATTGATGTCAGTCTTCACACTTGCTCTTATTCTCACTATTCCTCGATCCTAAGGGCCTCACTTGTAATATTTCTCACTCTCGCAGCTTGCTATTGCAACTTTCAACTCTATTGTTGAAACTTGGGAGTGATTTGGAATGAATCTAAGATGCATATTTGTAGTTTTTTAGAGTGTTTAGGATTTGGGTGAGGCCCACAGGCATTTGAATTAGGGCTTGTGGCACACAATTCAAAAAAATCTTTTTCTTTTTTAAATAAACTTTTAATTCATTTGTCGTGGCAGACGCCTAGCAGTCCCTGGAACAACCAGGAGACTCATGGGAGTTCCCTGGAAATCTCCAGTCAGTCTCGGAGTCCCCAAGCAGTCCTTGATGAGGAGGACATCCCAAAAACACCCTCATTGACGGGAACATCCCTTGGTCTTGAGCGCGGCAGCAGGATCACAAGGGGGCATTCCCTCCAAGTCCCTATGCCCCGGGGTTGTCCCATCCTGGAAATATCTACCTATTGAAAAAACCTTGGAAAAATTTGAAAACCTTAATTGTATAGAGTTTCACTATTCGCCTTGTCAAAATGGCGGCTGTGTGATCTGTTCCCATGCTCTCTAAATGCCAAAAACTAAAAGATTTGTTGTACAAAACATATAAATCCTCGGTAAAGAGCCAAAACAAAGGCAGAAGGAATGCGAATTATGTGCATGAAATGAGTAGATCAATAAATTAAATCCCATATGGCATGAAATAAAAACTCAATCCAGAAAGAAATCTGAACGTGTACGGCTTTGATAAATTCAATCCTATATTCAGCTAAATAACAAATTGCATCAGTGTAAAGAAAAGAGAATAGGAAATTCAGGATTACCAGCTGGCTTAGAAAATCATTCTGGAACTTGGTCTCGGACTCTGTTGCCTGAGCTACCTGCAAATGGGTACAGGAGCATCATAGTTTTCTTCTAACTGTACGAAAAATCCAAATTAAAAATATTCAACTATATAGGATGATGTCAATCATAATACTTTTAAGTTCCATTTAAAACCCAAATCACACTATTCAATTCACTACGCTCATAAAAATAGTTTCAAAAAAACACATTTAATTGAAAACATAAGTCCGACACGTGGCTTACATTTTTGAGCCCTAAAACTTTGTGATGAAGATCAGAAATCGTGTCATCAACGTCTCCGTGGATTGGGTCAACCCTCAATTGAAGCTCCTCGCTCTGGACATTATTCGTTCTGCTGCTTAGCCCTTGTCTGAAATACCCATGACATAAATTTATATTGTAACACAATTTTCTAACATAAAATTCATAGCTTTTTGAACCATGGGCTATGAAAATGCTAGTAAACAATACTGATGAAAGGGAAAAATAGAGTGTGAATAAAAGAGATTAGAATTACCTTGAATGAAAGGGCCCTGCACCAAAGGACGCCATCGTTCCTTTCGAGAATTTTCTCAGAACTCCATATGCTGAAAAGCTTGCAACGATGGTGGGAGTCTGGAATCTCAACTATTTTCAAATAAAGAATATATGGTCTGGTTTCTTAAATCTTTTGCTGTTTTATTTGGGTTCTTTGCGGTCGTTCTTTCTTAATCAGCAAGCCATATTTCAGAGGGGTATTATCGCGCCGATAATAAATCAAACAGCGTAGACGCGTTTGCTCTTCGGACGGTGCAACGTAAACACGATTCTCTTTTCCGTATTGATGCATATTCGTCGCGTATGTACTAGCGCAATAGGTATGGCGAAATGAAATAAAAGGAAAGATTTTATTCCAATGTATGGAAAGTAATATCAAGATAATGACAATAGATAAAAGAGAAAAAAAGATGAGTGGTGTGTCTTAAAAGTCGTAATTTGTAGGTTGTAAGGGACAAACACTTCAATAAATCATTGCATGCATGATTAGACAGATATAATCATGAATATAAAAACCATAACAAATCGAAAGGAAAAGATGAGCAGGGAGGAGAAGGGGAACGGTCAGACTCAAAATTCAATTTTTTGGGGCGAAGCACTGGTTCAGCAGCAGGACAGTATGCAGCAGGAGATTCAGGGAGTCCTGTAAAAGGGGAGAGTTCAGATGGTAAGGAACCCGATGTTCCTTTGGACTCGGGGGATCCAGGTGGGGGTCCCAGATCATGTGAGGAGCAGATAGCAGGGGGCAAGGGGAATGGTCAAGTTCAAAATTTAAATTTGGGAGGCGGTAAACCTGAAGCAGTTCCAAGATAGCAAGCGGCAAGCGGTTCAGAGGATACAGTGGAAGGAAAAAAATCTAATGGGAAGGATCTCGAGAACCCGCCGAATTCAAGGGACCCAGATCGTTTGGACACATTGGTAAATGGTCCTCTTTGTTTGGGGTCAAACCTAAAGGTAAGTCGTCCTTGCCCCCAGTCAAAAATACCTCGAATGTGTCTCAAAGTAAGTTTGTCATTTTTGTTCCTGACCAAATTATAGATCATATTGTTCGAATGGAAAATACTTTGATTGGCAATTTTTTTGGGACGAGATCGAACATTGAGGTCGTTCATGGGTTTGTTAAGAGGAAATGGAACTTGAAAGGTCAAGTGGATGTGGTTGCTATGAACAAAGGATGTCTGTCCTTTTTTTTGTCTTGTGAGGAGGATCGCAAAAACATCCTTTGCAACGGTACTTGGGCAATAGGTAAATATTTAATGTATATCCAGAAATGGTACCCTAATGCGGGAAGAGAAAAAAAATTTGTGGTCCAAGTTCCAATTTGGATAAAGTTACCTGGACTCCCAATGGAATATTGGGAGGAAGATGTGTTTGCAAGAATAGCCAATGCCTTTGAGGAGCTTATCGTCATTGATCCAGTCACGGCATCCAGAAGAAGACTTATTTATGCCAAAATCTGCGTAGGAGTTGGGCCCGAAACGGATATGCCAGAGGAAATAGAGATAGAATCAAAACTTGGCAAATGGAAGCAGAATATTATTTACGAAACAATCCCTTTTGCATGCTTTCACTGTAAGAAAGTAGGGCACTGGGCTAGAAAATGCCCAAGTAATGTGGTCAAATCTCAATCCCAAACTAAAGTATGGAAAAAGGTGGACAACTCTTTGAAAGCTTCGCATTCTGATGGTTTGGATTAGGAAAAACAGTCCCAGGTTGGAAGGACAGAGGAAGTGTTAGTCAGAGAGTTGGGAAATGAAACGAAGAAAGGAGATAATGAAAATACCGCCCATCGGGAAAAGGAGCAGAATGGCAAGGATTCAGATGATGGAGAAAGAGAGTCACAAGTCAGCAGCCAAAAAGAGGAAAAGGAAAAGGATAAGATAGATCAAAACTCAAATAATAGTGAGAATAGAAATAACAGTCAAAAGAAAAAGGGAGATAATCAATCCAAAGACAATAAAGAGGAAGGAGACAACTTTAATTTAGTATCAAATTCATTTGAGTCAGATAAGGGAGTTGACTGGATCCAAGATGCACAACCTGATAACATCCTTGATCAAGGGCTGTCGGAGATCTCATTAGCCTCTCCAGCTAAGGTAAAGTTGACTTTTCCAGAGGAAAATGAGCCAAAATGGGGAGATGAGTAAGACATCAAAAAGGCACTGGGAAAGAGTGAGTCAAAGCAGGAAGAAGAAGAAGTAATGGAGGATAAAAGAAAGATTAAGAATAAAAAAATGAATAACAACAACAACAACAACAATAGTACATCAACCAGAAATACCAGAAGAAGACTTGGGGATGTGGGAGCTCAGCATACTTCTCCAGGAAGATATTCAAGTGCAAAGAAGAGGACTATGGAAACAAGCAAGGACATAGCAGATGGGACTCAAAGAACCATCTTTGAGGCGGGTATTTCTAAAAAACCATGAAGATCATCTCTTGGAATATTCAAGGATTGAATAATCCTCACAAACATGATTTAATAAAAAGTATATTAGAGACAAAAACCTGGAAATTTTTCTGATTCAAGAAACCAAAATGTCAAAGGATAAGGTAGAAGGATTGAAAATGCTTAGTAATGGAGGAGATAGTGGTGGTAGTTTAGAAGGAGCCTCGGGAGGTATTGTTACTTTCTGGAATAAAAACACTATAGAGGGAGAAGTGTTGATTCAGGACAACAATCTTGCTTGTATTAGATTTAAGCATTTGAAAGAAAGCACCTTATGGGTCTTAACTAATGTGTATGCTCCTAACACTAAGACTGGCATAAGTGATTTTTGGAAAAAATTAACCTTGTTAAGAAGTAGGTTTGTTGAAGATGGGTGGATGATTATGGGGGACTTCAATACCCCTTTGAAGGAAAACGAGAAAAAGGGAGGGAGCCAAACCAATCTGGACAGTAGATTGGATTTAATGGATTTCATCAATAATAATGCTCTCCATGACCTGGATTTGCAAGGAGTTAAATACACCTGGACTAATAGAAGGAGCGGTGAGGACTTAATTTAGGTCAGACTTGATAGAGCTCTTATCTCTCTGGATTGGTTTAATCTTTATTTTTGTTCTTTATTTGCTCACATAAGGGCAGGATCAGATCACTATCCTATATCCTTCACAACTGAGGCTAAGAATAGAAGAAGACACTTCCCTTATAGATTTGAAAGAATGTGGACTAAACACCTGGATATGGAAAGTAAAATCAAGGAATGGTGGCAGGTCAGAATTGAAGGTAATGCTATGTATAAAGTGGTCAAAAAGTTGAAGTTTGTGAAAGAAAATATTAAAAGGTGGAATAAGGAATGCTTCGGGAATATTTTTGTCTTGAAAGTCACTATTCTTTTAGATCTAAAAGATATCCAGGATGAGATTCAGAATAATGGATATATTAATACTTCAAGAGATGTTGAAGATGAAATTCTTATGAGATATCATGATATAATAGCAAAAGAAGAAACTTTCTGGAAACAAAGGTCAAGAAATGTTTGGTCGAAGGAAGGGGACAGAAACACTAAATACTTTCATATGTCCACTTTAAAACATAAGGCCATCAATAGGATATCACAAATTAAAGTTAATGGTAGAATTGTTGAAGAGGAAGAACCTATGAGAAAGGTTGCCATGGAGTTTTTCTCCAACCTCCTTGCTAAGGATCATAATTTGGATCTACAATCTCAAAAGAACCTTATGGACTGTATTCCAACTATCTTGGAGGCTGATCAAAACTCTTACCTGACTGCTATCCCTTCCAATGATGAGATTCTGAAAGTTGCCAACTCCTTTGAAGGTAACAAGGCGTCGGTCCCCGATGGTTTTCCCATGTTTTTTTTTCAAATGTATTGGCATATTGTTGGAGATGATGTTTCCAAAGTTGTGAAAGAGTTTTTTGGTGCTAGAAGAATTCTGAAAGAGATAAATGGCACTTTTATTGCTCTTATCCCCAAAAAGATGGGAGTCGATTCCATGGATCTATTCAGATCTATAAGCCTTTGCAACTCTCTATACAAGATCATCTCTAAGGTTCTGACCTCTAGAATCGTGAAGTTGCTTCCTTCTATCATTTCTCCTCAGCAAAGTGGTTTTGTCCCTGGAAGACAAATCTTGGATTTGATCATTTCGGTCCATGAAAACATTCATTCTTTGTCTAGTGTTAAAAAAGAAGGCTTTCTTCTGAAGCTTGACTTATCCAAAGCCTACGATAGAGTGGACTGGGATTTAATGATGAAAGTTCTTTCGGCTTTTGGTTTTTGTTCTAGAAGTATTAGTCTTATTAGGCAATTAGTCTCTTCGGTTTCTTTTTTTGTTTTAATTAATGGGTCTCCTTCCCCTTTTTTCAAGCCCTCAAGGGGACTCAGATAGGGAGATCTTCTATCTCCAATTATTTTTATTGTCATGGCGGAATGTCTGGGGAGATGCATTGGAAAGCTGGTTGAGAAGGGGGTGTTTTGTGGATTGAAACCATCTTCAGCGGATCAAGTATGCTCCCATCAGCAGTGTGTGGATGATTCTATAATTATGGGGAAGGCTTTAGTGCAGGATTCAAGGAGTTTAAAGAAAGCATTGGACAATTATTGTTCAGCTACTGGGCAACTTATTAATTGGTCTAAAAGTTTTGTTTACTTCATCAATACTCTGGAGAGAAGAAAGATAAAAATAAGCAATATTTTGGGGTGTCAATTGGGGAGTCTTCCTGCTTCCTATTTGGGGCTCCCCTTATGCCAAGATCCTCCTGATACTTTCTGGGGAGCTTTGGTGGACAAATTCCATAAGAAGTTAGCAGGTTGGAAGGGTTCTCTTCTTAGCCAAGTTGGTAAGGTTCAGCTATTGAAATCAACTCTTCAAAGTATTCCTCTTTATGCCATCAGCCTTTTCAGAATTCCTGCCAAGTTTGCGGAGGCTATTGAAAAAATTAAAAGAAATTTTTTGTGGACAGGGGTCGAGGAGAAGAAGAGAATGAATCTGATTGCGTGGGACAAGATTTGTAAGCCAATAAGAAAGGGAGGTCTGGGTCTAAGAAGAATAAGAGACATGCATGAATTTCTTATGGCCAAGCAGATTTGGAGAGGGTACAATAACCAGGGGGAATGGAAACTGATATGGGACAACAAGTATAAAAGGAAATATCCTACACTTCTAAGCTTCCTCAATGCGGAAGATATCCCAATTGGATCCAATATCTGGAAAAATGTGTCTAGAACAAGAGATCTAATTGCCAAAGGTGTGAAATGGAAGATGGGGAAAGGGAACCTTATCAAACTCTGGGAAGACTCCTGGTTGCTCGAGTCCCCTTTGAGTGAAAGTCCTGATTGGAGTAGATTTCAGAACCAGTGCAAGGAAAAATATGGCTCTATGGTGGGTGACTACTGGGAAGATGGACAGTGGAAGGATTTATCTCAAGTTGATCCTTCCTTGGGAAGTCTGAACAAAATAATGAACTTTGTGGTGGTGGTGGAAGATGAAGATAAATTAATCTAGAAACTCACAGCAAATGGTAAACTTGTTGTGGCCTCTCTTTATCATCAACAGTTTTCTAAAATGGAGAACCCTTGTTGGGCTAAGGCTTGGGTTAAAGGCCTAACCCCTAAAATTAATATTTTCTTTTGGACAACCCTTCAAGATAAAATTATAACTATTGATAACCTCATAAAAAGAGGTATGTGTATGCCTAGTGTTTGTTTTCTTTGTATGCAAAATGTGGAGACCATCAACCACCTGCTCTTTCATTGTCCCTTCTCTGCTGTTGTCTGGGGAAGATGTTTGGATCACTTCAATATCAGTTGGAGTTTCCCGGAATCAGTTCAAGAGGTTTTTAATTCTTGGCAGCACCCATCAAGGAATAAGTCTACTATTTTGTTGTGGAAATTGGCTTTACCCCATATGTCTTGGGGTATATGGAAAGAGAGAAATGAAAGAGTGTTCAAAGAGAAGGTGTCTAAGGCTCAAATTGTGTTTGAGAAAATTAAAAGAAACATATTGGAAAATATTAATATCATAGGTGGTATTGCTAATCCTCAAGACAAGGATGATCAAATAATCTTCAAGAAGTGGAGATTAAAAGGAAGTGATCACTTTCAGACTAATCCTAGAGAGGGTGTGAAATGGGAATGTCCTCCCAATGGTTGGATGAAAATTAATTTTGATGGAGCTTCAAAGGGTAATCCTGGTATTGCGGGATGTGGTGTGGTCCTGAGGGACGAATGGGGAAAATGCAAAATTATTAAATGCATACCTATAGGAAATCAGACTAATCATGTTGTTGAGGCTATGGCAGCTTATCATGGGATGGTCCTAGCAAAGGAAGCCAACTGCACCAGAGTCTGGTGTGAAGGAGATTCATTGAATATAATAAACTGTTTGAACAAGGAGTTCCCGCCATCTTGGTCAATAAACAATGCTATTAAAGCAGTGAAGAAAATAAGTGACACATTTGAAATGTGTGTTTTCACACACGTGTACAGGGAAGCAAACTCGTGTGCTGACTGGGCCGCCAACCTGGCCTGTCAAATAGAGGAAATCATTACTATTAATGGTGAGAGCGAACTTGCATGTGAAGTGAAATCCTTGTTCGATCTAAACTGTATCCAGACGAGGCAACGTGGAACCATCAACCATAATTTCTAAATGCTTCTTCCACTTATTTTGATGCAGGTTTACAACGACAGTGATGGGCATTTATTTAAGTGTCTTTTCATAATTGCTTGGCACGAATTCAGGGCAGTTTTTTAGGGCAACTATAGAAACCAAAGAAGAAGAATCAGAGCCGAGAGAAGGAAATTTAGTGATTGCGAAGGAAAAATGGGAGGAAACAAAAAAAGGTTCGAACCTACCTCTTGTTCAGAATGGAGGAAGAACAGAGAGGTTTGAGAAATTCTTCAGGAGGGGGGTCTAAGTGTGTTTATGGAGAGGCTTAGTGGGAAAGATCCAATGGTCACTAAACACTTTATCAAGAATTGGAAGAATGATAAAGTTTTGGTGGGGACCCAGATGATGATTGTGGATGAGGAGATTATTGCTGAAGTCACGGGGATGATGACAGAGGGCATGAAATTCTACAGAGATCGTAGCATCTCTGATAAGGAAGCAGACAAATTTCCTATCATGGAAGGTGAGAACAAGAAAATGGTGAAGGTCGACAACTCCTATCACTCTCCAAAACGTATACGCAGGCCATGGAGGTTTGTTTTGTTCGCTACAATTACCTATATAACGTTGGATGGCAAGTTTACGAGAGCTTACGGGCACCACTTTGTATTGCTTAGTCATTTTCTCCATGGGAAAAAGGTAAACCTGCCATATTATCTTGCATGTTCCATGGACCATACTATCAAAGAGATACAGAAAGATCTCAAGGGCGATCATGCTCTTCATCAGGGTCTTATGGCTCTTGTGTATAAAGTGTTGAAAGGGAAATGCATTGAAAAACCTATTAAAGGTAAAAATGCAAGGGATGAGGACACAAAGAGTGAGGTTAGTGATTTTAACTTCAACTTGGAGACTGAAGGTGAGTCAGAGGAGCTAAGTAAAAAGGGGAGGAACAAGGGTAAGAGGAAGAGGATAGTGGTGGATTCAGATATTTTGGAGTTTGAGGCCGAGTCCTTCGAAGGTAAATTCATCAAAAACAAGAAAGGGAAAGGCACTGGAAAGCAAACTCAGAGGAAGAAGAACATCAACAGGGGAGGTAACAAAGATATTAATCAAATTTTGATTGATTTTGATGAGGAGGCAAAGAAGGATAAAAATGATAATGTGCAGGATAAGGAGGAGGATGATAATCCAATTGTGGGCAACAATGAGGATTTGAATACCCAAGGTCTGTAGAAAGAGGATCAAGAGGACAAAAGGGGAAAATCTAGTGACTGTGTTGGAGAAAATGAGAGTATTAAGGGTTTCTGATGGTGAAAGACATAGGCAGCCTGAAGAAGGATATGAATGTTGTCAAAAGAGCCACGATAGGCGACAAACCCCTGTCTGAAAATGTCAAAGAATTGGCGGTGGCAATTAATAATGCGGAATTCATTGAAAACATGGTGAGTAAAATTATTGCAACTGAAAAAAAGGTTAAGGAGATGGAAGAAAATAAGGAGGTGAAAGGGATGGAAATTGCTATGAACAATCTAGGCAGCAGAGTTGACAGGATGGAACTCACAGTAAAGAAGATAGATGAACAGAACTTCCAGATTCTCAAAGTGTCGGTGGACAACATGAACATTTTGATTAACAGATTTGATGACATCAAAGATAAATAGGGCGACAAGGATCAGCTCGACAAAAATAGTCACGAGAAGAGGACCAAATCCAATACCAGGAATAAGGGTGACATCAAGGGTCAAGAGCTGGATGACTTAAAGACCTCTGCGAACAACATGAAGCAGTTGGTGGTCCATGCCGAAGATATCATGAAAAATATCTAGTTGTCTAGGTCTTGGTCTTTGTCTTTGTGTTGTCTTTTTGCTTTCCTTTTGCTGTGTTTTTGTGATTCTTCATGTTTTGTGTGTTAAGATCCCTTTTTGTTTGGATGGGATCAGTTTTTGTAAATGGAGTGATCAGGCACAATTCTTTCTAGCTCTTTTGCTCTCTTGATATGTAAAAGGTTCAGGTTTCTTTCAAAAACCTGTTTTTACTTAATCAAAACAAATTGATTTATTGCCTTCTAAAAAATGCGAGTATAGACTTGCTCTCGTATTTGTCTAAGCAATATCAGTGACTCAACTACACCAAGATGAATGATTTAATCTTTATGAGCACAATTTTGTGCTAAATGGATGCAAGATTAAGCTAATTGGATGCAAGATTAAGCTATTTAAACTAAATATGCAAAAAGCTAAAATACAACAATCTCAAAGCACAATATTCTCAATGAACCTAGAGAAAAAACAACATAATAACAATAAATCTTTAGGGTTTTTTGATTAGGAGATGAGGGCCTGAATTTATACAAAATCCAGAGAGAGACCAACAATTGAGATCGAATGATGATGAGTGGTCAAGGTTCTCCAAGAGGAAGCACAATCCAAGTGAATTGATGTGATTGGCTGCTTTTTTTCAGTTTTAAAGGAAATCGAGCTAAAATTAAGATGAAATCAGAAAAACTAATTTATTCCATATTTTTATTCAATTTTGAGATTTAATTGATTTAATTGTTTTTCTGAGATTTTTCAATTTATTAGATTTTCAAGATATCTCAAATTGATTCCTTTTTCCAAATTAATTTTTTTTTGCAAATTAATTTCTTTTTATAAATTAATTCTTTTTTAATGATTTAATGGTAAATTGATTTATTAATTAAATATGCTAGGATATTTAATTAAATAAATAAGAAAATTGATTAAAATGATTTACTTTTAACGACTAATTAATTAAATAAATATTTAATTAATATAGGATGATTTATTTGCCATGTGACATTGATGATTGAGGAGTTAATTAATTAGGTGCTCAATATTAATTTGGTAGTCTTTGGTTATGACCTTGGCAATGTAGTCGAGATTAGGGGTCCATGGTTTAGGTGACCATTTTTAGGGTATTACATTTGCCCCTCTTTGAATTGATGTGCGAGCAGTGCATTGATTCAAAGAATAGTTGATGTCGAAGAGATATCAGTTCTAAACTTGATGGATCACAAACTGATGAAGAGCAAGATGTTCAACTTGATTTGAATTGATGGAATTGAATAGGTTGATTAAAATGATACCAATCCCAAACTTGATTGAACTAGGACTGATGAAGAGCGAGATGTTGATCTTGAACTTGATGGATCAAGAAACAGGTATCGATCTAGAAATTGATTGAACTAGAATTGGTTGAGTGAAGAGATAAAACTAATTCCAAACTTGATTAAACAAGAACCGATTAGCAAAATAGAATGTCCAGCTTGATTTGATATGATGAAACTAAACACCAATTTGAAGATTGATTCAAATGAGGACAAACTTGATATGCCCCTAGAGATTGATTGAAGTTTGATTAAGCTTTGATTTGAAAAGATTTTTTGCTCGACTTTAGATGAAGATTTGAAAAAAAAAATCTTGACTTTTTGATGATGTAATCACTAATAATGTTGATGTAATGAGTATGCCCCCTCGGGAGCGAAATTGAAAGATAGCGAGATCGCAGTGATTTTAGCCAATTTTGTTTAATAAAATGATTTATCGATGATAATCTGAGCACGAAGATTGATTTGAGAATTAATTTGAAATCAGAGTTGATTCGAAAAAAATTTGAGCGTAGAATGATGCAAAGATTGACGCGAAGATGAAAGTGTCAAGCGGTCAACGTTGTAAAAAATTGACTAGAAAATTGACATAAAATTTTGATTTCGATCCTAAAAAATGGACTCAGGATGGTTGATTTAGCTAAGAGTACAAATTTTGTATCCATCGGAGCAAGTTTGAAAATTAGGGTTTCACCTATATAAGTGGTTGAATGTGTCATTTTCAACTCATTTTTACCTCTCAAAGTTCAAATTTTCAAAAACCTTCTCTGGAGCAAAATGACAATTCCAGTTCTAGATCATCGATTTGAGCGCCAAAGACGCCACAACCGACCTCGAAACTACCCAACAACAGTAAATCATCAATTTTTAGCCTCTTTAATTTCTCATTTTGTGAATTTTTGTTGAATTTTTTGTGCTAAGTTTCATTTTAGTTCATCCCTAATCGTTTTATCGTATGGCCAACTAGGGTTTCTCGTACGAGTAACTGGTAAATTTTATTTTCTTGTATCATCATGTATGTATTTTCATATGGTACATATACCCATAAATCGTACGAGTTTGTTCATTAGAGACCATTTTGTCATCTGATATGGTATGGTAGCTCGTATGAGATGGTTTACTCGTACAACTCGTAAAGTTTACTCGTACGAGTTTCTTCTTTTCTATGTTAACTCGTATGGAAAACAACAGGTATTTTTGAAGGTCCAATCATCAAATTTTGATTTTCGTTGTTGTAAATTTGGATTCTTTAGCATTTTTGACGCATTCTTAGCTCAAATTTGATCGCGTAGTGATGATTTTTTGTTTAATTTTGCAGGTTCAGTTGTCAGACATTCAGTTTCGGTGCACATATCCACCAACTATGAGATTAGTTCGAGATTTGTCAGATACACAGAGGGGACACATTGGATTGTGTGGATTTGGAAACTTGATTCAGATGCTTGATATCTATATGAATCACAGATTGTTAATTGCTTTAGTTGAGCGATTTCATAGCGAGCACAACACATTCCACCTGTCGACTGGGGAGATGACTATCACTCTTGAGGACATATACAAGATTTTGAGGATACCTTTTGCTGGAGATAAGGTAGATTACGATGCTTTGCCAACTTAGATGCATTTTTCATGATGACACTATATTGGATCGTTCTATCACCTGGGACGACCTTTTGATCAGATATGGTGCACGGCTCCCCCTTGCTTGCATTTTGGCTGGTATTATAGGTTGTTTCGTTATGGCAAATAGGGGACAACAAGGATTTTTGTGTGGATGGGGTAGGATGTTGGAGAGATTGCTTACTCATCATGTCAGATTAGGTTGGGGATCGTGTTTACTAGCCCACATGTACCACGAGATGCATGAGATCGCCTATAGAGGGGTGAAGAGTATGGCGGCAAGTGTCTTAGTTTTGCAGATTTGGGACTTGGAGCATATCCCAGTTTGTAGGTCGATTGTAGATAATGCACAATAGGAGGGTCAACCCATTGTGTATAGATATTCAGGTTATATTACACAACCCCACCTGGGTAAGACCGACTGTTGGAGGAGACAACTAGATGACATGATAGCAGTAGTATGGAGACCATACAGGGGTCTGGAGTAGTGGGATGACTAGAGGAGGTAGTGGAGATATATGCTTATGACGTGACCACTTGTCAGTAGATCTCCTATGATTATTGAGCGTTTTGTGGTTAGTAGAGTTTTGAGGCAGTATGGGAGGCCACTGAGTATCTCCTAGGAGTTTATAGATTATGCATGATTTACAGATGAGGAGAGGTGAGGATGGGGGCCTAGACTGTCATATGCCCTAGCCATGCAGGAGTTAGTAGGATTACAACCATAGAGGTGGGAGTATCTGGAGGATGTTGCAGATGTGGGGGTAATTCCCCAGTTTAGGGATTGGTTCCAGAGACATCCATTCCCTCGATTCACAAATCCTGGAGAGCATGCTCCTCAGATAGATGAGGGTGATGACATGCCGGCGTGAGTTCAGAGAGAGGCAACACTTAGGAGGGGAGGAGGAGATCTAGGTGCGAGCAGTAGCAGAGCACCTGTCGCAGGACGACATCATCGGAGGGGAGAGGGAGGGTCATTGGGAGCAGTTGGTGGAGATGAAGGTGGTGATAGGAGAGGAGAGGACACAATAGATGTAGAGATGGGTGAGGCATTGGGCCCTGATGGTGAGGATGCTCCTAGATAGGTATGATAGAGGCGAGAGGAACAAGGTGGCAGAGGTGAGGAGGTTGGAGCAGAAGGTCAGACACCTGCAGATATCATTCATGCATTGAGAGGTAGAGTGTGTGGACTGCAAACATAGATGGCGGTTGCTCAGACTCAGATAGTGGAGCGAGATCGACAGGTCCAGATCTTGAGAGCAGAGCGTGATAGCCTTCAACGCGAGGTTGTTCATTAGACGAGAAGAGTAGTGTATTATGTGGAAGCCTATAACGTAGCGGTCCCTATGGATAGGCGGGTTGTGCCTTATTCGCAGTCTATGGCTTGGTCAAAGGGAGATAGGGCACCCAGACAGGATGATGCTCTTGTTCAGAAGCCACCACCTCCTCCTCTAGGCGATGAGGGAGAGGCGAAGAGTTATATTTTTAGATGTCTCCCAGATTTTGCACCCTATTTTTGTACTCGATATATTTCTTGCTCCGATAGACATTGTATATGATATTTTGAGATCATTTGTACCCTTTGACATTGAGATATATATACGACACATGATTCAACCTCATTGTACTTGTGTTGATTGATATGAGATGATTTATATGTATGTCTATATTGCTTATGATCATGAATATTTTTCTTTTTTTCATGCAAATGAATAACTTAATGGATGAAAATTATGATGTAAATGTATATGTGAATGCCATGCCATGTTTGCTATATTTTTTTTTCATTTTTCAATGTAATAGTATGAATGCAAATGAATACATGATGGATTTATAGATCTATATGATATGCTCATGTATGCAGCTAACATCTCATGTAGGATTTGTAATGTCAATATATAGGTACTTGATTGTGTCGATGATGATGATGATACAGTTGACCACTTGGCAGAGACATGATGATTGATTCAGATTCAACTCACCCAAAAACATTGCTATCATGTTAAAATCACTTTAAATGCAAAACATAATATGAATGCAAACTAGGACATGTATGCAAACTAGGACTGAGTCACTGGATTTTAATTTGCTTAATTATCATCACTGAGCATTTTATAATATCAGAAATAGACATAAGCACCAAGGCATGAAAAGTCAGGATGACTTGAATGTCACGTCCTTTTGATCTAGCAAGAAAAAATAAGCACCAAAGTATAAAGAGTCAAGATTACCTTAATGTTGCTTGCGTGCAAACACACCAGACAAAGCAGAGTTCCTTCATTTTTATATGCAATATTGATTATCTGGCCCACAATGACCCTTTATCGTTCATATCCTAGAACAGATTAAGAATGTATCCAGATTGCATGATAAAAAACTCAAAACAGACAAGGAAATGATTCCAACCTCCCCATAGCATACAAATAAATGGAGTCGAGGTATGTGTGGCAATTTGACCTTGATGTGAAGGCACTAATCACAGACACCCAACTTATTAGATGTTTTCCAGATCATCGGAATCACTCCTACAAGCAAAAAACAAAGAAAAGTATTATGCCCCGAGTCCTTGCTCCTCTTAGAAAAGATAGACTTCCTCAAGTTACTCAAAGAGAATAATAATTGAAAACCAATTTAATAGACAACACACAAAGACAATTTCAATCAAATCTCAAACAATTTTAGTGATTGTTTTCATTGTTCTTGTTTTGCTTGGTTTACTCAGGGGTAAAACTCTATAGTGGATAAGAGACAGGTGACTGACTCAGATTGGATGACCTAGTACTACCGACAAAAAGATGACTTGGTTAAAATTCTTAAGGCATTTAAATTGATCAGTCAATTACCCTAAGACTAGGACATTAATCAGTTTCAAGCCATGATGGTTCCAAAAGAATCAGGGTGTCACAAAAGTGACTGACAAATATGTACAAGCTAAAGCAAAGATGCAACACTTTAGTACAGGAAATAAGACTAACTTGGACAAAATCGAACAACCATACCAATCTATGTCATTGTTTTGATTTGTGTGATCATTGATAGGAATATTTGGTTTCAAAGAGTGAGTACCCCGTATAAGACCGATCTGTCTGGTTTTGAGTGTACCCTTCCTTGTATAAGACATGTTGATTTTTGATAGAGTTTGATAGATTGATTAACAAGACATGTGATAAGTTTTATTGTAGACTGAGAGAGTTTGTATGTTGTTGTTTTGGCTTGATAGATGGTCTATGCTTTCGTGCTTTGATTTTTCAGTGTTTTATTTTGTGAGTTTTTTATTTTTACAAAAAAATTTCAAGACATTTTATTATTTTTAGGATTTTTTCAGCTATGCCCCTAGTATGTAGACCTATATGACATGATGATCTGTAGAATGCATGTGAAGACAATGAATTTTCGATATGACCTATGTTAATGCAATATGCATGATGAAGATGCATTTCCTATTCGAACAAGGATGATTGTGTTTGTTTGATATTTAATACACCAATTGAATTGGAGGTACAAAATATTTCATAGATAAGCGGTCAATTGATCCTTAAGGTCCCTTGGAACATCCAAATTAACACACTTAGTGACTAGGATTTACAAATGGAGAGGTGGAAAACTTCCCAATTGGTTCTTGAAACTTTGATCTTCTTTTGCCCATGTAAGTGCAAATGAGTTAATTCTTGCTCTTGTGTTCACTAAAGATCCTTAGCATCCTATATGACTAGCTACGTGGATTATTCTAACTTGAAAAGCATCCCGAATAGAGCCTCGCTGTTAGCAAGCTTTTAGAGCTCTGACGAGGTTATAGACTGTAATCTCTCGAATATTGTTCCATTGCCAGTAGGCATCCATAACCCCAATGGAGTTACTTGCATGTTCCCATAGTCAAGATTTTTGTCACACTTGTATGCGTGATATTTCAATGATATATCAGTGCTCTTTTGCCTCGAGATGAATATTTGGTATAACATTTTTTATTCTTTTTCTTTTTCTTGCCTTGACTTGTAAGTAATGAAACCTACTTGGGTGTGACAATTACAGTGGCGTTGAAGTAGAATTTTAGATTTTTCACTAGTCATATGATCGACTAGGTGTCTAGAATGAATTAGAGATTTTGTTAATATGTTTGAGATATAGAAATTGATAGATTTTGGGTTAATAAGTCTCAAATAGTGAAATCACTACCCAACCATAAGTAAAGCATCGTCACAGGGTGATGTTGAAAATGAATGACCTTAGGACCTCAAAGACTTCATGTCTGAATATCTAAGAAAGGAGACGAACCTTGTTTGTCTTGAATGCAAACAAATGATAAACTTGGGCAGTTGCTTTGTTTTATTAATGCTACTACATACAAATGCAGAAATTTTGTGAATGTGATGCATTTAAAAAAAGAAACTATATGTGATGCATTTTAAAAAAGAAACTATGTGTGATGCAGTGATTTGAATAAAATGAGATACAATGCAAAAAGAAAAACCTAAACTAACCCAACCCTTACATATAGTATCATTTAAGGTGCATGATGTTCGCAGGGTCAGGGATTTTTGTGTAGGTAGCTCATTGGTCTTTGTTTGAAGAGTCAGATAAAGATGTCTTTTCCAAAAGGATATAAGGACTCAACTAAGTGTACATGTTCAACATCTCCAATGTTGATTTCCTTAGTTTTTGGATCTTGCGATGAAACTAGGGTAAAGTCTTATGCAAAGGATTGGATAAGGGGGATGGAAGGGTGAAAAAGAGGTGTTGGACAATGGATCAGATATTGAAAGGTTGGTGCATGAGTGAATGGAAATGTTTGTGGGATCAACATTGGCACACATCTTGAGGGATGGTGGAGTGATGGGGGAAAAGTGGATCTCAGATTTTGAGATTTGGATGAAGGAACAGCCAGAGATTTTGAGACATAAGGATCCAAAATATATGAAGGAGGCGATGGAGGAATAGATTTGTAAGGTTTGGATGGAGGAACAACAATTCTGGATGCCAATTGGGATTTTTCTTTAGACTATTGTGCTTCGATGAACCGCTTAGGTATCCACATGGTTTTTGATTTTTCATGCTTTTGTAGTTCCTTGGAACGCATTGCTTCTACAAGTGCCTTAGGAACCCATATAAACTTTTGATTTTTCTTTCTTTTTCTCAGTGGGTCTTTTTGTCCGTTTAGATTTTTCTTCTTTTTGGATCATATTTTGCTTTGTTTTGACATGTCATTTAGATGGGACATATTGATGCTTGAATACATGTGGATTACTTGACTTTTGAATTTAATGCTTAGCACCCAAATTTCTTGGAGAAAGAAAAGAATGTGAGGATGGATAGGAATGATATGGGGGTATTTTGGATGGATGAAAGATGCTTGAAGATTTATGTGATGAATACTAAGAGGGGGGGTGAATTAGTATGCCAAAACTCTCCGTACTAAAACACTTAAGCAGTCTGAAGATAAACTGGTAAAACAGTTTAACAGATAGACCAGTTATCACACATGCAAACCAAAATGTGAATAAAGCATTCACCCACAAAAGCAATACAACCATAACACAAGATATTTGACGTGGAAACCCAAATGGGAAAAACCACAGTGAGATGGAGCTCACAAGTCACTATCTGTAGAATAGAAACCAGACCAGTTAAGGTCTTACAATGTTCTTCACCAGAACAGATCCTATTAGGAATCTCAATCTTTGTTAGGAGACAAGTCCGATTAAAGACTACCTTGTTAGAGGATTTTAGATTCACAGAAGTGAACCACATTGTTAGAGGATTTTACAATAGGCTTTTGGGCCTACCCGGTTAAGGGCTACAGACTTGTCAAAGATGTGAGTAATCAACAAGTGTTTGATCTATCTAATAGCACAAACTGCTTGGTTAGATCCAGTATAGCTCAATGCTAATGCATTCCAGCATTACTTCAGTCTTCTCTATCTCTCTCTCTCAGTTACAACTTGATCTTCTCAGATAAGATCTCTCTTACAGCAACTCAACAACCACCTTAAACCCTAGTCACAACATAAACCCTTTCAGCAACTAAAACCCTAGACATGATGTCCTTTTAAAGGAATATGATTTCATGTTGGTCCAATAGGATTACATTACAATTTCCTAGGTTCAATGAATCTAGACATATTCAGCAACACGACACAAAAAGCACTGTCAGTGTGTCGACACTGTCAATTAATCGGTGGATTGGTAACTCATCACAAAATGCCGATTGGTAACTCATCACAGAGTATTACCGGTTCATACAAAATACCGGTTGCCAGTTTGACAAAAATGAAGACTGGTAAGAATGTGTTATGCCGCTTTGCTTCCTCATACTGCTTGAGATCTACGAACCGCTTGGGGTCAACATGCTGCTTCAGACCGGGAGACACATTCTGCAAAATCACCAATAGTCTAAAGACTAGAATACAACATATCAGTTGGAACAAATACCGATTGAGCTCTAACTTATACATATAAAGGGGATCTCAATACAAGTGTGTGTCCATCAATGACAATCACAACATAAACATCAAAAATGCCAACAATCTCCCCCTTTGGCATTGATGGCAACACTTAGGAAAATAAAATTTTGACATCTAAGTGTTTTACAACAAAAACATGCCTCTAACAAAATTGCTCCCCTTAAGCATATACACTATCCCTTAATCAATACAATGTATAGCAATTTTTCATACAGAGCATAAACATTGAGATATCAGAACATATAGCATATATCAAAACATATATCAAAATTTTAAAACCAGATACTTCTCCCTATTTGTCTCCAAAATAGATAGAGTACTTCTCCCCCTTTGCCAACAATGACAAAGTACCGCTGAACAACCCTGTTTCCATTTGATATTGAAATAATAAAAGTTTATGACAACAATGAATAATACTTGTCAAAAACTGATTTATAGTCCTACAAAAATTGTTTTATGGATAGAGACCAAGACTCAAGTAGGGAGATGGCCACTTCTTTCTCTATTTGCATCTGGGATACCTATTCCTCCATGGCATCAACTGTGCTCAGCTCCTGCGTAACTGTCAAGGCATCCAGGTTCAGATAACACTTCTGAGGAATTTTGTTGAAATGTGGCGACTGATCAGCAAAGTACTGTACACTCAGCACGTATCTTCACCGGGGTCTGGGGCCGGGCTGGGCCTCGGGCAGGGGTTCGGGGGCGACAGCCCCCGAGAAATTTTTTTTGCCGTTTTTTTGTTGATGAAAACCGACATTGTAATAAAACCCTAAAAAAGGTCGACTTTGTTTGTTGCCCTAAAAACGCATGTTATAAGCGGCTGGGATGCTTAAGGCATTGGAATGTTGATGTACTATTTTGCTGGATAATAAGAAAGATTGGATGGCTGTGTATGGTGGACGTAACCCATTCTGGGTGAACCACGTTAAATCACTGTGTTATCTGTGTCCTGTTTTATTTCTTTATCTTTTGTATTTAAATCTGCATATAATTGTTAGTTCATATTTGCTTCGGATCTGCTTGAAACCCTAACAATTGGTATCAGAGCGAGGTTTTCTGTAAATTGGCAGGACTTTCAGATTTGAGTGGGAGCAATGGAGGATTCCAAATTCAAGGTTGAAAAGTTTAACGACCAGAATTATCAGTTATGGAAATTGCAGATGGAGGATTACCTGTATCAAAAGGATTTGTGGCGGCCATTGGAAGGAAAGGCAAAGAAACCAACCACAATATCAGATGAAGAGTGAGACATTTTAGATAGAAAGGCACTGGGATCCATTCGATTGTGCCTTGCGGCGTCTGTAGCATTCAATATAACAGAAGCAAAAATGACTGTAGATTTGATGGCAACATTGGCTAAGCTGTATGAGAAACCCTCAGCTTCGAATAAGGTATTTCTTATGAAGCGTTTGTTTAATTTAAAAATGAGTGAGGGAGGATCTGTAGCGGAGCACTTAAATGAATTTAATACAATTACCAGTCAATTGTCTTCGGTAAAAATTACCTTTGCAGAAGAGGTTAGGGCTCTCTTGATTTTATGTTCTTTGCCAGAAAGCTGGAATAGCTTGGTTATGGCTGTAAGTAACTCTGTCTCTGGTAAAAATACTTTGGTATTTGATGATATTGTTGGTGTTATCCTAAGCGAGGAAATGCGAAGGAAAAGCACAGGTGAGACTCCAACATCATCGGGTAGTGTTTTGAATGTGGAGAACAGAGGAAGATCAAAGGAAAGAGGAAAAGGCCCTGGGAATGAGAAGTCACAAGGGAAGTCAAAGAAAGGACGCTCTCAATCTAGAGGAAAGAAAGATTGCTGGTACTGCGGAAAGCCTGGTCATCTAAAGAAAGACTGTTGGTCTCGGAAAAACAAAGAAGGAGACAAAAATGAAAATGACAGTAAGGAAGCTAATATTGCAAGTAATACTTTACAAGATACTTTAATCTTATGTTTGGATAATGTTAATGATTCCTGGGTAATAGATTCTGGGGCTTCATTTCATGCTACACCCCATAGAAAATATTTTCTAGATTATGTTCAAGGTGATTTTGGACAAGTATATTTGGGTGATGATGAGCCCTGTCAAATTGTTGGAAAAGGAAAGATAAAGATCAAGTTGCAGAATGGTAATGACTGGTTTCTGCAGGAGGTAAGACATGTTCCTAATTTAAGAAGAAATTTAATTTCTGCAGAGCAACTAGGTAGTGAAGGTTGCATATTTACCTTCTCAGATAGTATGTGGAAGGTCATTAAAGGATCATTAGTAGTAGCTAAAAGTGCGAAGGTAGGCACATTATATCTGTGTACTGGTAACACTTACTCTACCTTAGTTGCTACAGATAAAGTTACTGCAGGGACAACAACAATAAATGTTGCAAGAACAGATTCGATAATGTGGCACCATAGGCTTGGGCACATGAGTGAGAAAGGGATGAAAATCCTTCACTCCAAAAATCTATTGCCAGGACTAAAGAAGATTGATTTAGAGTTCTGTGAAAACTGTGTTTATGGTAAACAGAAAAGAGTCAGATTTCTCAAGGTTGGGAAAGAGAAGTAGAGTGAGAAGTTAGAGCTTGTACATTCAGATGTATGGGGACCGGCTCAGGTATCATCTCTTGGTGGCTCTTGTTATTATGTTATTTTTATTGATGACTCAACCAGAAAAACATGGGTATATTTCCTAAAACAAAAATCAGATGTTTTTGAAACTTTTAAGAAATGGAAAGCTTTGGTTGAGAATGAGACAGGAAAAAAGTTGAAGTGTCTCAGATCGGATAATGGAGGTGAGTATTGCAGCAAAGCATTTGAAGATTACTGTTCCTTAAATGGGATTCGAAAGCAGAAGACAGTTCCAGGAACTCCACAGGAAAATGGTGTGTCAGAGAGAATGAATAGGACCATCATGGAACGTGCGAGGAGCATGAGATTGCATGTTGGATTGCCCTTACATTTTTGGGCAGATGCTGTACATACTGCTGTCTATTTGATAAATAGAGGACCTTCAACCCCTTTGGATGGTGGTATTCCAGAGGAGGCATGGACTGGTAAAAAGGTAAATTATTCTTTTCTAAAAACTTTTGGTTGCGAAGCTTTTGTCCATGTTGATAAAGAAAACAGAACCAAGCTTGATGCTAAATCTCAGAAATGTACCTTCATTGGATATGGGATAGATGAATATGGCTATCGGTTATGGGATTTTGAAAATAAGAAAATAATTAGAAGTAGAGATGTTATATTCAATGAGAAGGTTATGTATAAAGAACAGATGTAGGAAAAGAAGCATGAACAGGACAAAGAAGAATATGTGGTGTTGGATGAGATTTCTGAAAATGAAATGCCACAGGTACCTGATGCTCAGCAACAACAGATTGTCCCACAAACTCCTGCAAGTGTCAGACATTCTACGAAGACAAGTAGACCCCCTGAAAGATTTTCTTCTTCTTTGTATTCTATTTTATTAACGGATTCTGGTGAACCAGAAGAATATGAAGAAGCAATGCAGGTGGATGCCAAACAACAGTGGCAACTAGGCATGAAAGAGGAGATGGACTCCTTGATGAAAAATAAGACTTGGGACTTAGTCCCTTTACCTGCAGAAAAAAGAGCCTTGCCTAACAAATGGGTTTATCAGCTGAAGGAGGAGGAAGGAGGTCAGAAAAGATATAAGGCCAGACTTGTGGTAAAAGGTTTTGCACAGAAAAAGGGTATAGATTATGATGAAATATTTTCTCCAGTTGTAAAAATGACTTCAATTAGAACTGTACTTAGTCTTGTGGCTGCAGATGATTTACATCTTGAACAATTAGATGTCAAAACAGCTTTTCTCCATGGAGATTTGGAGGAGGAAATTTACATGTTGCAACCACAGGGATATGAGGTCAAAGGTAAGGAGAACTTGGTGTGCAGGTTGAAGAAAAGTCTGTATGGCCTAAAGCAAGCACCCCGACAATGGTATTTAAAATTTGATAGTTTCATGGCTGAACACGGTTATCATAGATGTCATTCTGATCATTGTGTATATTTTAAGAGATTTGATAATGGCAGTTATATTATCCTGTTGCTTTATGTTGATGACATGCTTGTTGCTGGGTCTAACATGCAACATATAAATGATCTTAAACAGAAATTAGCCAGGTCATTTGCTATGAAGGATTTGGGTGCAGCTAAGCAAATTCTCGGTATGAGGATTACACGGGACAGGAAAAATAGAACCTTGAATTTGTCCCAAAGTGAGTATATAAAGAAGGTGTTGAAAAGATTTAACATGCAGGATGCAAAAGCAGTTAGTACACCTTTGGCTAGTCATTTCAAATTGACTAAGGAGATGTGCCCAAAGGCACAAGAAGAGGTTAATAAAATGTCTAACATCCCGTATTCATCAGCTGTTGGCAGTCTGATGTATGCAATGGTATGCACAAGGCTAGATATTGCACATGTAGTGGGAGTTGTGAGCAGGTTTATGAGTAATCCGGGTATGGAACATTGGAATGCTGTGAAATGGATTCTTCGGTATTTGAAAGGAACTACTACGAAGGCATTATGTTTCAAAGGATCTAATGCTGCTCTAAGTGGATTTGTTGACTCTGATCTGGCAGGTGATATTGATTCACGGAGTTGTACTACAGGGTATGTTTTTACTATAGGGGGAACTCCAGTCAGTTGGATTTCTAGGTTGCAAAAGGTTGTTGCACTTTCAACCACTGAAGCTGAGTATGTTGCTGCTACAGAAGCCAGCAAAGAGATGATTTGGTTGCAATGTTTTCTTAAGGAATTGGGTCAGACACAAGAGGATAGCCCATTGTATATTGATAGCCAGAGTGTCATTCATCTTGTGAAGAACTCTGCTTTTCATTCAAGGACAAAGCACATTCAGCTCAGGTACCACTTCATCCGGACTATTTTGGAGGAGGGTCATTTACGGCTTGAGAAGATTCACACAAGTGAGAATCCTACCGATATGTTCACAAAGGCAGTTCCACAGGAGAAGCTGATTTCTTCATCAGTTTCTGTTGGTCTTCTTGATTGATAATTGTGGAATTTATACCAGTCAAGTCCTAGTGTTTAATCCAGCGGATGTTGCATGTACAGTGGTGTCGTGTAGTATCAGTCTCCAAGTGGGAGATTGTTCGGTGTGGAGCCCGATCAGCCTCCAAGTGGGAGATTGTTGAAATGTGGTGACTGATCAGCAAAGTACTGTACACTCAGCATGTATCCTCACCGGGGTCTGGGACCGAGTTGGGCCCTGGGTAGGGGTTCGGGGGCGGCAGCCCCCAAGAAAATTTTTTTTGCCGTTTTTTTGTTGATGAAAACCGACATTGTAATAAAACCCTAAAAAAGGCTGACTTTGTTTGTTGCCCTAAAAACGCATGTTATAAGCGGCTGGGATGCTTAAGGCATTGGAATGTTGATGTACTATTTTTGCTGGATAATAAGAAAGATTGGACGGCTGTGTATGGTGGACGTAACCCATTCTGGGTGAACCACGTTAAATCACTGTGTTATCTGTGTCCTGTTTTATTTCTTTATCTTTTGTATTTAAATCTGCATATAATTGTTAGTTCATATTTGCTTCGGATCTGCTTGAAACCCTAACAAATTTGCAGGTGTGGAAGTAAAACCAGTTGTAGCTCCTGCAAATCTCTAGACCGTGTACTGATTTCTTACTCCATTTTGGCTGACTGGATCTGGAACCAGTGAACGGTTTGCCCATAAGTTGAAAAGGAATCAGAGGGTGGCTTAAATGTGCTCAAGTAGGATTGTAAGTTTGTTTGAAGCTTTTGCTTCTGAGTTAGCACATCATCGCAAAATAGATGGGGTTGACAGATTTTGCTTAGTAGCAAGTTTCCCTCATCCAAAGCGTCCCCTATATCCTTTTGGTCTTTTAGAAGTTCAGACTGGAGCTCATTCAACTTTTTTACCAGAGCAATGTTAAGAGCCTTTTGATGCTCTTTCTTGACATTTGCCTCAGTCGCTTCTTCCAGGCTCTGCACCTGATCATCCACTACAGTACATAGTAGTTTGAGTTGTGCTAGTGATGATTCAGTATTAGGAAGTTGGTACTGGGGATCAAACCGGTAAGGGTGTCTACAACCACTTGAATTATGTCTTGCTCCTTTTTCCTTCGAATGATTTCAAGGCACTCTTGAGCAACCTTGATGCTTTGCATAAGCTCCGACTCACTTGCAGACTGGAGATCGATAGGACTCAAGATATCAGCCGGTTTGGTTTGACTCCCGGTTGCCTTCGGAGTCTCCATCGGTGTGCTCTTCATTGCTTCCGCTGCCTTGTCTGCTTCTTCCTTCTTCCTTTTCTCTACTTCCTTCTTCTGTTTTTGTGCCTTTTCTTCCTCTTCTTTCTTTTTCCTCTCTTCTTCCTTCCTCTTCTCCTCTTCTTTCTTTTCTTCTTCTTCCTTCTTCTTTTCTTCCTATTCCTTCTTCTTCTTTTCTTCCTTATCCTCTTCTTCTTTCTTCTTCCTATCGTCTTCTTGCTTCTTCTTCTCTTCATCTTTTCATTTCTCCTCTTCCTCTTTTCTCTTTTTCTCATCTTCATCCCTCTTCTTCTTCTCTTCCTATTCCTTAGCCGCTTCCTGTGTGTCCTTGGCTTGCTCGCTGCCCTGTTCAGCTTGTTGCCCCTGTTCTGTTCCCTCAGAAGGTATGTCCTGAGTGACATCTTCTATGTCCAGTGCATTGACATCAATAGTGTCGATTGGTTCTTCAACCAGGTTTCCTTCTTCATCAAAAACTTCATCCGGTTTGGATACAACCGGTTCTTTTTCGGCTTGGAGGCTGGCCATTCGTGCTTTGTGAGAATTGATAGCATAATCCATATGCTGATGAGTGTCTTTTTCAACATCATCAATTCTCCCCTCTAACAGCCAGAGTCTTCTTCTCCTTGTGAATAAGAGTCCTTTATTCTAATCCAAAACATCAAATAATTCTGAATTTGAGAGGTCGGGAAAGTACTGTGCAAAGACTTTCTCCCTAATCTCCTGTTCTTTTTCAATGGCAATGCGTCATTTATTATCTAATGCTTTATATAAAGAATCCAGTGTCTGATATTTTATCTCTGATGGCGACCGGTCATTTTTACACAAATAAATAATGATTTCCTGTAATACTTCTTCTTTCTCCTCATCACTAAAATCATCATAATAATCTACTAAATCATGAAGTAATTTTCTCCTAATATTCTTTATTGTCCTTTGATAATGTGTCAAAGGTTTTTATGAGGAGATATCAATATTTACCGGTGTGGATGCTGCCGGTTCATTCTTCTTCATTTTCTTTGTCTGTCTGGCCTTCTTTGGCTTTTCATCAGACTCGGTCTCCTCAGAGTCCGATTCATTTGACTTAGTCTTTCTTTTTCTTTCAAAGACTTTTTGCGGTGCCACTTCTGATTTCTTCTTTGCAGGTGACCACTTGGTCACTCTTGGAGTTGCAGTAGTAGCCAGTGTCGATGCTGCAGGCACTGCCTTTGCTTTCTTTGCAGCTATTTCTTTTCCTTTCTTAACAGATGGTTCCTCGGCCGGTGCAATCCTCTCCAAGTAGGTTCCGGTCCTCTTAGCCTTAGGATCAAGAGGTGAGGCAATAAGGGTTGAGGCATACCCTTCCAACATATCATACATAACCTCATAGCCCATTAGCTCCACTTCCTCCATTCTAGGCTCAATAGCCTCCATTAGGCATTTGTCCACCTGGATGGTGAAACAGATGTCATCTTCATATTTCTTAACAATATCACCTGAGATCCTCACCCTTTGACTCATCTTCCTCCTGAACTCATCAAAATATTTGTTTAGTACATCAGGGTAATCGATTCCAATAGCTTGAATGCTTTCCTTGATCTGTTTGGTTACCGGTTGGCCAGGGGACCCCTGGACATCTCCTACTCTAGGAAAGAAGTCTTGGAAATAGGAGAACAACCCAACCAATAGTTGTCCGAATTTGAATCTCAGTGCATTATCCTGTTTAATTGACTTTAGGTTAGACAGGAGTTGCCTTTGCATACTGATGCATAGGTCAAATGATGCGTCTTCTTTAATCATCCGATAAGCGGCATTTATCGTTGCAGTAGATACAGAATTAATCTTGCTGGCTGAGATTGTTCCTGTAGCCTATCACCATGCAGGCATATTTCACCAGATCATCCTTGATAGGATTAATTGTCATACCTCGTGAGTCACTTGTTGAACCGGTGAGCTTGGCCATTTCCGTTTTGCTTACCATTCTAAGGGCTGGCACTTCCCCTGTGTTGCAAAAACCGATGACTGCATGAATTGCCTGTGGTGTGATATCATGCGTCCTCTCCAGGTACATCTTGTCACCATGGATCTGCTCAAGATGATCCTGATGTGATCCTCCGTAAAGTCTTCCAGAAAGTATACTGCATTATGGAGTTTCTTCTTCTCTAGGATACTAAACTCTGGTTTGATTTTCTTGTCCTTGCCGCAAAATAAACCTAACTGGGTGTGAATCGCTAAAGACCCTTGGTCTTCTATTTTGCAATCAATATAGTTTGAAATTCCCTCTTCAATTATGACTCCAGCCGGAACTTGTGATAAGGCATTATATTTGGACTTCCTTTGAATGAAACTTTTCGACTCAATTGATGTACTCGAACTGGTATGAGATGCAGAAGCCATTGTAAAGTATTTCAAGAACACGAAAAATACCTTTAAAATGTGAATTTAGGGCTTCCTGATTCTGCTTCACTCCACTCTTCGTCGATTGCCAAATCACTGCTTTGTGTTCTCCACAACCGCTTGCAAACTGGATTTGAATCTCCTTCAAGATTTGTCAATTTCTTGAAATCTTAGCTCAAATCACCTTTTCTTCGCTCTGCACTTTAAAAAACTTTTCTTCGCTCGAAAACAGATAGTGAGAAATGATTTGAAATGTGCTTTTATACATGTCTCTCACCTACTGCCATTAATGCTCCTCTATTAGGGCGTAAACCCTAATTTGCCTCTTTTACCGTTTTCGGTCTTCTTCCAAGCGATAGGTATCACATACCGGTTAAGGTCTTTTATCGGTGTAACCGGGGGTTCACAATCATTTCGCCATTTTCTCCCTCTAAGCCTCTTTGGAGCTTAGTTTGTTGGTTCCGATATTTCCACACTAGGTGTAGAAACCGGTTCCTCTTCCAACATTGTTGGTTTCTTCCTCCAAGTTTTGTTCATGTCTGCTTGAACTGTTTCAACATCAATTTCTCCTTTTTGAGTGACCAGTATATCATTAGATATACTCTTTCTACTTCTGCAGAATCTTGCAATGTGACCCGGTTTGTTGCAGTGATAGCAAACCAATCCAGGTGCTCTACAATGTCCATTATTCATGTTTCCATTCTTCCTTCTGCATGTAGCAGCAATGTGACCATGTCCATGACAAATCCAACAGTTTGCTCTCCATCCGGTTGCCGGTTGATAACCATTGTTGCCTGACTGATAATTGTAAGCATTAAACTGGTTAGGGTTCCGGTTCACAAAAGATTTCGGACCAGCTCCTTGGGTCCTCTGAGGATATCTTCCGGTATTGTTCATGACAGACCTGCATTCAAGTGCTCTATGCCCAAACTTGTTGCATGCATAACAATGAACATTGAACTTATTGGATCTAGGTACATTGTTGATAAAATAAGGAAAATTATTGTAGGCTTTGCTCCTACATACATTGGCAGTGTGTCCTTCTTTAAGACAGTTAAAGCAAACAGGTTTGAATTTTTGCTTACCTTTTCCTTTGAGTACCGGTTACATCTTTGATGCTTTAGCATTTGTTCCTAAGGATTCTCCTTCCTCATGTCCAGATAAACCAAGTCCATTGGTATTCTTTACCGGTCTAGATGACTCAAGGTTTTGCTCTAACTTGATAGTACTTTTGTTGAACTTAGCAAGTATTCCCTTTGACTCAGAGAGTTCTTTGGAAATAGCAGTATTTGTCTCCATTAGGCTTGCATTTTCAGAGATGGCTATGTTCAATTCATCTTGTACTCCTTCTTTTTCCATTCTGCTCTCATGAAGGCGAGCAGTCAGTGCACTAATCTCTTGTTTCACTTGGAGATCTCATGATCTCTGTCCTTTACCAATTTTTCAGCTTTCCTTCGGTTCTCAAGCTCTTGACTAAACTGGATAGTTAGTCCTTCCAACTCCTTTCTCAGATTGGAGTTTGAATCATTCAACTTATTTACTTCTGCAATCATGGCTTCCATATTTGCTTCATCTTCAGAACTATTTTCAGATAGCTCCATCAGCTTCTCTGCATGTTCTCTCCTTTTAGCTTGAGATGCCTTGTATTTGACCATAAGATCATCATAGGCTTGCTCAGACTGAGTGAGCCGTTGAGTAAGTTCCCTCAAGGTGTATTCCCCCATATCTCTTTCCAAGTGGTTAAACTTATAGAAAGGTAGGCTCTGAAACCAATTGATGAATACTAAGAGGGGGGGTGAATTCGTATGGCAAAACTCTCCGTACTAAAACACTTAAGCAGTCTGAAGATAAACTGGTAAAACAGTTTAACAGACAGACTGGTTATCACACATGCAAACCAAAATGCGAATAAAGCATTCACCCACAAAAGCAATACAACCATAACACAAGATATTTGATGTGGAAACCCAAATGGGAAAAACCACGGTGAGATGGAACTCACAAGTCACTATCTGCAGAATAGAAACTAGACCGGTTAAGGTCAGACCGGTTAAGGTCTTACAATGTTCTTCACCAGAACAGATCCTATTAGGAATCTCAATCTCTGTTAGGAGACAAGTCCGATTAAAGAATACCTTGTTAGAGGATTTTAGATTCATAGAAGTGAACCACCTTGTTAGAGGATTTTACAATAGGCTTTTGGGCCTACCCGGTTAAGGGCTACAGACTTGTCAAAGATGTGAGTAATCAACAAGTGTTTGATCTATCTAATAGCACAAACTGCTTGGTTAGATCTAGTATAGCTCACTGCTAATGCATTCCAGCATTACTTCAGTCTTCTCTATCTCTCTCCTAGTTACAACTTGATCTTCTCAGATAAGATCTCTCTTACAGCAACTCAACAACCACCTTAAACCCTAGTCACAACATAAACCCTTTCAGCAAGAACTTAAAACCCTAGACATGATGTCCTTTTAAAGGAATCTGATTTCATGTTGGTCCAATAGGATTACATTATAATTTCCTAGGTTCAATGAACCTAGACATACTCAGTAACATGACACAAAAAGGACCGTCAGTGTGTCGGCACTGTCAATTAATCGGTGGATTGGTAACTCATCACAGAGTATTACCGGTTCATACAAAATACCAGTTGCCGGTTTGACAAAAATGAAGACAGGTAAGAATGTGTTATGTCGCTTTGCTTCCTCATACTGCTTGAGATCTATGAACCGCTTGGGGTCAACATGCCGCTTCAGACCAGGAAACACATTCTGCAAAATCACAAATAGTCTAAAGACTAGAATACAACATACCAGTTGGAACAAATACCGGTTGAGCTCTAGCTCATACATATAAAGGGGATCTCAATACAAGTGTGTGTCCATCAATGACAATCACAACATAAACATCAAAAATGCCAACAATATGCCTTTGTTGATCCTGCATAAGGGATGGAGGGATATAGGGTCCTAAAATGGATGGAAGGGATATAGGGGAAGGCATGTATTTGGATTTTGGTTTAGTAGGGATACCAACATCTTGAGGAATGTCACTGAGGCCATGACCCTTAATATTTTCTTTAATATGGAGGGGTTATTGCTTGTGAAAGTCTACCCTTTTGCTTTTATAAATATTTTGACTTGTAGGATACACTTTTCTTTGGGAAGAAGACGTGAGTCCATTATGAGGTGGAGGTGGAATGTAGGGAATGATAGGATCATGAGAGGGCTTTGTAGGCATGTTGGATACTTGAGGTGAACATGGAGGATTATGACAAGGAGATGAAGAGATAATTTGATCTAGACATGGAAGAGGACCATTGGATAGAGTAGGAATGGTGTTTGACTCTTCATTTTGAATAGGATCATTTTAAAATGTGGAAGAGGCATCATGATCTTGCTTAGGAAGTGGATTAGGAATGGGATTTGGAAGGATGCTCTGCTCTTGAGATGGAAGGTGATCATCTTGGAAGAAATGGAAAGGTATAATAGGATCATCATGGGATTCTAGGGAGGTAGGATCTTTTTCAACCATTGGATGGGATGGCCCTTGAGATATCCCTTGAGGGTCAACATGAGAAGTTTCATCATTAGGTTCATTATTTGCAGGATATGGTATGGATTGTTGTTGAGAAGCCTTATGAGATGGAGGCATCATGGAAGATATGGAGGCTACATGTGGGCCATTGCTAGACACAGGTTCATAATTTTGATCATGCTTGGTAATGACATCTGGTTTCTCCTTAGGTGAATTATTAGGATCTTCAATTTAAATAACACCGTCATCAAGGAGGTCTTGAATTTTATGTTTTAATTCCATACACATTGAAATCTTATGTTTGTTTTGCCTATTATATGAATAGTAATTACTCAAAATTTCACATCACCATGTGGTCTTGTTAGGCAATATGATAAGATTATGCTCAAGAAGCTCTTCCAAAGTTGACTCAATAGAGTGCCCCAAAGGTGTAAACTGTCTATCTAGGGGATAGATGTCATTTTGTCTCGGTGAAGATGTCTTGTGATCTTGTATGAGATTTGGCTTTTGATTTTCAATTACTTTCTGTTCCACCTTATATAATTGTTTTAGCATTTCTTGAAGTCTGGTGTTCTTGTTATCATGAAATTTTATCTCAAGAGGGGTCATTGAATCTTTTTGTTGGGATTGAATGTCATATATTTCTCTCTTAAGATCTTGAATTTGTTGGATCAAGGTATCCATGGAGATTTGTGACAGTTTTGATTTGCAAGAATGGATTAGTTTGTAATGAGTAAGATTGTCCTTACTTTTGTCAGCTTTATTATGAGAACTTCTAGTTGAACAGGTATTTACAATTGATGTGATCGAGAGCTAGAAGTGATATAGGTGTCAAGATCAAATCAGAGCTAGTTGTTCATTTGAGCCAATGATTGAGTAAAGTGATTGAGACCAAGTCTGGTTTCAGGAACGATCTATCCTGTATAAGACATGATCTAGGCAGATTAGGTTGATCAGATTGATGTAGGATTGACTGAACTTATTGAGATATAAACGACAAAATCGTGTAACACAATAGCAGGGGTACAATATCAAGATTGTTTATGCTTAAGATGAAAAAGACCAGATATATGCATACTGTAGACTGATTAGGCAAGTATGGCATATCTGAAAAGCACGCAAAAAGATAGGCTTTTGGACTGACAGAATCAGAGGCTCGTATGACAAAATATTATGACTCACACGATAGTTTAGGAAGTCCTATACGACAAAGACAGTTTCTCGTATGAGTTGTTGTTCAAACTCGCACAACAATTTAGACTTTCTCACGACAAAATGACAATGATAATAGTGACTCGTACGACAGTTTATACTCTCAAATGACAAACTGGCAATGTTGAACCTGACTCATACAATAATTTACCAATTATCAAATGATAATTCTCAGAGACAAGAAAGACAAACTAGAAGGCTCGTATGACACAGGACTGGACAAGGACGAGTTTTCGACAAGGGTAGAGTTTTGACCACTGAGTTTTTTTATGTTTTTGATTGTTTTCCAGTTTTAGAGTTTATGTTTATGTTTCCAGAACAAAGACACAACAAACACACAAGATGTAAAGTGACTTCAAGCACAACACACTAATCCTAAGGAAGTTGGCTGAGAGAGAAAACCTTTGCGTGCAAACTCAAGTACACACCCAATAGCTAATCAGAATACGATCGTTGAGTCTCACGCAATGGATTCTCAACGTCATATCAGCCAACTCCAAACACTAATGGGGGCACGATATGGCAAGTATCTTGGGAGAATTACTATCTCTCTTGCACAAAGATTGTCCCCCTTTCGAAGGTGAACCAGGTAGCTTCTATCTTAGAGTTCTTAGTAAGGATTTCCATTCAAAATTACCCCTTGAATTCATGCAAGCGCGATTGAGGCCTGTTAGTATCCCCTCAATTTTCCATTAAATTTCAAACTCGGAGATTGCCTTTGGTGTTTCTTTCCTCTTTCGGCCTTATGTTACCTTTCTTTGAACCTAATTCGTTGAACCTTTTCATAGTTCAAAGGTTCAAGGTTCAAAGCACGCTTTAAGTAATGCTTTTCACGGCTTTGTATTATGGTAAGGCAAGCGTATTGTTGTAATTTGTATTGAACCTTGAACCCTTGAAACTTTTTTTTTTTCGGTTCAAGGTTCAACTGACCCTCTTGCATGAGTCGCGGCTATGTAATATTTTTTAACGAGTGAACGTGTTAAGTCAGTTTTAAACTTGAACTTTGAAATGTTTACAAATCGGTTCAAGGTTCTGAATTTCCCTTTTTGTTTGATAAAGGTCTTTGCTCGTTTCTGGTGTTGTTTTGAGCCACAGGTTGAGAATTATTTGCTCTGTCTCATTGAATTGAACTTGAACCATTGAACTCTTTGCGAGTTGGTTTAAGGTTCAAAAGGTTCATTCAAAGTTGGCTATAAAGACTTTAATAACATTGAAGGTGGCGCAACAAAAAGGAATATTCCCGGCATCTCATAGTTTAAAATTCTAAATTTAGAAAGAAATCATGAAAAGTATAAACCGTTTGTGCGGAGTTGATAGGTAATTAAGAAAGTGTTAGGTTCCTATCATATCACTATTATCTCACACATTCAAATGAATCATTATGAGGCATGTGCAGTTTTTTCTCAGCTATTTTCCCGATTGTTTTAAAAAGACATGTGAATTCTCAAAATTGTAGAAGTTGTAGCTGCTATTATTGAAGGAGATGGAGACACCGAAGATAATTTCATATCCATTCTGCCGAGGGTTTCATAGATTTCATGGTGGTTATAGGTGACACAAGGCCAATTATTGAAGAGGTTCAACCCAGAAGGTCAATGAGATCCCCACTGAAATCTTCAACAGTTCGAGTTACTCGCTCGAGGAGAAAAAAGAAGAGCAGGGAACCAGTGGTAAACCAAATTGTTGTAGACTTGGATCTGGGTGAAGAAACTGAAGTGATAATGGATCAACAGGTATTGAATAACCCTCTAGTGCAAGATGTGGATACAAACAAAGAATCAGAAGGAGAGACAAACCCAATGTGTACTCTAACTATAATTGACTCCTTGGATGCTCAGACACCTCCACCTTATAAAGAAACTCCTAGCACTCCCCGATGGCTAGGAGCGTCAATTGGGAAGAAACGTAATGTTGTCCTTATCACAATTCCCATGGAGGATATGGTGAGCAAGTGCCTCAGAGAAGTATCTAAACCAAAGAAGCTTAAAATGTCGGCAATGGTGGAAGTGGATAAGGCAATAGGTCATTGGGTGGCTGAAGTAGCAAAACCCATCTCAGGCAGAGATTCAGAGAAGGCCACTTAAGATGATTTTACAGTGAAGAAAATTGATTTGGGAGTTGCTTCGAGGGCGATAGATGCTAAACACCTGGAATCCTCCACAAAGAGAATGATAAATACGTCTTGGAAGGATGAGAAAGATATAAAGGAGCTAAAATAGGTCATCACTCAAATGGCATCATACATCAATGCCATACACCATCCAAGCCCTCAACCCCTGTCCTAGATGACACTATCCTTTGATCCCAAATCACTGGTGAACCAAAAGCTATTAGATCAGGTTCAGAGGAGCCGCATGGTAGCAGAGATATTCGATGAATGGCTCAATTTTATGGTACAACAAGGTTCAGATTATATTGCCAGCCTGCTTAAAGTGTATGGAGATGCTGAAACTGTGAGTAAAGAGTTAGAGCTAGAAGTTGTTGCCTGGGAAAAGGAAAGGACCAAGTGGGTGGCGGTGTTAGCACAAATGAATGATGTGTAGAAGTTTGGCGTGATGAAGCTCTTAACCGAGAAACCTGTGGAAAATTTTGATGATAATGTGTTTTATGTGTCAAGGAAAAATATCGAGTGGAGAAATTCTATCATCAAACAAGGCCATGAGGAATCTGCAAGGTTACTTAAAGGGTTGAAAGATCTAATTGACACAATGCAAAAAGATCTAAAGTACTTTGATATCCAACTCATGAAGAAAGATGCCAAGATAATTGAAGCAGCTACAGACATGACAAAGATCTTCAAAGAGAGGGTACAACTCATCAGGGAAACAAAATCTTTAACCATGGATGATTTTTCAAAAGTATCTAGAATAGAGTCGATGCTCACAGTCTACTTTGATCACTTGGAGGCACATAAAGCTAAAGTGTTGCAGGTGAATATGGATAAGGAGGTTTGGAAGCAATGCATCTAACATATTAGACTTCCATACTTTCAAGTTATTTTGATCTTTTCATCAACGCATCTAGAGTGGCGTAATGTGCGTGGTGCTGCGAAAAAGCAGGACAAATCGGTGGTTGCTCCTTCCACAACGGAGTCCTAATCGGCTAATGGATGAGTTGTCAACCTATCTGAGGCTTTTGTTTATTTAGTTTTATAAAGTTCAAAGCAGACAGTTTCTTTGACTCTAAGTTAGAGTTAAAATATTTAGGGTTATTTCATAACAAACTATTGGCCAAGAGGCTATATATGTTAAAAAATGAAGCTTTGTAAATGGCCGAAAAACTTTGATTTGGAGGAACAGATTTGATTTTCCTTGAATTTCTCAGTACTGGTATTTCTAGTATTTAAATGAAATGCTATTTTGATGCAATCTTTAAAATCTGTGTGTTTGAAGGATTAGCAATCTCTGTTGAGATATATGCTGATGTGTGAAATATATCATATCATTACCAGTTCTTTCTATGTTTGTGAATTCATTGATTTTCACCATTTACAAGTAATCTTCATTGTTATTTGAATGGCACCAATCCCCCTTGTCCTATGAGGCATGAGTGAGAATCAATCAACATTTACACTGTGTTGAGTTTACTTTATTTTGAGTTTACTGAATGAACATATGCAGAAGTAGAAGTCTGTGAGCTCTACACTTGAAAATAGATCTTTGTAGCATTATTTTGTGTTGATGAATGAATGCGTATGCCTTTTGCGCTTTCTGGTGAAAAGTGTATTCATTTCTTAATTAATTGCATAAAAAATTTATTGTAAATCTCATGAGGAGATGCCCTCTAATGTAGAGGATGAACCTTAATTTGGCTCACCCAACTGTTGGTTCATTTGTTTTCCTTTCATAAAGGGTGTACATGAGTCAACATTATAATATACATATATAAATTAAAGAAAGGATAAATCTATTAACCAACACATTTTTGGCGATTCTAATGGGGGAGTCGAATCACAAGCCTAGTCACCTGGTTATAGGGTATCAAGAATTGGATTATCAATTTTTAAGAATATTTTTGGGTGCCATCAAAGTTTTTCATTATAGACAGACTGGAGTCGAGAAGATATACTAGCTCTCAAAGGCGGGAAGGGATAGTTGATTTTGTTTTTCAAGAATTGCAGAACCTAAATTTTCAGCCCACCTTATCAGCTCAAAGACGAGCAAGAAGTAGACCTCCTTCTCCGTCTCCTTCATTTCCTGTATCCTCAGTTTGTCAGGCTCTAACCTTGCATGGTATTGTGTTACCCAGTATAGTCAACCTGACCCCTCTCAATATGATCCTTCCAATTGCAACAAATAATCCTTGGGGGGCTGCAGTAGGTCCACTGAACTTGGGTTTAAATCTGAACGCCCTACCCAAAGGAGCGAGAGATCACTTGCCAAAATTTAGTGGTAATGGGAAGACCATAGTTGACGAACACTTGAATGCATTCAATGTTTCCTGTGGTATAGTAGTTGTTCAACATGAAGATGTTGCAGTGAGGCTATTTGTACAAACACTAACTGGAGCTGCTGCAAATTGGTTCTATCACCTGCCAAACAGTATAATAATAAATTGGCAGGATTTGAAAATAAGGTTTGAAGCAAGGTTCAAAGTAGCAAAGGACAAACATTCTCTTTTGGCTCAATTGGCCCAGTTAAAAAAAGAGATTCTGGAATCCATGAGGGATTTTGTGGCAAAATTTGATAAGATTGTACATAAAATTCCTGTCAATCAGAAACCCTTGGACAACAATCTGAAATGTTTTTTTTTCTAAATTCTGTAGACACCTAAAAATGTCTCATTGATCATGCACTAATTATTCCTCTAATTGATTAAATAATTCTCTAATTATTTAAGTTAAATAATCATATTCTTCTATTTCATATTTCCTCATCATCTTACTAATTATTTCTATTTCCCATTCTTTCATCATTTAATCATTTAACTATTTTCTAATATTAATTAAATATTTATTATTTAATTAATTCTGATTAATTCCCCAATTTAAATAATCTTTATTATTTAAATAAATTAATTTTCAATTTCTATCTCTAATCATCTAATCATTAACCCTTTTTCTAAATATTAATTAAATATTTATTATTTAATTAATTGTGATTTTAATCCTTTAATAAATTCAATTATTTGAATTAAAATCTCATGCAAAGATTAAATTGAAAATCCAAGTTAAAATGCAAGCAGATGTTAAATTAATTAAATCATTATCTCTCTAATTCCTGTTTCTATCTTTTAGATAGCTTTTTCTAAATAAAGCTTTCTTTGTCATCAATTAATTTTCCTCCAATCACCCTTTTTCTTCCCTCGGTTAGCTTTTTCTCAATCAGTTGACTCAATTAATCTATTCAATCTATTCTATTTCATCTCTAAATCAACAGTTCAACTATCAATCAGCATATGAGCTCACCTGAGTTCCACCTCTTCATCAATTTGTTCCACCTTTCAATCAATCTCATCCAAAAATCTATAAATTGAGCATTTAATCTCCATTTTCAACAATCACGAACTTTGAATCTTTGTGTCATTTGCAGGTTGCCAACGCAATATCTGGGAGCCACCATACCACAGAGAAGAGAAGAGCAATGGAAGTTATACGCAGTCACAAATAGGGAGTTTTGATTGAATTACTTTATAATTCCTATTTTGATTTGATTGTGTTATTTCATTGTCTGTTTGTTTGAATTCTTTGATTAGATAGGGATTCGTGATTTCCCTTTACTTCTAATTGATATTTTAAAGATGAATTATACATGCAACAAATTCCATGCCTTTAGAGATAGGTTTCCTGATCCACAGACAAAGAGTTGCAACCCTAAGTGATGTCAAAACACTTGTTGTTGAGTTGGAGGATGATTTGATCACTGCAGAAAAATGGAAGAGAGAAGTATAGATACCCAATGCTCAACCCTCCACTTCTTCAGATCCTATAATCCAGAGACTGATGAATGATGTAATAACTCTTAAAAGATAGCTACCTAAAGCTATTACATCTTATTCATCACCTTATCAAGACATACCTAGGAAGAATACAAATCAGTCTTTGGGGATTGGAAACAAATATTTTCAATTACCCCCTACTCAACAAAGATTGGCGATTAAATCCCCACCACCAAAGGGGAGTATGTGTGTTTTGCATCTTACAGATGAGCATGATGACAATTCTTGTCTTGAAATGGTGCGTTATGCGCAACTAATTAGTTCTAAAGAGATTTTAAATGAATTGAGTGAAGAAGAATCTTTTAGGCAACCTAGTGACTTTGAAATCCACTTTCTAGAGTACGAGTCTGATTTAGAAAGAGGAGGTGACATTTTGGTTACTTTAGAGGATCCTTCATGTGTTGTTCTCACAAGGAATCAACAAAATATAAAACCTCTGAGTGTTTCTTCATCCTCTATTGTGAATTCTAAAGGTAAGGAAATTGTTTCAAAGATTTCATAATAATGATCATAAGCCTCAAGAACCTCAGTTGGTAAAATTTATAGAAATAGAAGGTTCATTTGATATTGTAGACTTTTGAAAATCCTCCTGGATCCAAATTACACCAGCTGAGTATCTTAAATTAAATCCCAAAGAATTGGATAGACTTGTTCAGTTTGTAAAAGGAAGTAATGTATTACAAGCCAATGGAACACACCAGTCAGTAAATGCAAAATTGTCTTCCCAAAGTGATGTGTCAGCTCATCCTGATGCTCATGAAGTGACCCCTAAAATAACTGCCCTCCAAACAGATGATACTTTGTTTGTCCTTGAGTCAAAACTTGAGCCTTTTTTATATATCATTGTTCATAAATGGTCATAAATTAAACAACTGTATTATAGACTCAGGTGCATTAGATAATATCATGCCATATGTAGTAGCCAAAGCATTGGGGTTATCCTTAACAAAAACCTTTGGCGGATGTTATTCAATGGACTCTAAACAAACACCCCTATTACGACAGATCAAATATGCTCAAGTAGTCCTTGCTTCTCACTCGAATAAAAGAATCAAGCTAACTATTCTAATAGTTGATATCCCTGCCAGCTATGACATGTTGCTAAGTCGTACATTCTGTAGAGACTTAGGAGGTGAGATAAAGATGGATTGGTCGCAAGCCACTATTTCTATAGGAAAACAATGAGTTATTTTGTAGCTTGAACCTAAATCTAAGTTCACCGTTTTTCCCTTTGATGACCCAAAGGCTCAAAGTTTGTATCATGAGTGCCAATTCGGAAATTACATGATTTTATCTGATAATGGAGCTGCAGAAAATTTATCACAACCAGAGGCAGAAGAAAATTTATGGCTGATGGAGTTTGATGGGAGTTGTGCCGTGTCAGGTTCTGGTGCAGGGGTAGTTCTTATTCCTCCCTCTGGTATTCACATTCCTTTTTCTTTCAAACTAGATTTCAAGAACACAAACAATACAACTGAGTATGAAGCTTTATTGTTGGGATTAGCCGAAGCAAATAAATTGGAAGTAAAGCTTCTCCAAGTCAAGGGAGATGCAAAGTTGATTGTGAAACAGGTCAGAGGATTGTTCAATGTAAAAAATGAGAGATTGAAGCATTATCAAAACAGAGTCTAGGATGAAATTGAAGATTTTGATGCATTTTCTATTGAGGCCATTCCTAGAGAACAAAACTCCAAAGCGGATTCTTTAGCAATATCAACTTCTTTATTGATTCCTCACCTTGAGTTTACTAATGATACTTATCGAATTGAGTTAATATATTGGCCTAGTGTACCTGAAATTTCTTAGTTTTGGTAGGTCTTTGAAAATGATAAACAAATTAACAATTTCATGCAGTGTGTAGAAACATTTGCTAGTACATTCTTTGAAGGGTCGGATGCGGAATGCAAAGAGTTTTCATCAGAGCAGGACAAAGAGATAACTAATGGGGTTATGCAGTTAAAAGGAAATAATATTCCTAAAGGGTTGGTCTCTTTAGAACATCTCTTTGATCGCCATGATGCTTATAAGAAAAGAAAAGATGAATAGAATCCTACAGTTCAAGATGTTGGAGGTTATGAAAGGATTAACATTGGCACTGAGGAAGATCCCAAGTATATAAATTTAGGAAAATATAGCACACCTGTAGAGAAAGAGAGGTTCATTGCTCTCTTGTTGGAATACAAAGATGTCTTTGCTTGGTGTTACGATGACCTGAAAAACTTCAAGGAGGGAAAATTTCAACATCACATTCCTTTGAAACCTGGTGTGAGTCCTTTCCAATAAAAGCTTAGAAATTTTAATCCTAAAGTAGCTGAAGTGATATTTCAAGAAGTAGACAAAATGTTGAAGGCTAGGATTATATACCCTATTCACCATTCTACATGGATAGCCAACATTGTCCCAGTCTGGAAGAAAAATGGGGAAATAAGAATTTGCGTGGACTTTAGGAACCTGAATCAGGCCAGTCTCAAAGATAATTACCCATTACTTGCTATGGATCATATTTTGCAAACGGTTTCAGGTTCAAAAATGATGTCCATGCTTGACGGATTTTCTGGTTATAATCAGATTAGTGTTTCAGAAAGTGACCAGCATTAAACTGCCTTCATTACTCCCTGGGGCACTTTCACTTATAACAGGATGCCATTTCGTCTGATCAATGTAGGGGCGACCTTTCAGAGGGATATGGACTTATCTTTTGGTCATTTGAAAGATAAGATAATTGTTGTCTATCTTGATGATTTAACTGTCTTCTTGAAGAGAAGAAAGCATCACCTGAGAGATTTGAGGCAAGTGTTACAAAGATGTCGCGAACATGGAGTGTCATTGAATCCAAAGAAGTTAGTATTCAGGGTGACAGAAGGTAAATTGCTTGGTCACGTTATCTCTAAAGAAGGAGTAAGAGTAGACCTTGAGAGGGTAAAGGCAATTCGATAGTTAAGTCTACTATCAAACAGAAATGCAGTCATATCTTTCTTTGGACAGGTAAATTTTCTAAGGAGATTCGTTTCCAGATTTTAAGAAGGATTTTATTATTTATTGTTATGCCTCAAAGCATACTATGTCAGGGATTTTGCTACAAAAGAACGAAGATAATGAAGAAGTTCCAATATCCTTCATGAGTGTTACCCTAAAGAAACATGAATTGAAATATTCCTTGATGGAAAAGCAAGCATACGCAGTTGTGAAAGCTGTAAAATAGTTTAGGTACTATATTCTTCATTCTCACGCAATTGTTTATGTGCCGCATTCTGCAGTAAAGAGCATTTTGAAACAACATGATATACAAATGAATAATAGAGCCTCATGGGTATTTAAGATTCAAGAGTTTAACTTGGATATTAAACCAACAAAATTAGTAAGAGGACAAGGCCTGTGTAAGTTGATTGCTGAAAGTAAGGATGAAACGATTGAGGAGCTGCCCTTAGTCTTATTTGTTGGGTTTCAAGATTCCTGGTTTGCAGACGTTGCATATTACTTAACTTATGGGGACTGTCCTGCACATCTTTCTCCAAGAGAAAAATAGAACCTAAGACTAAAGGCTGCCAAATATGTTATTTTTGATAATGTGTTGTACAAAAAGGGGTTGGATGGAACTTTCTTACGCTGTGTGGATAAGTAACTTCAAGAATCATTATTGAATACCTTTCATGATGAAGCCTATGGTGGTCATTTTTCATCAACAATAACGGCTTACAAGATCTTGAGAAATTGTTATTACTGGCCAGGTATGTTCAAAGATGCATACGCATGGGTATCCAGGTGTGAAAAGTGTAAATTATTCACAGGTAAACCATAACTTGCAGCATTACCTCTTCGACCAGTAGTTGTGGATGAACCATTCAAACAACGGGGTTTGGATTTTATAGGTCCCTTGACACCTAACTTAAGTGCAGGGCATACACACATACTGAAAACCACTGATTATTTTACCAAATGGGTTGAAGCTATTCCAGTACGGAAGACAACTTCTGAGATTGTTTGTAATTTTATTAAAGAAAATATTCTGGTTCGATTTGGAGTTCCTCAGAAAATTGTGGCTGATAATGCAACTAACTTCTCTTTTGTTGAGATTTCATTGTTTTGTTATGATCATGGGATATCTCTCGCTCACTCCTCTGATTATTATCACCAGGGTAACGGCCAGACGGAGTCGAGTGATAAAAATCTCATTAATATTATAAAGAAATTGATGAGCAAAAGCTTTAAAGACTGGCACAAAAGATTGTATGAAGCTCTTTGGGTAGACCGTACATCTCTGAAAAGAGCCATAGGAATGTCACCTTTTGAATTAGTATATAGCATGGGTGCTCAGGTGGCACTTCCCTTAGAACTTGCAGCTTCCAAGTTATAGACTGTCATTGAGGATGTATATTTTTAGGATTCCCTAGAGAAAAGGATTATGCATTTGATGAGGATTGATGAAGAAAGAGACAAACTAGTTGATCAGATCATAGAACATCAAATGAGGGTCAAGAAAATATTTGACAGGTGAACCAGGCCACGAAAATTCATGTTGGGTGATCAAGTTTTTCTTTGGGATAGAAGAAGGGAACCAAAAGGGACGCATGCAAAGTTTGAATCTTTATGGAAAGGACCATTTGTAATTCATGAGGTAAAAGGCCCTAACTCTTTCAAATTAGCATATCAAGATGGTTTTGTTCTTCCCCTAACCTATAATGGGTAGGATTTGAAGCTATATCAGTCATAAGCGAGAGTCCCTCGTGAGACTTATACATAAGTTTTGGTTTGTTTAGTTTGTTGTTTTTGTTCTATTTTTGTGTTTGTTTTGGTCCTTTTGAATAAGGATTGTTTGTGAAACCAGAGATCCTAGGGTTCATGTCTAGGTTCCTTGCCATCCCAGTCCCCAGTCAGAGCCAATGTTAGCATCCCCTCAATTTTCTATTAAATTTCAAAATCGGAGATCGCCTTTAGTGTTTATTTCCTCTTTCGGCCTTATGTTACCTTTCTTTGAACCTAAGTCGTTGAACCTTTTCATAGTTCAAAGGTTCAAGGTTCAAAGTGCACTTTAAGTAATGCTTTTTGTGGCTTTGTATTATGGTAAGACAAGCGTATTGTTGTAATTTGTATTGAACCTTGAACCCTTGAACCTTTTTTTTTTTTGGTTCAAGGTTCAACCAGCCCTCTTGCGTGAGTTGCGGCTATGTAATGTTATTTAATGAGCAAGTGTGAATGTGTTAAGTCAGTTTTGAACTTGAACTTTGAAATGTTTACAAATTAGTTCAAGGTTCAGAATTTCCCTTTCTGTTTGATAAAGGTCTTTGCTCGTTTCCGGTGTTGTTTTGAGCCGTAGGTTGAGAATTCTTTGTTCTGTCTCATTGAATTGAACTTGAACCATTGAACTCTTCGCGAGTTGGTTCAAGGTTCAAAAGGGTCATTCCAAGTTGGCTATAAAGACTTTAATAACATTGAAGGTGGCGCAGAAAAAAGGAATATTCCCAACATCTCATAGTTTAAAATTCTAAATTTAGAAAGAAAACATGAAAAGTATAAACCGTTTGTGCGGAGTTGATAGGTAATTAAGAAAGTGTCAGGTTCCTATCATATCACTATTATCTCACACGTTCGATTGAATCATTACAAGACATGTGTACATTTTTCTCAGCTATTTTCCCGTTTGTTTCAAAAAGACATGTGAATTCTCAAAATTGTAGAAGTTGTAGCTGCTATTATTGAAGGAGCCGAAGACGCCAAAGGTAATTTAAGCTCCATTCTGCTGAGGGTTTTACAAATTTCATGGTGGTTACAAGTGACACAAGGCCAATTATTAAAGAGGTTCAACCCAAAAGGTCAAAGAGATCCCCACTGAAATCTTCAACAGTCCGAGTTACTTGCTCGAGGAGGAAAAAGAAGAGCATGGAACTAGTGGTGAACCAAATTGTTGTAGACTTGGATCAGGGTGAAGAAACTAAAGTGATAATGGATTAGCAGGTATTGAATAACCCTCCATTGCAAGATGTGGATACATGAAAAGAACCAGAAGGAGAGCCAAACTCAATGAGTACTCTGACTATAATTGACTCCCTGGATGCTTAGACACCTCCACCTTCTAAAGAAACTCCCAACACTCCCCGATGGCTAGGAGCATCAATTGGGAAGAAATGTAATGTTGTCCCTATCACAATTCCCATGGAGAATATGGTGAGCAAGTGCCTTGAGAAAGTATCCAAACCAAAGAAGCTCAAAACATAGGCAATGGTGGAAGTGGACGAGGCAACAGGTCATTGGGTGGCTGAAGTAGCAAAACCCATCTTAGGCAGAGATTCAAAGAAGGCCATTGAAGATGATTTTATAGTGGATAAAATTGATTTGGGAATTTCTTTGAGGGTGATAGATGCTAAACACCTGGAATCCTCCACAAAGAGGATGATATCTAGGTCTTGGAAGGATGAGAAAGATAAAAAGGAGCTGAAATAGGTCATCACTCAAATGGCATAATACATCAATGCCATACACCATCCAAGCCCTCAGCCCCTATCCCAAATGACACTATCCTTTGATCCCAAATCATCGGTGAGCCAAAATTTGTTAGATTAGGTTCAGAGGAGCCATATGGTAGCAAATATATTCAATGAATGGCTCGATTTTATAGTATAGCAGGGTTCAGATTATATTACCAACCTGGTTAAAGTGTATGGAGATGCTAAAACCATGAGTAAAGAGTTAGAGCTAGAATTTGTTGCCTGGGAAAAGGAAAGGACCAAGTGGGTGGCGGTGTTAGCACAAATGAATGACATGCAAAAGTTTGGCGTGATGAAGTTCTTAACCGAGAAACCTGTGGAAAATTTGGATGATAATATGCTTTATGTGTCAAGAAAATATGTCGAGTAGAGAAATTCTATCATCAAACAAGGCCATGAGGAATCTGCAAGGTTACTTAAAGGGTTGAAAGATCTAATTGACACAATGTAGAAAGATCTAAAGTGCATTGATATCCAACTCATGAAGAAAGATGCCCAGACAATTGAAGCAGTTGCAGACATGACAAAGATCTTCAAAAAGAGGGTACAACTCATCATGGAAACAAAATATTTAACCACAAATGATTTTTCAAAATTAGCTAGAATAGAGTCGATGTGCACAGTCTGCTCTGATCACTTGGAGGCACATAAAGCTAAAGTGTTGCAGGTGAATATGGATAAGGAGGTTTGGAAGCAACGCATCCAACATATCGGACTTCCATACTTTCAGGTTATTTTGAACTTTTCAGCAGCGCATCTGGAGTGGTGTAATGTGCGTGGTGTTGTGGAAAAGCAGGACAAATCGACAGTTGCTCCTTCCACGATGGAGTCTTGATCGACTAACGGATGAGCTGTCAACCTATATGTGGATTTTATTTATTTAGTTTTATAAAGTTCAAAGCAGATGGTTTCTTTGACTCTAGGTTAGAGTTAAAGGATTTAGGGTTATTTCATAACAAACTATTGTCCTGGAGGCTATATATGTTAAAAAATGAAGCTTTGTAAAGGGCCGAAAAACTTTGATTTGGAGGAACAGATTTGATTTTCCTTGAATTTCTCAGAACTGGTATTTATGGTATTTAAATAAAATGCTATTTTGATGCAATCTTTAAAATCTATGTGTTTGAAGGATTAACGATCTCTGTTGAGATATATGCTGATGTGTGAAATATATCATTTCATTACCAGTTCTTTCTATGTTTGTGAATTCATTGATTTTCATTGTTTACAAGTAATCTTCATTGTTGTTTGAATGGCAATGATCCCCCTTGTCCTATGAGGCATGAGCAAGAATCGATCAGTATTTACGCTACGTTGAGTTCACTTTATTTTGAGTTTACTGAATGAACATATGCGGAAGTAGAAGTCTGTGAGCTCTACACTTGAAAATAGATCTTTGTAGCATTCTTTTGTGTTGATGAATGAATGCGTATGCCTTTTGCGCTTTCTGGTGAAAAGTGTATTCATTTCTTAATTAACTGCATAAAAATTCATTGTAAATCTCACTAGGAGTTGCCCTCTAATGCAGAGGATGAACCTTAATTCGGTTCACCCAACTGTTGGTTCATTTGTTTTCCTTTCATAAAGGGTGTACACGAGTCAATATTGTAATATACATATATAAATTAAAGAATGGACAAATCTATTAACCAACAAGGCCTATAGCTCGACAAGGTATTGAAACAAGATTTAGTCACACAAGCGTGATTGAGACCCTTTAAAATGCCCGGTATGAGAGATCTCAAAGAGAAAACTCAAATAATCCCATCCTCCTAGACTTTAATCCCAAAAAACCTATTTATTATAGTGAGTCGGAATGCTTAGGTCTAGCTATAATTACTTGGGTCATTCTCACAGGGTGATTACGTTTTTCCCACTTTGATAGGCCCGCTAAAGGAACACAAATCTCAAACTAGAAAAGCTTCAAGGGTCTAGATTTCTGATTGTCTATACAGACAAGAGCATACTCTCCTACCTTTTAGACTTTTCTCAAACACGAAAGACAAATTTGTTCATTTACCACATCGTAATTCAAGTGCCTAGAAATGAATTAAAAAATACACAATGTTCAATTGATTCTCCTTAGGCAACCTGCAGAAACAACACATCAGTAGTCATGTTGTTTTTTATCAATGGATTCTTTGATAGGCATAAGTTTGATTGATAGATTCTTTGACAAGTGTTCTGCGAAAAACTAGTTAGGTTGTGAAAATCTCTGAAACAAACATAAGATAAATCAAGGTTAGCATTAGTATCAACAAAATCAATTAGAAAAAACCCTAAAAAGTCACATTGCCTTTTAATATGATAAATCAAAAATTCGTACGAGTATTATCATAGAACCAGATGAGTATTCTCAGTGAATTAGACGAGTAAACACAGAATGAAACAACAAAAGCATAGTATCGTACGAGGATTCTTACTATACCATACGATGATTCTTAGCATATTGTACGACAAAACACATCAGACCATATGACAATATTCAATAGACTACATAGTAATATTAAGTAGGTCGTGCAACTATATTCATCAAACCGTACGACAAAACATAAAAACTCATCCTCTATCAAATAGAAATTTGTACGATCTTTTGCAGGAATTGTACTCACAGAATCCGAAAGATGCAAATTTGATGATCTGCGAGGCCAAGAAATTGAGTTTTTTGAGCTCCACGGTGGGCGCCAAAAATGTATGTGTGAAAAGTGGTAATCTGCAAGCTGCAAGGCACAAACACTTCAATAAATCATTGCATGCATGGTTAGATAAATATGATTATGAATATAAAAACCATAACAAATCGACCTATTGCCTTCTAAAAGATGCGAGTATAGACTTTCTTTCAGATTTGTCTCTGCAATACCAGTGACTAGACTACACCAAGATGAAGGATTTAACCTATATGAGCACAAAATTGAGCTAAATGGATGCAAGATTAAGATGGATGGATGGAAGATTAAGCTAGACATGCAAGATTAAGCTATGAATGATTAAACTAAATATGCGAAATTCTAAGATACAATAATCTCAAAGCACAATACTCTCAATGAACCTAGAGCAAAAACAACATAATAACAATAAATCTCCAAGGTTTTTTGATTGGGAGATGAGGGCCTAAATTTATAGAAAATCCAGAGAGAGACCAACGATTGAGATCGAATGATGATGAGTGGTCAAGATTCTCCAAGAGGAAGCACAATCCACGTGAATTGATGTGATTGGTTGCTTTCTTCAGTTTTAAAGGAAATTGAGCTAAAATTAAGATACAATCAGAAAAACTAATTTATTCCATATTTTTATTCAATTTTGAGATTTAATTGATTTAATTGCTTTTCTAAGATTTTTCAATTTATTAGATTTTCAAGATATCTCAATTTGATTCCTTTTTCTAAATTAATTTATTTTTGCAAATTAATTCCTTTTTAACGATTTAATGACAAATTGATTTATTAATTAAATATGCTAGGATATTTAGTTAAATAAATAGGAAAATTGATTAAAATGATTTACTTGGAATGATTAATTAATTAATTAAATATTTAATTAATATAGGATGATTTATTTTCCATGTGACATTGATGATTGAGGAGTTAATTAATTAGGTGCTCAAAATTAATTTAGTTGTCTTTGGTTAGGACCTTGGTGATGTTGTCGAGATTAGGGGCCCATGGTTTAGGTGACCATTTTTAGGGTATTACAAGTGGTTTCTAGAAAATAAAGAGATCTACAGTCCCACCACTACACCTTTGTTATGGTCTTCCGAACCGTATGTAAATGAGATTTTGAGTATGAAAAAGAAGATTGAAGATATAGAAGCAAAATGGTAGTAGGAAGAAATCAAACTACAACAAGTTGTAGAAACCAACAAGAATCTCGACAAAGAAAACAAGTTGCTCAAACAACAACTAAGAAACTTACAATTTAGCATGGAGAGAGGACAATCAAAGCTGAACATTATAAAGGCAGAGTTAGAACAAGTTAAATTAGCAGAAAAAAAATAAAGACGGAACAATGAATGGAAGTAGCATAATGCAGTTGGAAAATATCCAAACAGTAATTTCAAGCTTGGGGGAAAGGGAGACCGAGCTAAGAGACCAACTAGAAGAAGCTAAATCTAGGGCGCAAGTTGTAAATGGGCCCTCAACAGATCAAAATGAGATCATTGAAAAACAGATCAAGAGGCAAATGAAAGAGGAAAAAGACAAACAATACAAAGCTATGAACATCATCATTAAAGGTTTGAAAGACTTTGGTGAGAAGGAGAGGACTGATATTTTAACAAGAGACTTTTTCAAAGACCAATTGAAATGGACAGGTTGTATCAAACAAGCAAACATGATTGGAAAGAAAATAGGATGAATGAATAGGAATGTAATAGTTTTCTTGAGAAGCATGGTAGACAAGAATGCAATTCTAAAGAATAGAGGGATGCTTAGAGGTACACATATTTATTTTGATGAAGATTTGACTCTTTCCCAACAAGATGAAAGAAGGAAGGAGTGGGAAAAGGTGAAATCAACAAGAGTAGCAGGAAAGTGGGCATGGTTGAAAAATGGAAAGGCTCAAATCAATGAGCATCTTCCAAACAACAAATAGGAATTTGGGGCTCCTCGGGAATATCTCTACATGGTAAGTTGGAACTACAGAGGCTTTTCATGGAGGAGAGGGTCAGGCTTGGGGCCCATAGCTAAGCATAAGGACATTATCATTCTCACAGAAACACATGAACATGATGGTTGTAGATTGCCAAACTTTGTGAAATTCAATAAAATTTCAGTTTGGAATGAAGGAACATAAACTGGTAAAGGACATGGAGGGATCACAGTTCTAATTAGAGAAACATGGGATGGAGTAGTAAAAGTTGAGAAAAACGACCCAAATAAACAATATATATGGATGAAAATAGTCGATAATGAGGTTACAATCAGGGTGGCAGCATGTTACTTTGCTCCAAAAAGTTCCCGAATTTACAAGAAGAAAAAGCTAGATAGTGAAGACCCTTTTGCAACGTTAAAAAAAGACATTTATGAATTTAGCACTTTGAGTGAAATAGTTCTTTTAGGGGACTTCAATGCTAGGACTGCCAATAATCAGTCTATTCAGTTGGGTAGAGAAGAAAGAGAGGACAACAGTCCTTTATGGTTGGAAGAAAATGAGGATCAACCTCTAAAGAGGACTTCACAAGATAGTAAAGGGAATGTATCGTATTTTGGGGTGGATTTGTTGGGTCTATGTAGTCTGTATGGTATGGTTATTTGCAGTGGTATGAAATGTTGGCCAAATTTCATAGGTATTAATTGCAAAACTTACAATGGACAAAGTATGGTAGATTATTTTATTTGCTCTCAATGCTCTATCCATAGGTTGCTAGAGTTTAATATTGGGGTTTGCCCTATTGACACAAATTCAGACCATTTGCCTCTTCATATCAAGATTTCCATCCATACTAATAACTAGTAGGTTGGGAAGAACATACACAAGCATAGAAAAGTGCATATGCAAGGTAAAATCCTTGTGAATCATACAAATAAAGAACTCTTTATTGTTACTCTTAAACAACAACTTCAAACCACAAAGTACAATATAACCCACAGAGAAATCAACAAAGAAAAGGAGTACATCAGCAACAATGAATTGATTCCAATAATTTATAAGGCACTAAAGATGTGCAAAAGATCTCAACCTAAGAAGGGGGTCTTAAAATCTTTTCCGGCTAATCCTTGGTTTGATGAAGAGTGCAAGACAACAAGAAAATATTTCAAAGATAATGAATCAAGCAAAGAAGGCAAACTGGATTATAAGAATTTGATAAAAATGAAAAAACAAAACTATGTGATGACTAGAAGGAAGGAGTTAATTTTGATGGGTAAGCACAATCCCAAAGGCTTTTGGAGGGAGCTAAAGAAAGAGAGAAAATGAGTTGAAAAAAACATCACTGATGCGCATTGGTTAGACTACACTGATCTCTTCTATGAGCGCTCCCACGATAGAGACAAACCTCATTTAATTAGTGAATCAAAAGAGCTCTTCTCGGAAGAATATGTGAAGCGTGGTATTAGGAACTTGGCAAGTGGTAAGGCACAAGACATTGATGGATTGTAGGCTGAATATTTAAAATGGGGAATTGAGCTCCTTGCTCCTCACATCAAGAATATTTTTAACAGTCACTCAATGCGGCTTCCTGATTGAATGGACAACAAGTGTGGTGATTCCTCTACACAAAAGTGGAGACATTAATAATCCCTCTAACTATCATATAATTATGATCAATCCGCTTCTTGGGAAACTTTTTGGGAACATGATTAAGCATAGAATCAACAATTGGGTAGAAAAAGAAGGAAAAAGAGCAAGAGGACAGACATGATTTAGACCAAAGAAGTCCACCATTGACCATTGCATTACTCTTAGACATTTTATTGAGAAATTTTGGGACTCCCAAGGGAAAGAGGCATTTTGCTGCTTTGTTGATTTCAAGAAGGCCTTTGACACTGTTCCTAGGGAGAAATTGTGGAGAAGAATGGAGGAACTCGGGATCCCTAATGAGCTTAGAGATATTGTGCATGAACTTTACGATCAAGTTAGAGCTAAAATCAAAACAAAAGAAGGAATGTATGAATTCTTTAGTAGTGATATTGGAGTAAAATAAGGTTGTCCTCTTTCCCCAACCTTATTTGGCCTATATATTGATAAACTTGAAGAGTGGCAAAACAAGACTTTTGGAGAAGGCATCCAACTTGGAGGGTATATTGTGAAGTTGCTTCTTTATGTAGATGATCTCATCTTAATTGCTAAAACTACAAATGACTTGGAGGATCATTTGAAGGCACTTGAACATTTTTTCCTAGAAGTCGGAATGCAAGTTAAATACCAGCAAGACTAAAGTAATGATCTTCTCTTTGAAAAGGAAAAAAACAACAAATCTCCTTTATGTTTGAAGGCTGCCCTTTGGAAATAGTAGATGAATACAAATACTTAGGAGTTGATTTCCACAATATACTTATCTGGGAGACTTGTAGATCAAAAAGGATTCAGGGAGGTTGGAAGGCCTCTTACCTCCTCCAAAATAGATGTAGGAAGGCAGAATTATGGGACTGAAAAACCATGAAAACTCTTTTCGGTTTGCTGGTTACACCGGTTGTTCTCTATGGTTGCAAAATTTGGGGAAGTAGCATGTCAAATCACAAATGGAGACAAATTGAAAGAATCTAAAAACACTTAATCATCAACAATATCAAGGTCAAATCAATAATCCTCTATGAGATTCTTCTTGCTGAAGCAAGAATGTTCCTTCTAGAGGCTGCAACTATAGTTCATTTGATGTTATTAAAAAAAAGTTAAAAACATGGATAAGCAACATTGGCCCAAAATGGTGGTTGGAGAGGAATTAAAATGGAGGAAGAAAACTTGGATGAAGCAAAATATTAAATGGACTAGCAAGTGGGACATCAATCTGAATGATTGCCCAAATAATAATGAGGAGATTAAAAGGTTTGTGTTTGAAAAATTTAGAACAACCATGTGGACAAAGCAAGTTGGTCGAAAAAAAACACATTATATCAAAGAGTTTAACCCACTAGGTGAACATGTGGATAAAGACTATCTAAGGGTGCTAATTAAAGGAAAGGCTAGATTGCTTGTTTCTTAAATCAGAACTAGGTCCCAACATATAAGATACGAGATGGGTAGATGGATGGTTCTAAAGGAGGATTGAGAGGAAATAATTTGTCTTTTTTCCAATAAAGGGGTAGTCTAAACTGAATGGCACTTCATATTTGAGTGTGCAGCTTATGAGGATATTCATATGAAATATGAGGAAATTTTGAAGGGATCCAGTCTAAAAGAGATATTTGAAGAGGCAAAAATTCACAAGACCATTGGCTTATTGATCAAAATCCACAACAAAAGGGCTGACAGGGAAAATAATTTGAAAACTGCTAATACTGCTACTCTGGGTCCCATAGACTAATGGTCTCATGGACATCATTAAAACCCATTCATTCATTCATTCAATAACATCTGTGAGGCCCAAGAAGTCTATGGGACCCATGAACACTACAAAGATAACAACCAACATTAGGACATAGTGTTGTTAAGCAACTATAGGGGTGAATTCACAAAGCTGGTTCCCACTTTTGCCAACAAAGGAATTTGGCGAAAGTGGGAACTTTGATTTTTTAGGTGTTCGAGTGATACTTGGAGTTCGAGCGAACCACGTTGCGGACCTGGGTTTGCTTGAACTACGGGTGACTTTTTGGTTCGAGCGAACCCCCTAAAATATTAATATTTTAGGGGGTTTGCTCGAACTCCCCATTCGCTCAAACCCTTTTTCAGTTAGGGTTTTTTAAAACATTTATAAAAAGTGAAAGTGACAGTTAAAGGGTCATTATCAAAGTTGTCTTTTTCTATTTGGTGGGGGTTGGATCGAACCAGTCGTCAGCATCACGTCACCGAGCTTTGTCTGCAGCAGCTAGCGTCTTTCATATTTCAGTTTTCGACCTTTATTATATCAGGTGCACAAAATAACCATTTGTTTAGTTTAATAATGTCTTTTTTATTAAATTAATAAATAATTTGTTTGTTAATTTATTTTTTTAATTAAATAATTGTATATAGTTATTGTTTTTCAACATTTTAGAAAAATGTTTGATAATTTATTGTTTTTCATTATTTTAGAAAAATGTTTGATAATTTAATGTTTTGACTGAAATGTGTCAATTTGTTTTTAAAATTACATAATTGTATATATGTATATTTTTTTCAACATTTTAAAAAATTGTTATGAAAAACATAGAAAACTAAGGTAGTAAATTAGAACTTAGAAAAACATTAGCAAAAAAAGAAAATTAGAAAAATGTCACAAACGTAAATATAATAAATTAAACTTTAGAAAAATTAATAAATTTTAATTTAAATAAACATTAGAAAATTTGGATAACAAATTTAAACAAATTAGACAAAATAAATCCTCTACAATGTGACCCATTTTCACATCCTATTACACGCACAACATGACCCCTTAAGACCGCATATGCTCCAATGACACTAGACGTTCCCTTAGGAGGTCATAGAGGATCACATATAACATACTAGTGTACATATGACATTCCCTTTAGATCACATAGTGTCCTAAGGGGTCATACATGGTCGTAAGGGGTCACACATGTGTTATAACACATGCGTGACCCCTTAGAACCGCATATGACCCCTTATAAAATTGTAGTGTGAACGACATACCCCTTGGTCCATCAAATAGTGTCTTAACACATGCGTGACCCATTAGAACCGCATATGACCCTTTATAAAATCCTAGTGTGAACGACATACCCCTTAGTCCATCACATAGTGTCTTAAGGGGTCGTATGTGGTCCTAAGGGGTCACACATGCATTGACACATGCGTGACCCCTTAGTAGGTCACATAGGACCCCTTATAACATCCTACTATACATATGACATTCCCCTTAGGATCACATCGTGTCCTAAGGGGTCATATGTGGTCCTGAGGGGTCATGCATGTGTTATAACATATGCATGACCCCTTAGAACTGCATATGACCCCTTATAAAATCCTAGTGTGAACGACATACCCCTTAGTCCATCACATAGTGTCTTAAGGGGTCGTATGTTGTCCTAAGGGGTCACGCATGCATTAACACATGCGTGACCCCTTAGTAGGTCACATATGACCCCTTATAACATCCTACTGTACATATGACATTCCCCTTAGGATCATATAGTGTCCTAAGGGGTCATATGTGGTTCTGAGGGGTCACGCATGTGTTATAACACATGCGTGACCCATTAGAACCGCATATGACCCCTTATAAAATCCTAGTGTGAATGACATACCCCTTAGTTCATCACATAGTGTCTTAAGGGGTCGTATATAGTCCTAAAGGGTCACACATGCATTGACACATGCGTGACCCCTTAGTAGGTCACATATGACCCCTTATAACATCCTACTATACATATGACATTTCCTATGTGTCCTAAGAGGTCATATGTGGTCCTGAGGTAGTAGGTCACATATGACCCCTTATAACATCCTACTGTATATATGACATTCCCCTTAGGATCATATAGTGTCCTAAGGGGTCATATGTGGTCTTGACCCATTAGAACGGCATATGACCCCTTATAAAATCCTAGTGTGAATGACATACCCCTTAGTTCATCACATAGTGTCTTAAGGGGTCGTATGTGGTCCTAAGGGGTCACACATGCATTGACACATGCGTGACCCCTTAGTAGGTCGCATATGACCCCTTATAACATCCTACTGTACATATGACATTCCCCTTAGGATCATATAGTGTCCTAACATATGCATGACCCCTTAGAACTACATATGACCCCTTATAAAATCCTAGTGTGAACGTCATACCCCTTAGTCCATCACATAGTGTCTTAAGGGGTTGTATGTGGTCCTAAGGGGTCACACATGCATTGACACATGCGTGACCCCTTAGTAGGTCACATATGACCCCTTATAACATCCTACTATACATATGACATTTCCTATGTGTCCTAAGGGGTCATATGACCCCTTATAACATCCTACTATACATATGACATTCCCCTTAGGATCATATAGTGTCCTAACATATGCATGACCCCTTAGAACCGCATATGACCCCTTATAAAATCCTAGTGTGAATGTCATACCGCTTAGTCCATCACATAGTGTCTTAAGGGGTCGTATGTGGTCCTAAGGGGTCACACATGCATTGACACATGCATGGCCCCTTAGTAGGTCACATATGACCCCTTATAACATCCTACTGTACATATGACATTTCCTATGTGTCCTAAGGGGTCATATGACCCCTTATAACATCCTACTGTACATATGACATTCCCCTTAGGATCATATAGTGTCCTAACATATGCATGACCCCTTAGAACCACATATGACCCCTTATAAAATCCTAGTGTGAATGAAATACCCCTTAGTCCATCACATAGTGTCTTAAGGGGTTGTATTACATTCCCGTTAAGATCACATATTGCAGATTTAATACTTTTATAATCATATGGGCCCAAATATAATCATATCCAAGCCCAAATATTATATATCATGTTCTTGAATTTTTTATGTATGTCAAAGATTTAAATATACACGTGTTAGATCTCTCTATCTCTCTGAAATATATGTTATCTCTAGATCTGAAATATATGTTATCTCTCTCTCTCTCTCTCACTAAAATATTTGAAATTTTTACATGTATTTTTTGAAAATGAAAATGATCTCTCTCTCTCTCTCTCATGAAGATTTATATGTATAATCTCTCTCTCTCTCTCTCTACTTACGTATTTATTTTAACTTTATGACATGTACCTAGATAGATGGCATCCCAGGATATACCTTCGTAGGCTCCTGATCAGGATCCACCTGCGTAGGCTCCACATCAGGAGCCACACATTGATGATGTTGATCCTCCACAATAGGATCCTCCACAGTAGGATTTCCCCTTGTCCGACATTGCTACTATTTTTCAGTATAGTGATCGGGAGTTGCATAGGTTGAGGGCCATATTAGATGACCCTTGTACTAATGGTGTGTACAAGAGTACATGCACGTCCATTTTTGATAGTTTGTGGACATTGAGGGACCGCTTAGTTTCTCATACCTCATTCTCACCTGAGGTTATAGAGGATATATATAGACAATTGAGGAGTGAGGTGAGGGGTCCTCATTCTTTTGCTGATGTGGTGGGGGTGGTCTCAAAGGAGACCATCAAGGAGAGATTCTGCTGGCAATATAGCATTATAGCAGACAATGAAAGATTGTTGGCATTTCATAAGGATATTGAGAAGGTTGTTGATGATTATGGATATAACTGATTAAAGATGTTTACTGTCTTGATATTATTATTTTGTCATTGATGTCAAGAAATTGATTTTCTAATTCAGTATGATGTTGCCATATCTTGAGAAGTATGATATGAAGAATAGAAAGATGTCGGTAAAAGACACAGGAAAGAATATGATGATTTAGAAGATGAATAAGGTATTCAATGGGCAACTATTATCGAGTCAGACAATGATGAGATCATGATGTTTAGATTGTTTTAACATCATACATATGTTGTAAATTATCAAGGTTAATACTATACTATGTTATCAAGCAAAGAACCTAGTTGGTAAACCCTAAGGAACCTAGTCGGTAAACCCTAAGGTTATCGCTATCGGTTAATGAAGGCGGAATGTCTACCGAGATAAGTTTAGTATTTACCGAGTTGTTACCGAGTTGTAACCGAGTTATAACAGAATGCATTAAATGGTTACATGCATTATTTAATGAAGGAAGCTGATGAGCTGGAATTGATTAAATGATTGGTATGCCGTGCATGAAGTTTGTTAATGAATCTAAGGCAATAGAAAGTCAGCATGAAGATCTACAACGCAGATTGAATTGCAATACCCTGGCACAAGTTCCAAGACTAATATGCAAGTTCCTAGGTGGGGTAAAACATTTTCAGATCAAAAGATGCATTGAACCTGGACAAGATCAAAGATCTGATGGCTACGATTGATCATGGGAAATGTGATCAAGGAGATTAAGCGGTTACCTAATTGTTTATAAATAGGAAACTATTGATAAACAATGTATGCGGGCAAGTGTATGCACAGGGATGCTACATAGTGATTACGGAGCACAGAAGCTTGAAGACCTGTTTGAATAACAGAGTATAGAAGCCCAACAGATAGACAAGATTAGTTCTATGTCTAGATTGTATTGAACAAATAAGAATCTACTTTAGCATTTTAGATGTGAAGTTGCAGATAGATTTTATTACTGTTATTTTGTGAAAGTGACAGAAAATCTCTTAACCGAGTGGACTTAACAGTCTTATTTGTATAACCCTCTAGCAAGGTGACATTCTGATTGAGTGTTTGAAATCCTTTAACAAGGTCACTTCTAACAAGGTGAAGATCCTAACAGATTTGAGGGAAATCCCTTAACCGGGTCACATCTAGCAATGTGTTTGTAATCTTTAACATGATTTGCTTTTAACTGAGCATACTCTAGAAGAGTATATTTCTTAGTGGGTCCGAAATCCCACAGTGGTTTTTCCCTATTTGGGTTTCCACGTTAAATGTGGTGTTATGAGGTTTATGATGTTTATATAGTTTTGAGTTTGCATGTTTGATAGTTTTGGTTATATTATTGAAATATATGTTACCGAGGTTGAATTTGATGTTTTTATGAAAGATTAAGTTTGTATGATTCACCCCCCCCTCTCATCTTGTTGGCTATTGGATCTGTACTTATATTAAGTATCAGAAATATCAATTGGTATCAGAGCTTTGGACTCTGGAAGGAAAGTTTAAAGGCACTTGAGTTAAAGATCCAAAGATGTATAAGAGGGATGCACCGAAGCTGAACAAGTCAAGTTTCTTTACATGGCAGAAAAGGATGAAGGTACATCTATCAGGAGTTGGAGAATATGCTATATACTATCTGGAGAATGATTTTGTTACACCGAGCACCTATCCATTGACTATGGAAGAGATAAAGGCAAAGAAAGAACATATTCAAGCAATGATTGAAATAACATCTGCATTGACCGACTCAGAGTTTAATGATCTAGAAGGCTACAATGATGCAAAGGCAATGTGGGATAAGCTCATATTAGTATATGGAGGAGATGAACATGTTCAAAGAGCAAAAGTAGATAGTCTAAGAGGACAACTTGAATCTATGAGGATGAATGAAGGTGAGAACATAACTCAGTATAGTACAAGACTAAAGGAGATTGTCAATCAAATCAAAGGAGCAGGTGGAACTATTGAAGAAAAGGATATAACAAGTAAGTTGTTGAGAACCCTTCTACCAGCTTATGCAATCCGAGTCTCTGCAATCAATGAATTGAGGTCTATACCTAATATGCCAGTTTCTTTAGATGCTACTATTGGTAAGCTACATGCATTTGAATTAAGTAACTTTGATAACAGTGGATCTTCGGTAAATAAAGTTGAATATGCATTTAGTTCTTTTCATCTTGATGAATCTAATGATTTCAATGAAAGAAAGTATAAGTACTCTGAAGGAGATCACAGTGGAGCAAGTGAAAGATTTCGTAAGAACATGGAGGCAGTACACGAACTGTATGAGGAAATCAGAAAGCAAGAAGAGTTTGAAGCACTATTAGCCAAAAGGTTACCGAAAGGCAAAGGTAAGTATAAAGGAAAGCTACCTTTGAAATGTTTCAATTGTGATAAGATAGGACATATGGATTCTAACTGTCCTGACAAAGATTCTACTGAAAAGAGAGATTACCGAGATGACAGACATAAAGATAATCATTACAGAGGACACCGAGACTTCATAAGAAGAGATAGAAAGACATGTTTAATAACTGAAGAGGAATCCAATGATGATAAATCAGATGAAACTGATACAGAGGAAGTAGTTTATGTGGCTATCAAAGATGGATCAGATGAAGAAAGGTATGAAGAAAAAGCCCTAATATCTCACATAAACACTAATGATTCTTGGATCATAGATAGTGGATGCTCACATCATATGACAGGAGATAAACACAAGTTTGTTATATTAGAAGATTATGATGGAGGCTATGTTAGATTTGGTAATGATGCACCATGTCTGGTGAAAGGTAAAGGATCTATAACACTTCTTGACAATGCAAGATGCAATGATGTTTATTGGGTTGAAGGTTTGAAATACAATTTGTTAAGTGTAGCACAGCTAAACAACACAGGTTACCGAATAGAATTTCAGAAAGGAATTATCAAAGTTCATGACAAGAATGGAAAGTTAGCTGCTACCGGGACACAAACAAAAGGTAACACATTTCACCTTGACTCAACTCAGAATAAGTGTTTGCATGCAAAGTTAGATGATACCTGGTTATGGCATAAAAGGTTTTGTCATGTAAATTTTGATAATCTGATCAAAATAAGTAAGAAGCACCGAGTAAGAGGTCTATCGAGTCTTGAAAAACCTAAGAATGCTATGTGCCGAGGATGCCAGATGGGTAAGATGTCAAGATCAAGCATTACAAGTAAGTCTTACACTTCTAAGGGAATTTTAGATCTAGTGCACACTGATCTTTGTGGTCCTATGAAAGTTCAAAGTTATTATGGTGATAAATATTTCATATTATTTGTGGATGACTATTCAAGGATGATGTCAGTAATGTTTTTAAAAGAAAAATTAGAAGCTTTTCAAATGTTTAAATGGTACAAGGCAAGAGTTGAAAATGAAACAAGAAGACAACTGAAATGTCTTAGATCAGATAGAGGAGGAGAGTTCACATCTGATGAGTTCAACTTATTTTGCAATGATCATGGTATTAAAAGACAAGTCTCTGCACCGAGAACTCCACAACAGAATGGAATAGCTGAGAGAAGAAACATATCTATTGTGGATTGTGCTAGAACACTGATGATTGAAAAGATAAGTGCCACAAACATTTTGGAGAGAATCAATAAGCACAACAGTTTACACCTTGAACTGAGTACAATTGAAGAAAGGTACTTTGAAGACACAATATGAAATCTGGTATGATAAGAAACCTAATGTAAGTTATTTTAAAATCTTTGGAAGAAGATGTATGTTCACAAAGATGATAGAAATCGCAAGTTTGATCAGAAGAGTGAAGAAGGAACATTTGTAGGTTATTCTTCTAGAAGCAAAGCATTTAAATGTCTGATCAAATCATCTAACAAAATAGTATAAAGTGCAAATGTGAAAATTGATGAATTTGCAGAAAGAAATGATGAAGGAAATTCCAAGGAACCAGAAGACTATGATGAATCTGTCTATGTTCAACCGAGAAGTCTTACCGAGAAGACTGTTGAAGAAAATGAAGAGAATATCTAGTTACCGAGTGATGGAGAAGATCATACAGAGCCTACCGAGCCTGTATTAGCCAAGTATGTTAGAAGACATCATGGACCAAGTTAGATTATAGGAGATAAGGATGATCCAGTGATGACAAGGAACAAACTGAGACATAACACATGTTTGACATCTGAGTTTGAACCAAGAATAGTGAAAGAGGCATTTAACAGTGAAGATTGGATAAATGCTATGACAGAAGAGATTGATCAAATCAAGAAGAATGACACATGGACACTAATCCCAAGACCAAAGGACAAAAATGTAATCGGCACAAAGTGGATTTTCTGAAACAAGCTAAATGAAAAAGGAGAGGTCATTCGAAACAAAGCAAGACTAGTTTGCAAAGGTTATGCTCAAGAAGAAGGAATTGATTATGGTGAAACTTTTGCACTTGTTGCTAGACTTGAAGGAGTAAGAACATTGTTGGCATATGCTGCTTTCAAAAACTTCAAGGTATATCAAATGGATGTCAAATTTGCATTTTTGAATCGAATATTAGAAGAAAAAGTTTGTATTGAACAACCTGAAGGATTTGTTGAAGACAATAATAAAGATCAGGTATGTAAATTGAACAAAGCTTTATATGGTTTGAAACAAGCACCTAGAGCATGGTATGAAAGATTGCACTCTTATTTGATTAAGATTGGTTTTATAAGGACAAGTGAGAACAACAATATGTACATGAAGAATGATGAAAATGGAATACTGATCTCAGCCATATTTGTTGATGATATTATATTTTGTGGAAATGTCTCTTTATGCAAGAACTTTGGAAATGAAATGAGAAAAAAATTTGAGATGTCATTAATCGGTGAGATAAAGTATTTTATAGGTTTATAGATACTGCAAATGAAAAATGAGATTTTCATTACTCAATCTAAGTACATAAAGGAAATCTTGAAGAAATTTGGAATGGAGGATTCAAAACCAGTAAGTACTCCTATGACTACCAACTGTAAATTATCAAAGAATGATGAATCGACATCTGTTGATGAGACACTTTACTGATCCATGATTGGAAAACTACAATATGTTGTTCACAACAGACCAGACATAGCACATGCAGTAGGTATAGTTGCAAGATTCTCTACAGATCCTAAGGAAACACACATGACATCAATCAAAAGAATCTTTAGATACTTGAAAGGCACTGAGGATTATGGCTTAGTATATCAGAAAGGAAATGATTTTGATTTAAAAGTTTATACTGATGTTGATTGGGCAGGCAACATTGATGACAAAAAAAGCACAAGTGGAGGAGCTTTCTTTTTAGGAGAAAGAATAGTGAGTTGGCTTAGCAAGAAACAAGGATGTGTTTCACAGTCAACAACAGAAGCTGAATACATTGCTGCAACATTGAATTGTACCAACATTGCATGGATCAAACAATTGTTGGAAGGTATAAATGAGAAAGTTACCGAGCTAGTAACTATATTATGTGACAATACTAGTGCCATTAATATTTCAAAGAATCCTATTATGCACTCTAAGACAAAGCACATATCTATCAAATATCATTATCTTAGAGAAGAAGCTCAAGAGAAGAAAGTGGTGTTGGAGTATGTTAGCACAAAGGAACAAATAGCAGATATCTTCACCAAGCCACTACCAAGGGACACTTTTGAATATATCAGAAGTAAGTTAGGGGTTCTACCCCTATCTTCTACTCACTGACCGAGTTCGATGAAAGCATCAATCTGATGACTCTATCGAATATCTTTTAGGAGTTGATGCTACATTATACACTTTAGGATGTTTTCTAAAGTTGTACAAAAATTATTCCAGGAAATAATACAGGAAATAGGAATTGAAGACAAAATGCTCTGACCGAGACTGAATTGATACACAACCATAGGAAATCACTTCATACAGATAGAAATTATGTTTTAGTTCTTTACTTTTTGGCATTGTTGTCAAAGGGGGAGAAGACTAATATCGAGGGAGAAGACTAAGAGAAGACTAAACATTGGAAAGAAAACTGAAAAAAAAGGAGAAGTCTAATGTATGGGGGAGAGCATTTCAGCATTTTAGAATCACAGCAATTCGAATCTTTTAAGGTCAAATCAATTGGTTTTGCCATCAATGCCAAAGGGGGAGATTGTTGGCAATATAGCATTATAGCAGACAATGAAAGATTGTGGCATTTCATAAGGATATTGAGAAGGTTGTTGATGAACTGGTTAAAGATGTTTACTGTCTTGATATTATTATTTTGTCATTGATGTCAAGAAATTGATTTTCTAATTCAGTATGATGTTGCCATATCTTGAGAAGTATGATATGAAGAATAGAAAGATGTCGGTAAAAGACGCAGGAAAGAATATGATGATTTAGGAGATGAATAAGGTATTCAATGGGCAACTATTATCGAGTCAGACAATGATTAGATCATGATGTTTGGATTATTTTAACATCATACATATGTTGTAAATTGTAAAGGTTAATACTATACTATGTTATCAAGCAAAGAACCTAGTTGGTAAACCCTAAGGTTATCGCTATCGGTTAATGAAGGCGGAATGTCTATCGAGTGAAGTTTAGTATTTATTGAGTTGTTACCGAGTTGTAACCGAGTTATAACAGAATGCATTAAATGATTATATGCGTTATTTAATGAAGGAAGCTGATGAGATGGAACTGATTAAATGATTGGTATGCCATGCATGAAGTTTGTTAATGAATCTAAGGCAATAGAAAGTCGGCATGAAGATCTACAATGCAAATTGAACCACAATACCTTGGCACAAGTTCCAAGACTAATATGCAAGTTCCTAGGTGGGGTAAAACATTTTTCAGATTGAAAGATGCATTGAACCTGGACAAGATCGAAGATCTGATGGCTACGATTGATCATGGGAAATGTGATCAAGGAGATTAAGCGGTTACCTAATTGTTTATAAATAGGAAACTGTTGATAAACAATGTATGCGGGCAAGTGTATGCACAAGGATGCTACATAGTGATTACCGAGCACAGAAGCTTGAAGACCTGTTTGAATAACAGAGTATAGAAGCCCAATAGATAGACAAGATTAGTTCTATGTCTAGATTGTATTGAACAAATAAGAATTTGCTTTAGCATTTTAGATGTGAAGTTGCAAATAGATTTTATTACTATTATTTTGTGAAAGTGACAGAAAATCTCTTAACCGAGTGGACTTAATAGTCTTATTTGTAAAACCCTCTAGCAAGGTGACATTCTGATTGAGTGTTTGATATCCTTTAACAAGGTCACTTCTAACAAGGTGAAGATCCTAACAGATCTGAGGGAAATCCCTTAACCGGGTCACATCTAGCAATGTGTTTGTAATCTTTAACATGATTTGCTTTTAACGGAGCATACTCTAGAAGAGTATATTTCTTAGTGGGTCCAAAATCCCAGAGTGGTTTTTCCCTATTTGGTTTCCACGTTAAATCTGGTGTTATGAGGTTTATGATGTTTATATAGTTTTGAGTTTGCATGTTTGATAGTTTTGGTTATATTACTGAAATATATGTTATCGAGGTTGAATCTGATGTTTTTATGAAAGATTAAGTTTGTATGATTCACCCCCTCCTCTCATCTTATTAGCTATTGGATCTCTACTTATATTAAGTATCAGAACTATCAGATTCTTTCCACAATATCAGGAGAAGAGTAAGGTGAGGGGATATTAGGTTACCAGATGTATCGACCCATAGGTTGCATCACTGATTTACCCACGCTTCTTTGCTGCCCATGGTCATTATCCTAATAATGACCAAATACCATTATACTTTGCACAACAGTTATTTGTTGAGGTTCATTGTCAGTTGAAACCAAACTACCTTGATATTCCAGGATATTATGGATAGGGGAGGGGCAGGATTGCTGATAGAGATGCATATCGTAGGCGTGATAGGGCTCCGCCTAGACACATGGAGCTTGTTGGCCAGAGATTTCCTATAGTAGTCCCAACCATGGCACCCATAGCGGACCACGTTGTGATTTCTTCTCAAAGAGAAGCAATTGATATGATTGGATAGATTGCATCAGCAACAACCACCATATCTTCTAACAGGGTGGGTAGATATATGATGACTCGACCACATTCGCGATTATCCACAGATCATGCATCTTCTAGTCATGAGGGGGCTTCAGATTCAGATGATCGGCATATTTCTACTGGCATCCCCTCCCCAAATGAGGTAGCAGCTATAGTCGGAGGTAGTAGACATGTACAGATGTCACAGTGTTTAGCCGAGGACCTACTACATGCTTATAGTTTTATTTCATCTCAACTTGGGATACCATTGGCTGATGTTAGAGAGGAGATTCTCAGAGATGGTCAAGCTACAGTGGCATCAACACATACCCCGAGGCAGTCACAACATTCTCATCACTCTACATATGCTCCTGGCATTGATCCACCTACAGATCACTCTGTAGCTGCAGAGGAGGAGCTACAAGCTGATCAAGTCCTTATCACAGATGAGGGCCACTTGGATTCATTTGAGGAGGAGATAAGAGTTGATCAGGTCCATATCATAGATGAGGGTTTGGACTCATTTGAGGATCAGCTGAGAGATTTGAGCCATACTGGATTTATGGACATGCTACTACAGTCAGACACTTCATCCACGATGCCCACTCATCTAGTTAGCCCCTTGCACTCCTTAGTGATACGTACAACTAGAGAGAGATATGCAGGTACAAGTGATGTTGTTGATATGATCACGAGACAGGATTAGACAATTTAGCCTACTCCAGGTGATACACAGGTATGTACATGTACATGTGCATTTAAATTTTTAGAAGATATGTATACATGTTGAAAATTTGTAGGATAAATCTATATATATATATATATATCATGTTTAATAAATAATCTAGAGTTCTAAGTTTTAATTTGTAGATCATTTAAATTGATCATGGACTAATCCTTAAATTGACAGTTAGCTCATGTCACTCCTTCCTTGAGCTCTGAGCATGTGCGTAGGAGAGATTCTTTAGATGTTGTTAGTGTACAGGTTAGTTATGGTTTTTGGTACATATATGCACGTTACAATTTATATTTAAATTTTTATTTAACTCTACTTGGATTTGATGTACATGCACGTCTAGAGAGATAGATATATTATATTTAATATTTAAATAAATTCTACTTTTGCAGGACTCCCCCTCCGATGGTCGCTCAGTTCGTAGCCGACATGATCCCTGTTGATTTGCTCCAAACTTTATAGCTCATTTACATTTATCTTTTTATAGACTTTCATATTATATATATTCATGCACGTACATGGAGTTTAGACTAGATTATACTTTATACCTGGTTTGTGTTTGATCAGATTATACATACATTTGATTATATTAGATTTATACATACATTTGATTAGATTAGATTTATACATGTTTGATTATATTAGATTTATACTGTGTTTGATTAGATTAGATTTAAATACATGTTTGATTAGATTGTATATTTCACATGCATGTATGTAATGAAGTTTAGACTAGATTATACTTTATATCTCCATTGTGTTTGATCGGATTATATAGATTTATACATGTTTGATTATATTAGATTTATACATGTTTGATCAGATTAGATTTAAATACATGTTTTATTAGATTGTATATTTCACATGCATGTACAATGAAGTTTAGACTAGATTATACTTTATATCTCCGTTGTGTTTGATGCTAGGATTATATATATTTCCACTGCATCATGTGATATGAAGTTTAGACTAGAGATTATATATATTTCATGCACATGTACATGTGTTAGATTATATATTCCATGTGCACATGTGTTAGAAATACAAGTAGATATGGATTAAAATTTAAAAGAACATGTTCAAACAAAAGAGTATGTATGAAATGAACAAACTAAACTTAATAGGTCATGTATTGAATAGTTCACATGTGGTATGTGAGCTTCTAGGTATGTATACTGTAGTTAAATAGTTGACAACATGTACATGTCCTAATTACAAATGTCCTAATTCCATATTATATCAATTTTACAAATGTACATATTACATTCTAATTTAAATATGCATTTTTTAATTAAATTATTTTAACTAGTGGTCCTTACAAATTAGATGCATTTAGAATTAGATACAGTACCTTATACATACAAATTAAACATGCATTTAAACATGTACATGTACTTGAATTAACTTTGAATACATCCTAATTTGATATAATGTATTTAAACTTAAAAAATATTTATCCTTTAGTTTCAAAACAAGTTAAGAGATCTAGAATTTATCTTGAGGATTAATTCAATTCATGTGGGCTGAACCACATGTGTACTTTGGATTACTAAATATATATATAGTTCATACCACATCAAGTGGTTCAGAACGCTCTTCAATAACACTTAATATTTTGTCATGATCTTCACTATCTAGTCTCCACTTTTGAAACCGCCCTCGACGTGGAACTGTTTGAAGAATTAGGCCAACATCAATGACCAAGTGACTATACTGATATACCTTGTTGTCAATTTGGTATTCAATGAAATGAATCCCATGTTGAACAATTTTAACTTTTTGAAATATGTCCCTTGCACTACAACTGATCTTGCATGTACATGTATATAAGAAATGTGAGAAATTAAAAATTTCCACATAAGCGATTTGTACATATACATATTCAAATCAGAACTCAAACATATGGGAAATGTCATTCCATCACTCATCTCAGATTTTGATAACTTCTTTCTCTCTTCTATGCAACGCAATAAATAATAACTAACACCTTCTATATTTCCATCTTCTGCTATGACTGCAAAAATATCTCTTGCAATTTGATACAAGTTAAATAAATTCTAAGTTATATGTCATTTTTAAGGAAATATTTACATGTGTACGTCATGTATGTACCTTTTTTAATCATCCTGAAATATGATCGTAATCACCAGAACAAAGGAATGTCTTCAAAGTTTTCATCCTCATTTGAATCCTCGTATGTGTCAAAAACATCTAGTGGCACCATTTTCCATTCACTAACATATCCAAGCTCTTGGTTCTTGCAATCAACATAGTTTTTGAAAATGCATTCAGAACAAAAACATGAATAATCCCTAGTGTATAGTGTTCATGGGCGATTATCTGTACTCATGACACAATGCAAAGATCTTGTCCTCTCCATGCTCTTGCATCCATGCATTGATTTTCTATCCACATCTGCAAAATGTACATGTGTACAAGAATGTACATGTAGATCAAGTTGTTAAATTGAAACATTTGAAATAGGAACATTTTTTTAAAAATTAAATAAAATACTTAAAGAGAACATGTACCGGTTATCTCCCAAAACACTCTATATGGAATGGGTTTGTATGTTCTCGATGATGATTCCCCAGGATGATTAGGTTGCTCAAAGTGTTTCTTACACCATTCAACAACATCATGTGCATCTTCTATACGTTCTCCTGTGTACTTTATTTGATGCTTTCTTAGAGCACGTTTGATACAAGCTCCTGCAACATCATGTTCACTCTTTCCATGACCACTCTAAAAAAACTCCAAACATGTGGTATTTTGTCATTTCGATTATATCTACATAGTGCATAAAATGGCCTCGAAGATTTGAATTGTGTCGCACATCCATCAGACCAAACAAAATGTTTAACTATTGTTATGCCTCTATCTTTCAAATATTCAAAAAACTTCTTAAAGCAATGTTGTACAAAAAGTGTGTCATGCTCCTTATCATCACTGATATAGAAGTGGTACTCTTTCTTAATGACACGATTTTCAAATGTACTATTAACACCATCCAAATTCATCTATGCATGTAGATAACACACATGCACCAAAATAGTGATTTGCTTTGAAAAGTAATACTCTGATTGAATCTCTTTTTGATGTGCAAAAGAGTAATTCTCTACGAAGTCAACTACAGATAGAATAGTTCCAAGTGGGAAAGTGTCTCTTAATCTTTTAAATTGTTCTGCTTGCCACTTGGCAAAAAAACCATGGCATATGTATGGTTTATCAACTTACGAAAATTTTCCATAAATGTTCCAATAGGTATTTCCTCTTCTACATAATCTAGCATTGTAGATTCCTTTCCAAATTTTGTTTCAAATTTTTTGTACTTGTAACTCTTGCAATTTACCATCTTCCTCATGTCAGTATCTTCATCTCTCAAAGGCAATTTAGCCAAGTCCCCGCATGTTCCACAAATTCCTCTTATGCAATTTATTTGACCGGTTGCATTATCATCTGATTTATCACATAAGATGGATGCTATGAATTGACTTGTTCGTTTAGGAGGAGCATTTTCAAAACCATCACTATCTTCTCTAATCTTTCGAAACACCTGATAGTACAAGTCAAATTTGATGTGATAATGACAACAACAAGTTTTGAAAACTTTGTTTAACTTCACATAAAATGGCCGAAATTGTTCAAACATGGGTTGTCCAATCTTTATATGAGGGTTTGTTTTAGTAAACAATACATACAATTCATGTTTTGTTGTGTCTATCCAATGTTTTACATGGAGATCATAACGATCAAGACCAATCCTTTGCTTGATAACATCTCTACTATTTAAAGAAGGATGAGTATTATCATTCCAAAAACTTGTCACAAAGTTCCTAACAACATCTTCAATTCTATCAGAATGAGGAGCTCTACACATAATTACCCAATTCCCTTCTGAGGTAGTATCATCCAAAATCTTTCTCCTTTTAACATATTTAGATATTGTCCTTCTACTAAAACCAAACTCAGATGACAGTGAAGAGATTTGTCTTTTTTGAGACAATCTTTCATTTACTAAAGATGTCAACATCACTCTTCTCGAAATGGTCTTATCTAGTTTTCAAGATTTTTTACCAATGTTCACCAAACCTTTCTTAACGTTATCAACAATAGATTTTTGTAGCTGAGAAGTTTTCCTCTTTTGACTTGTTGTATCTATACCCAACAATTTCATTGGATCTATTAAGTCTTTATGAGTAAGTACAATTGATAACAATTGAGCTTTTTCTAGTGTAGTATCAAGATTGTTGAAATGAGACATTATTTCTTTTCCACTTCTATTCATTGACCTCCTTTTAGTATGTCTAGGTTCTTCACCGAGACGTTTCAACTCATCCACATCCATTTCAAGTAAATGATCTAAATTTTTATAAGAAATATTTCTCTTCACCTGTTTAGCTATATCCACAATATGCTCATCCATATTAGTGGTAGGAGGTAAGGAGCTTGACCCCTCTCCTTCAAAGGTCTCCATTGGTTCAACTTGGACAATCTCCTCCCTATGTTCATCAACTATATTGTGTTCTTCAACAGGTTCATTTGCCTCGACTCTTGCTTCAGAACTCCCTTCTTCTCGAGCCCATTCTGAACATAATTTAAGAGTTTGTGTAAGGTTCTTGAATTAATCAGAGATTATTCAATTAGGTTTAAGAATAGGGGTGAATTTGGCTTAAAGCTTTGTAACATGTTAAAATTAGCCCGTTCAATTTGGTTTATTAAATTTAATTACTTTCAGGACCTTATTGTTATAACTCTAAATAAATTACCTGTTTAGGTTTAAAGTTCAATTTGTTCTCAGGTTAGGATTAAAGTTCAATCTCTAATTTTGAGCAATAATTTAACACATAAAATAAAATTTTGATAAATTAGAAATTCCAATTTTGAAAATTAAAAGTACAAATATTTTGATGCATGCATACGATAAAGGTGACCTCATATTAATTTGTTATGGACCATAATGTAGGTGGACTATAATTTGTCACATTTGTGTATATTTAAGACCTATTATTGCATAATAGACCTCCTAATCTGAAATGTTTTTGCACGTACGTGAAGTCATATAAATAGTTCACCTAAATTATTCAACATGTTTAATAGACCTTATAAATTTATGTCACATTTAAGACCTATAATCAATGTAATAATCCTGATAGGCCTTATTATTAAAATCAATATGACCACATATGAAAAAACATTTCACAATTAATATACTTAATTCCCCTTAAGATAGATATATTATGTGATATTAAAGGACCTATCACATGAAATTACTTGTACATGTAGATTAAATAATCAATATATATATATATATATATATATATATATATATATATATATATATATATATATATATATATATATATATATATATATATATATATATATATATATATATATATATATATATATATATATATATATATATAATTTAGAACCTAATGACATAATAGGTCTTATTAATTTTATGACTTAATAGGTCTTATCTATTATAAATGGACTTAATTATATAGGAGAAAAATGCAATTACACAACGAGCAAGTTGATGGAATTTGAAATTTGCAAATACACATGTATTATCTCAAATTAATTATGCTTTCCAATTAAAACAAGATTATTTTTAATCCTATTATTTCCAATTAATTTAATTAAGATTTTTTAAATTAATTTTCATTAAAAATATTAGATTAAAAATATTGAACTAATTAATTGTTACGTAATACATATTAAATTAAATAGAAATAAAATTAAAAATACATACTTGCTTCAAGATATCTTTGTCTTCTTTGTTCTCGATATCTTTCTTCCATTTTGGGAGAATAATTCCTTGAAGTCTTATTTTGCCTTTTCTTCTTGTTCCCCATGCTTTTACAAAAAACCTTCAAATTATTGCTCTCAAAATAATTTTCAAATGTCTTCTCTCATCCAAAAATGCGAACTATTTTAATCATTTGTGTGATAAAAAATGAAAAAAATTATGGACATTTATACGAGTCCACAAATGAAAAAAAAAATGAAAAATGCGTCGGCCAGAGTTCGAATGAAACCCGATAGTTAAAAATGGTCGGGTTCGTTCGAACATGACTGTTACAAAAAAGTACGGGCCAAAATCAAGCCCAATGGTTCGAGCGAATGGGGGTTCGCTCGAACCCCTTATGGTTCGAGCGAACCCCATTCGCTTGAAATACTGTTCATTCGAACCCTCCAATTAGAAGTTTTTCCCAAAAATTTTCAGAGTTGTGAAGAATTGTTGAATTCGGAGCTCTGGTTCAGAGCACGAATGAAATAATCTTGATAACCCAAAAATATTAGATGGTAGTACTTGGAGCAAGCTTTCCAACGAGTATAATTTTGTTATATTTTGAATTTATTATGTTCTTGTTTTTTTAATTTTATGGAAAATTGGTTTTTCACCGAACATGAACTTCTCTGTTCAACGCATTGGGAAAAATAAGAAACTAAATAAAAAAAATTCTAAAAAATATCTATGCCCCTGGTATTGATGTCTTCTTTCTAACAAAAAAAATAAAATTGAATTTTGATTTATATAGAACAAGTTATGTGTTCAAACGTAAACCTATGTCTGAATTATGACTAGTCAGACTTCAAAACTTTATAAAATGAAAAATATTGAACATATCACTATAAAACCAAATGCAAGCCCTGGATATTGATGTTACAAACCAAAATTCAAAAGAATTGAGTTTTTATCATTTATAGAAAAAAATTTATGCATTTCGGGAGGCACATCACTCTTAAAAAATGTAGTTTGTTGTAAAAAACTACTTTTCGAGGGAGATCGAAAATTTGAAAAAAAATCCTTCAAAAAAATTTGAAAAAAATGTATATAGAATCTACAAACAAAATGCTAGAAATCACTAATTTACATCATCTTCAAATTTTTAATAGTTTAAAATTTATAGTTCTCGGAAGTTGAAGATTATTTTAAAAATGTATATCTCAGTGTCAAAAGTGGCAAAAAAGTGGGAACCATTATTGTGAGTTCACCCATAGCCTCTTTTCCAGATCAATTCTTCAGTGGTGGATCTTGATCAACAAATTTGCAGTTTTTTCCAACCTAGCATCTTCAAATAATGTGCTTAATTTATTAATTTTCAATATGTCTTCATAATTCTTGCAGATGTCATTATACGTTGAGCATTCCATAATAAAATGTCATTCTGTCTCAACTACTTCTGCATTGCAAAAAAGGCAAACCCTTTTTTCCCACTCTTCTTTAGGTATCATCCATCTTCTTGTTTCACATCTCAAGTGGTGAGAACTTGTCCTTAACTACGCTATCAATATTTTTGCTTCTCATTTAATATTTGCTCCTATGTAGCTTTTTCCCTCCTGATCTCCCATTGGGTTGAATTCTTTGATATATTGATCTTTTTTCCGCCCGTTTTCTTTATTCCATATACCATGTTTGAAATTTTCTCTCACATATTTTTTAATTTCCTTATTAGTGATTGGGCATTCTATCATGTGAATGTCCCATTTCTTCATCCATTTGTCATTTTGTTTCATCCATGTCTTCTTCCTTCTGGTTATCTTTTCTTTTACTACCATCTTGGGCCAGCGGTGCGCTTCCATATTTTGAATTTTTCTCAAATAACTTACTAATCGAATCATTGCCGATGCTAATAAGATTTCATATGGTACTACAGTTTTAATTTTGAGGTTGCTTATGATAAGATGTTTTTGAATTCTTTCTACTTGCCTCCATTTCTAACTTGACATGCTACTACCCCATATTTCATACCCATATATGATCACCGAGGTGACCAACAAACCAAAAACCATTTTCTTGGTTCTCCAATCCCATAGTTTAGCATTCCTACATATATTCTATAGTGAATACAATATTTTCCAACCCCTTGGATTCTTTTAGCTCTACATGTTTCCCAATTAAGCTTGTTGTGGAAACCAAGCCCAAGATATTTGTATTCATTCACAACCTCCAACGGATTGCTTTCAAACAGAAATTGATATTGTTTTGTTTTATTTCTTCATAAATAAAAGATCATCACTTTGGTTTTGGAAGTGTTAACTTGCATCCCAACATCTTGACAAAAGGTTTCAAGTGCCCTCAAGTGTTACCTTAGGCCATGGGTAGTCTTAGCAATTAGGACAAGATCAACATAATAGAGCAATAAATTTATTACATAGCTAGCCAACTAAATTCCTTCTCTGTCGGTCTTGTTTAACCATTCTTCTAACTTATCAATGTATAATCAAAACAAGGTTGGAGAGAGCAGGTAGCCTTGTTTGATGCCTATATTGATACCAAAACATTCTGATATTCCTTTTGTAGTCCCGATTTTAGCCTTTACTTGCTCATATAGCCTACACACAATAGATCTAAGCACATTTGGTACTCCCCATTCGTCCATTCTATTCCATAGTTTGTCACAAGGTATTGTGTTAAAAGATTTTCTAAAGTCTACAAAACAACAAAATGCTTCACCACCTTAGGTGTTCCATATTTTTTCAACTAAGAATCTAAGAGTAACACCGTGGTCAATAGTGGAGTGTTTTGGTTTGAAACCCGCTTGCCCTTTAGCTCTCTTTCCTTCTCTTTCTTCCCAACTACTAATCTTGCATTCAATCATGCTTCCAAAGAGTTTCCCCATTAGGGGATTAACCATTATGGTGTGGTAGTTTGATGGGTTATTGATATCATTGCTCTTATGAAGAGGAATCACCACACTAGTTATCCAATTTTCTGAGAGCCTTCTTGAGTGACCTTATTAAAGATGTTTTTTATATGAGGTGCAAGACCAACTCTACCCCATTTTAGGTACTCAGCTTGCAACCCATCAATATCCTGAGCTTTTCCACCTACCATCCTTTTTATTCCTTGATTAATATCCTCAATGGTAAAAAGTTCAGTGTCTTCTTTGACTATTGGGGGCCTATGTTTATCCTGATTACGCTCATATAACAAATTTGCATACTCAAGCCACTAACAATCTGTGATGTTGTTTACTACTTGACTTCTCTTTCACTGTAATTATTTCCAAAATTTCTTTGGGTTCTTCTTTCCAAGAGCTATCAACTCTTTTCTTCTATTTTTCACATATTTTTCTTTTTTACCCCTTATTAGTTTTTTCGTATGCTTTCTTATTTTCTTTGGTTGTCCCACCTTCCTGTAGTTTTCTCTTTGCCATTTTGCATTCTTCATCAAACCAAGGATTTACTAGAAAAGTATTTTTAGCATCCCTTTTGGGGTTTGACCTCTTGCATTCATCTAGAGCCTTGTGTATTAGGGGGACCAACATAACTTTATTTACAAAATGATTTCCTGTAGAAGCTGAACTATACTCATGTTCCTTAATATTTTGTTTGAGGGCATCATTGAAGAGTTTTTGATTTTCATGAGTCATGAAAATTCTGCCCTGTGGAGATACATTCTTCTGATTTGTTTTGCTTTGTCCCTCTTGCTGCATATTGATCTTGATGTCCAACTTAATAAATATTGGATTGTGGTCAGATTTAAGTTTTATCGGCCATTCTCCTATCACCAACTCTAATGTTCTTGATATGTGGTCTTGTGAGAAAATAATGTAGTCCACAACACACTAATCGTTGTAAGTTTTGCAAGTGATATTGCCTGAATTTGGCCATGCCCTCATACCATTACATATGACCACGTTGTATAAACTGCACAACCCCAGTAGTATGCCCCATAGTGAGTAATGTTTCCCTTATTGTCATGTGAACTTCTATCCCAAAATTTGTCATTCTCTTCTTCCAACCATAATGGGTCACTATTTTCTTTGTATATTCTTCTCAAATTGATGGTTTAATTGTTTGCAGTTCTAGCATTAAAGTTTCCTATTAATATGACTCCCCCCATGGTGTTAAAAGTGGAGATGTCTTTTTTTAGTGATGCATATGGATCTTATCGGTCTAGATTCTTTTTCTTATAGAATTTAAAACCTTTTGGAGTGAAGTAGCAAGCTGCTAACATTATCGTTACCTGATTTTATGTTATTTTCAGCCATATATACTACTTGTTTGTATCTTCTTTCTCTACCTTTATAAATCTACCCCAAATTTCTTTGACCAAAATCATGATCCCTTCATGCCCTTTGCCATCGTTAGTCCTCTCATGCCAAACTGACACTTTTTTATATCCCTCAAATTCTGGAACTCTACATCCTTCATGCTCATGAGTCTCTGTAATCAAAATAATGTCTTTATTTTCTGCTATGGGCCCAGGTCCTCTTCTCTACGGGTAACCTCTACAATTCCAACTTACTATTGTTAGGTGTTCCCAGGGGGGCCCAAATTCCTATGCCTTGCGTGTGTCTCTATCATTAATTTGGGTCTTTCCATTTTATAGCCAGACCCATTTCCCCATGTTTCTTGTTGTTTTAACTTTTTCCCACTCTTTTCGTCTTTCTTCCTGTTGGTTTATAGTTAAATCCTCATCAAGATATATTTGTGTACCCTTAAAGAACCTTTTGTTCTTTAAAATTGTGTTTTTGTCTTCTAAGTTTCTCAAAGTAATTCTTACATGCCTATTTTTGTTATCTCTTACCCACTTTCCAATCCTATGTGCTTCTTGGATGATTCCTGACCAATGCAACTGGTCTTTAAGAAAGTCTCTTGCTAGATCTTTTTTGTTTTGTTTTTCTCACCATAGTCTTTTAGGCCTTTAATAATTATATTTACTGCCCTATCATTTCTGTCTTTTTCTTCCCTTATTTGTCTCCTTACTTTCTTTTAATAATGATATTTACTGCCCTATCTCACTTTGAGTGTTTGATGGTCCTTTCACCACTTGGGTCCAGGATCTAGCCTCTTCTAGTTGTTCTCTTAGCTGATTCTCTTTTATCTCCATGCTGGCCATTACAAACTGAATCTCTTTTATTTGTGACTCACTATCTCCTATCACTTGTGCCTTGGTTTCTCCTCTTGCTTTGATGTGTTCTAAACTCTACTTTATTGAGACCAACTCTTGTTTGCCTCTTTTCATGCTATCTTGTAATTTGTGTACCTTCTCTTTTAACAGTTTATTCTCCTCTGATAGTTGCCAGTTGATTTCTATGATCGCCTTTATATTGCTGATTTAAAATTGATCCCTTGTTTCTAGAGACTGAAGTCTTTTGTTCATTTCCATTAGTTCATCCACATGTAATTCTGAGCACCACGTTAAAGGTGTTTTTGTAGGGCTATATGTATTTCCAAGCCTATCTTCATCTTTTTCCACTTCACTTGTTGGTTGGGTATCCTCCTTGGGCTGCTCTGCTCCTGATTCTACAAGTGTTGTTACAATCATCTCTTTTCCTTTACTTTGTTTCTACGCACTTTGTAGTTGTTGGATTTTTGTATCTCCTATTGGTGTTCTTGGTAAGACAACTATAAATTTTCTCTTTTTTTAAGAGGTGTCAAAGATCAATTACTTTAAAAATTTAGTTATTTTTTTTCATATATTTGTGGTGTATATGAGCTTAATTGATAGGTCATTTGGCAAATAATGTTGCTTGTACAAAAAAATATCTAAATAGAGTAGTGATAACTTCGAACCAACTATCCATCTATTTACGCGGATCCAAACACAACTGAAACAAAATCTCTAAATCAAGAATATAATCAAGATCCATTACCGATAGACTCATATTATATTTACAATAGGGAGATATGGAGAGAGAGGAAAGAGAGAGAGAGGGGGGTAGAATGATGGAGATATAGAGGGGGCTCGGGAGCGGGGAGAGGGGGTGAGGAGGGAAGCAAGAGAGAGGGGCAAGGAGATAAAGATGGAGAGGAAGATAGAGATTGAGAAGGAAAATGTGAGGGATATGGAGAGGACATAGATATAGATGAAAGATAAATATATAGAGAGATAGAAAGGTAAAGATAGAGGTAGAAAGTGACATATAAAGTGAGAGGTAAAGGGATGGAAATATATAAGGGGTAGACAACTAGAGAGATAACGTGATAGAGATATAGGGAGAATTAGATAAAGATGAAGAGATAGAGATAGAATAAAAGAGATATAGATATAGATATCTATAAAGAGGGAGATGGAGAGAAAGGGAGACATGTCTAGAGATAGAAGGAAAGAGAGGAAGATAGAGGTAGAGATGAAGATAGATTCATAGAAGAAGAGGGAGAAAAATATATAGAGATATAAAGAGGTAGAGAGAGATAAAGATAGATATAGATAGGGAGATAGAGGGGAGGTAGAGAAAGAGATAGGAATATAGAGAGGGAGATAGATAACTAGATGGTGAGATAAAGCGAGAGAGAGATAGAGATATAAGGAGATATAGAGGGGGAGAGTGAGAGTGGTAGAGAGATTAATAAACAAAGAGAAGTGGAGATAGAGAAATAGAGGAGGGAGAGAGAGATGGGTAGAGAGAGAGAGAGAGAGAGAGAGAGAGAGAGAGAGAGAGAGAGAGAGAGAGAGAGAGAGAGAGAGAGAGAGAGAGAGAGAGAGAGAGCTACATAAATAAATAGATAGATAGATAGATATATAGATAGATAGATAGATAGATAGATAGATAGATAGATATAGGGAGAGATCAAGGTGGGGAGAGATGGAGATGAATAGAGGGATGGAGAAAAATGAAGAGAAGAGGGGGGAGAGGGAGAGTGATAGTTAGAGGAGGGGGAGAGTGAAGAGGGGGGATTGTTGGCATTATTGTCATTGATATCAAGGAATTTTAAATGGTTGTATAAAGATGGTAGCAGTCACGCATAACATGGAAGTTATGTTGTGCAATTTCACATAACACGCCAGGTTATTTTGCAAGGGTTTTGACTAGATTCATTGTCTCCACACGTTGGAAGCAGTGACCGAGCTCTGAGTTGGAGGTGGTGAGCCATAATTTCCATGTGGTAGTAGCTATTTGGATTGCGTGTGTTGGTGGGTCCTATAGTGTAATGAGAAAGAGTTTTGTGACTATGCGGGACAAGAAAGAGTTAAAAGGAAATATGGTGAGCATCCCTTGCAATCCCACAACCAGGGAGTATGGATTTGGAAGACTCTACAAGAAGATCATAGCAGTGCAGTGTGGTTATCTCACTGCTCCACAATATGATAGTCAGGCACTAAAAGACCTCACGAGATAATGGATAAGACATCTGGAAGGCATCCCTCGCAATCCTGCATCGAAAAGAGTGATGAAAGAAAGACCTCATAGGGTAAGAAAAATCAAAAGAGCTCAAGGCTCCCTACTATCCCACACTGTGAAGGATGAAAGAGTGGTTACCTTGTGGGATAACACAAAAGACTAAATGAAAAATGTCTCTTTCTATCCCGCATCCATAAAGACCAAAGAAGAAGGGTTGAGTGGGGTTAAGAAAAGAAAATGCGGTTGTGTCCCCCGCTATCCCGCAGCATGGTTGACTAAAGAAATTTGGTCATGTGAGATAAAAAGGTGAAGGGAGAGATGTCTCTCACTATCCCACATGAAGAGAAGTCAGAGTAAAATGAGCTCATAGAGAAACAAGAGATGATGTGAGGGATGGACCCCACTATCTTGCACCATTCAAGATGGATGGGTGATGGTCGCATGGGACAAGATAGTGAAGCGAGAGAAGGATCCAGCTATCCCACACCTACAGATGGATGTAAAGAGGAACTAGCGGGGTAAGTTAAGGCAGAAAGATGATGCATCCCATCAACTTGCATGAGAAAAAAGGGTGTGTGAACAATGATGTAGGGCAAGTTGAAAGGCAGAATGGCGTGCATCTCGCCATCCCACAACAACAAAGTTTAAGGCTATCATGACCATTTGAGGTGTTTTAGTTGACACATTGGTAGCTCGATAAGGAAGATAGTCCACATGGTAGATTACTATGGTTGATCAAGTAACTTGGATGTCAATTTGATGACATTTGTGAATGCCGATAGACACGGGTTTTTACATGGTGACTGACCGACCTTAACTGTATGATTTGGACAAAGAATATGAAGACATGTGGCTCCTTAGTGAATCACTGTAAATATCTGAGTGAGTGCTCAAAGCATGGGTAGGTGCTCCTTTGAGTAGGTGCTCATAAAATTAGGGGTTGGTGCTCCTTAGGTTGGTGCCCTAAACTTTGTAATCGTTTATTTAATTTGAGGCTGGATTGGAGTAGTAGACTCCAACAGCTATTCTTACTGAGGTTTTTCCCACTTTGGTTTTTCCTCATAAATCTTGTCTTGTGGTTTGTTTTATGTGTGTGTGTGTATTATTGATTAATTTGTAGTCTCAGTATTAGCACACATAGAAATTTTTAAAGTACGCTGATTCACCCCCCTCTCAGTGTCCATTTGTGTTCTTTAATTGGTATTAGATCCTTAGGTTCCCTTACTATAAAGCTTCCTCTAGCTTGGGTAGATCTTTTCTTGTGAATGCAATGGATAGAATTGAGTCCTCCTCAAAAGAACTTATGTTTGATAGCACCAACTATACCTTCTGCAGTAGAAGAATGGAGACATATTTATTTTCCCTTGGGTTTGATGTATGGATGCCAGTAAAGAATGGATATATAGTTCCATCCACAACTCCTGTTGATCCAGATGCTAAAAGGGAGTATGAGATCAATGCCAAAGCTAAGAATTCAATCTGAAGTGGTCTGACAGATTTAGATTTTGTCAAAGTCATACATTGTACATCAGCAAAAGAAATTTGGGACAAGTTGTAGAGTGTATATGAAGGAGATACCAAAGTGAAAGAAGCTAAACTGCAAAATATAAGAGCTTAGTTTGAAAATCTAAAGATAAAAGAAGAAGAGAAGATAGTTGATTATCGACAAAGAGTGGATGAGATTGTGAGTGCTATAAGATGACTTGGAGAGGATGTAAAAGATGAAGTTATTGTCAAAAAGGTTTTGAGACCATTAACCTCAAATTATGACACAAAGGTCTCTGCCATTGAGGAAACTAAAGACTTAAAGACATTCTCTATGGATGAATTATTTGGCTCCTTATCAGGTTATGAAATGAGAACAATAGGAGGAGAAACATCAAAGAGAGAGGTTCCCTTCAATACCACATAGAAAGGAAAATAACAAGTTGCAAATGACATGAAAGTGACTTTGATGCTATTGTGGAAAAATTTGTAAGAAAGCTCAAAAGAGGTTCAGGGAAGTACAAAGGTAATTTATCTTTCAAATGTTTCAACTATGGAAAGATTGGACACTTTGCATCTAAGTGCCCTTATGGAGAAAAGGACGAAGATGAAAAGAAAAATCAGAAGAATTTTTACAACGAAAAGATGAAGAATTTTATAAGCCTAGGAGAAGAAATTTCAGGAGAAAGAGAAGTCTTTACACATTTGAAGATGATTCCTTTGATGAATATAGTGTCTTTGAAGATTGTTGCAGTAAAGGTGAAAGATAAGTCAATCTCTTTATGGAACAAGGAGAGTTATTTGATACACATATTATTGATGACGAAGAAGAGGAAGTTGAAGATGAAGTAAACTTTGAAGGTGAACTTGTGAGTGCACTAGAAGAACTTAGAAAACTGAGAAAAGAATATAACCAAGTATAAAAATGTTGTTGAAGAACAAGAACAATTGAAAACATCTCTTGAGGAGTCAAAGAAAACAATTTTTGATTTGAGAATTCAGTTGGAAGAAGAAAAGAGGATGTATGAAGTAAAAAAATCATATTTAGAAAGAAAGGACGAGTGTCAAAAATTGGAAGAATACCTTGTAAAACTGAGAAAGGAATTGGAAAAGAATAAGGATGAAATCTAAATGAGAATTAAGTATGGTGGCAACACTGAAGCTTTAGACAAAATGTTAAGTAAGCAGAAGCACAAGGACATCAATGGTGTTGGATTTAAAAATGGACAATGTTCTAATAGAAAAGATTCATCAGGGAAGGAGATACATTTCACCTCTTCAAGTGAAAGTGAAGTCAAACAAACATTCATTGTCAACAAGCCAAATGAGAAGAAGACATATGTTGCTTCTATAAAGAATCAGTTAATGAACCAACATGTTGATTCTAAAATAAAAGTTAATGTTAATGATGGAGGCTTCACAAAAGTCAAGGATACAAAAAGGAAGATCTCAAGAAGACCGAACTATGCTGCTCTAAGGAGACAAATGAGAAACAACTTCAATAATGAGTGGTATGCACCTCAATTCCATGACTACTACTATAAATTTAATACTTATGGTTATAAAATTGTTGATTGTAAGCTTATGCATAGGCCTCCTCCTAGTTTTGAAAGTAGAAATCAATTTGCTGCTCTTAGGGATATGGATGTTATTTGTTATCATTGTAATAGGTATGGTCATATAAGTTATGAATGTAGGAGACGTGTATCTCAGTCCTATAATAGATTTTCAAATTCATCATTCAATGTAAATATAAAATGCTATCAATGTCAAAACTTGGGCCACATTTCAAACCACTGTAAGATTGGAACAACCAAGAAAAAGAAAACAATGTCAACATCTGAATCGAATGAAAAACTAGAAAAAAATGGGACAACAGAAAGAAATAATGAGACCAAACAAGTTTGAAAGACAAAAGCAAGAGTGAATCAAGTTTGATTGTTCAAACTGCCCTACATTTGAAAGAAATAACTTGTGGGCAGTAGATAGTGGCTGATCCAATCACATGACTAGAGATAAGAATAAATTTATTAAATTTGAAGATTGGAATGGTGGTTCAGTGAGGTTTGGAGACAACTCGTCAATCAAAATTAAGGGTAAAGGTACACTAAATATTGATGGAAATCTAAAATCTCATGATGTATATTATGTGAAAGGTTTGAACCACAACATGCTAAGTGTGAGTCAAATGTGTGACAAAGGATATAAGTTTACATTTGATTCCAAGGGTTGTGAAATTAGAAAAGTAAGTGGTGGACAACTTCTCGCTGAAGGTAAAAGGACAAATAGCAATGTATATAACCTTAAGGAATGTTTTGAGTCTCAATGCATGATAGGACAAGTTGACGAGAGCTAGTTGTGGAAAAAAAGGTTAGGACACATTAATTTTGACAATTTGGTCAAAGTGAGAAAGAAAGGGTATGTGATGCAACCATAACCGGTAAAAACCCTCAACACAGTCAATCGGCTTATGCAACAAGAGAAACACAATGAAAGAAGCAAGAGAACATAACAAGTTTACATAAATTGATTATATCAAAGCCTTATAACTTTTAAAAATCATCAGAAAATCATCATATTATCGTCAAAGAACATTTGGTAATTAATTGGTTACATGGAGGCTTCAAGCCAGATAATATCCAACAGGGACTCTAAGAATCAACTAGATCACAACATATGAATCTCAATCCCAATTTTAAGTTCTAATTTCTCTACCCCTACAAAGGAATACATAATAACATATTTATACCCAGTGAAAGACATCCGGGTTGGCCTCATAAGATTACATTCACCAATGCAAGAAAATGAAACGTGTAATTAGGTCAGCCCTAAGAATTAAATATTTTTTTCTAGAAAATAACAACAAAGTGATGTGGTTCAACAGGAAGGTCGACCACATGCCAAAGAACATTAGACAAGACCCAAGATAGATCCACACGCCAAGAATCACGTCAGTAATGAAGGAAAACAAACTGGTAAGCACAAGAACTGTCCCGAAACCCAAAAACAGTCAACCAAAAGCGATAAATGACCGGAAAAGAACCCAAATGAACTGAAAAATATGGAATCAAGGACACAAAACTATATGGAATCCAAAAATAAGATCTGCCACAAAGAACAAGCAACTACCAGTACCAACCGGTAAGAAAAGAGAAAAATGAACAAAGAACTAAACAAGAACAAAACTAAAAGGAAATATTTTTGGTTGATGCAATATTGCTCATCGACCGGGGATGCTCTTGCATCAAACAACCTAGGTAGAAAAAGATGTTCCATGAGAGGTAACTCATGAACATCTAAAAGGATTCAGAATGAAGATCTCATGCTCATTTCTAATCCAAACATCTTCCTTATATGCGAACTTCTGCTTTAGCTCCTCCAGTGCCTCAACCAGCTTGTCTAACCTTTGAGTCCCTTTGTTTCTCTTTCTTTTCTTTAGATCTACACATTGTCTCTATTTCTGAAACTCTAATTTGGTTCTGCCACAAGACTTCATCTGGTTTATCACCATCAACTCTCTACTGACAGGTTCCATTTGTCCATCAGGTTCATCCGTCAACTCCTTCTGCAAACTCATGTCACCCTCAGGTTTAATCTCTACAACTGGTTCTATCAGATCTTTCTTAAGAACCTCTCGTATGACCTCTGCAACCAATTATATTAAACCTTTCAGTATAACCTCTGCCATTGGTTTCTCAGTACTGCAACTTTTCTCAAGACTCAGATTCTTCACCTCCTTCTCTTTCTCCTTCAAAGAAATCAATGTGAACTTCTTCCCATCCTTTTCAATAGTAACTAGGTTTCTTCTATACTCATAAATAGCTCCTCTATCATACTGCCAGGGTTTTCCCAACAAGACATGACAAACACTCATAGATACAACATCACATAAAATCTCATCTCTAAAAGGCCCAATGTTGAAATTCACCAAACACTACTCCTTCATCTCTATCTTCTGATCATCTTGTAACCAACTTACCTCATAAGTATGCTCAAGCCTCTTCAACCCAAGCTTCACAACCATCTCCTCAGATACTAAATTATCAGTACTTCCACTATCTACAATGACCTTGCAACACTTACCACCTGATTTCCACATAGTCCGAAAAAGACTCTTCCTCTGAGTGGATCCAATATCCTTTCTTCTAAACATAAGGGATTCTCCTTGCTCCGATGCACAATCAGATCAGTACCATCACCTTTCAGTTCCTCACTTGCCACACAACTTCTTGCCATTCCTTGCTTGTATTCTTAGAATCTATGTCCAGTTTCTCCACACTTGAAACATTTGCTAGGAAACTCTCTATCGGTACTGCTACTACCTCTCCTCGATGTCTTCTTTTCCAGTTCTTTACTCCACTTAGGTTTTGACTCCTCTTCTTCAATTGGTTTCTTCATACTATCACAAATCTTGAATTTCTCCTTTCTCTTATTTGGCTGTCTTCTTCTCACCTTCTCCTCAGCTTTCAAAGCATACTGCTAAGCTTCTTCAACTGTGTAAACCGTCAACATACTCATCTCATCTTGAATGTTAAAAGCAAGTCCATTGATGTACCCTGCCACCTTTTCCTTGTCCATCTCTCTATGTCCAGATCTAATCAACACCTTGTAGAATTCCTCAGTATATTCCTTCACAATCATGTTTCTCTATTTTAGGTTTTGTAACTTCTTGAACAGTTCCAATTCATAGTCTCTCGGTATGAACTTGGCCTTCAATATTTCAACCATTTATCTCCACCAGGTGATATTCAATTCACCATTCTCCACTCAATCTTTTTTCAATTATTTCCACCACAAGGCATCATGCCCTTTCAACTTGGTCTATGCCAACTAGACTCTCTGCGGGTCCTTGACATCCTCAAACTCAAAGTTGTCCTCCAACTCTTTGATCCAATCAATCAGATCCTCTAGGTTCAACATTCCAGAAAAGTTGGAAACCTCACTTTATGAACTTTAATCACTTGCGCCACTGCTCTCAGGAATATTTCCTCTCTTTCATCTTCCAGTCATTCAGCTTCCTCAAGATCTTCACTAGCTTCCCCATATTCATCCTTAGAATCAGGGTTTCTCCACAAATGAGCCAAAGTATTTCAAATTTTATTCTGTCATTCTTGAAGTCTTCCATCATCTGCTCTACCCTCTGAGGGTTTGTCCTCCTTGATGACATCTCTTCTTCCACTCCGGTGAACTGCCTGAACACGATGATCTGACTACCAGTTTCAATTGCCTCCCCTCGACAATCTATTGAACACATGGGCAACCTACCTCCAATCGACGATCTATCCACCCCAAAGAATGCTTCAATGTTCACAAATGATTCTTCCACTAGCTAGTCCATGACCAGCTCTGATACCACTTGATGTAGCCATAATTAGTAAAAACCCTCAACAGAGTCAATTAGGCTATGCAGCAAGAGAGACACAATGAAAGAAACAAGAGAACATAACAAGTTTACATAAACTGATCATATTAAAGCCTTAGAATTTCTGGCAATCATCCAACAATCATCATATTATCATAAAACAACATCCGATAATTAATTGGTTACATGCAGGCTTTAAGCCAGATACAATCCAATTGGGACTCTAAGAATCAATCGAACCACAACATGCGAATCTCAATCCCTATTCTAGGTTAAAATTTCTCTGCCCCTACAAATGAATACATAATAATATATTTATACCAACTAGAACACATCTGGGTCGACCTCATAAGATTACATTCACCAATGTAGAAAAATGAAACGTGTAATTAGGTCAGCCATAAGAATTAAATAAATATTTTCAGAAAATAACAACCAAGTGATGTAGTTCAATAGGAAGGTCGGCCAAACGCCAAAGAACATCAGACAAGACCCAAGATAGATCCACATGCCAAGAATCACTCTAGTAATGAAGGAAAACCAACCGACAAGCACAAGAACTATCCCGAAACCTAGAAACAATCAAACAAAAGTGATAACTGACAAAAAAAGAACTAAAATGAACTAAAAATCTAGAATCAAGCACACGAAACCATCGAAAATAAGATCTTCTAGGAAGAAAAAGCAACTATAGGTACCAACCGGTAAGAACACAGAAAACTACACAAAGAACTAAATAAGAACAAAATTGAAAGGAAATATTTTTGGTTGATGCAAGATTTCTCATTGACTAGAGATGCTCCTTCATTAGACAACCCAAGTAGAAAAATATGTTCCATGAGAGGCAACTCACAAACATCTAAAAGGATTCAAAATCAACATGCCATGCTCATTTCTGATCCAAACATCTTCCGTATCTGCCAAATTCTACTTTAGCTCCTCCAGTGCCTCAACCACCTTCTCTAACCTTTGACTCCCTTGGTTTCTCTTTCTTTTCTTCATATCTGCATATTGTCTCTATTTATGCAACTTTGATTTGGTTTAGCCACAAGACTTCATCCGGTTTGTCACCATCAGCTCTCTGTCGACTGGTTCCATCTGTCCATCAAGTTCATCCATCAGCTCCTTCTGCAAACTCATGTCACCCTCAGGTTTAACCTTTACAACTAGTTTTATCTGATCTTTCTTCAAAACCTCCAGTATGACCTCTGCAACCGGTTCTATCAAATCTTCCGGTATAACCTCGACCACCGTTTTCTCAGTACTGCAACTTTTCTCAGGACTCAGATTCTTAACCTCCTTCTCTCTCTCCAAAGAAATCAATGTGAACTTCTGCCCATTCTTTTAAATACTAACTAGGTTTCTTCTATACTCATAAATAGCTCCTCTATCATACTGCCAGGGTTTCCCCAACAAGACATGACAAACACTCATAGATACAACATCACATAAAACCTCATCTCTAAAAGGCCCAATGTTGAAATTCACCAAACACTGCTCCTTCATCTCTATCTTCTGATCATCTTGTAACCAACTTACCTCATAAGGACAAGGATGCTTAAACCTCTTCAACAAAAGCTTCACAACCATCTCCTTAGATACTAAATTATCAATATTTCTACTATCTACAATGACCTTGCAACACTTACCACCTGATTTGCACACAGTCTGGAAAAGACTCTTCCTCTGAGTAGATCCGGTATCCTTTCTTCTAAACATAAGGGATTTTCCTTGCTCCGGTGCACAGTCAGATCCGGTACCATCACCTTTCAGTTCCTCACTTGGCAAACAACTTCTTGCCATTCCTTGCTTACATTCATAGAATCTATGTTCGGTTTCTTGACACTGAAACATTTGCCAAGAAATTCTCTACCAGTACTGCTGCTACCTCTCCTTGGTGTCTTTTGTTCTAGTTCTTTACTCCACTTAAGTTTTGACTCCTCTTCTTCAACAAGTTTCTTCTTAGTATCAAAATTCTTGAATTTCTCCTTTCGCTTATTTAGTTGTCTTCTTCTCACCTTCTCCTCAGCCTTCAAAGCATACTGGTAAGCTTCTTCAATTGTGCAAACCTTCAACATACTCATCTCATCTTAAAGGTTAAAAGCAAGTACATTGATGTACCTTGCCACCTTTTTCCTGTCCATCTCTCCTGGTCTAGATCTAATCACCACCTTTTTAGAATTCCTCATTATATTCCTTCACAGTCATGTTTCTCTGTTTTAGGTTCTGTAGCTTCTTGAATAGTTCCAATTCCTAGTCTCCCGGTATGAATTTGGCCTTTAATCTTGCGACCATCTATCTCCACCAAGGGATCTCCAGTTCACCATTCTCTACTCTGTCTTTCTGCAATTCTTTCCACCACAAGGCAACATGCCCTTCAACTTGGTCTATGTCAACTAGACTCTCTGCGGGTAATTGACATCCTCAAACTCAAAGTAGTCCTCCAACTCTCTGATCCAATCGATCAGATCCTCCAGATTCAGTGTTCCAGAAAAGTTGGAAACCTCAACTTTATGAACTTTACTCGCTCGCACCACTTCTCTTAGGAATCTTTCAGTCCTTCAGCTTCCTTAAGCTCTTCACCGACTTCCTCATATTCATCCTCAGAATCAAGGTTTCTCCAAAAACCAGCCAAAGGATTTTGGATTTTATTCCTTACTTCATTCTTGAAGTCTTCCATCATTTGCTCTACCCTCTAAAGGTTTGTCCTCCTCGGTAGCATCTCTTCTTCCACTCTGATGAACTGCCTCAACTCAATGATCTGACTACCAGTTTCAATTGTCTCCCATCAGTGATCTATTGAACACATGCATAACCTACCTCCAATTGATGATCTGTCCAGCCCAAGAAATGCCTCAATGTTTGCAAATGATTCTTCCACTAGCCAATCCATAACCAACTTTGATACCACTTGATGCAGCCATAACCGGTAAAAACCTCATTAGAGTCAACCGACTTATGTAGCAAGAGAGAGACAATGAAAGAAACATGAGAACATAATAATTTTACATAAAATGATCATATTAAAGCCTTAGAACTTCCAAATGTCATCCGACAATCATCATATTATCATCAAAGAACATCCGGTAATTAACCGATTACATGCAGGCTTCAAGCCAGATACAATCCAACCGGGACTCTAAGAATCAACCGGATCACAACATGCAAATCTCAATCCCTATTCTAAATTATACTTTCTCTACCCCTACAAATGAATATATAATAACATATTTATACCCATCGGAATACATCCGGGTCGGCCTCATAAGATTATATTCACCAATTTAGGAAAATGAAATATATAATTAGGTTAGCCCTAAGAATTAAAGAAATCTTTCCAAAAAATAACAACCAAGTGATGTGGTTTAGCAAGAACTCTGATTACACACCAAAGAACATCGGATAAGACCCAAGATAGATCCACATGCCAAGAATCGCACCGGTAATGAACAAAAACTAACCGTTAAGCACAAGGATTGTCTCAGAACCCTAAAATAGTCAACCGAAAGCGATAACTGATCGGAAAAGAACCCAAATGAACTTAAATTATGGAGTCAAGCACACAAAACCATCTGGAAACTAAAAGTAAGATCTGCCACAAAGAAAAAGTAACTACCTATACCAACCGATAAGAACATAGAAAACTGCACAAAGAACTAAACAAGAACAAAACTGAAAGGACATATTTTTGGTTGACGCAAGATTGCTCATCGATTGGGGATGCTTCTGCATCAAACAACCCAGGTAGAATAATATGTTCCTTAAGAGGGAACTCACGAACATCTAAAATGATTCAGAATGATGATCCCATACTCATTTTTGATCCAAACGTCTTCCTTATCTGCCAACTTCTACTTTAGCTCCTCTAGTGCCTCAACCAGATTCTCTAACATTTGACTCCCTTTGTTTCTCTTTCTTTTCTTCAGATATGCACATTGTCTCTCTTTTTTCAACTTTGATTTGGTTCTACCACAAGACTTCATTTGGTTTGTCACCATCAACTCTCCATCGACCAGTTGGATCTGTCCATCAGGTTCATCCATTAGCTCCTTCTGCAAACTCATGTCACCCTAAAGTTTAACCTCTACAAATGGTTCTATCAGATATTTCTTCAAAACCTCAGGTACGACTTCTGCAACCGGTTCTATCAAACCTTCTGATATAACCTCTCCCACCGGTTTCTTAGTACTTCAACTTTTCTTAGGACTCAAATTCTTAACCTCCTTCTCTTTCTCCTTCAAAGAAATCAATGTGAACTTTTGGCCATCCTTTTCAATAGTAACTAGGTTTCTTCTATAGTCATAAATATCTCCTCTATCATACTGCCAGGGTTTTCCCAACAAGACATGACAAACACTCATCTCTAAAAGGCCCAATGTTGAAATTCACCAAACACTGCTCCTTCATCTCTATCTTTTGATAAGCTTGTAACCAAATTACATCATAAGCACAAGGATTCTTAAGCCTCTTCAACCCAATCTTCGCTACCATCTTCTCAGATACTAAATTATTAGCACTTCCACTATTTACAATTACCTTGCAACACTTACCACCTGATTTGCACACAATATAGAAAAGACTCTCTCTCTGAGTAGATCTGGTATCCTTTCTTCTAAACATAAGGGTTTCTCCTTGATTCGGCGTACAGTCAGATCCGGTACCATCACCTTTCGATTCCTCACTTGCCACACAACTTCTCACCATTCCTTGCTTACATTCATAGAATCTATGTTCGGTATCTCCACACTTGAAACATTTGCCAAGAAATTTTCTATCAGTACGGTTGCTACATCTCCTTGGTGTCTTCTATTCTGATTCTTTACTCCACTTAGGTTTTGACTTCTCTTATTCAACCGGTTTCTTCATACTATCAAAAATCTTGAATTTATCCTTTCTCTTATTTGGTTGTGTTCTTCTCACCTTCTCCTCAGCCTTCAAAGTATACTGGTAAGAATCTTCAAATATGGAAACCTTCAACGTAATCATCTCATCTTGAATGTCAAGAGAAAGTCCATTGATGTACCTCACAACCTTTTCCCTATCCATCTCTCTATGTCTAGATCTAATCACCACCTTGTAGGATTCCTCAGTATATTCCTTCATAGTCACGTTTCTTTGTTTGAGGTTCTGTAACTTCTTGAACAGTTCCAATTCATAGTCTCCCGGTATGAAGTTGGCCTTTAATCTTGGAGCCATCTCTCTCCACTAGGTGATCTTCTATTCACCATTCTCCACTCCATCTTTATGCAATTATTTTCACCACAAGGCAGCATGCCCTTTCAACTTGGTCTGTTCCAACCGGACTCTCTGCGAGTCCTTGACATCTTCAAACTCAAAGTAGTCCTCCAACTCTCTGATCCAATCGATCAGCTCCTCCAAGTTCAACATTCTAGAAAAGTTGGGAACCTCAACTTTATGAACTTTACTTGCTTGCACCACTGCTCTTAGGAATCTTTCCTCTCTTTCTTCCGATCCTTTAGCTTCCTCAATCTCTTCACCGAATCCCTCATATTTATCATCAGAATCAAGGTTTCTCCACAAACCAGCCAAAGCATTTCAGATTTCATTCCTTACTTCATTCTTGAAGTCTTCCATCATCTTCTCTACCATCCAGGGGTTTGTCCTCATCAGTAGCATCTCTTCTTCCACTCCGGTGAACTGCCTCAACTCAAAAATCTGACTATTTATTACAATTGCCTCCCCTCGAAAATCTATTAAACACATGCACAACCTACCTCCAATCGACGATATGTCCAACCCAAGGAATGCCTCAATGTTTGCAAATGATTCCTCCACTAGCTAGTCCATAACCAACTCTGATACCACTTGATGCAACCATAACCGGTCAAAACCCTCAACAGAGTCAATCAACTTATGCAACAAGAGAGACACAACAAAATTAGCAAGAGAACATAACAAGTTTACATAAACTGATCATATTAAAGCCTTAGAAATTTCAGCAACCATCCAAAAATCATCATATTATCATCAAAGAACATCCATAAATTAACCGTTACATGTAGGCTTCAAGCCAGATACAATCCAATCGGGACTCTAAGAATCAGCCGGATCACAACATGCAAATCTAAGTCCCTATTCTAAGTTCTACTTTCTCTTCCCTACAAATGAATACATAATAAAATATTTATACACACCGAAACACATCTGGGTCGACCTCATAAGATTACATTCACCAATGCAGGAAAATGAAACGTGTAATTAGGTCGGCCCTAAGAATTAAATAAATATTTCTGAAAAATAATAACCAAGTGATTCAGTTCAGCAGGAAGATCGGTCACATGCCAAAAATATCAGATAATACCCAAGATAGATCCACAAGCCAAGAATTGTGCCGGTAATGAAGGAAAACCAACTGGTAAGCACAAGAACTATCCCAAAACCAAGAAATAGTCAACCGGAAGTGATAACTGACTGGAAAAGAACCCAAATGAACTAAAAATCTGGAATCAAGCACATGAAACCGTCAGGAAACCGAATATAAGATCTATGACAAAGAATAAGCAACTACAAGTACCAACCGGGAAGAACACATAAAACTTCACACAGAACTAAACAAGAACAAAACTGACAGGAAATAGTTTTGGTTGATGCAAGATTGCTCATCGACTGGGGATGCTCCTACATCATACAACATAGGTAGAAAAAGATGTTCCATGAGAGGCAACTCACGAACATCTAAAAGGATTCAAAATGAAAATCCCATGCTCATTTATGATCCAAATGTCTTCCTTATTTGCCAAATGTTTCTTTAGCTCCTCTGGTACCTCAACTAACTTCTCTAACCTTTGAATCCCTTTGTTTCTCTTTCTTTTCTTTAGATCTGCACATTGTCTCTATTTCTACAGCTTTGATTTGCTTCTACCAAAGGACTTCATCTAGTTTGTCACCATCAACTCTCTGTCGACTGGCTCCATCTGTCCATTAGGTTCACCCATCATGTCACCCTGAGGTTTAACCTCTACAACTAGTTCTATAAGATCTTTCTTCAAAACCTCCGATATGACCTCTGCAACTGGTTCTATCAAACCTTTTGGTATAACCTCTGCCACTGGTTTCTTAGTACTGCAACTTTTCTATGGACTCAAATTCTTCACCTCCTTCTCTTTCTCCTTCAAAGAAATCAATGTGAACTTCTACCCATCCTTTTCAATAGTAACTAGGTCTCTTCTATAGTCATAAATAGTTCCTCTATCATACTACTAGGGTTTTCCCAATAAGACATGACAAACACTCATAGATATAACATCACATAAAACCTCATCTCTAAAAGGCCTAATGTTGAAATTCACCAAACACTGCTCCTTCATCTCTATCTTTTGACAATCTTGTAACCAACTTACCTCGTAAGCACAAAGATTCTTAAGCCTCTTCAACTTAAGCTTCGCTACCATCTCCTCAAATACTAAATTATCAGTACTTCCACTATCTACAATGACCTTGAAACACTTACCACCTGATTTGCATACAGTATAGAATAGACTCTTCCTCTGATTAGATCTGGCATCCTTTCTTCTAAACATAAGGGATTTGCCTTGCTCCGATGCACAGTCAGATTCGATACCATCACCTTCTAGTTCCTCAGTTGCCTCAGAACTTCTTTCCATTCCTTGCTTACATTCATAGAACCTATGTCCGGTTTCTCCACACTTGAAACATTTTCCAGGAAATTCTCTATCGGTATGGCTGCTACCTCTCCTTAGTGTCTTTTGTTCCAGTTCTTTACTCCACTTAGGTTTTGACTCCTCTTCTTCAACCGGTTTCTTCATACTATCGAAAATCTTGAATTTCTCCTTTCCCTTATTCAGTTGTCTTCTTCTCACCTTCTCCTTAGCCTTCAAAGCATACTGGTAAGCTTCTTCAACTATGGAAACCTTCAACATACTCATCTCCTCTTGAATTATAAAATCAAGTCCATTGATGTTCCTCACCACCTTTTCCCTATCCATCTCTCTATGTCTAGATCTAATCACCACCTTGTAGGATTACTTAGTATATTCCTTCACAGTCATGTTTCTCTATTTTAGGTTTTGTTACTTCTTTAACAGTTCCAATTCATAGTCTCCTGATATGAAGTTGGCCTTTAATCTTGGAGCCATGTGTCTCCATCGGGTGATCTTCAATTGACCATTTGCCACTTTGTCTTTATGGGATTCTTTCCACCACAAGGTAGCATGCCCTTTCAACTTGGTCTGTGCCAACAAGACTCTTTGCTGGTCCTTGACATCCTCAAACTCAAAGTAGTCCTCGAACTCTCCGATCCAATCAATCAGATCCACTGGGTTCAGTGTTCTGGAAAAGTGGGAAACCTCACCTTTATGAACTTTACTCGCTTGCACCAGTGCTCTCAGGAATCTTTCCTCTCTTTCATCTTTTGGTCCTTTAGATTCCTCAAGCTCTTCACCAACTTCCTGATATTCATCATCAGATTTAGGATTTCTCTACAAACTAGCCAAAGCATTTTGGATTTCATTCCTTACTTCATTCTTGAAGTCTTCTATCATCTGCTAAACCTTTTGGGTCTTTTCCTCAGTAGCATCTCTTCTTCCACTCCGGTGAACTGCCTCAACTCGGTGACCTGACTACCGATTTCAATTGCCTCCCTTCAAAAATCTATTAAACACACATGCAACCTGCCTCCAATCGGTGATCTATCCACCCCAAGGAATTCCTCAATGTTTGCAAATGATTCTTCCACTAGCTAGTCCATAACTAGCTCTGATATCACTTGATGCTGCCATAACCGCCCATAACCCTCAACATAGTCAACTGGCTTATGCAATAAGAGAGACACAACAAAAGTAGTAAGAGAACATAACAAGTTTATATAAACTGATCATATTAAAGCCTTAGAACTTTTGGCAATCATCCAACAATCATCATATTATCATTAAAAAACATCTGGTAATTAATTGGTTACATGCAGGCTTCAAGCCAGATACAATTCAACTGGGACTCTAAGAATCAATCGGATCACAACATGCGAATCTCAATCACTATTCTAAGTTCTACTTTCTCCTCCCCTACAAATGAATAAATAATAACATATTTCTACCAACTGGAACACATATGGGTCGACCTCATAAGATTACATTCACCAATGCAGGAAAATGAAACGTGTAATTAGGTCGGCCCTAAGAATTAAAAAAATCTTTCTGGAAAATAACAACCAACTAATGCGGTTCAGCAGGAAGGTCGATCACATGCCAAAAAACATCGAATAAGACCCAAGATAGATCCACACGCCAAGAATCATGCTAGTAATGAAGGAAAACCAACTGGTAAGCACAAGAACTGTCTCAGAACCCATAAATAGTCAATCAAAAGCGATAACTGGCCGGAAAAGACCCTGAATGAACTGAAATGCTAGAATTAAGAACACGAAACCGTCTAGAAACTAAAAATAATATTTTCCACAAAGAAAAAGAAACTACCAATACCAACTAAGAAGAACACAGAAAACTGCACAAAGAACTAAACAAGAACAAAACTAAAAGGAAATATTTTTGGTTGATGCAAGATTGCTCATCGATCAGGGATGCTCCCGCATCAGACAACATAGGTAGAAAAAGATGTTCCATGAGAGGCAACTCACGAACATCTAAAATAATTCAAAATGAAAATCCCATGCTCATTTCTGATCCAAACATCTTCCTTATCTGCCAACTTCTGCTTTAGCTCATTTGGTACCTCAACCGACTTCTCTAACCTTTGACTCCCTTTGTTTCTCTTTCTTTTATTCAAATCTGCACATTGTCTCTATTTTTGCAACTCTGATTTGCTTCTACCATATGACTTCTTCCATTTTTTCACCATCAACTCTCTGTTGACTGGTTCCATCTGACCATCAGGTTCATCCGTCGGCTCCTTCTGCAACATCATGTAACCCTTAGGGTTAATCTCTACAACTATTTCTATCAAATCTTTATTCAAAACCTTCAGTATGACCTCTGCAGCCAATTCTATTAAACCTTCTGGTATAACCTCTTCCACCGGTTTCTCAGTACTGCAACTTTTCTCAAGACTCAGATTCTTCACCTCCTTCTCTTTCTCCTTAAAAGAAATCAATGTGAACTTCTACCCATCCTTTTCAATAGTAACTAGGTTTCTTTTATAGTCATAAATGGCTTCTCTATCATACTGTCAAGGTTTTCCCAACAATACATGACAAACACTCATAGATACAACATCACATAAAACCTCATCTCTAAAAGGCCCAATGTTGAAATTCACCAAACATTGTTCCTTCATCTCTATCTTCTGATCATCTTGTAACAAACTTACCTCATAAGCACAAGGATGCTTAAGCCTCTTCAACCCAAGCTTCACAACCATCTCCTCAGATACTAAATTATCAGTACTTCCACTATCTACAATGACCTTGCAACACTTACCACCTGATTTGCACACAATCTAGAAAAGACTCTTCCTCTGAGTAGATCCGGTATCCTTTCTTCTGAACATAAGGGATTCTCCTTGCTCCGGTGTATAGTTAGGGTACCATACCTTCCAATTCCTCACTTGCCACACAACTTCTTGCCATTCCTTGCTTACATTCATAGAAACTATGTTCGATTTCTCCACACTTGAAACATTTTCCACAAAATTCTCTATCGGTACGATGGCTACCTCTCCTCGGTGTCTTCTGTTCTGGTTCTTTACTCGACTTAGGTTTTGACTCCTCTTCTTCAACCGGTTTCTTCATACTATAAACAATCTTGAATTTCTCCTTTCCCTTATTCAGTTGTCTTCTTCTCACCTTCTCCTCAGCCTTCAAAGCATACTATTAAGCTTCTTCAACTATGGAAACCTTCAACATACTCATCTCATCTTGAATGTTAAAAGAAAGTCCATTGATGTACCTCGCCACCTTTTCCTTGTCCATCTCTGTATGTCTAGATCTAATCACCACATTATATAATTATTTAGTATATTCCTTCACAGTCACATTTCTCTATTTTAGGTTCTGTAACTTCTTGAACAGTTCCAATTCATAGTCTCCCGGTATGAAGTTGGCCTTTAATCTTGGAATCATCTATCTCCACCAGGTGATCTTCAATTCACCATTCTCCACTCCATCTTTCTGCAATTATTTCCACCATAAGGCAGCATGCCCTTTCAACTTGGTTTGTGCCAACCAAACTCTCTGTGGGTCCTTGACATCCTCAAACTCAAAGTAGTCCTCCAACTTTCCGATCCAATCGATCAGATCCTCCGGGTTTAGCATTCCGAAAAACATAGAAACCTCAACTTTATGAACTTTACTCATTTGTACCAATGCTCTAGTGAATATTTCCTCTGTTTCATCTTCTGGTCCTTTAGCTTAGTCAAGCTCTTCACCGGCTTCTTCATATTCATCCTTAGAATTAGGGTTTCTCTGCAAGCAGCCAAAGCATTTTGGATTTCATTCCTTACTTCATTCTTGAAGTCTTCCATCATCTGCTCTTCCCTTTGGAGGTTTGTCCTCCTGCGTAGCATCTCTTCTTCCACTCTAGGGAACCACCTGAACTTGATGATCTGACTACCGATTTCAATTGCCTCCTCTCGACAATCTATTAAACACATGCGCAACTTGCCTCGAATCGGTGATTTGTCCACCCCAAGGAATGCCTCAATTTTTGCAAGCAATTCTTCCACTAGCCAGTCCATAACCACCTCTAATACCACTTGATGTAGCCATAACCGGTAAAAACCCTCAACATAGTCAAACGACTTATGCAACAAGAGAACATAACAAGTTTACATAAACTGATCATATTAAAGCCTTAGAAATTTTGGTAATTATCTGACAATCATCATATTATCATCAACGAACATCCGATAATTAACTAGTTACATGCAAGCTTCAAGCCAAATTCAATCCAACCGGGACTCTAAGAATCAACTAGATCACAACATGCGAATCTCAATCCCTATTCTAAGTTATACTTTCTCTAACCCTACAAATGAATATATAATATATTTATACCCATCAGAACACATATGGGTCGGCCTCATAAGATTACATTCACCAATGCAGGAAAATAAAATGTGTAATTAGGTCGACCCTAAAAATTAAATAAATCTTTCTGAAAAATAACAACCAAGTGATGCGGTTTAGCAGGATGGTCGGTCACATGCCAAAGAACATCAGACAAGACCCAAGATAGATCCACATGCCAAGAATCACACCAGTAATGAAGGAAAACTAACCAGTAAGCACAAGAACTGTCCTGAAACCCAGAAACAGTCAAGCGAAAGAGATAAATGACCAGAAAAGAACCCAAATGAATTGAAAATATGGAATCAATCACATGAAACTATCTAGAAACCAAAAATAAGATCTACCACAAAGAAAAAGAAACTACCGGTACCAACTGGTAAGAACACATAAAACTGCACAAATAACTAAACAAGAACAAAGCTGAAAGGAAATATTTTTGGTTGATGTAAGATTACTCATCGACCGGGGATGCTCCTACATCAGTATATTAGGCACATACCTTAGATTATTAAGCCAACAAGCACCCTCTGTGATGAGTTTCAAAGATATAAGCAAACAAAGGTCAACGTTAAGACAAAAGAATATTCAACTAGAAGACCTCTAGAGCTTGTGCATACAAATTTATATGGGCATACTAGAACAAGAGCCCTAAATGGAGAAAGATAATTTATGTTTCTCATAGATGATTTTTGAAGGATGACATGGGTTACCTCCCTGCAAGATAAGTCACAAGTATTTGAGAGATTCAAGGTATTTAAGAAAATCATTGAGAAAAAAAGTGGATACAAGCTGAAATGCTTAAGGTCAGACAGTGGAGGAGAGTTCACATAAAATGCGTTTGAAGACTACCATGAGAGGCATGGAATCAGAAGATATTATTCAACCCCTAAGACACCACAACAAAATGGTGTTGTGAAAAGAAAGAATAGAACAATCAAAGAAATGGAAAGGAAAATGTTAAGTGAGGCTAATTTGCCTGATGTTTATTGGAAAGAGGCAGTTCACACAACTGTATACACCTTAAACAAAGTACAACTAAGGGTGAACATCAATATGACACCTTATGAACTGTGGTATGAAAGGAGACCCTCAGTCAAGTATTTCAAAGTATTTGGCAACAAATTATTCATCAAAAGAGAAGATGGATTAGGAAGATTTGAATCAAGAAGTGATGAAGGTATCTTCTTAGGCTACTCTACTCACATCAAGGCCTGCAAGTGCTTCAAGAAAGACTAAAGAAGTTGGTTGAAAGTGTACATATGAGAGTTGATGAAGATATGTACAAAAGGAAACAAAACTAAATAACTCAGACTGAGGAACCATATGTTGAAGATGAAGACCGATCTGAGAGTGATCATGGAGAAGAAGTGCCAAACAAAGCCCCAAATATATATTTGCAAAAGAATCACCCCGAGGATCAAATCATTGGCAACAAAAATAATGGTTTGCAAACTAGAAGGAGATCCAGAAATGTTGAGCAAGTAAAATTATTCCTTATGACTGAGATGGAACCCAAAACATATGATGAGGCCAACAAGAGTGAGAAGTGGTTAAAGCCTATGGAAGTAGAGTTGCAGTAGATTGAGAAGAACAAAACATGGGAATTGGTTCCTAGACCTGTTGACAAGAATGTCATAGGAACTAAATGGGTCTATAGAAATAAGATAAATGAAGAAGTGAAAGTACTTAGGAACAAAGCAAGACTTGTGTGCAAGGGATATGCTCAAGTAGAGGGCATATATTTTGAAGAAACTTTTGCACCTGTTGCAAGACTTGAGGCAATAAAAATGTTCTTGGAATTATCAACATATAAAGGATACAAAGTATATCAAATAGATATAAAATCTACATTCTTGAATGATGATCTTGAAGAAGAGGTCTACATAGAGCAACCTAAAGGTTTTCAGCTGCATGAATATGAGAATTTTGTCTGCAAATTGAAGAAAGAATTATATGGTCTAAAGCATGCACCTAGAGCATGGTACTCTAGGTTGGATAGGTACTTAAATAGACAAGGTTTCAGAAAGGGAAATGCTGACAACAACTTATATATCAAGGCTGATGGAGACCACATGATCAAAATTATGGTATATGTAGATTACATCATCTTTGGTGGAAACAAAGATATTCTATGCAAATAATTTGCTGATCAGATGCAGTTAGAGTTTGAAATGTTCATGCTTGAAGAGTTATCATATTTTATTGGTTTGCAAATATCACGACAAAATAAGGGAAAATTCATTTATCAAACCAAGTATGCTAAAGACATATTGAAGAAATTTCAGATGAAAGACAACAAACCAGTTAGTACCCCTATGGTGACGAGATGCAAATTAAGCAAAGATGACGAGTCACCTAGTGTGGATCAGATCCTGTATATATCCATGATTGGAATCCTGTTGTATCTTGCAGCATCAAGTTGTAAAGGAAATTTCTAATGTATTTGCAGATGTGTCATAATCAAAATTGGAAGTTCCATTCATTTCTTTAGAAAATTGTTGTTTCACCCTTTGCCATTGTTGTCAAAGGGAGAGAAATTGGTCAGAGTGTGGTCTGCATGTGTGTTGACATCAATACCAAAGGGGGAGATTGTTCTCATTATTATCATTGATGTCAAGGGATGTCAAATGGTTGCAAAGAAGTAGGTAGCAGTCATGCATAACATGCACGTTATGTTGTGAAATTGCGCATAACACATTGTGTTATGCTGTAGGGGTTTTGACCAGATTCATCGTCTCCACATGTTGGCAGTAGTGACCGCGCTCCAAGTTGGAGGTGGTGAGCCATGATTTCCATATGGCAATAGTTGTTTTGATTGTGTATGTCAGTGGGTCTCTTAGCATGATGAGCAAGAATTTTTTGATTGTGCGGGACAAGAAAGAGTTAAAAAGAAATATGGCAAGCATCCCTCACAATCCCGCAACCAGGGATTATGGATTTGGAAGACTGTGTGAGGAGATCATAACAGTGCAGTGTAGTTATCCTGCTACTCTATAGTATGATATTTGGGTATTAAAAAGACCTCACGGGATAACACATAAGACAACCAGAAGGCATCCCCCGCCATCCCACGTCGAAAAGTGCGGCAAAAGAAAGACCTTGCGGGGTAAGCAAAATTAAAGGAGCTCAAGGATCCTTGCTATCCGGTACCGTGAAGGATGAAAGAGTGGCTACCTCACATGATAACACAAAAGGCTATATGAAAGACGTCTCCCTCTATCCCACATCGGTAAAGACCAAAGAAAAAGTGTCGCTCGTCGTTAAGAAAAGACAATGCGGTTGCATCCCCCGCTATCCTGCAACATGGTTGACCAAAGCAATTTGGTCATGTGGGATAAAAAGGTGAAGGGAGAGATGTCTCCCACTGTAATACACTAAAAATGGTCACCTAAACCATGGGCCCCTAATCTCGGCTACATCACCAAGGTCCTAACCAAAGGCAATTAAATCAATCTTGTGCACTTAATTAATTAATTCTTAAATCATCAATGTCACATGGCAAATAAATTATTCTATATTAATTAAATATTTATTTAATTAATTAATCTTTCCAAGAAAATCATTTTAATCAATTATCCTATTTATTTAATTAAATATCCTAGTATATCTAATTAATAAATCAATTTTCCATTAAATCATTAAAAAGGAATTAAGTTGCCAAAATAAATTAATTTGAAAAAAGAATTAAATTTGGAAAAAGGAATCAAATTGAGATAAATTGAAAAATCTCAGAAAAGCAATTAAATTAATTAAATATCAAAATGGAATCAAAATATGAAATAAATCAGTTTTTCTGATTTTATCTTAAATTTAGCTCAATTTCCTTTAAAGATGAGAGAAACAACCAATCACATCAATTCACTTGGATTGTTCTTCCTCTTAGAGAATATCTCCGCTCATCATTAATCGATCTTGACCATTGGTCTCTCTCTGGATTTTTTTATAAATTCAGACTCTCATCTCTCATTCAAAAAACCCTAGAGATTTTTTGTTATTATGTTGTTTTTGCTCTAGGTTCATTGAGATTTTGTGCATTGAGAATATTAACTCTTAGTTTATTGCATATTATTTTAATCATGTTAGCTTAATATTCATTCATCTAGCTTAATATTCATTCATCTAGCTTAATCTGCATCCATTTAGCTCAATTTTGTGCTCATATAGATTAAATCCTTCGTCTTGGTGTAGTCTAGTCACTGGTATTGCTTAGACAAATATGAGAGAAAGTCTATACTCACATCTTTTAGAAGGAAATAGGTTGATTTGTTATGGTTTTTTATATTCATGATTATATCTATCTAACCATACATGCAATGATTTATTGAAGTGTTTGTGCCTTACAGCTTGTAGATTACCACTTTTCACACACATTTTTGGCACCCACTGTGGGGCTCAAGAATTTAATTTTTGGTCTTTCAATAATTTCTTTTTTGTTTTCCAGATTTTGTCTGTACAATCTCTGCAAACAGTCGTACGAGTTTATGAAGCACAAAGTACAAGTTCTGAGTTTTGTCATCTGATTCATTGGGAATACTTGCATGACATTATGTTTCTGTCATTTCATTCTTAGTTTTGTCATCTAGCTCACTGAGAATAATCATATGGCTCTGTGTGTATGGCTCTGTAAGGAATATCGTATGGTCTATGGTGAATTGTCATACTTCTTGGTGAGAATACTCGTACGATTTTCTATTTTCTTGTATTAAAAATAGAGTGATTTCTAGGATTTTTTGCTTGAATTGAATTTGATTTTACTGACGCTAACCCTGATCTATTTTTTGTCTGCCTGGGAGATATTTCACAACCTAACCATTTATTTTTTGGAACGCTTGTCAAATAATCTATCAATAAAACTTATGCCTATCAAAGAATCCACTGCTCAAAAACAATATGACTACTGATTCGTTGTTTTTACAAGTTGCCTAAGGAGAATCAACTGAACATTGTGTATTCTTTAATTCATTTCTAGGCACTTAAATTGTGATATGGTTAATAAACAAATCTACCTTTTGTGTTTGAGAAATGTCTAAAAGGTAGGAGAGTATGCTCTTGTCTGCACAAACAATCAAAAATCCAAACCCTTGAAGCTTTTCTAGTTTTGAGATTTGTATACCTTTTAGCAGGCCTGTCATAGTGGGAAAAAGTAATCACCCTGTGAGAACGAACGAAGTGAGTACAACTAGACCCAAGCATTCTAACTCACTATAATAAATAGGCCTTTTTGGATTAAAGTCTCAGAGGATGAGATTATTTGAGTTTTCTCTTTGGGATCTCTCATATCGGGCATTTTGTAGGGCCTCACGGTCTCAATCACGCTTGCGTGACTACATCTTGTTTCGATACCTTGTCAGGCTATAGGCCTCAATTGTGCTTGCATGACTTAAAGGGGTAATTCCAAACATAAATCCTTATTAAGAACTTTGAAATAACAGCTACCCAGTTCACTTCTGAAACGGGGATAATCTTTGTGTAAGAGGGATAGTAACTCTCCCAAGATACTTGCCATATCGTGCCCCCATTAGCATTTGGAGTCATCTAATATGATATTGAGAATCCATTGTGTGAGACTCAACGACTATATTCTGATTAGCTATTGGGTGTGTACCTGAGTCTACAAGCAAAGGTTTTCTCTCTCAGCCAAATTCCTTAGAATTAGCGTGTTGTGCTTGAAGTCACTTTATATCTTACTTGTTTGTTGTGTTTTTGTCCTGGAAACTAAAACTGAAACTGAGACCCCAAAACTGGAAAACAATCAAAAACATAAAAAAATCAATTGTCAACAATCTATGCTTGTCAAAAACTCATCCCTGTTCGGTCCTATGTCATATGAGTCTTCTACTTTGTCATCATGGTCTGTGAAAAATATCATTTGGTTAACATTAAACTGTCATATGAGTCTTAACACCTGAGGTTCATCTTTGCCAGTTTGTCGTACTACCCAGTGGGAATTATCGTCTGGTTAATACTAAACTATCATACGAGTTATCATCAACTTTAACAATTTGTCATCTGATAAGTATTAAACTGTCGTACGAGTATAAGCAGCAACTCGTACGAGGATCCCAGTGTGTTGTCTGGAAGTATTTAAACTATCGTCTGAGTTATTGTATTCAGTCGTACGAATCTCTGATTCTGTTAGTCCAGAAGCCTATCTTTTTGTGGGCTTTTTCAAATCTATTATACTTGCCTAATCAGTCTATAATGAGCATATATCTGGTCTTTTTCATCCTAAGCATAAACAATATTGATAGTGTACCCCTGCCGCTGTGTTACACGATTTTGTCGATTATATCTAAGCTAGTTTAATCAATCCTACATCAATATGATCAACCTAATTTGCTTAGATCACGTCTTATACAGGATAGATCATTCCTAAAACCAGACTTGGTCTTCATCTCCTCAATCATTACCTCAAACAAACAACTAGCTCTGATTTAAGCTTGACTTCTGTATCACTCCTAGCTCTCACTCACATCGATTGTAAATGCCTATTCGAACCACAAGTTCTCATAAGAATTTTGACGAAGGTAAGGATAGTCTTACTCATTACAAACTAATCCATTCTTGCAAATCAAAACAGTCATAAATCTCCATGGCTACTTTGGCCCAATAAATTCAAGATCTCAAAAGAGAAATATGTGACATTCAAGCCCAACAAAGAGATTCAATGAACCCACTTGAGATAAAATTTCATGATATCAAGAACACCAGACTTCAAAAAATGCTAAAATAATTATATAAGCTAAAATCAAAAGCCAAATCTCATACAAGATCACAAGACACTTTCACCAAGACAAAAAGACATCTATCCCCTAGATAGATAGTTTACACCTTTGGGGCAATCTATTGAGTCAACTTTGGAAGAGCTTCTTGAGCATAATCTTATCATATTGCCTAACAAGACCACATGGGGATGTGAAATTTTGAGTAATTATTGTGCATATCATAGGCATAACAAACATAAGACTTCAGTGTGCATGAAATTAAAACATAAAATTCAAGACCTCGTTGATGATGGTGTTACTAAAATTGAAGGTCCTAAAATTTCACCTAAGGAGAAACCATATGTCATTACCAAGCATGATCAAAATTATGAACCTGTGTCTAGAAATGGCCCACATGCAGCCTCCATCTCTTCCATGATGCCTCCATCTCCTAAGGCTTCTCAACAACAATCCATACCTTATCCCTCAAATAATGAACCTAATGATGAAACTTCTCATGTTGACCCTCAAGGGCTATCTCAAGGGCCATCCCATCCAATGGTTGAAAAAGATCCTAACTCCCTATAATCCCATGATGATCCCCTTATACCTTTCCATTTCTTCCAAGATGATCCCCTTCCATCTCAAGAGCAAAGAATCCTTCCAAATCCCATTCCTAATCCACTTCCTAAGCAAGATCATGATGCCTCTTACACCTTTTCAAATGATCCTATTCAAAATGAAGAGTCAAACACCATTCCTACTCTATCCAATGGTCCTCTTCCATGTCAAGATCAAAGTATCTCTTCATATCCTTGTCATAATCCTCCATGTTCACCTCAAGGATCCATCATTCCTACAAAGCCCTCTCATGATCATATCATTCCCTACATTACATCTCCACCTCATAATGGACCCATGTCTTCTTCCCAATGCAAGGTGTATCCTACAAGTCAAAATATTCATATAGGCAAAAGGGTAGACCTTAACAAGCAAGAACCACTCCATATTAAAGAAAATATTAAGGGTCATGGCCTCAGTGACATTCCTCAAGATGTCGGTATCCCCACTAAACCAAAATCCAAATACACGCCTTCCCCTTCATCTCTTCCATCCATTTTAGTCCCATATATCCTTCCATAATTTATGCAAGATCAACAAAGGCATACATCTTCGCACACCTTTGATGCATCTAAAAGGACACAAAGTCCTACTGATAAAAATAAAGTAAAATCAAAAGTTAATATGGGTTCCTAAGGCACTTATAGAAGCAATGCATTCCAAGGAACTACAAAAGCATGAAAAATAAAAAACTGTGTGGATCCCTAAGCGGCTCCTTGAAGCACAATAGTCTAAAGAAAAATTCAAATTTGCAGCCAAAATTATTGTTCCTCCATCACCTTCTTCATCTATTTTGGATCCCTATGTCCTAGAATCCCTAGGTGTTCCTCCATCTAAATCTCAAAATCTGAGATCCACTTTTCCTCAATCACTCCACCATCCCTCAAGATGTGTACCAATGTTGATCCAGATAACATTTTGATTCACTCATGCACCAACCCTTCAATATCTGATCCATTAATCAACACCTCCTTTTCACTCTTCCTCCCCCCTTATCCAATCCTTTGCATAAGACTTTACCCTAGTTTCATCACAAAATCCAAAAACTAAGGAAATAGACATTGGAGATGTTGAGCATATACACTTAGCTGAATCCTTATATCCTATTAGAAAATAAATCTTTATCTGACTCTTCAAATAAAGACCAATGAACTACCTACACAAAACTCCCTGACCCTATGAACAACATGCACCTTAAATGATACTATATCTAAGTGCTGGGTTAGTCTAGGTTTTTCTTTTTGCATTTCATATCATTTTATTCAAATCACTGTATCACATATAGTTTCTTTTTTAAATGCACCACATTCACAAAATTTTTGCATTTGCATATAAAAGAATCAATAAAACAAGACAACTATTCAAGTTTATCATTTATTTGTATTCAAAAGAAACAAGGGTTGTCTCCTTTCTTAGATATTCAGATATGAAGTCTTTGAGATCCTAAGGTCATTCATAATATTACTCTGTGATGATGCTTTACTTATGGTTGGGTAGTGATTTCACTATTTGAGACTTGTTAACCCAAAATCTATCAATTGCTATATCTCAAACACGTTAAAAAAATCTCTAATTCATTCTAGACACCTAGTTGATCATATGACTAGTGAAAATCTAAAATTCCACTTCAGCGCTGCTGTAATTGTCACACCCAAGTAGGTTTCATTACTTACAAGTCAAGGCAAGAAAAATAAAAAATAAAAAGTGTTATGCCAAATATTCATCTCAAGGCAAAGGAGCAATGGTATATAACTGAAATATCGCGCATACAAGTGCGACAAAAAGCTTGACTATGGGAACATGTGAGTAACTCCATTAGGGCTATGAATGCCTATTGGCAATGGAGAAATATTTGATAAATTACAATCTATAACCTCGTCGGAGCTCTAAAAGCTTTGTAGCAATGAGGCTCTATTTGGGATGCTTTTGAAGTTAGAATAATCCACGTAGGTACTCATATAGGATGCTAAGGATCTTTAGTGAACACAAGAGCGAGAATTAACTCATTTGTACTCACATGGGCAAAAGAAGATCAAAGTTTCAAGAATCAATGGGGAAGTTCTCTACATCTCCATTTATAAATCCTAGTTACTAAGTGTGTTAATCTGGATGTTCCAAGAGACCTTAAGGATCAATTGACTTCTTATCTATGAAATGTTTTGTACCTCCAATTCAATTAGTGTATTACGAAGTGCTAAACAAACACAATCATCCTTGTTTGAATAGGAGATGCATCTTCATCATGCATATTGCATTAACATAGGTCATATGAAAAATTCACTGTCTCCACATGCATTCTGCAGATCATCATGTCATATAGGTTTGCATACTAGGGGCATAGCTGAAAAAATCCTAAAAATCATAAAATCACCTGAAAAAAGCCTAAAAATTCTAAAATATCCTGAAAAAATCCAAAAAAATAAAAAACTCACAAAAATAAAAAACCGAAAAATCAAAGCAAGAAAGCATAGACCATCCATCAAACCAATCAACAACAGACAAACTCTCAAAGTCTACAATCAAACTTATCGCATGTCTTGTTAATCAATCTGTCAAACTCTATCAAACATCAACATGTCTTATACAAGGAAGGGTACACTCAAAACTAGACAGATCGGTCTTATATAGGGTACTCACTCTTTGAAACCAGACATTCCTATCAATGATCACACAAATCAAAACAATGGCATAGTATGGCTGTTGGATTTTGTCCAGGTTAGTCTTATTTCCTATAATAAAGTGTCGCATCTTTGCTTTAGCTTGTGCATATTCTTTGGTCGCTTTCATGGCACCTTGGTTCTTCTTAGAACCCTTATGGCTTGAAATCGATCAACGTCCTAGTCTTAGGGTAATAGACTAATCAATCTTAATGTCCTAAGTAGTTTAACCAAGTCCATTTTCTATCGGTAGTACCGGGCCATCCAATCTGAGTCAGTCACCTATCTCTAAACTACTGCAGAGTTTTACCACTGAGTAAACAAGCAAAACAAGAACAATGAAAACAATCACTAAAACTGTTTGAGATTTGATTGAAATTTTCTTTGTGTGTTGTCTTTTAAATTGGTTTTCGATTATTATTCCCTTTGAGTAACTTGAGGAAGTCTATCTTGACTAAGAGGAGCAAGGACTAGGGGCATAATACTTTTCTTTATTTTCTGCTTGTAGGAGTGATTCCGATGATTTAGAAACATCTCATAAGCTGGGTGTCTATGATAAGTGCCTTCACATCAAGGTGAAATCGTCACACATACCTCGACTCTGTTTATTTGTATGGTATACGGAGGTTAGAATCATTTCCTTGTCTATTTTGAGTAAATTTCTTTATTATGCAATCTGGATGCATGCTTAGTCTGTCCTAGGATATGAACGATAAAGGGTCATTACAGACAAGATAATTAATGTTGCATATAAAAAGGGAGGAACTCTTCTTTGTTTGGTGTGTTTCCATGCAAGAAACATTCAGTTCATATTGGCTCTTTATGCCTTGACGCTTATGTTCGCTTGCTATATTAAAAAGGACATGCCATTCATGTCATCCTAGCTTTTTGTGCCTTGGTGCTTATGTTTATTCCTACATTTCCTCTTAGTGATGATAAAAAGAAAATTAAAATCTAGTGACTCGGTCCTAGTTTGCATACATGTTCTAGTTTGCATACATGAGCATATCATATAGATCCATAAGCCCATTACACATTCATTTACATTCATACTATTACATGAAAAATAAAATAAATAAATATTTGCATTATTAGCTCATCATTTTCACTCATTAAATCATTTATTTTAATATGAAAAGAATAAAAAACATCCATATTCATCCGCATTATATACATACGTACTGAAAAGAAATGCATTCTTATAGAACAAAGCATATAGAAAGACATCTCATAAATAATCTCATATCAATAACATAAGTACAATAAGATCAAATCATGGACTCATATACATATATCTTGTCCAATATCAATGTCAAAGGGTACAAATGATATCAAATGTAATAAATACTGTCAATCGGGGCAAGAATCATATAAACTACAAAAATGGGGTACAAAATCTGGGAGATATACAAAAATATAACTCTCTGCCTCTCCCCCATCATCTGGAGGAGGAGGTGGTGGCTGTTGAACATGGGCATCATCCTGTCTGGGTTCCCTAGCTCCCTCGGACCGAGCCATATACTATGAATAAGGGACTATCTACCTATCTACTGGGACCACCACACTATAGGCTGCTACGTAGTATGCTTACCTACTCATCTGATGTAGAACCTCATGCTGGAAGCTATCATTCTTTGCTCTCATACTCTACAACTATTGATCTCTCTCCACAATCCGTCGATCTCTCTTCGCTATTTGTCTACAGGTGTCCGACCTCCTGCTCCAACCTCAACCACCCTGCTCCTCTCGCCTTTTTTGTACCTATCTAAGAGCATCCTCACTTCCAGGGGTCATCGCCTCATCCATCTCTACATCTACTATGACCTCTCATTCCCTATCACCACCTACATATCCACCAATTGCTCCTAAGGACCCTCCCTCTCCCCTTTGGTGTTGTCATCTCGCGACAGGTGCTGCTAGCACCCAGATCTCCTCCTCCCCTCCAAGGTGCCACCTCTCTTTGAGCTCATGCTAACACATCATCACCCTCATCTATCTGAGGGGATTTCTCTCCAAGATCTATGAATCATGGGAATGGATGTCTCTGGAACCAATCCCTAAACTAGGGAATTACCCCCGCATCTGCAACATCCTCCAGATACTCCCACATCTATGGTTGTAAACTTGCTAACTCCTACATGGAAAGGGAATATGACAGTCTAGGCCCCCATCCTTGCATCTCCTCATCAACAAAGTGGGCGTATGCTATAAAATCCTAGGAGATACTCTATGGCCTCCCATACTGCCTCAAAACCCTACTCACCAGGAAATGCTCAATAATGGTCTGAGATCTACCTATGAGTGGGAGAGTCATGAACATCACCTTACTCTCCCACCTCCAATCATCCCACATCTCTATACCCCTATATGAACTCCATACCACTGCAATCAAGTCATCAAGATGCCATCTCCAATAAGCGGTCTTTCCCAGGTGGGGCTGCGTAATATAACCTACATATCGACAGACAATAGGCTGATTTGGCTATCTCAAATCCTCAACAACTAGCCTACAGACTGGGATATGCTCCCATTCCCAAATATATAAAACAAGAACCCCAATGACCATGGTCTTCACCTCTCGATAAGCGATCCCGTGCATCTCATAATACATATGAGCCAATAAGCAAGAACCCCAACCCAATCTCCTTGGCTGTGTCACTAACATATCCAACATCCTCCCCCAGCCGCAAAAGAACCCCTATTGTCCCCTATCCAGCATAATAAAACACTCGATAATTCTAGCAAGCACACAAGTAATCGGAAACTGTGTTCCATACCTACTCAAGATGTCATCCCAAGTGATGGAATAAACTATAAGAGTGTCATCATGAAACACTCTCCGCAATGCTATAATCCCCTACTGAGGAGAAGAATCATAATGTACTCTGCCACCTGTAAATGGTATCCTCAAAATTCTATACACATCTTTGGGAGTGATAGTCATCTCCCCGGTAGGCAAGTGAAATGTATTATGCTCAAGATGAAACCTCTCAACTAAGGCAGTGAGTAATCTATGATTCACACAAATATCTGGCATATAGAGAAACCATCCCAACCCACACGTGTCAATATAAGCTCTCTGATCATCTATCAGTTGTCAAACTAATCTCATGGTGGGTAGATATGTACATCAAAACTATATATCCAACAAATTAAACTGGAAAATCAAACGAAAAATCATCAATACACAATACATATTAAGTTAGAAAGGTGTAAAAAATGCTCACAAATCCAACTCATCAATCACAGAAATAAAAATTTCATGTTTATGCCTTTAAAAATACACATTGTTTCCCATACGAGTTTTCACAGTGGGGCAGCAACTCGTATGAGTAAACTCTATGAGACATACGAGTAAACTATCCCATACGAGCTATTATTCCATATCAGATGACAAAAATGGTCTATGATGAACAAACTCATATGATACAAGGGTAGACACCATATGACAAATCATACATGACCATATGAGAAAATAAAATTTACCAGTTACTCATACGAGAAACCCTAGTTGGCCATACAACTAAATGACTCCAAACAAACTAAAATGAAACTTAGCATGAAAAATCCAACAAAAATTCACAAAATGAGAAATTAACGAGGCTTAAGATCGATCACTTACTATTGCTGGGTAGTTTCGAGGTCAATTATGTCATCTCTAGCACTCAAATCGATGGGTATGCCTTGGAATTGCCATTTTTCTCCAGAGAAGGTTTTTGAAATTTTGAACTTTGAGAGGTAACGATGAATTGAAAATGACACTTTAAACCCCCTATATAGGCCAAACCTTAATTTTCAAAATTGCTCTGATTGACACAAAATTTGTACTCTTAGCTTAATCAACCATCCTAAGTCCATTTTTGGGATCAAAATCAAAATCTAACGTCAATTTTCTAGTCAAATTTTCACAATGTTGACCACTTGACACTTTCATCTTTGCGTCAATCTTTACGTCATTCAGTGCTCAAATCTTTTCTGAATCAACTCTGATCTCAAATTAATTCTCAAATCAATCTTTGTGCTTAGATTATCATCGCTAAATTATTTTATTAAATAAAAATTCTTAAAATCATTGCGATCTTGCTATCTTTCGATTTTGCTCCTGAGGGGGCATACTCATTACATCATCAAAAGTCGAGAAATTTTTCAAATCTTCATCTAAAGTCGAGCAAAAAATATTTTCAATCAAAGATTAATCAAACTTCAGTCAATTGCTAGGGGCATATCAAGTTTGTCCTCATCTGAATCAAACTTCAAATCAGTGTTTAGTTTCATCGCATCAAAGCAAGCTGGACATTCTATTTCGCTAATCATTCTTGTTCAATCAAGTTCGAAATTGGTTTTATCTCTTCACTCAACCAATTCTAGTTCGATCAAGTTCTAGATCGATGCCCGTTTCTTGATCCATCAAGTTCAAGATCAGTATCTTGCTCTTTATCAGTCCTAGTTCAATCAAGTCCAGGATTGCTATCGCTTTAATCAATCTATTCAGTTTCATTGCTTCAAATCAAGCTGATCATCTCGCTCTTTATCGGTTTGTGATCCATCAAGTTCAAAACTGATATCTCTTTGACATCAACTATTCTTTGAATCAATGTGCTGCTCGCACATCAATTCAAAGATGGGGAAGTATAATACCCTAAAAATGGTTACCTAAATCATGGGCCCCTAATCTTGGCTACATCACCAAGGTCCTAACCAAAGGCAATTAAATCAATCTTGAGCACCTAATTAATTAATTCTTAAATCATCAATGTCACATGGCAAATAAATCATTTTATATTAATTAAATATTTATTTAATTAATTAATCATTCCAAGTAAATCATTTTAATCAATTATACTAGCATATTTAATTAATAAATCAATTTGCCATTAAATCATTAAAAAGGAATTATTTTAAAAAAAAAATTAATTTGAAAAAAGAATTAAATTCGGATTGAAATGATTGATTGTTTGGCTGCAATGAGATGGTCCTAGGAAAGTTGGAAGTTTGATAAGGGTAATGTTGTCTCCTAGAAGTTTGAGAGCTTGTTTCAACCATTGCACTATATGCCATTTTGTTTTTGGATTTTTGAAGTTTAGGGATGATAGTGCAAACCTATTTTTTTTTTTGGATTTTGAGAATTTTGAAAATGGACCAATGCAACTGAGGATGACAAATGCAACCTATGTTTTTGAATTTTTTGACAAATTGGAGAAAGACAAGATGAAATGCTAAAGAATGACAATGCAACTTTGGACTTGGACTAGGGAACACCCTAATTTTGAAGATAATGCAAAATGGAGATAACGATTTGACCCTATGTCTTATGAGGATGAAGACTATGCAAGGACTAAAAATGGGATTATGCCGACTGTGCAAGGACTTATGCAAAGATTATGATGACTATGCAAGGACTTATGTGAAGATTATGCAAAGTAAGGGCGTAAATGAGTACTATAATGAGGACGATAATGAGGACTATGCAAAGACTTAAGCAAATTTCAAGGATGTAAATGAGGACTATAATGAGGGTGATAATGAGGACAATACAAAATCGAAGGACTCTAAGAAAACCTATGGTTACAAGTATGAAATTTTTTGGACTGTCTGATGTTTCAAGATAGACTTTGTTTTAAGAAACTCAGTTTGTAGGACAAGTTTGTTGTTTTTCAAATACGAGAACACTGTTTGAAGATAGGTATAGCTAATTGAACTGTGTTCTGACAAAGTCTAAGAATTCAGAGATACACAAGGTAGGGCGTGAAATAACCCAAATACTGACTCAATACTGGTCTGGTACAACGATACACATAAAAGCACATAAGACAGTCTTAGGCTAGAAAGCGGAAACCATTCAATGAGGCCCTCGTAGTAAAATACCTAAACATGATGAACATATAGAGAATTTTGCAACACTGACTCCACTCCATGACACACACTTCTTGGGCATTCCAGTCTCTCTTACCTCAAAGATCCGAAGATCTTATCACCGAGGGATTTCTGTCTCATAATGCAAGGTACCCCACCGATAAGCTTAACTAAAGTCTTAAGTGGCTTGCTTTGAGAATCCGTCGTTGGATATCAAAATAAAAAGTGTAAAGAAGATACCACCTGTGAAATTTTAGGAGCTTTCCAAAAATGTAAGAATTTTAGAAAAATTCTCTTATTTGTGCCCAAAATTTAGAATTTATTAAAAACATTAAAATGATCATATCTTGGTCAAAATAGATGGTACAGATCCAAATTTTTTACTGTATCCATGTCTCAATATCCTAAACCTGTTGTAAAAAAAAATCTCATAGAAATTCATTTATTTTCTCCAAAAATTAAAGATTTATGAAAATAATTGCAACTATCATATCTCACTCACAAATGATGATATAAAGCTAATTTTTTTACTGAAGAGTCATGAGATGGTCATTAACCTACAGTAAAAAAATCATGGAGAAATTTTCCATAGTTTAGAAGATATCATAAAATCTTTGAATAACCTGCAATCTTGCCTGGAACCTGATATGCACAATGTTAGTCTTGAGATTTTTGAATAAAACACCAATTAAGATTAGACAACCTCTTAGAATATGAATTTAAAAAAGAGGAATAGTTGCAAGATCTGATACCTATACCTGCAGGAATACACAAAATTCTAAATCAGAGTGCTATTGATTCATGTCAGGTTCACCAAAATGTGTATGCTAAAATTCATCATTAAATTCAACTAGAATCGAAGGGAAATCACGAATCCCTATCTAAACAAAGAAACCTAAAAAAAACCAATGAAATGATACAATCAAACAATAGGAATGTAAAATATTCAATAAAATGTCCCTATTCCATGATCTCATGTAGCTTCCATTGTTCTCCTCTTTGTGGTATGATGGCTCTAAGATATCGCACTAACAACTTGCAAATGACACAAAGATTCAAAGTTCGTGATTCATCGTGATTGTTGAAAATGGAGATTGAATGCTCAATTTATAGATTTTTGGAGAGAATTGATTGAGAGGTGGAACAAAATGATTAAGAGGTGGAACTCAGGTGAGTTCACATGCTAATTGATAGTTGAACTACTGATTTGGAGGTGGAATAGAATAGATTGAATTGTTAAATGAGTTAACTGATTGAGAACAAAGCTGATTGAAAGATGAAAAAGGGTGATTGGAGGAAATAAAGAGGATGAAATAGTTAATTGATTGAAAGCTTTTTGAAAGCTTTTTGGAAAAAAGCAAAGTGGAAGATAGAAATAGGAATTGGAAAGATAATGATTTAATTAATTAATTGATTGAATTAATTAATTTAGCATGTGATTTCACTTTGACTTTGATTTTCAATTTAATCTTTGCATGAGATTTAATTCAAATATTGAATTTATTTTAAATTCAATTTATTATTTGAATACATTTAGAACTTGACTTTGGAATTCAATTTGATCTTTGAAATCATGCACATGTATTTGAAATTAGAAGAATTTGAATGAGAAGAATTAATGTAATTAAATAAAATTAGAAGAATTAATGAAATTAGAAGAATTAATGAAATTAAAATAATTATTTTGTTAATTAAATGATATTAGAATTTGAGGATTTGGAATTGGAATTAGAAGAATTAATTAGATAATTAAATAATTTAAAGAAATTATTTAATTATTTAGAAATTGAATTTAATTAGATAATAAAGATAATTTAAATTAAAGAATTAAAATCATAATTAATTAAATAATAAATATTTAATTAATATTTACAAGGGTGTCAATGATTAATTGATGAGAAGATAGAAATTGAAATAATTAAAAATATGATGATGGAGAAATATGAAATTAGAAGAATAAGATTAATTAACTTAATTAAATAATTAAAGAATTATTTAACCAATTTAGACAAATAATTAGTACATGATTAATGAGGCATTTTTAGGTGTCTACATTTCATTGATCATTTACTAATTATTCGTCCAAATTAGTTAAATAATTCTTTAATTCTTTAATTAAATTAATTAATCTTATTCTTCTAAATTCATATTTCTCCATCATCATATTTCTAATTATTTCAATTTCTATCTTTTCATCAATTAATCATTAACCCTCTTGTAATTTTTTTTGTTTGTTTTTTGATCCCTAATTGACCGAAGCCTGAATAGGTTTTGACTGGAGCTATGAACCAGTGGGGACATAGTAGGGGGCACCATCCCCATTACATATCTTTTAATTATTATTATTATTATTATTATGTTTGATTAGATTGACCCCAAGACCTTCCCCATCCCGTGGAAGGCCAATAGTCACAACTTAGAATTCCACTTCAAATGTCCCTATTGGGAATTGAACTTGGGTCTCCATAGTGAGAACCCAGTGTTTTAACCAGTTAAGCTCAATCCCTTGGACACCCTCTTGTAAATATTAATTAAATATTTATTATTTAATTAATTATGATTTTAATCCTTTAATTTGAATAATCTTTATTATTTAATTAAATTAAATTTCTAAATAATTAAATAGTTTCTTTAAATGATTCAATTAGCTAATTAATTCTTCAAATTCTAATTCCAAATCCCTAAATTCTAATTTCATTTAATTTCATATTCTTCTAATTTCATTTAATTAATTCTTCTAATTTCATTTAATTTATAGAATTAAACATTAACTTTGAATTTTAGCATACATTCCTATTTACTTGATTGTATCAGCAGTTCAACTATCAATCAACATGTGAGCTCACCTTAGTTCCACCTCTCAACCATTCCTCTCCAAAAATATATAAATTGAGCATTCAATCTCCATTTTCAATAATAACTAACAATCATGATACAATCACGAACTTTGAATCTAAGTCACTTGCAGGTTACCAACACCATAGCTGAGAGCCATCATACCACTGAGAAGAGAAGAATAATGGAAGCTACATGCAGTCATGGAATATGGAGATTTTATTGTTTATTTTACATTCCTATTTTCTATATAAGTAGAACCTGTGTGTGTGAAAAAGTGGAATAAGAATCTGTAAGCTGAAAGGCACAACACTTCAATTAAGTCATTACATGTATGGTTAGACAAATATAAGCATGAATAATAAAACCATAACAAATCGACTAATTGCCTTCTAAAAGATGCGAGTATAAGATTTCTCTTAGATTTATATAAGAAAATACCAATGACTAGACTACAATGAGACGAAGGATTTAATCTATATGAGCATGATATTAAGCTAAATGGATGCAAGATGGGTGAAAGATTCAAGCAATCATGAATTCAAGCAATAATGGATTCAAGCAATCATGAATTCAAGCAATAAGAAATTAAACTAAGATGCAAATAATCTCAAAAAGAAAGCACAATATATTCAAGGACTCCAGAGCAAAAAGTGTATAATAATAAATCTCCAGGGTGTTTTGAATGAGAGATGAAGGCTGAATTTATAGAATTTCACAAGAGAGATCAAGAAAAAACACAATTTAGGATTAATTGAAATAATTGAGAAATCAAATTCAGTTAACCTTGAGATAGATTTCAATTATAGTTTAATTGAAATGCATTTAGATTATAAGTTTGAGTTGCATTAGAAATAAGAATTAATTAATTCCATGCACTTGAGATAAAAATAGGTAATTCCATGCAATTATTCTTTGATTTATTCAAGAAAAGAGTCTTTTCAATGCAACTGAACTTCTTTTTCTCAAAAGCTTTGAGTTCTAATTTTGGAGAATGATTAATAATTCAATTTAATTGTTTTTCTGATCTCAATTTAGAAGAAGAAATAATATCTCAAGTTTGATTTCTCTCTCAATTTAATTCTTTTATTTTATATTCAATTTACCTCTTGCTTTGTAATTAATTCCTTTTTTGTAATAAATTAATTCCTTTTTTGCATGATTAATGGCAAATTTATTAATTAATTAAATATGCTAGGATATTTAATAAATTAAACAAGATAATTGATCAAAATGATATTCTTGGAATGGTTCAAATAATTAAATAAATATTTAATTAATATTGAGTAATTTATTTGCCATGTGACATTTGATGATTAAGAATTAATTAATTGTGTTCAAGATTGATTTAATTCCCTTTGGTTAGGACCTTGGTGATGTTGTTGAGATCAAACACCCATGGTTTAGATGACCATTTTTAGGGTTTTATAGAACCCTAATTGGATATGAGCTTAAGTACACTCCTATAGAACGAGCATATCTAGCAATGATCTTCGTATCTCAGAAACTTAGATATTACATGCTAAGTCACAAAGTCCAACTCATCGTACGTTTTGATCCACTCAAATATTTGTTAAGCAGAGCAACATTGACTGGAAGATTGGCTAAATATATTAGTTGTTTAAGGTGCATGTTTCTCATAGGGTTAGGGATTTTTGTGTAGGTAGTTCCACCTCTTAATCATTCTGTTCCACCTCTCAATCAATTCTCTCCAAAAATGGATTAAGGAACGACAAGATGAAATGCTAAAGAATGACAATGCAACTTTGGACTTGGACTAGGGAACACCCTAATTTTGAAGATAATGCAAAATGGAGATAATGATTTGAACCTATGTCTTATGAGGATGAAGACTATGCAAGGAATAAAAATGGGATTATAACGACTGTGCAAGGACTTATGCAAAGATTATGATGACTATGCAAGGACTTATGTGAAGATTATGAAAAGTAAGGACGTAAATGAGTACTATAATGAGGATGATAATGAGGACTATGCAAAGACGTGAAAATTACAAGGATGTGAATGAGGAGTATAATGAGGGTGATAATAAGGACAATGCAAACACGAAGGACTCTAAGAAAACCTATGGTCACAAGCATGCAATATTCTGGACTTTGTTGGACTGTCTAATGTTTCAAGATAGACTCTGTTTCAAGTAACTCGGTTTGTAGGACAAGTCTTTTGTTTTTCAAATATGAGAACACTGTTTGAAGATAGGTATAGCTGACTAAACTGTGTTCTGACAAATTCTGAGAATTCAGAGATACACAAGGTAGGGCTTGAAATAACCCAAATACTGACTCAATACTGGTCTGGTACAATGATACACATAAAAGCACATAAGATAATACTGGAGTGGTTGTTGTGAAAAATGTCAAGGGACATAAGAAGTAATGTATAGCTCAGGGGGAGCAAGGTCAGTTTTGGTCATCAGTTTTTGGGAGGAACTAAGACAACACAACAATTCATTTTTCATATGAGTGTTGCTTGTTAGTTAGATGAGAAGGGGGGGGGGGGTGAATCAGATAAACTTACTATTCAAGATACTCTTCAGATTCAACCTCGGTAGAACTTACTTGATATGCAACTATGACTGTAAATCATTCAAACTCATAAACTGATAAACTTGAAACATCAAAACACATTTAACACCAGATTTAACGTGGAAACCCAAATAGGGAAAAACCACTATGGGATTTCGGACCCACTAAGAAAATATACTCTTCTAGAGTATGCTCGGTTAAAAGCCAATCCTGCTAAAGATTACATAAACATATTGCTAGATGTGACCCGGTCAAGGGGTTTCCCTTAGATTTATCAGAATCTTGCACTTTGTTAGAAGTGACCTTGTCAAAGGATTTCAAACACTCATTTAGAATGTTACCTTGCTAGAGAATTTACAAATAAGACTGTTAGGTCCACTCGGTTAAGAGATTTCCTATCACTTACAAAAATAAATAATAGTAATAAAATATATCTACAACTTCACATCTGAAATGTTAAAGCAGACTCTATGTGCTCAAAATAATCTTGTCATAAGACTTATCTTCCTCCTTGCTGGGCTTCTCAATCTGTTCTTCAATCAGATCTTCAATCTTCTGTACTCGGTAATCACCTATGCAATATCACTGCTCTTCTATTTACCCGCATACATTGTTCATCAACTTTTCTTTATTTATAAGCAATTCCTAACCGCTTAATCTCCTTAATCACATTTCCCATGATTAATCTTAGCCACCAGATCTTGAAACTTGACTAGGTTCATTGAATCCTTCGAATTGAAAAATGTTTTATGTTGCCTTGAAACTTGTATTCCTTCCTTGGTACTTGTGATCAGTTATGACCGTTCAATTTGTGCTGTAGATCTAACTCTTGAATTTTCATTTCTCTTTATCCTTAACAAACTTCTTGCACGACATTCCAATCTTCTATAAATCTCTAGCTCATTGGCATCCTTCATTTAATAATGTATTTATTCATCCAATGCATTCTGTTACCGCTCGATAAATACTGAACTTTACTCGGTAGACATTCTCTATTCATCTTGGTTACTATCTCGGTAGCTTTGCTTGCTGATGACACTCGGTAACTTGTTTCTTCTTTAACCGACACTGATAACCTTGGTGTTTACCGACTAGCTCCTTGCTTGGTAAAATAGAACAATATCAAACCTTTACTCATTCTGTTGCATGAAATCTTTTCTCCTTCTTATTTAGTCTTTGAATACACATATATAGGATATCAAAACAATCAAAATATCATAATCTCATCATTGTCTAACTTGGTAATAGTTTCCCATTGAATAACTTATTACTCCCCTTCATTTTCACATTCTTTCTGTGTCACTTACCGACATCTTTATACTCATCAAAACATACTCTTTAAGATATGGCAACGTCATACTGAATCAAAAAATCAATTGCTTGACATCAATGACAAAATAATAATATCATTAAGACAATAATCATCCTTTATCAATTATATCATCAATCTCCAACAACCTTCTCAATATCATCATACCAACAAACTGATTGTAATGCCAACAATCTCCCCCTTTGGCATTGATGGCAATACCAACTTGATTTATTCCAATTGATTTGAACTGCTGTTATTCTTCTCCTATCATCCTTGAGCTGTATTCTTCTCTCATAATCTTCTCCCCCTGTCATTAGTCTTCTCCCCGTTTGACAACAATGCCAAAAGTAAAAATGATCCATGATTACTTCCCTTGTGAATTAATTTCCTTGCTATTAAAACATATACAATGATAGTTCTGATACTTAATATAAGTACAAATCCAATAGCCAACAAGATGAGAGGGGGGGGGGGGTGAATCATACAAACTTAATCTTCCATAAAAACATCAGATTCAACCTCGGTAACATATATTTCAGTAATATAACCAAAACTGTCAAACATGCAAACTCAAAAGCATATAAACATCATAAACCTCATAACACCAGATTTAACATGGAAACCCAAATAGGGAAAAACCACTGTGGGATTTCGGACCCACTAAGAAATATACTCTTCTAGAGTATGCTCGATTAAAAGCAAATCCTATTAAAGATTACAAACACATTGCTAGATGTGACCCGGTTAAGGGATTCCCCTCAGATCTGTTAGGATCTTCACTTTGTTAGAAGTGACCTTGTTAAAGGATTTCAAACACTCAATCAGAATGTCACCTTGCTAGAGGGTTTTACAAATAAGATTGTTAAGTCCACTTGATTAAGAGATTTTCTGTCACTTTCACAAAATAACAGTAATAAAATCTATCTGCAACTTCACATCTAAAATGCTAAAGCAGATTCCTATTTGTTCAATACAATCTAGACATAGAACTAATCTTGTCTATCTGCTGGGCTTCTATACTCTATTATTCTAACAGGTCTTCAAGCTTCGGTGCTCGGTAATCACTATGTAGCATCCCTGTACATACACTTGCCTGTATCCATTGTTTATCAACAGTTTCCTATTTATAAACAATTAGGTAACCGCTTAATCTCCTTGATGACATTTCCCATGATCAATCATAGCCATCAGATCTTCGATCTTGTCCAGGTTCAATGCATCTTTCGATCTGAAAATATTTTACCCCACCTTGGAACTTGCATATTAGTCTTGGAACTTGTGCCAGGGTATTGCGGTTCAATCTGAGTTGTAGATCTTCATGCCGACTTTTCATTGCCTTAGATTCGTTAACAAACTTCTTATGTGGCTCACTAATCATTGATCAGTTCCAGCTCATCATCTTCCTTCATTAAATACCGCATGAAAACATTTAATGCATTCTGTTATAGCTTGGTTACAACTTGGTAACAACTTGGTGAATACTAAACTTCACTCAATAGACATTCCATCTTCATTAACCGATAGCGATAACCTTAGGGTTTACCGACTAGGTTCTTTGCTTAATAACATAGTATAGTATTAACCTTTACATTTTACAACATATGTATGATGTTAAAACAATCTAAAACATCATGATCTCATCATTATCTGACTCGGTACTAGTTGCCCATTGAATACCTTATTCATCCCCTTATTCATCATATTCTTTCCTGTGTCTTTTACCAACATCTTTATACTTTTCAAATCATACTTCTCAAGATATGGCAACATCATACTGAATTAGAAAATCAATTTCTTGACATCATTGACAAAATAATAATATCAAGACAGTAAACATCCTTAATCAGTTATATCCATAATCATCAACAACCTTCTCAATATCCTTATGAAATGCCAACAATATTTCATTGTCTGTTATAAAGCTATATTGCCAATAATCTCCCCCTTTGGCATTGATGGAAAAACCAATTAAGATCCTTAAAACCCCCTCTTAAGATCTGTAACTAGTGCAAAAGGTTGCAGATGATTGAGATTAGTTATGCAGTTGATATCTGAAAGACTACATGCCTATCTGAAAATCCAGTGATGAATTCTTGGGAAGCAAAGTATCTGGGAAACCTTTAGGGTTGTGAATTTATTACAACTTAAAGTTATGTTTTTGATGAATAAAAAGGCATTCAATCATTCTCTCTTCACATTACAAATGAAGCCAAAGAGAAGCAGAGCAAGATGAATTAGATTAAGTATTAAAAATAGAGCTTGAAGTGATCCGACAGTGATTCCTAGTATCCGATTGAAGTTGAAAAGGTATTTATTCATGTTCGAGATATTTTCATACCTTATTTTTGAAATGGCATCATCATCTGGTGTAACAATCATAGTGGTAGTAGAGATTACTTATAGGGAAAGGCCACTATTTAAGAAATGATCGTTCAAATCGGCATGAGATGATCCAAATGGAGCATTTTCTTTAGTGTCGTATGGAGTGTTGCATAACGAGGACATAAGGGAATATATTTACTACAACATCTAAGAGCTTGGAAATGTAGACATGCTATCATTATAAACTAAGAATATGATGGATGAGATGGGGAACCTGAAGCCCAATTTTGAAATATTGCAAGACAAGGGTTTTATCCAGTTTGTTTACTTTTCGATTTTTGATGAACCCAAATGGGTTAGGTATGTATTGAGCCACTTCCATGATGAGTTTATAAGGCAAGATAAACCTCATAAGATCACAAAGAAAACCATTCAAGTGGTAACCTATTTAAATGCAACTGGTGAGATTCCTAGTCTGAGACATATAAAGAACACAACTATGACAGAGGTAACCAGATCCCAACATGATAACCGGTCAATGACAAATAGTGATATAGTTGAACATGATGTGAGATTTTCATCGATGGTGATAGGGTATAAGGTGTATCAATCAAGAATACAAAATTTAGTATCTGGTATTGCAATATATGTAGCCTATCAGATACTCAAGGGGGACAAGAAATATGATCTATGTGAAGTGCTTCTCAGTGAGCTTATGAGCAACCTGAAGAAGATTAAGAAAGATAAGAAATAAGTTTTCAAGTTTAGTTCGTTGATTATCTATTTAGGACTTTACTTTTTGAATGAAATCCCTGGTGTAGGAAAAGTATAGTGGGCTTATGGTAAACCAGTGGCAGTTCAACTTAAAGAAGGTTTGCAAGGATTGGGTGATGTAGTAGCACAAAAATATACTTTATGGCATTATTTCAAATCATTTCTAGCTATGATGCAAAGCAAAGAGAGGATTCCAAAGGACATTGTTGAAAAATATGAGGATACTATATGTTTCATGGTAGATAAAGACCAAGGCCATATGGAGGCAGTTGAACCAAGAATAGTATGGATCATGCCCATGGGGTATGAAGTGGATGGAAACACTATTGATGCTTATGCACATCATCTTCTAAGGAAATCGGTAGCTGAGAAGAAAGAGAGGTTCAATACTTATAAGGAGAAAAGTCTAGACTTGCATAAGAAATTCACTTAGCCCGATAGAAAGAGGAAGGTTAGAAAAGAAGTAGAAGAGCTTGTAGAGAAAATGATTATAACAAATGAAGTTTTTCAAAGGGTAAGAGAGCAAAATATTCTGAAAGAGGAGGACATGGTAAAGCCTAAGAAGACAAAACCGGCCTCCACTCCTCCCAAGAAAACCAAGAAAAGGAAAACCAAGTTAGCACCTACCTCCAGTGCTCAAAATCCTCTTTCTCCACCTAAGCCATAAATTAAGTGCAAAGTTGGAAGAGAAGGAGATAAGAGAAGAGAAGGATGATCAAGCTCCAGTGACTGTGGCAAGAAACACTATAGAAATCAAGGGAAAACATATTGTCACTGACTCGGATGATTTCAGTCAAGGACCAATAGATCTGAGTTCATTATGTCCCATCCAAGCACTGAAGCTAGCAAATCTTGCTTAAGCAAAAGAAAGTGAGGACTTCCTCAAGTTTCACATCAAAGACAAAGAGTTGATAAATTTTGCCACAAATGTATTGGAGAAAATTTTGCCATCCTTTAAGCTTGATTCAGGTGATACTCCCTCTGGTAATCTTAGAAGCATGCTTAATGCAACAGACTCTCATTTTGTGTCTTTGGAGAGAGCGACAAATGTTAAAGTTTTGAATTAATTTAATGCTATGAGATTGAGGATAATTTTGAAGATGATTGAAGGAGATAGGGTCGGTATGATAACTGCTATGAAGAGAATACAAGATGCATTAGATGAATACAATCAAATATATAAGTCATGCCTAATTTTGCCTAATTTTACTATTGACATTGACAAGAAAATAAAAGAGTGTGAAGGGTAGTTAGCTAGCATATCTCAATCCTATGCACATCAATCAGTCTCTGCTAGCAATTTTGAAGCTCAAGTTATGGGTATACTTGATAAGATTAAGAGCTTAAATCAGGAGAAGATCAAAATTTTGGGTAGAGTTGGAGAATTAAGAAGCCTTATCACTCCCTGGATACATACATTGATCAGTAGTAAGCAAGATGCAATGAATGCTCTAAATAAGAGTATTCCACAAGATCATAGAGGAGCAGAAATGCATGCCTATCATAAGAGTATTCCACAAGATCATAGAGGAGCAGAGATTTTGGTTGTATAAATTTGGTTGTGGTATTAGAGGAAAATGACTCAAAGTTGGAGGCAACTTATTTTGTAATTCTAGTATTCGATGTTGATTCATGAGTGATATTGAAGGTCTGATATCCAGTAATTCAGGAAGATCAAAGTTATTTTGGTGATGATTTCAGTGGTTGTTGATGAGTTTGAGGTAATTATGCCAACACGTGAGAATATTTTTATCATCTTGTTTAGGTTCGCATATGGATTTGTGGATGAATTGAGACAACTTGTTGGTACACGTTTCATGTTGCATGCTATGTGGTTTTTGGAAGCCGACATGGGAATTGATCTTTTTTGGTGGTGCAAATATATAAGAGTGATTCATTTGAACATTTTAGATATGGTATGAGTGTGTGAATATTGTATAAGAAACTATGCAATGTTTTGTGAGTATGATTGAATATTTTAGTGCTCCGGTATATGACAAAGCAACATAATAGAGCAGAGAGACAGATTGGTGGTAGAAGTCTAATTGAGCTTAATTAGAACTAATTTTTTGCATTAGTAGATGCTATTATTTAGTTAAGTCATACTCGTAATAATTTGAAATATCTATAAGGAAGTGAGCCTTCCTCTAGACAATGTGCCTGAATGAAAGTGCATTCTCCTTTTGTAATTGTGTAGGGGAAAAAGTGAGACCGAGTATGGAAACCCTAATCCCACTCTCATACACACTCATAGAATATGAAAGAGACTAGGGAGGTGACACACTTTAGGCTACTTCTTGTGTGGAAGAGAGAGATGAGGATCACCTCTTAGGTTTTCTATTCCTTTCTTGTAAATGAGAGAGAGGAATGATGCAAAAATGCAATCTAACCTATAATGCAAGTAAGCAAGCAAACCCTAATCTGTGAATGTAGATCAAAGGAAAACTGATATACTACTAAAAAAGTATAGATTAGAAGGAAAAATTAGAGGTGCACCTGTGTCTGAAATCTGAGCAGAAATGTCCAGGACCAGGGTGCCACGCCACTATCCCGATTCTGCAATTCTGGAGCTGCAACTGGCAGGATGGGTTCAGAAGCCTGTAAGACTTTGTTCTGCCAAATCTTGTTGATAGAGGGTAGGACCATGGTTCCAGGCCACTATCTTGGACAGGAATAGGGTGCCATGCCCCCTTCCTTAGGGTTTTTTTTTCTGAGATCTGCAACTAAGAACTGTCTCTGTATGCTCTCCCGGTCCCGAAACTTCCAACGACGCCCGAATCTGAACCTGTACCTGAAGCTAAAAAATAGGGTTTGGGGTGTCTATATAGGGTTTTGCCTTAGTCAAACCCCTCTTTTGGTGATTTCTACCTCCACAAATAACCGATAAAGTACCAAAAATATGTGTGCAAGAACCTTGTGTACATGCAAGATCCTAAAATGAAAGCAAACAATCTAGAGCAACCCTAAAGAGTAAACCCTAATTTCTTATAATTGACAAAGTAAATGCTTTAAATCCACAATGAAAAGTGATCTTAAAGCATGAATATGAATCAAAATGAAGCTTATGCAAAGACATGAAAATGACATGAAACCATACCCAACCCCAAGGGAGAGGTACAAGCCAATCATTAGTCAGTGATCTCCTATTGTTCTTTTACATATTCAAAAGCCACCAATTGATAAAATGATTCTTGACAAATGTTTGGTAGATGAATGCTGAATGTTGTTGAAGACTTCAAAGATCTACTCTTTCGTTGCAAAGAAGGCTCTTATTCTCCCAAAAACCTTCTCTTAGATTCTTAGAAGAAGACCCCTTCAAATGAAGAAAGAGATTTCTTAAGTATGAAACCTTAGATATTAATTTCATGGTTAGGCTGACCTAGGATTTGAATTTCCCGCCAATCTTTTGGGGTTAAGCATTAATATATCATAGGATTATGCTCTCAAAATTTCGGTGAAAAAGCCGAGGACCATGTGCATTCCCGCCATGGTCCTACAAACTTTTCACCAAATTTTTCAGGGCAGTTAGATATGATGATATTAGAGCACATCCCAAAGTTACAATTGATTTGGAGATGTTTTGATATGCGAAATTAGGCTTAAATGATCGAAATAAGACATAATTAGGGTTTATGATTAAATTATTTATTGAAGGAATAAGATGAAAAGGGGCACACTTAGGGTTAAGGGCCCAACTTTATAATATGTAAAGTGATGAAACATGAATTTAGATTTAATTAAATTAATTAATTAAATTCTTAAAGGGGAATTAGAAATGCAAGATTCAAGACACACTAAGGTGGGTGCTAACCTAAGTGTGAAATTGTACCACCCTAGCAAGGGTGTACAATTTATGACACTACAGTAATATTATCATATTCCTGATCAAAGTATAATAAAATTATGGGTCTCAATCCCACTGCGGTTTTTCCTTTTCTGGATTTCCACGTTAAAATTCCGGTGTTATGGTATTGTGCTTGATTAAAATATATTTCTGCACTTTACTTTCATTCCTATGAATTCAGTGGTTTAAGAATCACTTTAATAGATTTGTGAATTGCAGAACACTGATTCACCCCCCTCTCAGTGTTCATTGATTCCAATAGGCATCCCTTTTTGATGTCATAGATGTTTCTAGATGGATCATATTGATGTAGGTTGTGATTAGAAAAAACCAATCAAGCAGGGAATGTAGTGGGAAAATATTTTTGTTTCTCATTATGTGGTGGAAAATGGTAGCCAAAATGCTCCCCCTCAATCCTCACAAGAGAAGGGCGTCTCTCACAAGTGTAATGCCGCTATATCTTAGAGTTTTGACACCTCCCCTTCTTTGCTTGATGAATATTTTGAGGCCTTGGTGTAGACACCTAAAAATGTCTCATTGATCATTGCTAATTATTCTTCTAAATTAACTCAATCGTCATCTTTCCATCTTACTAAATTATTCAAATTCCAATTCTTCATCAATTAATCATTTAACCCCCTTTCTAAATATTAAATAAATATTATTTATTTAATTAATTATGATTATTTCTTTAATTAAATAATCTTTATTATTTAATTAATCATATTTCTAATGTTTAAATAATTTCATTTAAATTATTTAAATTAATTAATTTATTCCTCCAATTCCCCAAATTTGAATTTCAATTCATTTCAATTAATTTCATCTAATTTCATTTCACATTTCATTAAATCTGAATTTTAGTTAATTTCATGTGCATTTCAGCATTCAAAGGTCTAAATTCAAATCCAAATTGAAAATGAAAATGAAATTCAATTTCAAAATCCTATAGTACTTGTTGAAATCATAACTAATTGATCAAATCAGTTAGCTCAGTTAACTCTTTAGTCACCCCTTATCACTCCAAATCACCTTTTCTGACTGATCAATCAATCCACTTATCTCTCCAATCAATTTAACCACCTGATTCATCAACTTAGTCAACTAGCTCATCTATTCAATCCATTAGCTAATCTATTCAATCCACTAGCTAATCTATTCAGCTGACTCCCCAATCAATCATGTTAACAAATCAATCAAAATAGTTAACAAGTCAATCAAGATATGTTCACCGATCAATCTAAATCAGTTGACTATCAATGAGGACTTGAGTTTATTTTCTCACCCCATTTGTGTTGAAAATGTATAAAAACAACATCAATTTCTCAAATCAAGCTAGAATAATAGAATCACAGTCTTCAAAATAGTTGTCTAATCTATGTAGGAGATCAATGCAATACCTGGGAGCTAATTCAACAACAACTAAGGAGAAGAGTAATGGAAGCTTTGTCAAATCAATTGAGAGAGTCTTAATTAGATTCATTTGTTCAATTCAATTGGTTTTGCATTATTTTATTGTCATTTAAGATTAATTCTAATTAGATTAGAGTTTGTGATTGTCTCTTATAATCTGATTAATTATTTATGATTTTAACCCTGAGTACATTTGGTGAACTCGACGTGAAACATGAATTTTGACTTCATTTTTTTTGTCTTTTCTGATCTACAGGGTCGTACAGGAAATCTGATGCACAATTGACAGTACGAAAATTCACAATTGCCAATTCTAATGTGCAATTGACCTCATTCCGATTCACATTTGACATCATTTTGATTTGGAATTGCCTAAACTGATGAGCAATTGTAGGCCTAATTCAAAATTTCAATTTTCTTTATCGTTTTGGCTTTATTTCCATTTGCGAGATGAACCCATCAATCTTTCATGATTCTGGAATATTTCAGTTTTTTGCATAAAATGTCTCTAACCCCATGGCAAGAAGGTCAATTTTAAAATTTTAGGTGCTAGGAGGACAAGACAACATAGAAGACAATAGAGATAATACCAAAGGCTTGTAAAGGTAGAGAGAAAACTTCGTGAACTTAAAGAAGAAGAGGCAATTGCTCAATACCATAGAAACATTCATCGATTCCTTGCCAAATTTGATTTCTATGATGACATTGAAGTGATGGCTCACGTAAACTGGAGTGATATCATCACAAAATAAATTCTCTCTTCTACCTTTTCATTTTGTTTAATTTTCTAAAAAATTTCTAGTTTAGCTAGTGCACATTTGATCTGTCAGTAATTCGCAATTGCTGTTACAAAAATTCGTAATTGCTATTAGAGTAGTTTGTAATTGCTATTAGAATAGTTCACAATTGCTTAGTAAGTAGTTCGCATTTGCATGAGTAGGATAAATTTTTTTTGTTCAGTTTTGTTTCTATTCTCTGTTAGTAATTACCTATGTTTCTGCAAACAAAGAGGTTAGAAGTTGTAATAAAAAAATAATTTTTTTTAGGCTGGATAGCCCAACATGTATCAAATAACATTTTCTACGAGGGTATCTTAGAAACACTTCAATTTGGTGTAATTAAAATAAACCACAAACCATCTTCTTTTTGCTTCACAATTACTATGAAGGGTACAATGAACACCATGTTTTCATGGAGCAACATCTCCATTTAGACTAGAAAAAATTGCAATTTGAGGTTAAAAAGAAACATGTTTTCTGTGTTTATGAGGTGATAGGCATATTCTCTCCCCTCTTTTGGGTTATAAAAATATAGACACACCTCTTTTATGCTTTCTGTCAATTTCAGCATTAGGCTAAATCCTTTAGCAGGCTTGCCCTCCCAAGAAGCCCATAAGGCCGGTGAGAGGGGAATGACCTAAAGTGGTAATGGCTAACACCAAGTATTCTAAACCACTATAAATAAATGTGTTTGCAATGAAAATTGTAAGAAACGGGTGCTGGAATGGCATAGCGATGATTAAATTTGTTGGATCTATGCCCACCCAAACAAAAACCTGATTAAACACCTTAGACATTAGAATCCCAACCGAGTTAGTAACCAAACACTTTATAATCATAGTGTAAGGGTGGGGAAGAATCTGCCCCCAAGACACTCACCATATATATCCCAGGATAACGAGCCAATTGAGGAGCGATCCTCTTTGGTTTAATTTCTAGACAAAGGCAAAAAAACGGGTGCACCTTAGGGTGTGACATGGTTGTTTGAGCTTACAGAGTATCAAGATGTGGGATGTGGTAATATTTGTGACCTGTTGACCTTAGGAGAGTCTACTTGTTGTGCAATTGATTGACCAAATTACAACAAAAACAAAATGGGGTTTTCAAAAAGACTCCAAAATTAATGGGGATTTGAAAAATTTCCTTAAACAAGTATTCTTTCTATGTTACTATTCTTTTTTGATGTGTCTTTTTGTATCTTTGCTACATGATCAAACATTTCAAAGTGGAACATCAACAAAGTTTTTCATACCAACATCAACCAAAAGTTTCTCAACACAACAATCAAGAATAAAAAAGTTCAAGAGAACAATCAAGTGTTTACATCCAACAAGTTTAACAAATTTTGCCAACATCCAAGAATATGGAAGAAAATGGTGCTTCATGTGATCATAGGTCCTCACACACATAAGGAATGCATAGCTTAAGTTTTTCATCCACATCTTGCATAAATATTCACAAATTAGGAGAGTCAAAGACCATCATTCACACTCCTCTTAGGATACAGTCCTTACATTACACATCTTAGTACTGAAGTCAGTTTGCATTGTCTTCATTCGTCATAGTCTTTTTTCATCATAGAAGTCTTAAGAACATATCCTTTGCATGGGTCTAAAAGGAGATGGTGATTTTCCATTTGAACAACCCAATCTTGGACCAGACAATGATTAATTAGAGATAATTGATGGTTTGGACAATCTCACTTGGGAAGTAAGAATTGATCTTCCACAATACAAAGAAGTAGAAGCTGTCATAGATAGCGAAATCCAAAAATCTGTCCACCTTGATACAAAGCTAGCAAAATATATCAAGGAAGAAAAAGAACAAGAAGAATTTTGAGAATTTGTCAAAAAGCTTATGGCAAATGATCCTCACCAGTAATCTTAGTAGGGTGTCATCATTGCATACATAGTTAGATTAAGTCTTGCATCCATACCAACCTACCATTTGCATTTAGAAGATCACAGTTAGTCATAGAGAGTCAAGATCACATTATAGTAACAAGATCTCAAAAGGCAAAGGATTAGATGGATCTGAACAATGATCCATACTATAACCCAACTTGGAACATGAACACACCTGGCAACTCAATCTCTCAATCAAGAAATAGGGATTTGATACCAATAGATCCTAATAGATTACCAACAATAGAGGAGTTGCAAATAGGGTTAACACAAGAGGAGATAGAGGCAACTCAACAAGACCCTCAAGTCTTAATGGAAATCAATGCCCTTATCAACAACAATAGAGACAAGTATTTATGTCTCTTAATTCAAAATGGAGCAAAGCAAGCTCCTGATTTTGACATCTCCACAATAATTCCACCAAGAGTATTGAACCTAAATGTGACATAGATTTCCAATGCATATACAATAATAACTTCTATACAAAGTGTTGCTCCAAACATGCAAATGGCTCTAACTCAGTTAAACACAACACAAGAACTTATAAGTTCCACACCAATTTCAGGGGTTACTTCAACAAGGTTCAAGCAATGCCCATATTCAAGTCACAAGCTAGTGGTACTCCACAAGCAACTACATCAGTATGAATGACATTTGCAACTAGTAGCCAAGGGATACAACATGGACATACCAATCCCTTTGGGTCTACTAAGGCTAACACAAGACCTCGGTTTACCTACTTTACAACACCTAGTAGTGGTTTCCATACAATGCAAAGTGAAGCATCTTGAACAACACTGGTATACACCACCTCTTCACCATATGTTGTAAACATATATGCATCAAGCATACTCTTGACACAAATAGAAGTTTTGACTCAGCAAGTCCAAAACTTACAAAAGCAAATGGTGAGCATGCAAGCGAGCAAGGACACGAAAAGATACACATCGGAAGATCTTAGGCCTTATCCCTATGATAGGTATCTACATATGCCACCCTTTCCTCCACACTTTGAGACACATAAGTTTGATAAATATAAAGGAAAGGGTGATCCAAGGGATCATATAATAATTTTTCACATCTTGCATAGAAGTGGCACACAGACACTTATCTACTAAGACTATTTCCCTATAGTCTTGGAGGGTCTGCATTGGAATGGTTCTCACATCTACCTCCTAAAATTACTTCATGGGGAGAGATATCATATTTGTTTATCTCAAACTTCTCTCATAATATAGACAATCCAGTGAGCTTGATAGATTTGTGCACCACGAAGCAAAAAGAAACAGATACTTTTGCTATGTTCTTACAAAGATGGAGAGCATTATATAGAAGGTATCCAAGCAATATACCAGAGGTAGAACAAGTGGACATTAGTGAGAACCTCCTTCCACTAGTCAAATATCCTTTGCAAATGCAATGTTTTAATACATTCAAAGATATCACAGAAAAAAGGTCTAAAATGTGAGAAAGGATTGTTCGAATACGGTATCATAAAAAAGACTAAAGATGTAGGAGCACCCAACAATTCAAGTGCAGATAAACCCAAATTTTGGTCAAGGAATAAGAACATTACAAATGATGGTGTGGTTGATGCAAGAGTGGTCAATAGAGCTCAACCCACACTATCATTACAAGGACCAAACCAAAATGGGAATCAGTCACAAGAAAATAATGCAACTACAACCACTACCAATACAGTCCAATCCAATGTAGTTAGACCTCCAAGAAATATGGCACCAAAGAGAAATTTCACACCTTTGGGGGAACCTATTGATGCTACTCTAAAGAAGTTAATATAAATAAGCATGATAACTTTTTCAGAAGCAGGGCCATATGAACCAGGCCCATTCAAACCATCCTGGTGGAATGCCAACGAGTTCTGTGATTACCATAGCTCCAAGGAACACAAAACATCTAGTTGTTACAAGCTCATGAATCTTATCCAAGTGCTGATAGATCAAGGTGATATAACAATAGATACATATAAATGATCATTAAACTAGACACATATCATATACAAAGATCCTTTTGTGAAGCATGATTAAGGAGAAGCATCTACATCAAAAGGACATGACAGTATGACCAACTACACCAAAGTTGCATATGATTATACAATCAATGCAATTAGTGAAGGGGAGGCAATGACCTCCATTGACCCTAAAAACAAAGAGGTTCATAACAACTAGATTTGCGTGGTCTCAGACAATTCTCCATAAAAAAGAAGCAAAGATTTAACCCTTGTACATTCACATCTAATTGAATGGGGCCAAGAGGACTCACCAAATCTAGACTGGTTCAAGAATGATGAATCTATTGCAAAATTCCTTGGTGTTAGAGCAGGGTTTCCCTATGGGGATCATAAGGCAGGATTTTCAATTGACTTGGATAGAACAACATACTTTGGCAAGGCTAGCTCATCCTCGAATCTAGATGAATTAGAGGAGACAAAAACAATGACTAGAGGAAGACTGGACAATCTTCCCATTGATAGAGAACACTCAACACTTCTTATGGAGGAAACAAAAGAAGTCAACATTGGAGATTCATAAAATATAAAAATATTCATCTAGCAAAATATTTAAACCTTGTGGAGAAAGAAAACTTCATCAACTTCTTCAAGCAAAGACCCATCAACTTTGCATGGTCTTATGCAGATATGCTAGGATTGGACCCCAAGTTGGTACTGCATCACTTACCTCTCTTACCAGGAGCAAAGCGATACAAACAAAATATTGAGAAAAATGCATCCTCGCATAGCCTTACTAGTCAAGATTGAATTGCAGAAACTTTTAGATGTGGGCTTCATCAGACCTATCAATTATGCAGAGTGGATTTCCATTTTAGTCCTAGTAACTAAACGCTTTGGGAGAATCCAAATCTATATAGATTTCAGAGATCTTAACAAGGCTTGTCCTAATTAAGTTGATTTACCGCTCTCAAACATTGACATGATTGTAGATCTTACAGGAGGGAATACAATTCTATCACTTATGAATGGAATTTCTGGCTATAATCAGATCATAATAGCACCAGAGGACCAAGCTAAAACAACATTCACTTGTCCTTGGGGTACCTATTGCTGGAATGTAATGCCCTTTGGTCTCAAAAATGCAGGGGCAACATATCAAAGAGCTATGAACACATTATTTCATGACATGATACATGATTTCATGGAAGACTATGTCGACGACATCCTAGCAAAATAAAAAACCAAAGAAATTCATTTAGAGGTCTTGGAAAAAATATTTGACAGATTGGAACAATACAAGGTAAGGTTAAATCCAAAGAAGTGTGTGTTTGGTGTAACAACTGGAAAGCTGTTAGGATTCATAGTATCAAATAGAGGAATAGAAGTAGATCCTGCAAAGGTGAAAACCATCTTAGAAATACCAACACCAACAATAGTTAAACAACTCAGAAGTCTACAAGGTTGGCTTTAATCCATTCGATGCTTCATAACATAGTTGGCAGATAAGTGCCACCCATTTCAACACCTTTTGAAGAAAGGTGTTACTTTCAAATGGTTAGAACAATGGCAAGAGGCATTTCAATGTTTGAAATATTATCTATTGACAACACCAATTTTGATACCACTAGTCCATGGAGGACCATTACTCTTGTATATATCAGCCACCAACTTAGCTTTGGGTGCTCTTTTAGCACAACATGATGACTAGGGGAGAAAACGAGCAATCTACTACATTAGTAGAACTCTTGTAGGGTACGAATTGAAATACACTATTGTCAATATGTTGGATTTGGTTAAGTGTTATCATTGATGTCAACACTATATCCTGGTTGGAGACTATCTAGGTTAGATTTATCCCAGTTAGTCTTGGTAATCATTTTGGTTTTGGCTGTGATTTTGATCCGGCATTATCAAACCTCTGGAATCCATTTTGGTGCTTATTTTGATGGTTATATTCTTGCTATATTCTAGTGGCTTCATGGTTTGGCTATCGCTTTTGGCATTTCTAGTTACCAGATTGTTCTTGGCTTTACCGGCTAGCTTTTGCCTTTACCGGCTTCTGACATTCCCAGTTAGCTTTACCGGTATGTTGTTTTGGTGACTTGGTCAGTGGATTTTGGGTCCGACTTATGGAATCAGTTTTATTCATTTTTTTGGTGCTTCTTGCTCATATTTTGAGCATTTGGTGACTTTGCATTGGATGATGTGCTTTTATGATGGTCCTATTTGGATCTGGTTAAACTTTCACTGAGGGTTTCTACCGACAAGTGAAGCATGTTGGATTTTGGTCTTAGCGAAATGCTCGACAGACATAATTGTTTGGTTACTTGATTTAGGTCCATGCTATGCAATATAAATTATAATATTGGTTTGGTGGTATCATGTGATGTAATTTTTATATTTATGAGTTTATGGGTTTAGGGTTTAGCCAACCTTGTCAATAAGGTTGATGATCTATATTTATAGGTGACTTGTTTATGTAATTTAGAGAAGATGCAATGGTTATGGATGGTTAAGTCTGCATTATAGGAGAAGGATTAAGTGTGAATAAAGTCATATCATTCAGGTGAAGGTTGGAAAGGTTTTGTATTGCAGAGAAGACATCAATGCTTAACCAGAACTGTATCAGGCATTAGTAGATGCTTCTTTTATAGTTCATTGTTTTCTAGATTGTAGTCCGATGATTTTGTAAGTCAGTGAGACTTCCCTTTGTGATGAGCACTGCGCTCTAGGCTGTTGGCCTTTCTGCATGTGTAGACCCCATTGTAATTTAATTCACAATACTACTATAGAGTATTCATCTGATTGTGGGTAGGGTTTCCCATCGCGGATTTTTATTTTCTGGGTTTTCCATGTCAAAATATTGGTGTTATGTGTGTTGTGATTTTATGTTATATTCTTCATTGGGTTGTGCTCTGGTTTAAGGTTTATAATTGAATTGATTGCTGTTATTGTTAGTAAACTGATTCACCCCCCTCTCAGTTTACTACCAGTATCTGTACATTCCAACATACACTATTATTAAGCATGTATGCCTAGCAGTGGTCTTTGCCTTCTAGAAGTTAATACACTACATGATCAATCACAAGATTAATCTCATTGAAAAATTTGATCCACTCAAGTACCTTTTAATCAGATTTGCATTGACAAGAAGGTTGGCCAAATGGGTTATGATCCTCAGTGAATTCGACATAGAATATGTTGATAGGAAAGCCATCAAAGGGCAAATTATTGTAGACTGATTGGTAGAAGCACCAATGATAGACCACCATCCTATGTTGATAGACTTTCCAAATGAGTCTATCTTTACAGTCACAATATCTAATGAATGGAAATTATTCTTTGATGGATCACATACAAACCATGGAGCAGGGGTGAAAATTCTTTTTATCACGCCTCAAGGTGATTTTATTCATATCATTCATAATAAGATTCACATGCACAAACAACATAGTCGAGTTTGAAGCCTTGGTTACAAGATTTTAGACATCAGTGCAATGGAAAATAAAGGACCTACAAGTCTAGGGTGACTCTCAACTCATTATAAATCAGGTAAATGATGATTATGAAACCAAAGATGACAAGATGATACCTTATAAGAAGTTGGTAGATTAATTAAAGCCACATTTTGCCAACATCACATTTGAGAAAATCCCCAGGGTACAAAACCAAGTTGCGGATGCAATGAAAACTATGGGATCTCTCCTTGCCATGCCAAACAATGGAACTTAGTTTGAGTTCGTAGTGAAACAACTAATGGTACCTTCATATGAGATACCAACTTTAGAATATTTTTGTGCAATAATAGGACCTGAATCTCCTTGGTATCAAGAGATATATGCATATTTACATGATTAATATATGCCACCTGGCCTTTCATCAAATCAAAGGAAGACTTTCATAAGATAGGCCTCTAGATACATACTCATTGTAGATACACTATACAGAAGAGGTTTGGATACAACTCTACTTAGATGTCTCAATGCCAATGAAGCACAAGTATCTCTGCAATAAGTTCATGATGGCATTTGTGGCATCCATGTCAGTGGCCCAACTCTAGCTAAAAAAATGTTGAGAACAAGATATTACTGACCGATAATGGAGAGAGATTCATACAAATATGTGCAAAGATGCAGACAATGTTAGATCCATGGAGACCTAATCCATGCACCAACACAAGATCTTCAACCAATAACATTAACATGGCCATTCTCACAATGGGGACTTGATTTAGTAGGGAAAATCAACCCTACTTCATCTAATGGACATAAGTTCATTCTCATTGCCACAAAATATTTGACTAAATAGGTTGAAGTAATCGCTATGACCTATACTACAAGCAAGAAAATAGCTAAGTTTATTCTGAACTATATTTATGGAATACCAATGAGCATTATAATGGATAATGGTAGACCTTTCAAAAATTATGAAGTAGCAGAAATTTATGAACAGTTCCATGTTCAACACTGTTTTGAAACTCCATATTATCCTCAGAGAAATGGTCAGGTAGAAGCAACAAACAAAACAATCTTAAAAATTCTGAAAAAGGTTGTCAATGAAGCAGGCCGAGATTGGCACATATAGCTCAATCCTGCTCTATGGGCTTACAGAACATGTGTACACACAGCAATAGGTGCCACACCGTACTCCTTGGTATATGGAACATAAGCCATTTTGCTCGTTGAAGTGGAATTACCGCCACTGAGGATCTCTTTAAAGAATATCATATCTGATGAAGATCACAGAGTTGCAAGGTTACAAGAGTTGGAACTCTTGGATGAAAAGAGACAGACTTACTTGAATCACTTACAAGGATATCAAAATAGAATGCATAGAAGCTACAATAAAAGATTAAGACCACGTCACTTTGAAGTAGGAGAAATCTTCTTGATAGAAAACTAGAGAAACTTAGTGGAGTGAGAAAAGCCAAGAAAAATTGAAGCAAACTGGCAGGGCCCTTTTATCATAACATGAGTAGTTGGAAACAACGCTTATCATTTAACAACAATGGAGGGAGATCCACTACCCAAAACCATTAACAACATACACCTAAAAAGATATTAAATCTAAGGGATGGGTTCATTTAAATTTTCAAGTACAACATTTGCATATTTCTTTACTGTATTGCATCATCTCTGCATCATACTTTCTTTCATATCACCATTGCACAACATGTAGCTACATATCATTATTGCTTTCACATATAATTGCATCAATAAAGCAAGGAGATTGTATAAGTCATTCCCTAGCTGCACTAAAAGGAGTGAAGGTTGTCTCATTTCCTAGATACTTGTTCATGAAGTTTTAGGAGGTCTTTAGTCATTTATCTTTAACGTCACCTTGTAATTGAGCTTTATCCATGGTTGAATAAGAGGTTTCACTGTTGAGCCTTGTTACCCAAAGTCAATCAATTTCAATATGTTACACCTTAATCAATGGCTCTAAGACATTATAGATACCTAGTTGGTCATGTGGCTAGTGAAAAATCCAATATTCTACTTCAACGCCGCTGTAATTGTCATAACCAAGTAGGTTTCATTACTTACCAGTCAAGGCAAATAAATAAAAAAAGATGCCAAATATCCATCTCAAGGCAAAATAACACAGATATATAACTGAAATATTATGCAAAAATGTGTAATAAAATCTTAACTAAGGGAACATGCGAGTAACTCCAGAAGGGCTATGGATGTCTACTGCCAATGGAGCAATATTCAAGAGATTATAGTGTATAACTTCGTCAGAGCCCTAAAATCTTGCTAGCAGCGAGGCTCTATCTAGGATGCTTTTGAAGTCAGAATAACTCATGTATCTAGCCACATAGGATTCCAAGGGTCTTTGATGGTTATACTTGAGTCAGAATAAACTCAAGTGCACACACATGGGCAAAAAGGGATCAAAGTTTCAAGAATTGGTGGAGAAGTTTTCCATGCCTCCATTCATAAATCTTGATTACATAGTGTGTTAAATTTAGATGATCTAAATTATTTTGAGAACGGATTGAGCTCCTATCTCTAAAATGTTTCACACCTTTAATTCAATTAGTACATTTCAAAATGAAGGATGCATATACTCACCCTTGTTTGATTAGGAACTTCATCTTCGTCATGCATCTTGCATTAGCATAACTCATATAAAAAATTCATTATCTTCATATGCATCATCATCTCAACATAGGTCTGCATACTTGGGGGCATAACTGAAAAAATAGTAAAAAAAAAATCAGATAAAGTCCTGAAAAAAATATTAAAAATCATAAAATGATCCTGAACAAAATCAATCAAAAACATTCAGATAAATCTTCAAAAAATCCGAAAACATTTGCAAAACACAAAAATATTAAAAATCGTAAAATGTCATGAAAAAACAATAAAAATCAGAAAAAGATCCTGAACAAATACCAGAAAAAACCCAAAAAAAAATCATAAAACAACAAAACCAAAAACATTCGAAAACGATCCACAAAACCCTAAACATCAAAAAACTCAAAAATAACCTAAAAATTGAAAAAACAATAAAAAAGCACCAAAACAATACATCAGTCACAATTCAAAATAAATTATCCTTTGCAAATGACAAGCATTTCAATAGACACAAAATGCAAAACAAATCAAAACATTGAACTTAACAAATCATGGATCGATAGACAAACTACTGAGCTAGTCTACAACCTAACCGATCAATGCCTATCAGTTGTCAACATCCTTATCAAACAACGTGCCTTTACAGATACATCATTCCTAAAATAGGCACCTATCATATATCATGTCCTAACGAATACATCTTTCCTACAATGCGTATCCTATCAAACAATCATCCTAGCAACACTTATCCTTGGCAAGAAGATCAATGTGACTATTGGATTCTATGGTCAAGTGTGTCTTATCTTTCACTGATTTATCTTTTATCAATTTATGTCAGACCATGTTACTATGCTACTCAAGGATATCCAAAAGTGACTAGAGGAGTCGTGATGGACATGATATTTTTCTTTGTTTTCTATTTGTGGTGTGAACTAATGAAGTTCTGGGGCAATAGTTCTAGTGGGTGTCTGTGATTGATACGTTCATTTGGCAAGTATCCTATGCAAAAATTGAAGTCATGGATATCTATGCTTGTGACTACCACACATACCTCAACCCCTGGTGCTATTCCTAGAATGGAGGGTTCATTCCTTATTTGCTACGTGTTTGTTTCTTTGCAATGAGATATATTTACATTATGGTTCCTCATACCTTGATGTACAAAGCTTCATTGTTACATAATAAGGCTCAAAGATGAAAAATGTGTCAAATATGAATAAAGACAAGAAGACTATTCATCATCAATCATATCATTTCATTTTTCTAATCTCATCATGCTGATTGTTTTAATCAAGATCATTCTCTCATCAAGCATCTTTTCTTAAATCAACCTTTTCAATTCTTTCCAATCATTCTTTCATCTAACATGATCTCTCTCATCACTTAATTCCAATCTTTTCATCTACGATTATTTCATTTCCTCATATCAACTATTCTATCTATCAATCAATTATTCCTCACCTTCATCATATTTTATTTTTCATCCAATTTTGATCTATCATTTGTCTTATACAAGATTAGTCCTTCCTAAAACCAGACACGATCATCTATCATTTGTCTTATACAAGATGTATCCTTTCCAAAACCAGACATTTTGATAATCTTTGTCTTATATAGGATGTGTCCTTCTTGAAACCAAACTTTATTAATCCCATCAATCAAATCAATCTGATCAATCCTATCAATCCTATCAATCCCATCAATCCTATCAATCTTATCATTTAATCAATCTACAAATAATTCTAACCATTTCTTCTATCCAATCAAACTCATCTATGTCATCAAGTTAAATATTCTTCATATTTCATCTAACATTCTTCCACTTTCGAGAGATCATTCATGCCTTCAACGCACAAACAATCTCTCGAGGAGGCATTATACCATAACATCACCGGGGCATACTGGGGCATAAATTTTTCATTTTCTTTGAAACAACGTCATCTCGACATTGTGTCAAAGAGGGGCAAATGTAGACACCTAAAAATGTCTCACTGATAATTGCTAATTATTCTTATGAATTAACTCAATCATCATCTTTTCAATCTTACTAAATTGCTCAAATTTCAATTCTTCATCAATTAATCATTTAACCCCCTTTCTAAATTTTACTTAAATATTATTTATTTAATTAATTACGATTATTTCCTTAATTAAATAATATTTATTATTTAATTAATCATATTTCTAATGTTTAAATAATTTCATTTAAAGTATTTAAATTAATTAATTTATTCCTCCAATTCCCCAAATTCAAATTTTAATTAATTTCATCTAATTTCATTTCACATTTCACCAAATTTGAATTTTAGTTAATTTCATGTGCATTTCAGCAGTCAAAGGTCTAAATTCAAATCCAAATTGAAAATGAAAATCAAATTCAATTTCAAAATCCTACAACACATGTTGAAATCATAACTGATTGATCAAATCAGTTAACTCTTTAGTCACCCCTTTTCACTCCAAATCACCTTTTTCTGACCGATCAATCAATCCACTTATCTCTCCAATCAATTCAACCATCTGATTCATCAACTCAGTCAACTAGCTCATCTATTCAATCCACTAGCTAATCTATGAGATCATTGCCTTCTGCTTACAAAGCTAAAGTTGCTGTTATTGATGAGATCCAAAGTGTGACTATTATGACAATAGATATGTTGGTTGGTAAGCTAGTTGCATTTGAGTTGAGCGAATTTGGAGAATCACATGGTAAATTTGAGACTGCATTTAAAAGCCTTTGTGTCTGAAAAACTGAAGTATGATTCGAGAGAGAGTTCATCTAGGGTGTCAAAATATGAAAGAGAAATGAGAGATATAGAAGAGAAGTAAAAATAATTGGATGAGCTTGAAGCACTTATTGCTCAAAGATTGCCTAAGGGAGTCGATAAGTGTGATTAAAAGTTACCTTTGAAATGTTTCTCTTGTAATAAGATAGGACATTTTGCTTCTAGGTAACCTGAAAGAATTTCTAAGTATGATAAGCATGAAAGGCATGATAGATTTGATAAGCATGATAAGTATGATAAGCCCTATAAGCCTAACTAGAAGTACAAATATCAGAAGAGATGTTATTATGTTGTTGATAAAGGTGTGATAGATGAAGAGTCAGAGAATGAGAATTCAGGAGATGAATTTGTATTTATTGCTATCAAGGAAAATGATCCTATACTAGTGAATCCTACAAGCTGCATTGTTGAGGAGAAAGATTTGGCTGCAAAGATTGAAGAGAAAGATGAATGGGTAATTGACAACGGTTGTTCACATCATATGACAGATGATAAAATAATTTTTGAATATGGAAAGGTATGATGGTGGTATAGTGATATTTAAAGATGATATAGCTTGTGTGATTTGTGGTAGAGGTTCTATATCTTTCAGTGTTAAGAATAATATTGATGATATCTTATATGTTGAAGGTTTGAAGCATAATGAGTGTTGGACAAATGGTTGACAAGGGATATGATTTGCAATTCAAGAATGGTAAATGCAAGATTATGAATTCCTCCGGTATAGAGATTGCATCAGGGACTAAGACAAAAGGTAATATCTTTCACTTGAATGCTGGTGAGAAAAGTTGTTTGATTGCTTAGATTGATGAAAGTTGGTTATGGCATAGAAGGACGTGTCATGATAATTTTGATTTCATGACAATAATAAGTTATAATCAAGTTGTTAGATATTTTCCTAAGATTGTAAATCCTTCTAATCCAGTATGTATAGAATGTCAGTTGGGAAAGAAAACAAGAACTTCATTTAAGAGTAAGTTGTATACATCTAATGGATTGTTAGATCTTGAGCATACTAACTTGTGTGGTCCTACAAGAGTGAGAAGCATGTGGGGTGAGAGGTATTTCATGTTGTTGATTGATGACTACTCTAGAATGATGTGGGTGACTTTTCTAAGGGAGAAATCAGAAGCACTGGAGAAATTCAAGATATTCAAAGCTAAAGTAGAGACTGAGATAGGGTTGAAGCTGAAGTATCTGAGATTTGACAGAGGAGGAGAATTCACATCTGGTGAGTTTGACTCATTTTGTGAGAGGAATGGAATTATAAGATATTTATCTTCTCCTAGAACCCCTCAGCAGAATGGAGTTGTTGAAAGGAAGAACATAACTATTTTGGATGTTGCGAGAACTATGTTGATTGATGGAAATGTTGTACCAACCTTTTGGAAAGAAGTTGTTAGCATTTATTTACACATTCAACCCGGTGCATATAAAAGGTGATTTCAGTAAGACTCCTTATGAGCTATGGTTGTGTCATGTTCCTACAATTATATATTTCAAAGTTTTTGGAAGCAAATGTTATATCAAATGAGATGAGGATATAGGGAAGTTTGGTGCAAGATGTGATGAAGGAATATTCTTGGGATATTATACTAAGAGAAAGGCCTACCAATGTTACAATAAGAGGTTGAAGAAGATAGTGGAAAGTGAAAAAGTGAAGGCTGATGAACGTCATGGGAAGCATATCAGAGCATGCAGATATGAGATTGATGATCAGTATATTGTCTCTAAGCTTGCATAGACTAAGATCCTAAAGTAGGATGCTCTGGTAGAGACAGTTACTCTAGATATTGTTAATGCCGGTGAAGAAGTTGAAGTACCTGAGAATCAAAATAATCAAAAGGCTCCGAGGTATGTGAAATTGAATCATTCAAAGAATCAGATTATTGGTGACAAAAATAAAGGCGTGATGACTAGGAGAAGGATTGGTGCTGAAAAGATATGTCTGATTTCTAAGATTGAACCTAAAGATGTTGGTGAAGCATGTAAGGATGAGAACTAGATAAAATATATGGAGTAAGAGTTGAATCAGATTGAGAAGAATAACACATGGGAGCTTGTTCCAAGACCTAAAAACAAGAATGTGATCGAATACAAAATGGGTGTTTTGAAAAAATTGAATGAAGCTAGTGAAGTGGTGAGAAACAAAGAAAGATTGGTGTGTAAAGGATGCTCTCTGATGGAAGTAATTGATTACGAGGAGGATTTTTCTCTTGTAGCTATAATTGAAGCTGTTAGATTGCTTCTTGAATATGCTGCTTACAAGAATTTCAAGGTGTATCAGACTGATGTCAAATTAGCCTTTTTGAATGGTGATCTTGAAGAGGAAGTATACATTGAGAAATTGGAAGGATTTTCATTATTAGATGAAGGAGACATGTTATGCAGATTGAAGAAAGCACTTTATGGATTGAATCAAGCCCCTAGAGCGTGATATGATAGATTAGATAAGTATTTGATGAAGTTGGGATTTTGCAAAGGTACTACTGATAGTAATTTATACTTTAAGGTTGATAAAGATAATATTTTGATTGTTGAAGTATTTGTGGATGACATTATTTTTGGAGGATATGATTATTTGAGTATGAATTTTGCTGATGATATGCAAAAAGAATTTGAGATGTCTATGATAGGAGAGATGCAATTCTTTTTAGGATTGCTAGAATACACAAACTAGTAAATTCGTTTTAATTTCTCAATCTAAGTATGTGAAAGAACCGTTGAATAAATTTGGGTTAGCTGAATCCAAACATGTTGGAACTCCTATGGTGACTGGATGCAAGTTGTCTAAGCAAGATGAATCTTAAAAAGTTAATCAGACCTTGTATAGATCTATGGTTGGTAGACTGTTGTACCTGACTCAAATTAGACCAGATATTATGCATGTTGTTTGTCTTTGTGCTAGATTTCAAGCTAATCCTAAAGAGAGTCATGTCACTGTTATGAAGAGAATTTTTAGACATTTGAAGGGGACTGCCGATTATGGGTTGTGGTACTCGAATAATGATGATTTAATGTTATGTTCTTATACTGATGCTGATTGGGTAGGTGGCGTAGATGATTGAAAGAGCACTAATGGTCGAGCTTTCTTTTTGAGGAAGAAGTTGGTTTCATGGGCAAGTAAGAAACAAGATGCTATATCTCTATCTACTGCTGAAGTTGAATACATTGCTGCTGCTAGCAACTGTACTCAAGTAGTTTGGATGAAGAAGATGTTGAAGGATATTAGATTTATATTTGATAAGCCTATTGTTATATAATATGATAATCGGTGATAAATTTAAAAAACTCCCCTCAAAAAAAGATATTAAATATTGGCGAATATTTATTTATTTTGGATAAAAATAATAATTTTTATTGGCAAATATTTCATTTTCTAAAAGAAAAATATTAATTTTATTGGCAAATTTTTTACATCAAAATTTTTTGGTAGAAAATCTTGGAAAATGTTAGAAAATAATATGAGTATGTATTAATTACTATTGCAAATAATTTCATTTAAAAAAATATTTTTAATAGAAAAGTAGAGGCCTAAGGTGGAAACCATTAATGAGTTTAAAGGGTAGACACTACTTTATTTAGTTGCTTCTATTAATTTAAATTTATTTAATAGCCCTCTTTGTATTTTTTTAGATAAAATGTAGTTAAAATTTGTAATACTCATGGGGTCCAAAATTGCTTTTATACCATTGATTTCCATTGAGGTCAACATTTGAAAAGCAACTCAACCCTCATGAGCATTACAACTTGTAGGTACAATTTACCTCATTGAATGTAATGATGTTCATTAGATTATATTTTGAATCAATGGTGGTAACTAAAGATTGCTGATAAAACCCTAAAGTAACTAATAATTATGATGTATTATTGGTGAATTAATTTAATTTTTTACAATAAATTATAAAATTTGGCGAATCTGATCCAATCATGTATCAAATATTTGATGAATCTTTGAGATTAAAATTTTAGTAGAATAAATTATCTAGCGATTGAAATAATTATAAAATAAAATTTCGTAAAAAATGTGGCAATTTAGGTCACCTTAAAACTTGAACTATTAGCCAAATTTTTATTTCCAATTTTAAAAAATAGCCAATTGGCGAATATTAGCCACTAAAAAAATCACTAATGACAATTCAAGTGATATATTTCCAAGAATTTGGCACTGCATTCTAAGACAAATGATATATCAATTAAGTATCACTTCTTGAGGGAGAAGGTCAATGATGAGGAAGTAAAATTGGAGTATGTATCGATAAAGGATCAGATTGCAGTTATTTTTACTAAGCCTTTTCCTATAGATACATTTTTCGATTTGAGAGACAAGTTAGGGGCCTATGCCCCTCCTGATGAGAACTAGGTGCATTAAGATGCATCAATCCGGTGGACTTCATAGTCTTATCTTCTTATCCGGGTTGATGAGTTGGTGTTGCTACTTAGTTGAGGTATTCAGTGTGTTGTTTAGATTTGTGAGTTTATCCTAAGGAGGAGAGATTGTCCTTCTTAGAGGGAGATATTATCTGGTTTGGGGAGAGAAGCATGATTTGTTTATATCTTTGGCATTGTTGTCAAAGGGGGAGAGAAGCATGTGAAAAAATGCCTTATCTTTTGAGCTTTGTGTGCATGATCTTAGGGGGAGTTTGTTGGTGTTGATTTATTCCTTTGCATTGATTGTTTTTCATATTCAAATTTTGCCATCAATGTCAAACGGGGATATTGTTGGACATTGCTGCTACTAGGATATGTTGTTGTCATTGATGTCAACATATTCCTATGTTTTGTTGTTTAGTGATCTAATCATTGTAGTGAGTTGATTTGGTTTGTTTATCTGTTTGCTATGCTGAATCTACTAAGATACTTCATTCTTTATGATGCCATGTGATTATTTGATTGAGTTGAGGATTCTGATATGAAGATTTATTTTCAGTGTTTAGTGTTGCAGTATTATTGTATTTGATTTGTTGTGCTTTGGTATGATTATATCTTATGTTGCAGATTTGGGAGTGTTTGGGATGTGCGTGTGTATCTTCATTTTAGATGGTTCATGATTTGATGCTTTGCAAGCTATTTTTCTTGTTCGAGTTGTTGTTGATAAGTGTTCTTGAGTGTTAGTGTGTTGATCGATGAAGATTTGATTAAGTGGTGTTGATGCAACTATTTTAGATTATTCTAATGTGCTTGTTGGTGTTTCCTAATCATGTCCTATTTGTTTTGGTGGTCCGCATTCATCATTGTGCATGTTCTTGAAGATCTTACGGGTCTGATGACATTCTTCATGTTATGCGATATTTTGGTAGTGTACCGTGTTGCAGTTGATCTTGGTGAGATTTCCGATGATGTTGCATATTGATGGAGTTGATTTTGTTATATGCTATGTTGTCTATGACATTGAATTGGTCTGATGATTTATGTATCATGTGATGTAATTTTATAATTAGGTGTTGAGGGTTTGGCCAACCTTGTAGTCAAGGTTGATGATTTGTATAAATAAGTGTTATATTTGTGGATCTGTGATGTATGGGTGTTGAGTCTGCATTATTAGAGAGTGGTGTGTGTGTGAATAAGAGAATTCATCTTTCGGTGTGGTGTATTGAGCAGAGAGTGTTGCAGGGAAGGCAAATAAGATTAATCGGAGCTGTCATCAAGCATTAGAGATGCTATTCTTGCAGTTCATCTTTGTTAGATTGTAGTCTCAATATCTTTGTAAGGTAGTGAACCTTCCTTGAGGGTTGTATCCTTCTAGGTCATTGTATTTTGAGAGGTGAGCTCTAGGCAGTGTGCCTAAATACATGTTCATTCCCCATTATAACATTTACACATACTACTACAAATTATCATCTCATTGTGGGTAGGTTCCCACCATGGTGTTTCGCTTGACCGGGTTTTCCACATCAAAATCTTGGTGTTATGTGTGTTGTTGTTATTGTGTTGATATTTCTTCTTGTTGTAGTTGACCAGATCTAAGATTGTGCTTAAATTGTTTATTTTGGTGAAAACTGATTCATCCCCCCTTTCAGTTTTCCTTCATTGTTGTTGCCAATAGAGTCATCCTCTTCTAATGTATCTAGGTTTTATGGCACAAACTATGTCATTTGGAGCTCAAGAATGGAAGTCTATTTATCCTCTCTAGGTTATGATGTATCAATGTCAGCTGAAGATAAATATATTGTCCTTGCTACTCCTCCAAGTGACCTTGATGCTAAAAGGAAACATGAGAGAAATGTTGAAGCAATGAAGACTATTCTCAGTGGATTGTCTGAAACAGAGTCCTTGATGTTGACATTATGAATGAATTGATTGTGTTGCATTCATGTTTTGCCATTGATGTCAACACTAGCTGTTATGGTTGGTTACCAACACTAGCTGTTATAAATGGTTACCTACAGACAGGTTTTGGTTATCGGTAGAAGATCTAATGTTATCTATAGAAGAGATTATCTGTTGGACACTTCTGGCATGAAATGTGATTGGTCACATGTGATACATTCTTCTGGAGCATGTTTTGGTCAGTTGGTATTGGCTTAGTATTGGATATTATCATACACTCTTGTAAACCCTTATTGAAATTGGTTTAAGGCTTTACCGACAGAGTTTTGATTCAGGAATCATGATAGGATGCAGAAGTGGTGTTGGTGCGAGTTCTAGATGGATTTCAGGATGCTGAAGATGTTCTTTGATCGTGCTTCAACTGCTTGAAGATATTTCTTTGGTGTGGTGGACCCAGAATAGGTCCAGTGCCTATCTAGGTTATGGATTGGTATCATGCTAATGTGTACTCCACACGTTACCGGGATGTTTCAGGAGGATTTATAGTTTTTTTTATTGTTGTTTTGATCTTAAGTCAACATGGCATATCATTGTAATACAAAATTATGTAATGATCTTATTGTAATATATTTTAGCTGGTCAACCTAATTGATTTAGGCCTTAGGGTTTGTATAAAATGATGTAAGATATCATTTGTAGATCATGAAATGGAATGGAATATGCGAATATTGTAATATCATTTAGGTAGAGGATTAGGTCGATGATAGGTGATCGAATTGGGATTAAGGAAGATGTCAAAGGGCCTTTGATATTGAGCTTAATTGGGACTGTAATCAAGGATGATAGATGCTATCTCTGGTAGTTAACTTTATTGGATTGTTGTCCATTTATCTTGAGGTGGTTTTAACCTCTATAGTCAGTGACTCTTTTGTAATGAGTAGTACGCTCTAGGCAATGTGCCTTCCTGCATGTGCAGACCCCTCATTGTATCACATAATTTTTGTAGAAGTATCATTTGACTATGGGTAGGCTTCCCACCATGGTTTTTCCCTTCTGGGTTTTCCACGTACAAATCATGGTGTTATGTGGTATGGTTTCTTTGCATTGATTATCTATTTAATTGTTGAGTTACATTGTTTATCAGTATCTGTGTCTACTGGCATATGTTTCTGCTTTACCAATATTTGAATGTTTATGTGCTCTAGTTTAAGATTGTATTATGGATTAAAAATTATAATTTGTTAACAATTGATTCAGCCCCCCTCTCAGTTGTTCACCGGTTATCCTAACACTTGAAAGTCAAGAAATGTAAGTCTTCAAAAGATATATAGGATAAGTTGAAGAAAATATATGGAGAAGTGCCTAGCACTGCAGATTCAAACCATGGAAAGAAAAAGAAGAGAGGTTCTAGCAAGAATAAAGATGATAAAAAAGGTCATATTGTAGCTGGAGTGAAGATGAAAATAAGACCAATTATTTATGGCACAAGAGACATTGGGAAGAAAACATCAAAGTGTGATACTGAGACTCAATCTAGAAAGTAAGAAGTGTTTTGTAGTGATGATGAAGATGAAGAGGATGCTGACATTGATGTGGATCTTGAAAGAGAGTTGAGATGCACTCTTGAAGAATTAGACAAAGTTAGGAAATAATATGAAAAATAAAAGATGATAGCCTTAGAGTAACAAGAACGGTTGAGAAAGAGACTTGAAGATTCTATAATAAATATCAACACAATGACCACTCTGTTACAAGTGCGGTTGCTATTGCAACAAAAGATTGAATTGTTAATGCCCAATACAACCACTAGACTTATAGAATCCACAAGAGTCGGTTAAGCCATGTCACAAACCTGAGCACTACGCTACACAACACAAGGAGAGAAAGGGTGCACACCTTGCAACAATCCCCTAGTGCAAGTGAGGGGTTTGAACCTATGACCAAGATTTGATACCACTTGTTACAAGTGTGGTTGTTGTTGCACCAAAATATCAACCTGTTAATTCCTGATACAACCACTATACTTATAGAATCCACATGAGGCAGTTAAGCCATGTCACAAACCCAAGCGCTACACTGCACAACACAAGGAGACCAAGGGTGCACACCCAACAAAATCATCTAGAAGAAGTCAAAGCTATGTGTGAAGTAATAACATCAAACTTTGATGCCAAGAATAGAAGGTGTGAAGAGTTAGAGTCATAAGTAGAGACAAAACAAAAGGAGTGTCAAAATCTAGAAGATGAAATGGTAAATCTAAAAAGGGAGCTTGAGAAGTGCAAAAAATATCAAGCTAAGGATGAAGTATGAGGGTAGTACTAGTGCTTCAAACAATATGTTGAAAAAGCAAAATAAAAACAAGAATTCTACCTGTGTAGGGGGAAAGTGCCACTAAGTAAACAAACCCTAATCCCACCCTCATGTACACACTTGTGGAATACGAAAGAGCCTAGGGTGGTAACACACTTTGGATACTTCTTGTGAGGAAGAGAGAGCCAAGGATTACCTCCTAGGGTTTCTATTCCTTTGCTGTAAATGAGGGGTAGAAGTGATGCAAAGTGCAGATTTGAATGATTAACATAGAATGCTAGTGTACACAAGCAACTCTAATCTGGAAATGCATAATTGAAAATAACTGATATGCAACTGAAAAATATTGATTAGGGGATGAATTAAGAAGTGAACCTATGCCAGAAATCTGAGCCAAAAAGTCTGGGACAAGGGTGCTATGTCCCTGTGCTGATTCTGCAAACTGGAAGCTGTAACTGACAGGCTGAGATATGAAGATCTTGAACTGTTTATTGCTGGCAATATTACAAGGATATTGAGAAGGTTGTTGATGATTATGGACATAACTGGTTAAAGATGTTTTACTATCTTGATATTATTATTTTGTCATTGATGTCAAGAAATTGAATTTCTAATTTAGTATGATGTTGCCATATCTTAAGAAATATGATATGAAGATTATAAAGAAGTCTGTAAAGACACAGGAAAGAATATGATGAATAAGGGGATAAGTTATTCAATGGGCAACTCTACCGAGTCAGACAATGATGAGATCTTGATGTTTTAGATTGTTTTAACATCATACATATGTTGTAAAGTGTAAAGGTTAATACTATACTATGTTATCAAGCAAAGAACCTAGTCGGTAAACCCTAAGGTTATCGCAGTCGGTTAATGAAGACAGAATGTCTACCGAGTGAAGTTTAGTATTCACCGAGTTGTAACCGAGCTATAATAGAATGCATTAAATGTTTACATGTGATATTTAATGAAAGATGCTGATGAGATGGAGCGGATCAATGATTGGCAAGCCATAGAAGAAGTTTGTTAAACGAATCTAAGGCAATGGAAAGTCGGCAAGAAGATCTACAACTTAGATTGAACCGCATTACCCTAACACAAGTTCCAAGGTGATTGTGCAAGTTCCAAGCCGGGGTAAAATGTTTTCAGATCGAAAGATACAATGAACCTGGACAAGATTGAAGATATGATGGCTATGATTGATCATGGGAAATGTGATCAAGGAGATTAAGCGGTTAGAAGATTGTTTATAAATAAGGAACTGTTGACAAACAATGTATGTGGGCAAGTGTATGCATAGGGATGCTACATAGTGATTACCGAGCACAAAAGCTTGAAGACCTGTTAGAATAAAAGAGTATTGATGCCCAGTAGATAGACATGATTAGTTCTATGTCTAGATTGTATTGAACAAATAGGAATCTGCTTTAGCATTTCAGATGTGAAGTTGCAGATAGATTGTATTACTATTATTTTGTGAAAGTGACAGGAAATCTCTTCACCGAGTGGACTTAACAGTCTTATATGTAAATCCTCTAACAAGGTGACATTCTGATTGAGTGTTTGAAATCCTTTGACAAGGTCACTTCTAACAAAGTGAAGATCTTAACAGATCTGAGGGAAATCCCTTAACCGGGTCACATCTAGCAATGTGTTTGTAATCTTTAACAGGATTTGCTTTTAATCAAGCATACTCTAGAAGAGTATATTTCTTAGTGGGTTGGAAATCCCATAGTGGTTTTTCCCTATTTAGGTTTCCACGTTAAATCTGGTGTTATGAGGTTTATATTGTTCATATGCTTTTGAGTTTGCATGTTTGACAGTTTTTGATTATATGACTGATATATATTATCGAGGTTGAATCTGATGTTTTTATGGATGATTAAGTTTGTATGATTCACCCCCCCCTCTCATCTTGTTGGCTATTGGATCTGTACTTATATTAAGTATCAGAACTATCAATTGGTATCAGAGCCTTGGACTCCGAAAGGAAAGTTTAAAGGCACTTGAGTTAAAGATCCAAAGATGTATAAGAGGGATGCACCTAAGCTGAATAAGTCAAGTTTCTCTACATGGCAGAAAAGGATGAAGCTACATCTATCAAGAGTTGGAGAATATGCTATATACTATCTGGAGAATGATTTTGTTGCACTGAGCACCTATCCATTGACTATGGAAGAGATAAAGGTGAAGCAAGAACATATTCAAGCAATGATTGAAATAACATCTGCATTGACTGATTCTGAGTTTAATGATCTAGAAGGCTGCAATGATGCAAAGGCAATGTGGACTAAGCTCATATCAGTATATGGAGGAGATGAACATGTTCAAAGAGAAAAAGTTGATAGTCTAAGAGGACAACTTGAATCTATGAGGATGAATGAAGGTGAGAACATAACCCAGTACAGTACAAGACTAAAGGAGATTGTAAATCAAATCAAAGGAGCAGGAGGAGCTATTGAAGTAAAGGATGTGACAAGTAAGTTGTTAAGAACCCTTTTACCTACCTATGCAATCCGAGTTTCTGGAATCAATGTATTGAGGTCTGTACCTAATATGCCAGTTTCCTTGGATGCTACTATTGGCAAGCTACATGCATTTGAGTTAAGTAATTTTGATAACAGTGGGTCATCGGTAAATAAAGTTGAATCTGCATTTAGTTCTTTTCATCTGAATGAATCTAATGATTACAATGAAAGAAAGTATAAGTACTCTGAAGGAGATCACAGTGGAGCAAGTGAAAGATTTTGGAAGAACATGGAGGAGGTACACAAACTGTATGAAGAAATTAGAAAGCAAGAAGAGTTTGAAGCACTATTGGCCAAAAGGTTACCGAGAGGCAAAGGTAAGTATAAAGGAAAACTACATTTGAAATGTTTCAATTGTGATAAGATTGGACATATGGCTTCTAACTATCCTGACAAAGATTTCACTGAAAAGAGAGATTACCGAGATGACAGACAGAAAGATAATCATTACAGAGGACACCAAGACTTCAGAAGAAGAAAGACATGCTTAATTGCTGATGAGGAATCTGAAGATGATAAATTAGATGAGACTGATACAAAGGAAGTTTTTTATGTGGGTATCAAGGATGGATCGGATGAAGAAAGGTATGAAGAAAAAGCCCTAATATCTCACATAAACACTAATGATTCTTGGATTATAGATAGTGGATGTTCACATCATATGACAGGAGATAAACACAAATTTGTTATGTTAGAAGATTATGATGGAGGCTATGTTAGATTTGGTAATGATGCACCATGTCTGGTAAGAGGTAAAGGATCCATAGCACTTCTTGATAAAGCAAGATGAAATGATGTTTATTGGGTTGAAGGTTTGAATTATAATTTGTTGAGTGTAGCACAGCTAAACAACATAGGTTACCAAATAGAATTTCAGAAAGGAATTTTCAAAGTTCATGATAAGAATGGAAAGTTAGCTACTACTGGGACACAAACAAAAGGTAATACATTTCACCTTGACTCAACTCATAATAAGTGTTTGCATGCAAAGATTGATAATACCTGGTTATGGCATAAAAGGTTTTGTCATGTTAATTTTCATAATCTGATCAAGATAAGTAAGATGCACAGAGTAAGAGGTCTACCGAGTCTTGAAAAACCTGAGAATGCTATGTGCCGAGGATGCCAGATGGGTAAGATGACAAGATCTAGCTTTACAAGTAAGTCCTACACTTCTAAGGGAATTTTAGATCTTGTGTACACTGATCTTTGTGGTCCTATGAAAGTTCAAAGTTATTATGGTGATAAGTATTTCATATTATTTATGGATGACTATTCAAGGATGATGTCAGTAATGTTTTTAAAAGAAAAATCAAAAGCTTTTCAATTGTTTAAGTGGTACAAGGCTAGAGTTGAAAATAAATAGGAAGACAACTAAAATGTCTTAGATCAGATAGAGGAGGAGAGTTCACATCCGATGAGTTCAACCTATTTTGCAATGATCATGGTATTAAAAGAAAAGTCTCTGCACCGAGAACTCCACAACAGAATGGAATAGCTGAAAGAAGAAATAGATCTATTGTGGATTGTGCTAGAACACTGATGATTGAGAAGAAGGTTCCACAAACATTTTGGAGAGAAGTAATAAGCACGGCTATTTACACCTTGAACCGAGTTCAATTGACAATACAATATTATCATTCATTTATTGGCGATTCGAGGGATCATTTAACTTGGAGTTTAGAAGTCAACATGTTATTTTGAATCATATCCTTTACTTTGAAAACGTTCATAGGATTACAAATACAAATACAAAGAGTTTCTCGATTTTCTCAAAAACATGATTTGCGACCCTTCACCATCATGATGTGAAGTACAATTATAACTTGGGCAAACTTTGGGAATTCACATATGGTCCTCTTTTTTTTATGAATACATCCAAATATTTGACGAACCATTCACACTAAAATGACCCGTTATTACATGGAAACGAAGAAGAATCATAGTTGTCGAATTTACAATTAGGATCAACAACTGGCTCTGACTGGGGACGAGGACCGTAAGGGATGATGAAGGAACCCATAATCTTTGGTTAACGACAGTTAGTGTATTCGTTGGGCAACAGAGTCAAAAGGATTGGTGCACTACTTTACATGGAACAAGGAAGGAGAACCAAGCCAAAAAGGAGAAAGAACAACACACACACAAACAAAAGGGAACAAAGCCAAAACTCCTATCTAAGCTATATACAAGATGACAGGTAGATGAGCTTATGGATTATATAATTTTAAGTGTTGCCCATTATAAGGAAGGGGCATATGTGTGCCATCTAAGTATGCCAGATAGAATGAATTTGTACCACAGACTTGCCTGATTTGAAAAGGTCCTCTCCAAAGTGAATCAAATTTACCATGTAGTCCCTTTGGCTCTCTTCGTTTATCCCATAATAGGACCAAATCACCAACCTGAAAAGATCTTTCCCTGGCTTCCCGATCAAACAGTTCTTTCACTCGCATTTGATGTTCTCTGATTCTATCCACTACTGTTTCTCTCTGTTCTTCCATCTTGGTTAAGTACAATATCCGTTTTTCCAATGCATCTTTAAATTCATGATTTTCGACTACTTATTGCAACTTAAGAGAAGCTAACTCCAATGGAATAGGTAATCTAGCTTCCTCACCAAAAACTAATTCGAATGGAGACATCTTGATAGCCTGCTTCTTCGTAGTACGATCAGCCCACAGTGCTTCATATAGATACTTATGCCATGTTCTCTGGTTTGTATCGACTAACTTGCGGAGAATAGTGATGATGTTCTTATTGCTCACTTTAGCTTGATCATTTCCCTGAGGATAATAGTCAGATGCATGTGAAAGTATAACTCCATACTTGTAACAGAAAGCCGATATTTCATAAGAAGAGAAGTTGGTAGCATTATCGGTGACGATTTTCTGCGGAACTCCATATCTTACAAGAATGTTTTGTTTGATGAAGTCACAAACTACTTCTGATGTTTTATGTCTAACTGGAGCTGCTTCAACCCACTTGGTGAAATAATCAGTGGCTACCAAGATGTGAGTATGACCCGCACTGGAATGAGGATGAATTGGACCGATAAAATCTAGTCCCCACTGCTGAAATGGTTCTTCAATAATCACAGGTTTCAAAGGTAGGGTGGCAAGTTGTACTCTTCCCTTGAATTGTTGACATGCGTCGCATCTCTTTACCCACTCATCCGCATCTTTGAACATTCCAGGCCAATAATAGCAATTTCTCAATATTTTGAAAGCCGTTACTGAGGAAGAAAAATTCCCTCCACAAGCCTCATTATGAAAGAACTGAAGGAGCTTCTTTCTTTGTTCTTTGTCTACACACCTGAGAAATGTACCATCTATTCCTTTTTTAAAAAGAACATCACCCCAAATAATATATTTAGCAGCCTTCAACTTGATAGTTCATTTCTCCCTAGGGGTTAGATGAGCAGGACATTCTCCGTATGTGAGGAAATGTGCTATGTCGGAAAACCACTCATCTGTGGTGCTAACAAATAGAACCAAAGGTAGTTCAGACTCTTGAGCAATATTCCCATTAGAATTATTCTCAGCTATTAGCTTACACAACCCACGTTCGGGAACAAGCTTGGTTGGTTTGATATCGATATCATATTCTTGAACCTTTGCAATCCAAGAGGCTCGCTTGCTCATACCAATTTCTTGTTGTGTGAGTATGGTCTTCACTGCAATATCTGGGACATACACTATAGAATGAGAATTTAGAACATAAAAGCGAAATTGCTTCATAGCCTTGACCACTGCATAAGCTTGCTTTTCAACTGGAGAATACTTCAATTCATGCTTTTTCAGTGGAATACTCATAAAAGAAATCGGTGCCTCAATGTTTTCATTATGATGTTGGGTCAATATTGCGGATAATGTAGTGTCAGAAGCATAACAATATACATTGAAATCTTTGGAGAAATCTGGATAAACCAATGTAGGTGCATCCACAATGGCTGACTTGATCTGATTGAAAGCCCTTTTTCCTTCCTCTAACCATTTGAATGTGACATTATCTCTCATCATGTCAACAATGGATTTTGTAATTTCTGAGAAATCAGGAATGAACTTTCTTATAAAATTAATCTGGCCAAAGAATGAGCGAACACCAGGCTTACTGGAAGGTAATGGTAACTACTGAATGGCCTTGACTCGCTCTAGATCAATATGAATACCTTCTTTCAAAACAATGTGACCTAATAATTTCCCTTCTGTCACTCCAAAAATAGATTTCTTTGGGTTCAATGAAATACCTTGTTGCCTACAACGTTGTAGCACACACTCCAAATGATAAGCATGTTTTTCACGTTTCTTGGAGAAAACAGTTAAGTCATCTAGGTATACAACAATAATTTTATTTCTCAAGTCACCAAAAGAAAGATCCATTGCACGTTGAAAGGTGGCACCAACATTAATCAAACCGAAAGGCATACGGTTATAGGAAAATGTTCCCCACGGAGTAGTGAAAGCTGTCTTATGCTGATCATCTTGTTTTACACCGATTTGATTATATCCAGAAAAACCATCAAGCATCGACATCATCTCCGAACCAGAGACAGTTTGAAGGAGATGGTCCATTACTGGTAAGGGATAGTTGTCTTTAAGAGATGCTTGATTGAGATTGCGAAAATCAACACAAATTCTTATCTCACCATTCTTCTTTCTAACTGGCACTATGTTTGCAACCCATGTAGAATGATGGATTGGATAAATGATTTTAGCCTTTAACATTTTATCTACTTCTGCAAAGATTGCATCTGCTATCTTCGGATTGAATTGCCTTTGTTTTTGCCTGAATGGGGAAGAATTAGGCTTAAGAGGAATATGATGCTTAAATTCGCCATTCATAAACACTTTAAGATCATCATAGCACCATGCGAATACATCAATATAGCTATTCAACAAATCAATGATGACTTTTCTTTCCTTGTGGGACAAGCATTTTCCAATTAAAACAATCTTGGGATCATTTTCAAAACCAATATTTACTTTTTCTGTATCTGGAGAACTTGAGGGCTTCTTTTCATCATTCTTTACAAACTGATCATTCTTATCAAAGAGACTCTCAAGAGTGACTAATCCCTTAGGAATAGTATTTCCCTTTAGTTGCAAAATCTCTAATTCTTTATCTTCTTCTTTGACATTTTGTTGGCTTGTCAAAGAATGATTACCATCAAAGGATGAATTTGAGAAGGTTCCGGTGCCCTCTAAGAACGAGATGATATGCTTATCATCATCAAAAACTTGCCAATTTTGATTATTATCTGGCACACTAGGTCGGTAGATCATTTCTACTATATACACATCTTTTTCAAACTCAGGATGGGGGAGTAATAAAGAGGCTGAAACGGCAAGAGAATCTGCCTTTGTATTTTGTTCTCTTGGGAAGGCTTGTATAGAAAAAGCATCAAAACTTTTGATCTCATCCCATACTTTGTTTCAGTAAGACTTGAGCCTTTTATTCTTAGTCTGATATTGACTTCGCACCTGGTTGACAACTAGTTCAGCATCTCCGATAACTTGTAACTTCTTGATTCCTTTTTCTTTGGCAAATTCCAAACCTAGAAGAAGAGCTTCATACTCTACCATGTTATTGGTAGTATCAAATGCGAGCTTGTAGGCTTTAGGAAACTTTTCCCCTTGAGGAGATATCAACACCACACCAACACCTGAACCGGAAGATGAAGAACTTCCATCAAATTGCATTACCCAAAGTTCTGAGGATATGTCAGGAGCCAAAATTTTAGGAACATTCTCCTTCTTTGATGAGATCATATAAGTACCTGGGCCAGTCTCAACGTATAATATTTCAGCTCTTGGATCATCAGATTTGAGAACTGTGTATTTGGCTTTAGGTTCTGGGTTTAATCTGACTTTCTTGTTGCCAAGAGGTATCAAGGCATGTGACCAATCTAATTGAATCTCTCCACCCAAATCTTTACAGAAACTACGACTTAAGAGCATACCATAACTGACTGGAATATCGGCAACCAAGATGTTAAGTTTCAACTTCTTTTGAGGATGAGCAACTAAAACAACTTGAGCATCCTTAATTTGTCCGACCAAGGGTACTTGCTTTGATTCCATTGAGAACACTTTACCAGTAGGTTTATTTAAAGATAGGCCTAATGCATGAGCAACTTTGGAAGGCATTACATTATCAGAAGCACCGGAATCTATAATACAATTACTCAACTTACAACCAGCAATGTACAAGGAAATATAGAAAGGGTCTGGTTTATTAGAAAAGGAAGTGGCAACAAGAGATGATTCCCTTGTAATAGACTCATCTTGCTCATCATCATCAAAATTATCTCCCGATTCTTGATGTACGTCTGAGTGAGGTTGCTTGAAATCCTTTTTGATACAATGCACCAATTTATCCAATTGTTGCGGATTCTTCTTAAGATACTCAAACTGAGAAATTTGCACCTTAGTCTTTTTACAGTATTCAATGAAATCAAAAGAATCTTCAAAAGAGGAATCACCATGTTCAACTTCTTTTTCATCTTTTCTTGATGATCCTTCTTCTTTACTTTGTTTCCTGGAAAGAATTTGCTTAGGAACCTCATCCACCTCTTTGTCTTTTGTAGCTAACTTAGTTTTCTCCCCGAGCTTCTGGTGCCAATTTTTTGTAAACACATTACATGAATGATTATTTATGTCACTATCTTTTTCGTTTTCCTCGCCAGACTCATATTCTAAAAAGTTGACTGTAGGTGGACCAAACTGTTGATTAGTTTCATCTTCAACATATTCTTCAATCCTTTCACTGGTCTGGTTCATCTGCATAAACCTAGTCATCTCGGGACATGAGGCTCCATCATGGTCTGTTGTGAGATGGAAATCACACATTGCAGCAGTTTGACGATTACTCGTAGATGGATGCTCAATTGCCAACCTTGGTGTTGGAGCTAGTAGCTTTGGTTGCCGGTTTTGTTGATATGGAATATAATTCCTTCTAAGAATATCTTGATACATAGGTGGTGGATTCTGTGGTAATTGCTTCTTCAACTGAAGTAAATCATTTGCTAGCTTTTGAATCATTGGATCGGTAGGTGCAGGATTGGCTTGTTGAATTTTTCCTTTCTGTAATTCTTTATTCCACTTTCCAGCACTCAGTAGGTCATCTTCAACTTCAATGGCTAACCTTTGTGCTACAGCGAGATCAGCTACTCGTCCTCTTCTTATTTGGAAACTAATGTCAGGAGGTTGTGCATTAATGAAGAAACATTTTTGATTTTCCTCCGTAGGCCTCTTATCAGCTGCTAATTTATTGACTATTTTGTTGAAACGAGCCACAAACTCTCTCATAGGTTCGTGTACTTCTTTCTTCATTTGGGTTAATTGAGCAAGAAGTAAATGACCATCATCTATGGTTTTAAATCTTTCTTCAAATTTTTGTAACAGAGTCGCCCAATTAGTAATGGAACCAGATGGTAGCTGATTAAACCATTCAGCTGCGGCATCAATTAGAGTTTCAACAAAAATTCGTACAGAAACATCCTCATACTGAACTCCGAGGATTGCGCATGCAGTAAAGAAAGCACTAATATGATCTTCTGCAGTGACTTTTCCATCTCCTGAAAACTTTGGGAGATGCTTCCTTGAACCTGTTGGCAAATCATGCAATTGATTTCCTAAAGCTAGAGGGCCTATGGCAGCACCCCATGGAACTGGTTGTGGATGAGCCATGATTGGTTGTGTAAAGTTAATAACAAGAGGAGGAAGTAAAGTTAAGGCTTGGAAAAGTGAGGAATGAGCACTTGCTTTCTTTGGCGAAGAAGGTCTATTGGTAGACTTAACTTTCTTTTTATAAGTGGTAGAAGGTGTGGAAAAATCAACCTTGTATAGCTCAGTAAAATCAGGGTCAATGATACCCTTGCTTCTATCACCTCTAGTATACCTTTTTCTTGCCAGCGTGCTTGCTAATCACCTTGCTTGTACTGGTCTTGCAGACATCAAATATTTTGTCTTTTTCACCTAGAAAGCACAAAAATTCTCTTAATGACAATAAGTTCTTGTCTAGGATGTACTCTCCTAAGAAAGTAATAATTCAACTTCTTCCACTAGCACTTGATGCACTTGTTAGTATTCTGGATCAACTTGTCATATTCTAGGCTGTCTTTGATTTGGTTGCTCAATCAAGATCACACGAGGAAATCTTTCCACTATTCTTTCACGGATCACCACTGGATTCTGAGCTTGTCTTTCTTCTTCTGCCAATATAGCACTTACTCTTTGATATTCAGCCCTACTTCTTCTATTCCTCCAAGCTAAAGTATCCAATTGCGAAAGTATATCTTCTTGCTCTGCATGAATCCAATCAAGATTCGGTTGTAGCACAGGAAAGAGGTTCTCATGCGGAAGAACCATCTTGTTTCATGACAGGCAAGTAAAAACAATATCAACGCGATTGTCTTCTTGTTTCGATTTTGTTTTTCCCCAGCAGAGTCACCAAAAATCTGTTGGTAAATGGATTTGTTGCTTTAAGAAACTTTCTTGAAAAACTCTGTTTTGCCCTGTAATTAGCAACAAAGCGTTCACAACAGTTGAAGAATCACAAAAACAAAAGAATGGTAATTCTTCTCTGCGTTTGAGAGGGGCAGCTCCCTCGTATAATGGGGGTATTTGGATTTTTCAAAAATTTAAAGAACGAACAATAAAGAAGGATTGAATGCCATATAAGGTATGAATCTAGATTAAAATAAATTCCATATAATCAAGTTTGAGATACCACAACTTGAAATAAACTTCTTCACATTCAATGTTAAAGGGAAAGCATTAGGTAATCATCAATCAAACATAAGAACATTGATAATAACCCATGAGAATAAGTTGAACACACATCCAAATTGATCTCTATTGCTTAATTGCTTGAATAATACTATCCAAGTCTCTTATACAAAGCTTGTGAAAAAGTGGAATCCCCTTTACATTGAATAATAATGAGGCATATATAGGTGAAGTCATAACCACCTGAGGTAACTACCCTAACCACCTTTATAACTACTTTATAACTTCCTCAACTACTTGAAATAGCTTCCTCAACTTTGGAAGAAATAAATACTTAGAAAAACTACCCAAAAATGAGAACTTAGGATAACTACCTCATATGAAAAGAGCTAAGATTATCCTTTATTACAATACAGAAATAGAGATGAGAGAAAAGGAAACTCGATCATGAGAGTTATTTACAAGAAAGACAAAAACATGATGCGAGTAACACAACAAAAATAAGGGCTATACAAAATGCAACTCTGCACTTATTCTAAGCTAACTCCTTGCGCTGCCGATGAGGTTGTCGCTTTTGTAGGCACATTATGTTGTCCAGGTCCTTTGTCTCTGAAGATTTTGAAAAGTCTGATGGCTGAAGTGACGGATTTTCCTTTGGGAATTAGGATGTTAGCTATCCTCATTTTCCATGTCTTCAAGTTTCTATAAATGCCACTTAGTTCTGTCACCATGCCGAGTGTCTGAGGCATAGAAATTCTCAAGGAAGAGTAAATATCAATCAATCTATCCATGGTATTTTCATTGAAGTTTGTCTTGTTAAAAAGCTGCTGATCTACCATGTTCTGGAAGCTATTCTGTAACACCTGCAAATCTTCCATCAATGTCACATGTGGGAGAAGAGCAGTGAGTTGTCCTTGGAGTTTGGTACACACTTGATCACACGAAAGTATGAGCTTTCCTAATTCTGATGAAACTTGATCTATGATCACTAGTTTCCAGTTAATGCTTTCTATCCATATCTCTGGATAATCTTTTTCATTACTAGGCAAGATTTTCTCGGTTGCAAGGGTGTCCATTCCAATTTCTATCATTTTGTTTAAAATCATTCACAATTTCTTTCCAGGCTGCCTCCTCTTTCTTGACATTCTTCAAGTCTTTCTCAATAGTATTTTTCTTTATTAAGGCCTCATCATGGATAGATTTTGCTTGGACTAGGAATTCACATGCGAGAGTTTTGACCTTTTCTACCCATCCTTCAATTACCTTTCCATAGGCTTGGTACTTTTGAAGATTATCCATAACATTCTTTTCAATTACTCCTTCTAGTGTAAACATAATTGGCTGGCGATCTACACTTAGTGGCATAGTGGAGCTATCAAGTACGGATCTCAAGTAAGAAGACAAAGTGTGCACTTGTTGTTTCAATTGATCCTTGGATTGCTTATCCTTTTCACTTCTCTCCACCATTCTGGCTGCCATCACATTGAAGTTCTGAATATCAGACTCATGAGAAGAAGGTCCCATATCAATCTTTGTCACAACAAACTCCGCGGAGGTGGCCTCATTCGTATCCTTCTCAGATATGGGTTGAGAAATCTCTAAGCACATATTCCTTGAATTTGGATCAATCTTTATTCTTGAGGATACTTTGAGTTTCTTCGGTTTTTCAGCTCTTTCAAAAAGATCAGATATGCTACTAAATTCAGGTACCACTAGCTTTTCTACCCTCCTCTTCTTCAATAGACTTTGTTCTAACCATGGGAATGAAGAATTTTCTGTGGACTCTTGGATGTTTTCCTGTCTTGCTACCAGTGTTATAGTCACCTCTCCGATTTCTTCAAATTGATCGCTTGGATTGCTTGGAAATGATGAATCCATGACTAAAGTATTTTGTTGTGCTTCTTGTCGTAGGGATTCAACAGGAGCTGAGGGAGATATGGAATGTATTCCATCATCAAATCTTGTGTCATCCAGAATTTCCACTGGAACTTGATCCTTTATTTGACTTGCAATAGAATTTTCTTCTATGTCTTTTGCTCTAGATTTCTTCTTCTTTTGTCGGGGTTCATCACCACATGTGTTTTGAAGATTGTTCCTCCTTGGAGGGTCTTCATCTCCATCACTTCCTTGAGTATTCTGGTAAGAAGGAGTATCCCTAGCTGGAGTATGGGAAGAATGCAGTGACGTGGAGCTCTCAAGCTGACTTCCTTTCTTTCTTGGAGTTTCCTTTGTTGGTCTGGTAGCAGTCATTTGAGTAATCTTCTTCTTAATCCAGGCTTCGGAATTCTTGATTACAAAACTTGTTCTTTCTCTGATGTCTCTCATTTCCGGATCTGCCCAATTCAAACTGGGAAGTGGCTGAGACTGGACTTGCTCAAAATAGATAGGATCAATCAAATCAAATCCATCATCTTCAATGCCTTCTATGGTCCAATCCATCTTGAAATCTTTCATTTGCTTCAAAGTTAACCTGGTCCAATCTCTTCTTCTAACCTCGAACTCATCTTCGCAATCCTCCCAAAAGTCTTCAAGATTAGGAAAATGAAAATAGCCAGGGCCTAACTTTAAGCTGCTCTTGACATAATCCTTACTATCAAAAGGAAACCTCATCTGATATGGATACAAGTTGACCTTGGATAAAGCTTTTTCTGTCTCATCTGCTCTTGAACTTGACTCACATCTATAGTGCCCGAGACAAATGGGAAAGGCTACCCCTTTATTCTTTCTATCTCTGCATTTCTTTTGAACTGAAACCAATTGCCGACAAAGCTCAACTAAAATGAGCTTATCATCAACATATCTGGGTAGCTTGTGTGGATAACCTTCAAATCCTCCTACTCGGAGATAGGTAAATCTCGGAAACTGGATGAAGAAACTTCCATATTTCTTTATCAATTTAGCGGCTTCCTTTGATATCCTGGTGGCAATGTCTCCTTGTAATAACCTTACTGCCCACATTGTGAAAGCATCATTCACCCGCCTGAAATACACAAAGCTTTCCTCAAGTTGCAATTGCTTGTAATAACGATAAACTTGAGTTTCTTGATTCAGGACACCATTAGTACTCAACCCTGGCCATGACCTCAAATTAGCAATAGCATATATCAAGTAAGAGATCATATGGAAACACTGACTTGTTTTGAAGTGCACTAACTGGTCATGTATGCAGTTGCTGATGAGATGGCCCCAGTCAATGAATTGTTTACCGGCAGAGATGACTGTTATGAAGAGATACATCCACATTTCAAACTCAGTGGAGTCAAGACTTCCTGTCACTCTATGGAGTAACAAAATCAAGTAACAAATCTCTTTGATGAAAAGAGAACGATGGAGTGTTTGTGGAAGCTGAGACTGCCCTCCCCGTGGTGCAACCATCCATTCTTTAGCTAGATTGTTGAGGCATTTGCTTCTATTGTCACTGAAGTATTTATAAGCTTTTTGCTTATCGATGTGAGTGAACTTTTCCTTATATGGCAAACGAAGAATAATAGCTATTGAAATTCCGTCTAGTTTGGCCATTAAGGATCCATCTGCAGCTCTTATCTCTCTCGCATCGGGATTACATCTTTTTGAGCATTCTAGTACCAAATCTGCACATTGAATTGATATGGGAAAACATGCTGCTTCAATCAAGCCACTTCCCGCCACTCTGCAAGACAATTTTGATCTATCACCTTCCATGAAGAACCTTTTGATCTCCTGCAAATTTATGTGCCCAATCTTGGTATCATGAACCTCTGGAATCATGGTGGTGATCATCGGAGCGTACTCGTACTCCTGAGCCTTGTACTTCATGATGGTATTTTCGCAAACCCTTTGTATTGAAGTCCTCTATGTCAATGTTACTGAAACTTTGAGACTTTGAAGATTTGTGACTGACTTGATTAAGTGACTATGTCTTGCCCATAAGTAAGATCTACCCACTGTCTTTATCATGGATGATCCATTTGTTCCTCCTTGAATGGCTGCTCATGATTATCTTGACAATCAATGACACAATGTTACCTTCTTCAAACTGAGGTTTGTGATTGACCTCTTTGTCACTTCTTTGAATGGAAAAATGACTTTTCTTTTGGTGTTTTGGGGCTGATTATGACAAAGACTCGGACCATTATCTTCTCACTATTTATTGAAATATGCATTAGATCTATCGGGGTTGTTGTGATAGCTATGACCATGCCTGATAGATTCTCTACTCATTGATGATTTCTATCAACCATCCATGTTGTCAATGTCTTCAGTATTGTGAGTCAATTGTCCAATAGCTTGGACTGCACTACCACTGTGTCTTGGTTTTGTTTTCTTTTTGGTCTAAGCCTCTTATCACTGTCTTTGCAACTTTATCGGGCTATTCCAAACTATCTTCTGTCTCTCACATGGTGCCTATCGACGTGTCTCTGGGTCACTGCACTTTGCTACCTGTAGATTGCTCACACAAACCCTTGTTCTTTCTCGTGGCGATGAAGTGCTATCTTCTAAAGACCCTAGGCATTCACACCAAGATCTTCCTACATTCCAGTGGGCACCATTGCAACTATATTCATTATGCAAAACATGCAGGAAACTCTACAGCACGGGAATTCTGCATGAACTATTATCGCAGTTGTTTTGGCTGCAGATAACATGTAAATAGTCACGCACAACATACACTCCCTGATCTTTCATCGATAACTTGCAGAATACACCATGAAAAGCAATACTTCATCTTTAAAATTTGAAAGTGCGAGTAGAGTTAAGGGAAACGATAGCATGCAGGTCGACCAGAGCATTTGTAACTGTGATATCTGATATACATCTTCCTCCCATCGATGGTTTGGTGGATGTTTGCAACCTATTCCATGTTTGCAGAGCCTGGCGCTATGTTTGCAATTCCATTCACTTGGAAATGAATACCTCTACACCCGCGTGAAAGGAGCCATGCAAAAATAAGGCGTTTAAACACTTCTTATCCAACCTCTGCGAGTGGTCTTCAACTTGCGAGTGGAGTCTAGAGAGCACAATAGCAGGCATATATATCGGTAAAACAAATAGTGAAGGTAGTTATAAAACCAGTTTTCCCTTCTTTTCTGGCCACGTGGTAGGTTTCTTCTGCCAAATGGACGTTCAAATGAGTTTGGTGGAGCGATTTCCCAGTTGGAGAAGGATCGACATGTTAGCCAACTTAGCCAAGCTGCCGATAGCAATCCAAAACATAACTGAAAATAGTTAGTTGGCTATCGATATTGGCTTGTTTACCTTTTGGTCAACTCGCCGATATCTTTCATGCATAAGTGAGTTCGATGCAAAACGCTTGGTAACTTGATAAAGTTAGCCAACTCACCGATGAAGAAGATGTCAATGTTAAAACCTTGCGTAAAGAAACATATCGGTCACTTGATGATTTTTACCAACTTGATGATAATTTCTCATTCGCAACTCGAAGTTGGTGTTCATTGGTCCCTTTAACCATTTTACCATGTTGCCGCTAACACTTGGTCAACTATCAACGTAGACCATTGATGATCATGTTTACTTTAAACTCTTCGGAAATGCCAATAACAATCCTAGACAATACAATATTATCATTCATTTATTGGCGATTCGAGGGATCATTTAACTTGGAGTTTAGAAGTCAACATGTTATTTTGAATCATATCCTTTACTTTGAAAACGTTCATAGGATTACAAATACAAATACAAAGAGTTTCTCGATTTTCTCAAAAACATGATTTGCGACCCTTCACCATCATGATGTGAAGTACAATTATAACTTGGGCAAACTTTGGGAATTCACATATGGTCCTCTTTTTTTTACGAATACATCCAAATATTTGACGAACCATTCACACTAAAACGACTCGTTATTACATGGAAATGAAGAAGAATCATAGTTGTCAAATTTACAATTAGGATCAACAAGTAGGTATTGTTGCAAGATTCTTTGCAGATCCTAAGGAAATACACATGACTACAATCAAAAGAATTTTCAGATACTTGAAAGGCACTGAAGATTATGGCTTAGTATATCAGAAAGGAAATGATTTTGATATAAAAGTTTATACTGATGTTGATTGGGCAGACAACATTGATGACAGAAAAAGCACAAGTGGAGGAGCTTTCTTCTTAGGAGAAAGACTAGTGAGTTGGCTTAGCAAGAAACAAGGATGTGTTTCTCAGTCAATAGCCGAAGCTGAATATGTTGCAGCAGCACTGAATTGTACCAATATTGCATGGATCAAACAATTGTTGGAAGGTATAAATGAGAAAGTTATCGAGCTAGTAACTATATTTTGTGACAATACCAGTGCCATTAATATTTCAAAGAACCCTATTATGCACTCTAAGACAAAGCACATCTCTATCAAATATCATTATCTTAGAGAAGAATCTCAAGAGAAGAAAGTGGTGTTGGAATATGTCAACACAAAGGAGAAAATAGCTGATATCTTCAGCAAGCCACTACCAAAGGACACTTTTGAATATCTCATAAGTAAGTTAGGGGTCCTACCCCTATCTTTTACTCACTGACCGAGTGCGGTGAAAGCATCACTTCGATGACTCTATTGAATATCTTTTGGGGAGCAGATGCTGGAGTGATACACTTTAGAATGTTTTTTTGAAAGTGTACTGGAAATAATATTGAGATAATATAGAAAATGATACAGGGAACAGGAATTGTAAACAAATGCTCTGACCGAGACTCAGTTGATACAAAACAGCAGGAAATAACTTCTTACAGAAATAAATTATGTTTTAGTTCTATTCTTTTTGGCATTGTTGTCAAAGGGGGAGAAGACCAAGAACGAGAAGATCTACCAAAAGGGGAGAAGACCTGAGAAGACTGAGAGAAGACTACAGATTGAATTACAGGCTGAAAACATAAGAGAAGTCTGATGTATGGGGGAGAGCATTTCAGCATTTCAGAATCACAACAATCTGAATTTTTTAAAGGTCAAATCAATTGGTTTTGCCATCAATGCCAAAGGGGGAGATTGTTGGCAATATTACAAGGATATTGAGAAGGTTGTTGATGATTATGGACATAACTGGTTAAAGATGTTTTACTATCTTGATATTATTATTTTGTCATTGATGTCAAGAAATTGATTTTCTAATTCAGTATGATGTTGCCATATCTTAAGAAATATGATATGAAGATTATAAAGAAGTCGGTAAAGACATAGGAAAGAATATGATGAATAAGGGGATAAGTTATTCAATAGGCAACTCTACCGAGTCAGACAATGATGAGATCTTGATGTTTTAGATTGTTTTAATATCATACATATGTTGTAAAGTGTAAAGGTTAATACTATACTATGTTATCAAGCAAAGAACCTAGTCGGTAAACCCTAAGGTTATCGCAGTCGGTTAATGAAGACAGAATGTCTACCAAGTGAAGTTTAGTATTCATCAAGTTGTAACTGAGCTATAACAAAATGCATTAAATGTTTACATGTGATATTTAATGAAAGATGCTGATGAGCTGGAGCGGATCAATGATTGGCAAGCCATAAAAGAAGTTTGTTAAATGAATCTAAGGCAATGGAAAGTCGGCAAGAAGATCTACAGCTCAGATTGAACCACATTACCCTAACACAAGTTCCAAGGTGATTGTACAAGTTTCAAGGTGGGGTAAAACATTTTCAGATCGAAAGATACAATGAACCTGGACAAGATTGAAGATCTAATGGCTATGATTGATCATGGGAAATGTGATCAAGGAGATTAAGCGGTTAGAAGATTGTTTATAAATAAGGAACTGTTGACAAACAATGTATGCGGGCAAGTGTATGCACAGGGGTGCTACATAGTGATTACCAAGCACATAAGCTTGAAGACCTGTTAGAATAACAGAGTATTGATGCCCAACAGATAGACAAGATTAGTTCTATGTCTAGATTGTATTGAACAAATAGGAATCTGCTTTAGCATTTCAGATGTGAAGTTGTAGATAGATTGTATTACTATTATTTTGTGAAAGTGACAGGAAATCTCTTCACCGAGTGGACTTAATAGTCTTATATGTAAATCCTCTAATAAGGTGACATTTTGATTAAGTGTTTGAAATCCTTTGACAAGGTCACTTCTAACAAAGTGAAGATCCTAACAGATCTGAGGGAAATCCCTTAACCGGGTCACATCTAGCAATGTGTATGTAATCTTTAACATGATTTGCTTTTAACCGAGCATACTCTAGAAGAATATATTTTTTAGTGGGTTTGAAATGCCATAGTGGTTTTTCCCTATTTGGGTTTCCACATTAAATCTGGTGTTATGAGGTTTATATTGTTCATATGCTTTTGAGTTTGCATGTTTGATAGTTTTTGATTATATGATTGATATATGTTACCAAGGTTGAATCTGATGTTTTTATGGATGATTAAGTTTGTATGATTCACCCCCACCTCTCATCTTGTTGGCTATTGGATTTGTACTTATATTAAGTATCAGAACTATCATTTATATGCTAGAATCTTCCCAAAAGTGAGAGGACCAGGGTGTCGCACCCCTTTCCTAGGAAGGAATAGGGCACCACGCCCCTGTCCCAATGGTTTCTTCTCAAATTTGGTCCTTGGAACTGTGTTTGTGTGCTCTGTTGGTCCTAAAAATTGCATCGATGATTAGATCTCAAACCTACACCTAAACCTGAAAAATAGGGTTTTCGGTGGCTATATAGGGGTTTTCCTTAGTCAAACCCCTGATTTGGTGATTTCCACCTCAAGAAATAGCTAATTTGTATAGTAAAGTAGTGTGTGCAAGAATCTTGTGTGTGCAAGACCCTAAGCTAAATGCAAACAATCTAGAGCAACCCTAAAGAGTAAACCCTAAATGCTTGTAATTGACAAAGTAAATTCTCTAAATAAATGATGTAAAGTGATATAAATTAAATTGATGTAAATCAAATTGATGCAATGAATCTCATACAAATACATGGAAACAACATGAAATCATACACAACCCCAAGGGAGAGGTACAAGCCAATCTTCAGTCGGTGATCTCCTATTGCTTTCCTACGTCTTCAAAAGCCTCCAATTGATGAAATAATGCTTGATAGATGTTTTTGAATGTTGTTGAAGAATCCAAAAGATATTCTCTTTCACTGGATATAAGGCTCCTTGTGATCGCTTCGCAAAAAGATCCTCTAGATGCCTTCAAATGAAGAAAGAGAGTTCTTATGTATGAAACCCTAGATCTTAATTTCATCTCTAGGCCGACATAGGATTTGAATTTCCCACCAATTTATTGGGGTTAAGCCTTATAATATCATAGAATTATGCTCCCAAAATTTCATTAAAAATGTTAGGGACCGAGTGCAAGTTGCACCTGGTTTGACCAAATTTCAAGGCCATTAGATATGATGATATTAGAGTGAATCCCAAAGTTACAGTTGATTCCAAGATGTTTTGATATGCAAAATCATGCCTTAGAGGTTGATATAGGACATAATTAGGGTTTATGATTTAATAATTTATTGGAGGAATAAAATGAAAATGGGCACACATAGGGTAAAGAGCCCAACTTTATAGTGTATGGAGTGATAAAATATGAATTTATATTTAATTAAACTAATTAATTAAATGATTAAAGGGAATTAGAAATGCAAGATGCAAAACACACTAAAGCGGGTGCTAACCAAGCATGGAATTGTACCACCCTAGCAAGGGTGTACAATTTCCAATGCTACACTACTAGTGTAGGATGTGATACTAGCCAATGTTATACAAGTGCTAATTCATCAAAAAGAGAAATAAACTTTGTATCCTTAGGCTAGGATGATAATGAGAAAACTTTCACAGTTCCTACCTCATGTATAGAGAATGCCACTACTGTTACAATAATCGATTATGCTGATTACATGGGAAAGGCCAAGTTGAATGAAGAAGGCTCCATTAGTATAAGGACATACAAGGAATGTTTAGGAGACCTCCTATTGGAAGAAGAAATGGAGCAAACAAGCCTGTAAGATCTTCACACATTTGGTAAAATAAATTCGTAAGTTACAAGCTCTCTTTCTCTACTTGTTGTTGCTCTTCCAAAGGTTATGGGCATAAGGCAAGTGAATGTTGGAAAATATCTCAGAAGAGTCTAGATGCATATGAGCACAAAATTTCAAATAGTAGAATCATGCATAGACTCGCTCCCAACCATGAATGAAAGAATCTTTTTGTTTTCCTAAGAGATAGGAGTATTGTATGTGTATACACATAAAATAGGCTATGAGCAATTAAATACATATTTTATATTTATTTAATAATTATTCTTCTATTAAATAGCTAATTTGAAAATATTAATTTATTTAATTCATTTCATGTCCTTCTATTAATTAATTTAATTGAAACATTTTATTAATTAATTCTTTATATACTTTTCTTCTAATCAATTAAGTAAATATCTAATATTTAATTATTCCTCTATCTACTATCCTATAGTCTCATTAATTAAATAATTTTTTAATTATTTAATCCCTTTTCCAACTCATCTTTTCCATCTCCACTTTATCTTCCCTTTTCCAACTCATCCATCATGTGGCTAAATTAATTCAAAAAAATAAAATAAAATAAATAATTTGTTAGCCACTTATCTCTAACTTCCAAAATAAATGAAATATTGTGTACGTACACATATTTCCTAACCTTCTTCTATATTCTCTCTAACATCCTTATATCTTAGGAGGACTTGAGTCCACTTTTCATCTCATTCCTACATCTTCTCCAACTATCCTATATTCTCTCAAGTCTTCAACTTAGTCAAGGTGAGATGAGTGACACTTGTCTTCTCCTTCTCCCTTTCTCTCAACCTTCAACTTCTTGCTCATATCCATCCAATTTGCAAGATTCGATCATGACCATTGATCTCTGCCACCTAAGCTCAAGCTCTCAAAAATCTATAAAAAGAGGTCTCCTAAGCCATTTTAAAACTAATAGCTAATATTATAGTCAATCTAGGAGTCTTTATTTTGCATCTGTTAGTTTGAGTTTGAAGCAATTAGAAATTTTTATAATTCTTATCATAGCTTAATATCATGTTATCTTAAATAATTTGCATATGCATATCATAGTATCAGTTAACTATCAGTCCATTCTTCATATGGCATCTTGGAAGCTACCAGTGCTTGTCTAAGAGCAAATCATCTGCAATCGGGAATAGTGGAGTTAGGACACAATAAGGTGTAAATAATGGAAGGTATAATCTTGTTTATTTACTTTACTTCACGTTACTTCATTGGTTGAAGCTAAGTTTTCCTATAACTTTCTTTTATATCTCATGATGGACTAACAAGTTTCAGGACATTTCTTTGCAGTTCAACTTTAGCCTCAACATTTTTGGTGCCGATTGGGGGGCTCAAGCCTCACACTTACCTTTCTAATATCTTGTCTTATTCTTGCAAGAATCAATTTAATGCTTTTGTAATTCAGTTTCATGCATCAATGAAATTTGACAGCACATTTGTTAAATAGGTTAGCACTTTTATTGCTTAGATTAACACCAACTTTAAATAGAACAACGCTTTTAATCATGAATTCACGCATTCAAGAAATAGGTTAGCACCTTCATCGCACATGTTAGCACTTTTGTTGCTTAAGATAACGCTTTTGTCTTCTAGGATAGTGCTTTTATTCGTTAAGATAACACTTTCACAGTTTTAGCACTTTTGTGGCCTGTCAGTGGGTGAAATTTGAATTTTTATAATCTGAAAGCTAACAATTTTGCAGGTCCGAATGTCCAAGACTTGAGAATTTGAAAAATACTTACATTTGTGCATGTGCAGGATTATTTAAAAGCAAATTTCATGCATTTACTCACATAGTTAATTAGGAGTTATTTGGAGAGTAATATATCATATCTTGCTCATCTAGCTTAACTAGGAGGATAATCAACAACATGCAACTTGCATTTGAGTATTTTTCTTAAAGTAGTTGCACATAGATTCTTACAAGGCTTAAAATAAACCTTTCTTTTGTGTCTGTTGAAGTAGTAGGCAAGTATGCTCCCACCCTAATACGGTGATCAGAAAACCATACCTATTTCCTTTATGTGTAACCTTTAGAGGGCCTTCCTTCCCGAGCTGCCTTGAGGGGGCCAGTGATATGGGAATTACCTAAGTGGAAACAAGCTAATACTGAGTCTTTTCGATCCACTCTAAATAAATCATGTTTGGGACAAAAGTCATAGACAACATGTGTTGATTAGTTCATACCGACACTATGTTTCCCCATAAACCCTATGGAGCGTAATCTCTATAGGTTGGGAACCTTATGTATTTATAGAGTTTAAAGTGTTGTATGTATGGCCAAATGACTAGAAGCCCTTACTAAAAACCATTTGTATTAGCTGCCAAAATCCTTCTAATTGTTGGCACAAGAGGTTGGACCTCTGAAGCGACTCACACACATACGGTTCTTAATAGAGATATGAAGTTTTCCATGGAGAGTTTTCATGGAAACTAGTGCTTAGTTGCTCCAAGTGAGTGCTAAGGGTGAAGCCAGTGGGGTCAAGCACCTAAATATCTGCTTTGAATAGCGTAGCCTAAGGGGAAACCCCATGTAAGATTCAACAATTATTGTGTCGACCTACCATAGGATTTGTGCTTGCTTGTGCACTTTGATTTCCAAAACATTGTGTC